>NC_138191.1:58598581-59249173 GCF_964194105.1 Spermophilus citellus | reverse complement strand
ACGCATGCCAGGAGAATGCGCTACTGCTTGAGCCACATCCCCAGCCCTCCTTCTGATCTTTGGGGGTGGAAAGGATCCCGGAGATTGAAAACTAAGGGGCACTTAACCACTGAGCCACATCCCCAGCCCTGTTTTGTATTTTATTTAGAGACAGGGTGTCACTGATTTGCTTAGCACCTTGCTTTTGCGCTGAGTCTGGCTTTGAACTCAGGATCCTCCTGTCTCAGCTCCCAAGCCACTGGGATTACATATATGCACCACTGCACCCAGATCTGATTATATTTATTTCCATCTTCTCTGTATTTTCTTAGGCTAGCTAAAGGAATGTTAATTTATCTTTTCAAAAAAACAACTTTTATTTTTTCCTAATTTTTTAAAATTTTGTTTCCTCTCTAATCTTTATTTCCTTTCTCCTACTAACTTTGGTCTTAATTTCTTCTTTTTATTAGTTCCTTGAGGTATAAAGTTGTTTATCTGAAATTCATCTTCTTTTGTAATATAGGCATTTATCAACAGAAATTTCCTGCTTATATTTCCCTTTACTACTACTACTTTTTCTTTTTATACTAGGATTGAAACCAGGGGTGCTTACCCTGGCCCTTTTTATTTTTCATTTTTTATTTTGAGACAGGATCTCATTAAATTGCTGAGGCCCTCTTGCTAAATTGTTGAGGCTGGCTTTGAACTTGCAATCCTATTTCCTCAGCCTCCGGATTCACTGGGATTATAGGCACATTCCTCTGCACCCAGCTTGGCTTCTTTACCCCATTGGTTATTTGAAAGTGTTCAGTATGATTCCTACATATTTGTATATTTTCCAGCTTTTTTTCTGCTCTTAATTTCTGCTTTCATTACATTATGTTCAGAAAAGACTCTCTGTATGGTTTCAATAGTTTTAGCTTTGTTAAGACTTCTTTTGGAGAGCTAGCAGGTGACATATTTTTGAGAGTGCTTTGTATGTGCTTGAAAAGAATGGGTATTCTACTGCTCTTATTTGGAAAATTCTATATGTGTTAGGTTCATTTGTCTATGTTGTTCAAATCTGCTATTTCTTTGTTGATTTTCTAATTCTATTTACTGTTGAATACAAAATATTGAAGTCTCATTTTGTCTCTGTGTTGCTAGCTCTGTCTTCAGATCTACTAATTTTGCTTATGTGTTTTGATTCAGGATATTATATATAATATCTTCCTGATAGACCCTTTTTCTCATTCTATAGTGTCTTTCTATTTCTCCTGTGCTGTTTTTGACTTACAGTCTTTTCTGCCTGATAAAATTATAGCTCCACTTTTCCTCTCTTTGCTATCATTGCTATAGAATATCTTTTTCTATCCCTTCACTTTCAGGGTATTCATGTCCTTAAATTTTAAGGGAGTCTCTTGCACACAGAATATAGATGTGGCTTCTTTTCAAAAGTTTTTTTAGTTGTAGATGAACACAATATACCTTTATTTTATTAGTTTATTTTTATGTGATGCTGAGGATTAAACCCAGTGCCTCACATGTGCTAGGCAAGTGCTCTGCCACTGAGCTACAAAATCCCATAGATGTGGCTTTTTTTTTTCCATTTAGCTTGATTGGGGAGTTTAATCCATTTGCAATTACATTTTAAATTATTATCTTAAGGAAAAGATATACTATCACCATTTTGTTAATTGTTTTCCCCATTGTATTATATTTGTTTTGTTCCACTTTTCTTCTCTTGCTATCTTCCTTCAAATTTTTTATGTTTTTATGCTTTGATTTCTTTCTTTCTTTATTTTGTGTAATTTATGTATGTATTTTATGTATGATTAGCATGGGTCCTACATAAAATAACTTACATGTAAAACAGTCTAATTTCAATTACATACAAAATTCATTTATAAAATATAGGCAGAAAGGAAATACAAACATCTCTTAATTTGAACATCAGATCTTAAACTTCATTTTTTAAAGAGAAGTAGACATTAAAAACTATCTATTCAGCATCAAGTCATTTTTGTACCTTTCAGAATAATAAAAACAGGGAAATTTGTACTGTGTCAGTACAGATATAGAGAATATTCTAATTTATTCATGATAGATATAAATTAACATATCTTTCACTGTATTTTTCAAACTTTTTTGACTGTGACCCTTTTTAAAAATTTTTTTTAGTTGTTGATGGACCTTTATTTTTATTTATTTATATGTGGTGCTGAGGATGCAACCCCATGCCTCACACCTGCTAGGCAAGCAAGCGCTCTACCACAGAGCTACAGCCCTAGCCTTTGACTGTGACTCTTTTTTGAATCATCCAAACTATGAAGTTTTTTATCCATTGTAACTCATATTTCCATTGTAACTCACAAGTAGAACTGAAACACGGTTTTACAAAAGAACTCTTAGGCTTGTTATGTAGGATATACTGGTATTTTCTATCTCTTTTTCTCCCTGCCTCTTCTTTCTTTCTTCTGTTTTCTCATGCTGATCATGAACTGCCTAAATAGGTTGCTAGGGAAGATGCTACAATTTGTAAGACAGTACACATAATTTTTATTCAATATAGTGTTAGGTGTATTCAAAAATATAGTGTTGAGTGTATATTGGCAGTGTTTTGGATACCCCTGCTGTCCTACATATTCTCTTGGCCCAATGTTTATATTCTAGACACTGCTGCAACATCTAGCTGCACAAGGTGTAATCCCTCACATACATTTTTCTTTCTTTCTGGACTCTTCACTTCTCCACATGGGATACCTGCACTTGAGCAATTAAATAATTTATTTTATGTTTTGGAGACGTGGGGATTGAACCCAGGACTTGCTGCATACTAGGTACATAATCTACGGATGAATTATATCCCCAGTTCAGCAATTCTGAACCTGTATGATCCTGGCAACAAAAAAAGTTGACACCCCAGGTAGCAAGCCTTGATCACTGGAGATGGGAGCCAGTGGTTAAATGTTTCCCTTTTCTGTCTCTTGAGTGGTTAATTCAAAATACATCCTCCATGGAGCTTAACAAGATTGAGCCCCAGGCACCTACAATGTTGAATTCTCTATCGATGCCTTTCAAACTTTTTTCTATGAATATCCTATAGTGAATTTCACCTTTATGTATATGCATAAAAAGCCAAAATCTGCATTTGTTATCAAGTAATACTTGAGAATGCCTGGAAAGTCCCAAACTCGACCACCATGTTGTCAGGAAGTTCAAGTAATCACATGGAGACACACATATGGAAGAGAACTGAGACCTCTGGTTGACAGAGCATCAGCTGAGTTCCCAGCTTGTGGCTTATATCAATTACCAGCCAGGATGCCTTTCAAACTTTAATGTATACACAAAACACTGAGGAATTTCATTTAATGTAGATTTTAATTCAGTAAATCAAGGGAGGAACCAGAGACTCTACTTTTCTAACAAGCTCTGGTTATGCTGATACTGGGGAAACACATTTCGAGTTGCAAGGAACTAGAAAATGCAACCTTGGATTGGCTTTCTGTTCATCCTTTTCTCTCTCCCAGTGCATCATATCCCCCTTGAGATCAATCACTTCCCCCAAACAAGCTATCTATATACAAGCCTGTTTCACAGTCTCAGTTTTTAGGTGGAATCCAGGCTAAGATTAGTAGTATTGACCCAGCTATTCTACTTCTAGAAATATAGCCCAGAGATATAAAATAATGTCACATACAAGGTAATTCATTATAACATAATAACATAGTAAAAGCAGAGTAAATAATGCATAGTAAAATAATGTAATGTAAGGATTGAACCCAGTGCCTCAAGCACACTAGGCAAGTATTCTGCCACTGAGCTACAGTCCCAGCCCTAAATATGTTTTTTTAAATTACAAATTTAGAAAGGCACAGTAAATAATGTAATGTCTAAAAGTAGATGACTAGTTAAATTACTTATGATATCTTTATATTATAGGTTATTACATAGTTATTAAAACCATAAAGGGCTGTATACATCAATAAGAAAAATTAAAGATGTATACTAAATGTAAAAGGCAACATACAGATTACACAATAATACCTCCACTTGAATAAAATAAGGAGAAAATTATACACATTGTATATGCATAAAACCACTTGGAAAGATAAAGAAAAAATTATATTGGTTTGGAAATGGGTGGTTTGGGGATAGGAAGGACAGAAGACTTTTCCTAGTAATGATCTTTATACATTTTCAAATATTGAACCATATGATTGTTAACTATTGAACTAAAATTTTATATTTGGTTTAGAAGGATTACTTTTTTCTTCTTTGAACCTCAGGGTACTCTTACATTTAATGTTCATCACATACTCAGATCAGTATAGAAAAAGATCATATATTATATATGTATATAACTGTGTCCATATTTTAGTTTTCTAATAGATTCCAAGCTAAATTATAAAACATACTGTACTTTTAAAATGTATGACTGTCAGAGCACATAACAATATGTATATAGTAAGCATTTTGTAGATACCTGCCAAATTTATTTGCATACCCAAAATTTGGTTCCACTACCAGAGGAATGCCTACAACAGAGCAAATTATGCTTATTGCCTAAAACTCTTCTTAACTGCACAGTAACTCTGGAAGTCACCAGAGGAGGAAAGATAATGGTACTTAAAAAAAAAAATTGAATTATAGCAAAATAGGATTTTTTTACTTTGATAAAGCTGTGGAAGTATATGTAATGCATTTTAATGAATTCTTGAAAAATGGGTAAACTTTTTAGAGTTTTAAATCCAAGAATTAAATATAAATTATCTTAGAAATTCACTTACAGATATTTCTCAGTTATCTGATGATGTTAAGAGATCAATGAATATTTGAGTGTCTTTTATGACCCAATTTTGCATTAGGCCCTGAGGATATAGTAGTGAGCAAAAGCAGACATGGTCTCATATACATTGAACATCAGTATAGTGAATGAGACAGACATTAATATAGCATTTATGCTCATCTTTGAATAATTACAAATGAATTAAGTTCTTTAAAGAAAAGAGGTTCTTAGCATGCATCTGGTATAGGTTTAGGGTACAGATTTAGCTCTTTAGTTGAGATCTAAACAATACAGAGGGTGTGCAGAGCTCTATCATATAGTTCATGTTAAGATTTCATTTTCTTATTTCCAGGTGTATTAGCTGCCTATTGCTGTGCAACAAACCCACTCCACAATTAAAAAGCTTAAAACTACAATTTATTATTTCTCACTAGTCAGTGGGTTGACTTATTCTTCTTCTGACCTTGCCTGAGCTCGCTCACTATTTTTCAATTTTTATTTATTTATTTATTTTTACCTTTATTTTATTTGCTTATTTGTATGTGGTGTTGGGGATCGAACCCAGTGCCTTATGCATGCTAGGAAAGCGGTCTACCACTGAGCTATAACCCCAGCCCCTATTTTTCAAAATTTTTAAATTTTTTTTAGTTGTCAATGGATCTTTCTTTCTATCTTCATTTTGTTTATTCATTTTTATGTGGTGCTGAGGATTGAACCCAGTACCTTACATTTGAGAGGCAAGCGCTCTGCCACTGAGCCACAACCCCAGCCCCTCTTTCTTTCTTTCTTTATGTGTGGTGCTGAGATTTGAACCCAGTGCCTCACACATGCTAGGTTAGCACTCTACCACTGAGCTACAACCCCAGTCCCCTGAGCTACAACCCCAGTCCCCCTGTAACTGCATTCAACCAGTGTCTAAGCAGGAGGCTTGGCCTCTCACTCCACATGGTCTTTCTTACCAAGCTTCTGCATGGCCTAGTGGTCCCAGAATTCCAAAAGGGTACAGATAGAAGCTGTCAGTCTCTGGAACTTAAGTACCACCACTGTTGCTTAAAGGAAGTGAAAAGGCCAGTCCACATTCAAGACATGAAGAAATAGATCCTACCTCCCAGTGAATGAAACTGCAAAGAATTTGTTACTCTGTGTGTGTGTGTGCGTGTGTGTGTGTGTTAAGCTACTGTAATCTACCAGATGTCTATTTATTCAATAATTATTTACTAAGCATCAACCATGATTAAGATACTATAATTTGCCAGACACAGTGGTGAACACCTGTAATCTGGCTCAGTGGTTAAGCACCCACTACCAAAAACAAAAACAATAATTTGTTGTTTTTTCCTTTTCCTTAGAGAGCAATAGTATTTATGAGTTGTAATTTCATTTTCCATAGAAATAAATATTTGTGAAAATTTTTTTCCTCTGATACAAAAATGAATCATTATTAAATGAATAAAATATAAAAAGAAGACTCATACCTATTAGAGAAGAGTTTGGGCTGAGACTGTAGCTCAGTGGCATAGTGCTTGCCTAGCATTTTAATCCTTAGCGCCACATAAAATAGACAAGTAAAGGCATGCTGTCTGTCTACAACTATAAAAAAATATTAAAATTAAAAAACATTTTATAGTCAGAAAAAAAATTCAGGACATGTCAGTCCCTGAAGTTATGAATGATATATATAGGAATTATGAATGATTAATTTGGTGGTGATAATCTTAAGGAAGTGGATTTTTTCTTTGTAGTTATATTATAGTTGTGCTCTCAGGTTTATTTCAGCTACCTTATAAAGGTGGTTTTTTTCCCAATTCAAAGTTTTCCCTTTTGGATAATTCTGAATGAATGAATGAATATTATAAGTAAAACTAATGACAAAGTTTCTAGCTACCTGTAATTTTGTTTCTTGCAGGAAACATCACAAGAAAACTAAAGTATTTTATTTGCTTAGAAAGCTATTTTATGAGCAATAATACCACCTAACTTTTTTTGCAATATTTTTTAAATTCTAAGAATGATAAGAATGCTGCTTTTCTTCTGATGGAAAGTGACAGGCTAATCATCAGTTTACCCAGAGTAAAATGGACAGAAGCAGCACTAACTATGGCATCTCAGCTCCAAGAAGAGTGTATTGCATTTATTGTAGAAAACTTCTCCAAGATCATTCAGAGTGAAAATTTCATTCTCCTCTTGCAGGTACTATGTCTACAATTGTATTCTGTATTCAGTTTTGTTCCATCTTTGTGTTGTAATTTTAATTATGTAAGAGTTTTTATATGCAGGTTGCCTTTGATTAAATTAGTATGATTTAAATAAATTTCACAGCAGATGGCATGTTTGCATCAGATTTAGAGCAGTGATGGACAGGATTTTTGGCTCACAAGACAAAGAAGGCAGGAGGGACAGGTTTGAGTGCCCTGGCAAAGCACATTGTAACTCTGGCCAACTGTAACCCTCAATCAGCATAGTCACATTTTTTAAACCAAGTTGTAAAGATACTGTTTTGGTCTGTAATACAATTATGGTCCTTGCAAAAATTCCCTAACTTATTGGGGAGCTACTTTCTCTAAAATTAGTAATTGAATAGAGAACTTCTATTGCTTATTTCTAGGTTCTGCTATTATGGCTGTGTTCTCTCTTTAAAACTGTGTGTATGTGGGGTGTGTGTGTGTGTGTGTGTGTGTGTTTACATTTTAACAAAAGAAAGGGAAAGAAAGAACATATGATTTCTGATAGATTTCATATAGCTAGTAATTATGATTATTTTGCTGTTATGACAGACTTTCGCATTTCTTACACATTTTACATGATTTCTATTAAATATCAATTCTGTGTTTTGTAGTCACAAGCAATGAGCAGCACAGCTGATCTGTTGGACAAAATTTTAAAAGCAATTGAAGAAAATATTACCACTGAAAATAGTTGCTCTCTTCTTATGGCTGTGGACACATTACTAAACTCTGAAAATACAAAGGAAATGGTACTGGATGTAATAACATTCATTAAAATGATGTAATATTTGAAGTATTTTAAGATTTTAAATTGCATTTACATTTTAAATGTTGCATGGGCCATTGAATCTAGTTAATAGACATGTGGGGGTTGATTATGGTCTCTACTTTTGTATATGTTTGGAATTTTTCATAATATAAAAGTTTTTAAATTCCATTTATATTCAAATGAACTTTTTATGAAAGTTTAGAGTTTGGCATTTTTTTAAATATTTTTTGTAGTTGAGATGGATACAATACCTTTATTTTATTTATTTATCTTTATGTGGTGCTGAGGATTGAACGCAGGGCCTCACACATGCTAGGCAAGTGCTCTACCACTGAGCCACAACTCCAGCCCCTAGAATTTGGCATTTTGGCTCATTTATTCTAAACCTAGTTGTTGGTACTTAGAGTTACATTGTGTCAAATATTGCCAATATATCTTCTGGTCATTATATTAAATTCTTGGATATAAAACATATGTTGTAGAATTATTGCCTTTTGTTGATATATATTTTTAATTCCTTTTTCTCTTAAAAAGTCATAAAATTAGATTGACCAGGAAAAGGCAAAATTTAAATATTATTTTAAATGCAGTTAATCAGTGGTAATTAGTAAGCTAGTTGTAAATTATTGGCATCTATATTCTATAAGAATGATGAAAATTTCATCATATTTATTATTATTGCATAGAGTATTTGACCTTGTAATGTCATAGTTGATTTTAAAAGGCTGTGGAATATATTCATAATGGACATTGGTGTTTTAAAATAATGTTTGGTTGAAAGGGTAAGATTTAGCTTCACGTTCACTTAAAATTCTGTTAATGAGTAAGCCCTTCATAAATAATATGTACCCTATGATCTTAAAAATCTAAGTGATGACATCATTGATCTAGCTTAGGAGTAAGTAGATTCGGAAAGGAATAATGACTGGTTGCTATGACAATGTGGCTCTCACCAGCTGCTGATTTGTTGCTTGAACACAGGGTTTTACGTGCAAGATCCAGGCTCTGCGTGATAAGCTGTGGATCTTCCTGGTTCAGTCTTTCTATGCTGTTCGTCACACAGAAAGCTGGAAGCTGATGAGCACAGATGATCAACAGAAAATCCAAGCAGGTATGTTAGCCTTGAAATTTTTTTATTCTCATGTTATGATCTTTGTGGCAGCAGATATTTTGAAGGTGAACATTCTGATAAGTAGAAAGGTTAACATTTGTATGCTTCTGTTCAATAATACTGTGCTAACCAAAACTAGTGATAGTATGTTAGGCAGTTTTAATAAATCATGTTTTGTTTTTGCTGCTGTTAGAAATTGAAACTCATTTCCTTTATATATACATATAAATTTTTAATCCTACTGTATATTAGCAACAGTATTCAAGCCAAATTTGCTTAAAGGCATTCTTGTGAAAAGGTTAGAAGTATAAAAGAATATAATCCATATAGAACAGATTACAAAACATACTTTCTCCCTTTGAAAATATATTTTACCATAAAGATTTTCCATCTTTTTCAGAAGACACCCTTTCTTGTGGTTTTGCCTAGATTGCATGGGTTTTTTTCACAATTGATTTGTTCGGTGATGTGATGTGTGATATTGCAGAGTGTCCCTCAGGAACCACACAGTGGTCTCTGATACTTAATAGGTACCATTTGAAACATAAGCATTAAACAAAAGATGTGCATTTCTCAGAATGTGTGATTGTTTCAAAAAACCAAAAATTTGAGGGTGTGGAACTAAAAATGGCTTCATGACTATTTTGGGATTAAAGCCAGTGCCTTAGGAAAAAATCCTGGCATATTCTGCAAGTATACTTTTAAAAACAGTTTTAGCTAAGGGACTGTTTTCTGAAGTAAACATTTATTTCCTATAAAAGATGGAAGCTATATGTGATGAAATATATTTTTGGTAATGTGTGAGTATATAAATCCTTTAGTGATACAGTTAAAATGTGAACTGCTGTCTTATGTTGTAAATCTAACATGATAGTGCAGCTAGATGTTATTCAAACAGTACTTTTCAAAGAAATTCCATTTTTTAAATAACAAAAATCAAGAGATCTTTAGAAACTGGAATTTTTTTGTAGTGACTATTTCTATGCTGATTTTTAGATGATAGTTTATCTTTACTATAATATCTATACAATGTGAAGAAACAAAATAAGATTAGCATTCCTTGAGTAAATGTCCTTCAACTCTTTTCTAGTTGGTAGCAAACTTTGTTTTTCTCTGTTTTAGAGGATTTCATAGTTAAGTTGAACTTCAAACAATGTTCTTTAATTCTTCAAGCACTAATTAAAAATATATGTAAATACACAAATCTAAAGAAAATATCATTGGTAATACAGATAATTATCAAAAAGAACTCTCCATTCTATTACATTCCATCAGTGCAGTAATAATATTTATAAACCTTAAATATGAATAATAATGAATCCTGATTTATGCACAATTACTGCATTGGGAAACACAGATTAAAAAATATTTGGGGGTTGTCTTTGTTATAACATTTTTTGTATTCTAGCTGAGTTACTGACTTTTGGAAGAAATTTTCTATTAATTTTTTTCCATATATTGTTGTGCAGAGTCATTTGATTACTGTAAATCAGTCTTTACAGTATCACTTCTAGAATCTTGCTTTGTCCTATAGCACATATCCTGTAAAATAGAGATTGTGGAAGATGCATGATAGTTAGATAATTTAATATATTTTTATTAGCTGTTTTAATAAAAATAAAATTTTGGAAATTATATATTTTTATTCAAAATATGTCTTAAAGCACCATAACCTTCAAAAGAAAGAAATACATTAGCTGAACTGTGTTGATAGACCTCATACTATTATTCCTATATATTTTCCTGACGTCATTCAAATTCTTATTTTAAGTGCATAAACATGAATTCCCCAGTACTTCTCATATAAACCTAACTTATAAAATGAATATTTATTTAATTCTAAAAGAAATAATATGAGTTTGAGAATTGTTTCTTGTTTTATTTTCAATAGAATCTTATTTTTTTGTTCTGTTTTCTCCTTCCTCATGACTTGCAGGCAAAACTAGGATATATTTTTAGTTAATTTCAACAGAGTATTTTTATATTTTTAGGATAAATATTTTTTATGTTTAATTATTTATAAAATATCATATTTGTCATAATGTATAATTTTTTGAAATTTGGAAAATAAATGAAACCAGTTATCTAAAAATTTTCAACATGAAAAATTTCTGGGTTTTTGTAAATATGTGAACATTCCTTGTGAGATTGCACTTATTATTTATTAATTTTTAAAACAAATATCTTAGGAACTAGAGAAAGATTGAAAATGACATCCTTTTTAAAAAATTCTAAAATACAATAGAGAATTATTTTTGTGCACTAGATTGGTTTCAGGTTTTTGTTGTTGTTACTTCCATCAAAATATAATGTTTTGTACTAGAATTCTATTTTTCTTGTGCTTCTTTGGTAAAAGTAATACTTTCTATAAAAAATAAATTGCTGTTTTTTCCTACAGCTGCATTTGACAAAGGTGATGATCGAAGACTTGGCAAAAAGCCTATATTCAGTAGCTCTCAGGTAAACTTCTGAATTTTATAGGTTCAATGACAAAATATAAAAAATTATTGAAATTTTTAAAAAAATATTTATTTAGTTGTAGATCAACACACAGTATCTTTATTTATTTTTATGTGGTTCTGAGGATCCAACCCAGTGCCTCACAAATGCAAGGCAAGCACTTTACCAATGAGCTACAGTCCCAGCCCCTTAAATTTTATTATTTTGTATTTTAGCCTAATTTTAAAAATTTCTTTGTTCATTAATTAAAGCTATTAGAAATAATTTTAAGTCTTTTAAAATCAAGTGTATATTAAATACATTTTTAAACGATGTGAATTTTTGATGTCCAGCTGGCATGAGAAGTAGCCACCTTTTTCATTTCCTTGAAAACCTTTGTGGCAAGTAATATATTGGAGCTATTCCAGTAGATTAGGAGTTTTTCAGAATTCTAGATCTAACTCAATGACTTTTTCTAATTAACCTATTTTTTTTTATTAAAGAAGGTCTTGCTTGTTCCAGTTTTCTCTATTTTAATTCACATTTTTTATGTGAAGAAAGCAATTGGTACCAAGAGCACAGTTGTGTTCTACTTTAGAAATTATTTAGTGTGCTTATGTAAGGTACTCAGTGTAATCAAATTCTCAGAAACAGTAGAATGGTGATTCCCAAAGACAGAGAGTAGAGTGGGTTATAGAAAAGGGGAGTTGTTTAGTGGGTATAGATTTTCAGTTTTGTAATACAAGAAAGTTCTAGAGATATGTTGTGTAACAAAGTTCATATAATTAATGTAACTGTACTGGATGCTTAAAAATGTTAAGATGATAATTTTGTGTTATATGTTTTTTACCATATACACACAAAAGTTACTTGATGTATTTATTATAACTGAAGTTATATTTTTATTCCCACAAAATATGTTAATACTGGTTAGGGTTTCAAGATAATTTATAGCTGCTTATGTAATCAATAATATATTTAAAAGTACAGGGACTGGGATTGTGACTCAGCGGAACAGCGCTTGTCTAGCACGTGCAAGGCGATGGGTTCAATCCTCAGCACCACATAAAAATAAATAAATAAATAAATAAAGGCATTCTGTCCAATTGTAACTAAAAAGATTTTTTTTAAGTGCAGAATTATACTAGCCTACTGTGTGCATTACAATGATAAGATGAAAATATACATTGAGAGTTCTAGTTTGGAATGCAAAGAATATAGTGCCCTTGCAGAGTGGCATAGGGAATCCTGTTTTCTTCTTTATAGAAAACACTGCAGCCCAAGCCAAACTAAGCTCTCATGGCTTAAGGCAGGATCAATATCTAAACAAATATCTTAGATAAGAAACTGGGATATTGGAGCTTTGTTCAGTAAACTTACTAGGACTATTCTCTAGAGTGTGTTTCACAATATAGTAGCTCCATCATATGTTCCACCTAAGAACATGTAGTTTGCACTAAGTTTAAGAATCAGTATACACTGTAGCTCCTCTTAGAGACTGTAGATAAAAATTATACCTTAAAAGTTGTGAGAAACACTACAGTAAAAGAAACTTGAATTTTGTTTCAACTAAATTTCTACTTGTTAAACTATAGGACACCACTAGGCTTCCCCTGAGTCACTTTAAAGCATATTATATAATTTCCCATAACATAGTTATTCTAGGAGATGTTACCTTAGGATTTTTTTAATGTACTTAAATTCCCAGTTATTCTTGTGGTTTTGTTGTTGTTGTTGCTTGTTTGTTTTAAGGCCTCCAGGAAGTAGTCTACCTGCCTTCTTTCCCCCTATTATAGAGCAGGATTTTCCTCCTCCTCAACCTTAAGGTTGTCTAAGAGTTATTTTCTGTTAACAACAATGGGAAGGAAATAGAGTAATAAGTTTCCCTCAGAAAAGCAGTGGTATACTGAAATGAGTGCTACATATAAAATTAGAATAGTTCACATCTTGACTTCACATTATTATCTTCACATTTGCTTATCTGTTAGATGGAATAATAAAACCAGCAGGATTATTGTGAAAATTAGTAAAAATAATTTTGAGGCAGTTGTCTGGTATGTAGTAAGTACTTAATAAATGTGAAATGAATACACATGTTTTTCAAACAAAGATAAAACATTTAGAAGGTAGAGAAAAGGCTGGGTGCAATGACACACACCTGTAATCCCAGCAACTAGGGAGACTGAGACAGGAGGATCACAAGTTGAGCCAGCCTCAGCAATTTAATGAGGCCCTAAGAAACTTAGCCGCTGTCTCAAAATAAAAAATGAAAAGGGCTAGAATGTGGCTTTGTGGTAAAGCACCCCTGGGTTCAATGTCCAATACAAAAAAAAAAAAAAAATAGAAGGTGGGAAAAAGTTAATCAGGTAAGACTGGGAGAAATGTCTAAAAGAGTGCTAGTACTAAAATTCTTAAAAATAAAACATCTCATTTCTAGTAGTTGCTTCAAAATAAAATGGGGATAATATATATGAAACAATTGGACATGTATTGGTAATTGTTAAAGCTGGATATTAAGTACATGGCAGTTCTGTCTTAATTATGTTTAAAATGTTCTATAGTAAGAATTAACCAAGGGGCTGGGGATGTGGCTCAAGCGGTAGCGTGCTCGCCTGGCATGCGTGCGGCCGGGGTTCGATCCTCAGCACCACATACAAACAAAGATGTTGTGTCCACCGAAAACTAAAATAAATAAATATTTTTTAAAAAAAAGAATTAACCAAAAAAATAAGAATAAGAATACATTAGAGGGTTATCTTTTATTTATTTATTTATTTATTTAGTCAATAGAATATGGTGATCATTCCCAATTGGTCATGTGTTCAGAAGAAACATTTAAACTTGGCAAATATAAGAGACTGCCTAGAAATTCATTTACATTGAATCTTCATCATATCATACTATGTTAAGTTTCTAAAGGAGTATATTTACCCCATATAATACATACTACTTCAAAGTGCAAAGATTTAAGGACAGAGCAAATTAAGTATAGTCGGTTTGAAGGGAGATAAAAGGTCTAAAAGCAGAACTTGACCTAATTTTAGGATTAAAAATAGAGGAATGTTATTTGTTGGGTTAAGATTTGATCAAAAAAGCAAAAACTGAGGAAAAAGCCTATCTGAACTTTATAAATATTAGACTCCTTGAACACTGATCTGAGGAAGATTATTCTCTACTCTATAGACATGCAAAATCTAAGGCCCAGCGTTGCTAATAACTTCTTAAATATCTCAGATCCATTGGAGGCAAAGCCAATGTAAGTCTCATGATTCCTTTATCACCATACCTCACTTTTTACCAAATTTAGCTAAGTTATTTATATATTTTTATTGTCTATATGCACACACACACGTGTGTGTGTGTGTGTGTGTGTGTGTGTGTCTCATTTTATCTTGGACAATTTTAAATGTAATATAGAAGCTTTTCGGATTTAGAAATAATTATATTATTGAATTATAATCAATATATGCGTAGTTTTAACAACAGCATTTTCTTGAGTCCCCAGTATATTATGGGCATGGTGTCAAGGGTTTTAGATACCAGAAGTGAAGACAATACAAGCTTTGCCTCCACAGTCTCATATAGCTTTACAAAGGGGAAAAAATGAACATTTACAATTTACCCCCCAAAAATGACAATATAATCTTATATTTTTATTCTAAAATTTTTACCAACTTTAAAATTTTTGTTGTTCTCTTCCTTCCTAAGGTTAGGTTTTAAAAATGATAAAGTGGTTGTGTTTGTCTTCATTATCTTTCTATTTTCCTCCTTTTTCCTTTTTCATATCCCTTTTCCTACGCTTTCTCCAGGTAGCCTTACTGTACTACCCTCTTGTTCTTTAAAAAAAACCAAGGTTTTCCGATGTAATATGTTGTATTTCCTAGGAGTTTTTTGTTTGTTTTAAATTAAGACTCCAAGAAGTAAACTATTCTTACTATAGAGAGTTAAATCTTTAATGATAAAATTTCTGGCATTTGGGATAGGGTTGAAGAGAGAGGTTTGGGTGAAAATCTTTACATTGTCTCTCAAATTATACCATTTGGATGATTACCACCTTGAAGCAGTAAGTCATGAGCTCAAGTCCTAATTCTGTCCCTTACAAGCTTATTACCTTGGGTAAGTCACATACTTGCTTTCATCCTCTATTTCTTGTCTAAAAACTGAAAATATCTACAGGAGCTATTTCATAGGATTATTGTAAAGATTAATTGAAATGATGTAGGAAAAAGGTTTTGTGTGGAACCAGGAATTCCTTAAAAAATGTTGAATATTAATATTTACTTAAGGCATGCTGAACCTTTAGGTCTTAATCTCTACCAGACCTAAAAAAATTAAAAATAGTATGGCTTTTATAAATATGTAAACCTTTAATGCTGTGTTTCAGGTTTGATTAAAGATAATATGGTCAGAGATAAAAAAGTTTTGATCAAAATGATCAAAGACTCAATCCAAGTTTTAAATGACTTTAAATCATAACATAAACTTTGTTATTTGTTTTTTCTGAAAAACTAGCTTACTGAAACAGAGTATTATATGTCAAATACTTCAGTCAAATTACAAAGTATTTCTTCTTCTTTTTTTGTAGCAAAGGAGACAAGTTTCTGATTCTAGTATTATAAAAAACAAATCTTGGAGGGAAAATAACAAGTGTTGGAGTGCTCTCTCTGCTAATCAAAAGATGAAATCCGATGGATTAGGAGCATCTGGACATTCATCAAATACTAATAGAAATAGTATAAATAAAACCTTGAAGCATAATGATGTAAAGGAAAAGGATAGTACAAAAGTATCATCTAAGATTACAAAAGAATTGAAAACTGGGGGGAAAAATATTTCTGGAAAGTCCAAAACTGTAATAAAGCCCCAAATAGAAAACAATGATAATGCAAAACTGGAAAACCTACCACCTAAAGTTGTGGAAAAGTCAGCAATAGCAACGGCAGCAGCAACTGGACATAAGAATTCAGTAAATGGAAAAGGAGTGAAAAATCAAGAAGGGCAAATCACAGGCGCCAGACCCAAGGTACTCACTGGAAATTTAAATGGGCAAACCAAAGCAAAACCTTTGAAAAAAGTGACAGGGAAAGATTCTCCATGCCTCAGCATTGCAGGACCTTCCATCCAATCTCCAAATTCAAGTGTGGAATTATCAATATCTGCTGGATGTCTGGGCAAACCAAAAGAAAATGGATCAGTAGAAGAGATGTCTTCTGGTCAGAAGCTATCATTTTGTGATTCTCCAGAACAGATGGTGAAAAACAGTGTAGACAGTGTCAAAACTTCCATTGTAGGTGGGTTTTTAGCACTCTAGTTTTTTTTTTTTTAATACTTTGTGTGTATTGTGTCGGGGAGCAAACCCAGGGCCTTGTACATGCTAGGCAAATGCTCTATTACTGAACTACACCTTTACCCCAAAACCTAATTTTTAATTGCTCTTAACAAGTAAGTTCTTAGAATAATGCTTGGGGGTCTTTTATTTTAAAATGCCATAAACTATTTATTTATATGATTCGAGAAAAACATAGTCCTTTCTACTTTAACACTTTTGTTTATAGTGTCTAACCAGTAAATTTTATACCATATTGTTACATGTTTGTGTATTCTATCCCATAACTGACTTTTTCTTAATTTATAGCACTAAAATCTCAGCCTGTTTCAAGAGTTACCAGTGGAACTTCCAACAAAAAAAGCATTCATGAACAAGACACTAATATAAATAACAGGTAGGTCTTCATTTATTGTTTAACCTATATGCTAACTTTCTCTGTAGTTAATTATATACTAATTTCTAACCAAATATTGTTAAAGTGTCTTTTCTTTGTTTAAAAAAAGTAAAATATTATACTGTGATATTTTAAATGATTGTCTTATTTATGAAAGAAGTATATTTATGCAAGAATGATTGATGTAAAATATTAGAAGAATATCTTTATACTTATGGCATTTATTATGTATTACTTTATCATACTTTACCTACACTTTTAAAACTTAAAAACTTATGGTTTCTCTATCTTCAAAAAAGATGTACTTTTATTTCTTGGGAAAAACATATTTCATGAGTGATTCTCTTAAAAGTTCATGTTTTGGAATCTCATTGTAATACTAAGTACAAACCATTTTTCTTAGTGTACTAAAGAAAGTCAGTGGCAAAGGATATAATGATCCAATACCACAGGCAATTTTGAAAAAAAGAGGAAATGGCAATGGACATGATGGTACAACTCGGCAGAGGACAAAGAATGCCCCATCTAATCTTGCTAAAACTCAAGGTAAAGCTGAAATAGTTGTGGGTATCATGGATATTACTTCCTTATGTAAGTTGGATAAGCAAAACTCAGATTTGGAACTTAAGTAGCAAATAAGACATAAGATGATTTTACTTATTTTACATTTGTTTCACATGATAGAGATGAGAGTTTAGACAAGTATTTTGATGTTTTGGAGGTATTGGTTTGGTTTTTATTATCCTTTGTGGGAAAAATAATTAAGGGAATTACTAGTTTATCTTTATTTGTGGTGCTTTTATAGAGTATGCCCATATTTCTTGACAGTTTCATAGATAACTATAAGAATTCCATCTGTAAAACCAACACTAAAAAGCTCTAAAAATAATGGTATAGTCTAGATAGCCATTATATATAGAGGAAGAATTTTAAAAAGGAAAGAGTACCATTTAGATTGCATGATCTGCTGACATAATAACTGATTTTAAAAATTACTTTTCTATATACATTAAGCCTTCAAATGTATAAGAGCAGTTTGTAAAATCCTCAGAATAATTTTGGTTTACATTATGAATTAATACTGAAAATCAATTTAAATAATAAGGCAGAGAAAATTATTTATATCTTAGTAATAGCTAAAAATTAAACATTTAAAATTATTTGCTAGAACTGGGGGCATATAACTCAGTAGTAGAACACTTTTCTAGTATACACAAGACTCTGGATTCCGTCCCTAGCACCACAAAACAAGCAAACAAAAAAAGTGTTTGATAACGCTTTTGGTCTATTTGCATTTGAATGCCAAAAATATCATCTCTAAGACTAACCAGTATATACAAATGAATTCCCAAAATTAATCTCTCATTCCCTTCAGGCAGCAGTTCTGGTTTCCACTACAGATTTAAATTAATGAGCTACAATAATAGTGGTCTTCTTATAAGAAGTAAAATGGTTTTATTCATGTTTAAAGGAAAAGGGAACAATTTCAACAGTTTTCTATTTTCTGTTTAGCTTGCTTCTCATTTCCAGCTATGTAAAACACAGCCTTCCCCTCCCTCTCCCCACCTACCAAAAAAAAAAAAAACTTGGAAGGGAAAACTTCCTTGCTCCTTTGGTCTAAGAAATCAGACTTTTTCCTCCCTCATATATTTATGCAAATCCAATTTTGGCATAAGGATCAAGGATCTTGAGGAAGAGAGTCAATTTTAACTAAGACCCTAAAATAGTCCCTATATATTTTAATAGAAAAATAATTTTTAAAATTTTATTGTATGACTAAGTCCTAATCTGTAATTGTCCATTTGATCATAGATATGTAACCTTTCATTGTTTTTATTTATTTTATTTTTTCTAAAGTAATTTAAAATGTTGAATTTCGCACAGATTTAGAGAATATATTGTATTTCTGAACTTTCTTTTCTTAGGATCCCAAGGTGAATCACCAAATTCAGTAAAATCTTCAGTCTCTTCAAGGAAGTCTGATGAAAAGTTGGACCATAAGACAACTTCAGATAAACAAACACCTCAGAAAAAAGTTGTTAAACAGGGACTCACAACTTTGCCTAAGGTTAATGCAAAAATGGTGTCAATGCCTAAAACACTGAATCAGTCAAAGAAAGGTGAAACTCTGAATAACAAAGATACAAAACAAAAAATGCTTCCTGGACAGATTACCTTGAAGACTCAGTCTTCCTCTCAAAGACCTTTAAAAAATGAAACATCTGTTATACAAAAAAGCATATTTAATCATGTAGATGATAACAAAGACAGTACTTCTGAACAGAAGCCTCACAAACCTCTAACTAATCTTGCAACCAAAATCAATGGCACAGAAGCATTCCAGTCATCATGCAGACCTGACCCACAAAAGCCATTAAGCGGTCAAGAAAAAGAATGCCAAAATATTTTAAAGCTGGATAAATCAGTAAAACAAGAACTGAAATCAGAACAAATTTGTTCAGGTAAAAGTGAAACAAAACTTCCCAATCACAAAGACACAAATTATTGCATTCCTACTGAAGCATATTGTCCTTCTGGTGAAAGTGATAGTGTAGATTCAAAATTTTATAGTACCAGTGCTCAGAAGTCCATGATTTCAAATCCAAATGAAAACTCCTTAAACTCTAATCCAATTTGTGATTTAGACTCAACAAATGTAGAACAAATCCATTTAATATCAGATAGAGAGAAAGAAATAGGGAGAAAAGATATAAATAGAACATCAAGCATGAAATGCATAAAAGATGTTTTACCTTGTATTCCTGAAAGGATAAACGGTACCTTAAATTCTGTTCAAGATGACAGAAAATCTAAAATTCATGTAGAAAAACCAACAGTTCCTACTCAGTTACCTAATGACTCTGCCATGAAGGAAGATAAACTTACTACCACAGACTCAGGTGTTTCCTCCAAATGTTTTTCGGGACAGACATCAGGAAAAAATTCTCCTAAAAATATGGAAACGTCAGAAACTCCAGAGAATCATGAAACTTCAGAAGCTCCATTCATGGGTCACTGGAATTTGAGTACCAATGTGCTGCATCAGAGAGAGAGTCCTGAATCTGACACGGGCAGTGCTACCACATCCTCTGATGACATAAAACCCAGGTCTGAAGACTATGATGCTGGAGGGTCTCAGGATGATGATGGGTCAAATGACAGAGGTATTTCTAAGTGTGGGACTATGCTATGCCATGATTTCCTTGGAAGAAGTAGCAGTGATACTAGTACTCCTGAAGAATTAAAAATATATGATAGTAATTTAAGAATTGAAGTAAAAGTGAAAAAGCAAAGTAGTAATGACATTTTCCAAGTTAACTCAACAAGTGATGATGAGATTCCTAGGAAAAGGCCAGAAATTTGGTCTCGATCCACAATAGTTCATCCTAGGGAAAAAGAAAATATTCCACGAGGCAGTGTCCAGTTTGCTCAGGAAATAGATCAGGTTTCTTCCTCAGCAGATGAAACAGAAGATGAGAGATCTGAAGCTGAAAATGTTGCAGAAAATTTCTCTCTCTCTAATCCAGCTCCTCAGCAGTTTCAGGGAATAATTAACTTAGCTTTTGAAGATGGAACTGAAAATGAAAGTCGTGAGTTTTCTGCAACTAAAAAGTTTAAAAGGTCAGTTTTACTTTCAGTAGATGAATGTGAAGAACTGGGATCTGATGAAGGGGAAGTCCATACTCCCTTTCAGCCTCCTCTAGATTCACTTTCACCTTCTGATGTTTTCGATGGTGTTTCTCATGAACATCATGGAAGGACCTGCTTTTCCAGATTCTCACAAGAAAGTGAAGAGAGTATTTTACAGTGTAAACAGCAAGAAAAAGGCAATAACACATATAAAAATGAAAGCACTCTTTTGGGTCTTAATAGCATTGACTCTTCAAGAAAAGAGAAACAGAGTGTTTCAGCCACTGACAAAGATAACACATTAGATGTCCTGTCCAAAGGAAGCAGGCAGTTTTTTCCAGAGAATAAAAAAGTAAATGGTGGAAACAATATGACTAATGATTTTCAGCAACGCAGCAAATTCTTGGATAGTGACATAAAATCTCAAGAAAGGCCATGTCATTTGGAGCTTCATCAAAGAGAACCCAATTCTGACACACCAAAGAACAACTCTATGAAATCTCTAGACTCCTTTCGGAGTCAAGTTCTGCCTCAGGAAGGTCAAGTGAAAGAGAGCCATTCTACAGCTACCGAAAAAGCTAATATTGCTTTATCTGCAGGTAATGTACAGAAATAGAAATGCTAAATGCATAAGAAAATAAGTTTATAGAGTTTTAAAGTTTTATGTAGCCCTGAATGTTATATTTTAGGTAGATAGAATAATTACTTACACAACAGTTTCAAATTTTAAATGAAAATTTAAATTTCTTGATAATATGAAAATTAACTAGTTATTCATTTATTATTGTTCACCGAAAATCTTAGTGAAGAATTAATATCTAGTAAAAATTTTGGTTGTTTATTTGACATAACTAACCTATTAGGAGATTTTACATAAAGAGCAAATATAAAATCTTAGTTTGTTATTATTTAGTTATTTATGTCTAATTTAACATAAGAATTCTCAACTAAGAAATTTTATTATACATTGGATATGATTTATGGACTTGCTAGTAATATATCTGAGGGCTGTGCAATAATTATAGTAATATGTAACTAAAAGCACTGAACTATTTTAACAACTAGATTATTACAATTTATATGCATTTTACAGAGAGTAAAACTTTCAGGATCAATATAATTCTATTCTAAAATTTTCAAGTAAAAATTAAATTTCCTTAAAGAGATTATATTTAGAAGCAATGATAATATATGAAAAAAGCCCAGGCTTATTTCATATGCACAGAAGATTTCCTGTCTAATTGTTTTATGTTTTTGTCTTCCTTATTATGGTAATTCAGACTAATGACCCACATTTGAAATATGCAATAGTGGCTGACTAACTATTGTATATCATAATCAAGAAAAATGCTCATCTATAATCCGTATTCAGCAAAATCATAAGAATAGGAGTTTTTTTTAAAAAAAAAGTTGTACTTTTTTGTTTGTTTGTCCTTGCTTGAATCCTTCTTTGCATGTGCAATATACAAATAAACCTTTAGATAAAATGTATTTATACCCCCTTTTGGAGTAGTGACTTACTTTAAAAGTCACCATCAGATAAATTGTCTTTTTTTTCCTCTTGAAGTTTCTATTGTAGTAAATTAGATATATGTGTACTTTCTATGTTTGTGTTGAAATAATTTGTTATTTTCTGTATAAGTTTTCAAATTAAAGAATGAAAAATTATTGTTAGTTGCCTATGTTGATTTTGCTGCTAAATATCACCCTTGAATTTTTTTAACATAAAGAAATGCCTCAGAAATTTTGTCAGTTTTGTATAAATGTTATTTTCCCATTTTGTAGTTTTTTGGGGGGCTATCATGTTACATTGTATTAATATTGTACTACAAAACTCTGAGGAGTACCAACATGTGCAATTTTTACATTGTGTAGTATTATGAATTATTTCAGGAGACATAGATGATTGTGACACACTGGCACAAACCCGCATGTATGACCATCGGCCTTCAAAAACCCTTTCTCCAATATATGAGATGGATGTAACAGAAGCATTTGAGCAGAAAATGGAATCAGAAACACATGTTACAGATATGGATTTTGAAGATAATCAACATTTTGCAAAACAGGACTGGACTCTACTAAAGCAACTGCTCTCTGAACAGGACTCAAACTTAAATATTACAAATTCTCTTCCTGAAGATCTAAATTTAGCACAGTATTTAATCAATCAGACACTCCTTTTAGCACGAGACAGCTCAAAACCTCAGGGTATAGCACATGTTGACACTTTGAACAGATGGAGCGAACTAACATCTCCACTGGATAATTCCTCAGCAAGTATCACCATGGCTAGTTTTTCCTCAGAAGATTGTTCACCTCAAGGTGAATGGACAATTCTGGAACTGGAAACTCAGCATTAAGAGTCTTAACATTTTGGAAAATTTTAAACTGTGTCACTCCTTTATTTTTTGATGCCTATATTATATCTAAATTATAATTGCATTAGCCAGACATAGACTGTCCTTAATATTGAGGGAGTCTTTCCAGTTTATTAAAGTAAGCATAGTTTATTTATTGATATGCTATCACATGTAGAGGGAAAAAAAGTGTTTTTTCTAAAGTTTTTGAGCATGTTTTCTATAATTGTTAGAGAAATTAGAAGACTTCTAAGGAAAAACACTTGCTTCAGTTTTCCTTTCCTACCTGATCATTTGTTTATAATTCAAGAATTTAAAATGTGAATGCGCAAGTATGTCAGTCTCTTTACCCTTTTACTTTTGTTCTGCATATGGTACCATAGTAGTTTAACAATAAAAAAAAAACTTACTGTACTTGTGTCAGTTTAAATAATCTGTGAATGACAATTTAACTCAGGTTGGGGTGGTTTAAGCCAGAAAATCTTGAAGCAAGTGTACCTCAAATTTCAACCACATTGTTAATAGGATAAGAGAAATAGAATTTCCTGTATTTCTCTTTTGGGGACATATCCAGAGAAAGGTATCTGCCCCTGTTCAAAAGCAGTAGGAAGACTGTCTACCTTACTTTGGTAGACTGCCTTACAGTTTAATTCATTTTTAGGTTAGGAATATTTTGGAATTGCACCTGCAGTAGACTGGCATTAAATATTAACTTGAACAAATTAGAATAAAATAAAAAAAATTAACTTAAAAATGGGTACATGTGGCAATTGAAGAGTTACTGAGTTTTAATTGTGTGTGTGTGAATGAATTTGTGCTTTACTGGTTTATATATATTAGTTCCTTATTTGCTTGATCAGATTATCTTTCAGTCTAATTTCAGTAGAAAGACAAAAATAAATTTTTTTACAAAATTATATAAGGGATAAAAACCTTTTCTATAGAATTCTATAGGGACTGAATACTTCGACCTTTGATACTGGTGGGTATTGTCCTTTAGGATAATGGGACTTCATATAGCACCTCTCTCAAAGCTTTATAGCTAACTCATAATTCCTCTAAAATATGTCAGAATTTCTATAATATTTCTATAACTTTGTGGCTGCAATCTAGTTGTATAGGCCAGGTGACTTTTTGAAATATACCTATTTATAAAGTACTTTCACAAAAGGAGAGGGAAAGGGAAGAAGTGGGGAGTGAAGTTGACCAAATTATGCTAGGTGTGTGTATGAATATATCACAAAGTTGTTTTTGAAGTAGTGAAGTAACATAACCAGGTATATTTTAAAAAGATAACTGTCCATAGTAATGAAAAGCACCTGATCTGGAGAAGCACCCAAACTTGTCAATCTTAGAAATGGGGAATGAAGAAGAATTTGATAACAGAGACATTAGGTAGGTTGAGATTCTAGAAGATGGGATGGAATTTTAAAGTTTCTATCACAAACAATCCACACACTGAGGGCCTGATATGATTCCAGGATTTTTCTAAGACCTGGACTAAAAAGATGAATGACATAGAACCTTATCCTTGAGTATCTCAAGTCAACTAAGGAGATAAATTGTTAAACAAAAACTGCAAAATAGTGATGTGAAGTGCCACAATAAAGCTCTGTGCAAAATATAATTAATGTATAAAGGACAGAGAAGTGATGGAGGAGTGCTCGGCATAGTTGGAATTCACAAGACAAAGAAAAATGCACACCCTTGGCAGAAAACGAATACATTGGGAGTGAGGAATTCTGTTTTTCCATGTGACTGGAGAGAAGGGAATGGATAGGAAGGTCAAGAGATGAAGCTGGACAACAAAGTGGAGTCTAGAAAGGAACATGATCAGATTTGCACTTTAGAACAATTTGATAGCAATATGTAAGATACAGTGGGATAACAACAAGGGCAAGGAGATTAGTGAAGGATCTTGCCTGAGAAAAAGCTTGAGTGGAGAGAGAAAAGTGAATATATTTGAGATCTAAAAGGTGGAGTTGGAGAAACAGTGTCTGGATATGGAAATTGAAGAAGGGAGTTAGAGATTTAGATTTTTAAATCTAAATCTAAAAAAGTGAAGCAGGCATAAGCATAAAGATGAATTTAATTTGGGGCATACTGAGTTTGAGATGCCTGTGAGATATTACAGAGGCTGAGGACAAACTATGGTTAAATTGAAGAAAAGCCTACAAAGAATACTGAAAAAGAAGCATTCAGAAGTAGAAGTAGAGGCAGGCACACAGCACACACCTGTGATCCCAGTGACCCAGGAGGCTAAGGCTGGAGAATCACAAGTTAAAGGTCATCTTACACAATTTAGCAAGACCCTGTCTCAAAAATAAATTTTTTAAAGAGATGGGGATATATTTAAGAGGAAGAGTGCCCTTGGGTTCAAGCCCCATGACTAAAAAGTAAACAGGAAGCCAAGATGAAAAGAATAGAGTGATGGATGAACAATCTTGTTACAAAATCAGAAAAGGGTAAATCAGGTACCAGTTTCTATTTTGACCTATCAAATTTACAGGGATTTTTAAAAGTTTTTTTTTTAATCAATATTAGCAACAGAACAAATTTGGGATTCTTGTATATTTTTTGGAAATTGCAAGTTACCTTTCCAGTAAGCAATTAGTGAATATCAAGAACTTCACAGCTTCATGTCCTTAACCTAGTCCTTTCTCCTCTTGGGATCTACCATTTAAGAAATTGGTCACAGTTGTGCACACCTGTAATCTGAGAAGTTTGGGAGATTGAGGCAGGAGGATTGTGAGTTCAAAGCCAGCCTCTGCAATTTATTGAGGCCCTAATCAACTTAGTGAGACCCTGTCTGAAAATGAAAAGGGCTGGGGACGTGGCTCAGTGGCTAAGTACCCCTGGGATCAATCTTTCTCTCTCTCTCTCCTCTCTCTCCTCCCCCTCTCTCTCTCTCTCTCTCTCTCTCTCACACACACACACACACACACACACACACACACACACACACACACCCTCTGCCAAAAAAATTAAGGATCTTGCCAGATGCAGTGACACATCTGTAATCCCAATTACTTGGGAGGCTAAACGGAGGAGCAAAAGTTCAAGGCCAGCATAGTGAGACCCTAAAGAATGGGGATATAGCTCAGTAGTAGAGCAACTCTGGGTTCAATCTCCAGGACAAAAAATGACAACAACAACAAAAACACCTCAAAGATTTGCCTACAAAGTGTTTTATCAGAAAACCAGATATATTAGTAAAATTTAAAAGTAACTAAATGTCAACTATAGAAGAAAGGCTAAGTAATTTATGGTAAAGCTATATAACTCATGCAATGTTGAAAATTGTTTCCAAAAAAATATTTTTTAATAACAAGGGATGGTTCTTATAAAAAAATAAATACCCAGGTTGTATTTTCATAATCATATTGTGTCCTAATTCTGTGTGTGAACATTTAAAATCTACTTTCTCAGCAAAGTTCAAGTAGACTATACTATATTGTTAACTGTCATTATCATGTTGTACCTTAGACCTCCAGAACTTATTAATCCTGCATAACTTTTATTTCCTTTGAATCTTCTCATTTTTCCCAGGCCCATGTGACTACCATTCTGCTGTTTCTATGAGGTTAACATTTTGAGATTCCTCATATGAATGAGATCATGTAATATTTGTCTTTCTGTACATGGTTATTTCATTTAATAATACCCTCCAGGTTCACCAATATCACAAATCAAAGGATTTCCTTCTTTTTTTAAGACTGATTAGTATTCTGTTGTATATATGTGCCATTATCTTTATTCATTTATCTTCTGTTGAACACTTAGGTTGAATCCATATCTTGGCTATTGTGAATAATAGTGTAATAAAATAAACATGGGAGCACAGACATCTCTTTGAAATACTAGTTTCATTTCCTTCAGATGTACAGTATACCCAGAAGTGGTGTTTCTGGATCATCTGGTAGTTCTATTTTTGATTTTTTGAGGAAACTTCATTCTCTTTTCCATAATAGCTGCACCAGTTTACATCCCCAACACCAGAGTACAAGATTTCCTTTTTTTCCATTCTCATTAACACTTGCTATCTTTTGTCTTTGATAATTATAGTTCTAACAGGTGTGAGGTGATATCTCATTATGGCTTTAACTTGCATTTCCCTGATGATTAATAAAGTTGAGCATTTTTCATATACTTTTTAGCATTTGTAGGTCCTCTTTTGATAAATGTCTATTCAGGTCTTTTGCATATTTTATAGTTAGATTTTCTTGTTACTGAGTTGAGTTCTTTGTGTGTGTGTGTGTACACACATATATGTATATATACATATATATATGTGTGTATATATACATGTGTGTGTATATATATATGATCAGATATATATATCTTATAAGATATATGGCCCATTATCAGATGTAAGGTTTGCAAACATGTTCTCCCATTCTGTAGGTTGTCTATTTACTTTGTTGATTGTTTACTGTGTGGGACCTTTTTAGTTTGATGCAATCCCACTTCTCTGTTCTTGCTTTTGGTGCCTGTGTTTGTGGGATCATATTTTTAAAAAACTAGATAATCTGGATCAATGTCAAGAAGCTTTTATCCCTGTGTTTTCTTCTAGTAGTTTCGTAGTTTTGGTTCTTATATTTAAGTCTTAATTTATTTTGAACTAATTTTTGTGTATGGAATAAGTCAAGGGCCTAAGTTTCTTCTTCTGCATGTGAATGGACAGTTTTTTCCAGCTTCATTTATTGAAGAGACAATCCCTTCCCCATTGTGTGTTCTTTGCACTTTTGTCAAAGATTAGTTGACTATAAACATGTGGGTTTATTTCTGAACTTTCTGTTCTGTTCTGCTGATCTTGATGTCTACTTCTGTGCCAGTGTCATGCTGTTTTGATTACTATAGCTTTGTAGTAGCTATAGTACTATATAGTAGGCTGAAAAGTGAAGAGGAATTAAAGAAGTAGAACTTATTCTTTCAAGGAGCGTGACTGAAAAGGAGATGGTGTTGGCTTAAAGATACTGTTTTTGATTTTTGTTTTTGTTTTGAGACATAGTTTTGCTATGTTGCCCAGGCTGGTCCTGAATTCCTGGGCTCAAGAGGTCCTCTACCCTCAGCCTCCCCAGTAGTTGGAACTGCAGGCACATGCCAGCACACTCAAATGTGTTACTGCAGGAAGCCATATGTGAACTGTGCGTGGATTAAAACCATGTTGAATCCATTAGGCAGGAAAGTCTGGTATTGGGAACTCCCAGCAGCAATCCTAATGGTTTGAGAATGCCTAGTTCATGTGGCTTCCTACCTAGCTCCATCACAAGTTCAGCACAGCACCAGAGATGGGTGTGACCTGCTAAGAGTCAAACACCCTGCCTAGCTCCACCTATATATTCTGTTTTTCTTGAAGAAGCAAGCACCTAGACAAGTCTCCTCCCACATTGAAACCATATACTTACCAATCCCTTTGACCTGTACCACTATAAATAAAGGAAGCTGGCTCCATCTTTGTTAAATGCCTACCCCTCTAGTTGGATTAACCTATTACTGCATCCGCTCTGTAAAATATATTTCTGGTCTTTGGTGTCTATTTCGTGGTTCTACTTTCATAACTTTTATTTTGCAGCCGAACTATCCCTCCAATGGGAACCCATTCCCTCGCTCACACAGGACATGTGCAAGATGTTACTGTTGTTTTTAATTATAAAACTGTTTTAGGGCTGGTACTGTAGCTCAGTGGTATAGTGCTTGCCTTGCACATGTGAGGCACTGGGTTCCATCCTCAATGCCACATAAAAATAAATAAATAGATTGTGTGCATCTACAACTTAAAAATTTTTTTAATCTTTTAAATTGTTTTAGCACTTTGAAAATAAGGAGTTGGGAATAATGAGTCAAGGACCATCAAGAATGAGGCAGGAGAACCAGGTACTGTGGCATACACATGTAGTTCCAGCTACTCAGGAGATGGAGGTGAGAGGATCACTTGAGTCCTAGAGTTCAAGGCCAGCCTGAGCAATATAGCAAGACCCAAGCCTCCTCTACCCCGTCTCCAAAAAACAAAGCAAAAGGTGGGATCAAGTACAAAGATAACTAACTTGACACAGGGCATTTCAAGGAACTTCAGGGGCATTTTTGTTTTGTTTTTTGTTTTTTTAGTACGAGGGATTGAACCAGGGGCACTTAATCACTTAGCCACATCCCCAGTCCTTTTAATATTTTGTTTTGAGAAAGGATCTCACTAAGTTACTTAGGACTTTGTGATCCTTCTGCCTTAGCCTACTGAGTTGCTGGGATTATAGGCATGTGCCACCAAGCCCAGCACCAGGTTATGTCTACAACTGAAGCACTGATGCATGTGGGACACCAATGGAATAGAAACCTGAAAAAGTGCATGCAAGCCAAACTAGGATGAATCCTGCAGGCCTTGGCAGGGATTATGAGCAAGCCATTATGGGCAAACATCTTAAGAATTTAAAACAGGCAAATACATTACATGTATGACTTTTTCATTAAGATTACTCAAATTCTAGCAGGTAAAAGCTGATTACTCTTGATTGAAAAAAGAGGTAATTTTCAATTTGGATGACACATTAGAGATACAATTTAGACTTCCAAAGTAAACATAATGTCTTCTAAAACTAAGAAACCCAACAATCCATGACCTTTACACATGTTCACTCCATTTCCTGGTTGTTTTTTGAAGTGTAGTGGGTAGAAATGAGGACTTTGGCTTGGTTTAATATAATCTATTGCTAGAGCTATTTTGAAGTTGGAATTATCTACACATTCTTCTCTAGTGATATATTCTTTTTATATTTTAAATTCTGATAAAAGAATACTTTGAATCTCACTTAGCTAGATATTATAAGTTTTTATCAGTTATTATTGCAGAAGTTACTTTTAGATCCATGATTCACCTTTCATACAATTGTTCCTTAATTACTTCCAAACTTAGCCAATATTAGCATAATAATTTTAATTCTAATATGAGAATTTCAATTCTACTGGACTGTATTTAATTTTTTTTTTTTTTAGTTGTCAATGGACCTTTATTTTATTCATTTATTTTTATGTGATGCTGAGGATCAAACCCAGTGCCTCACACTAGGCAAGCACTCTACCACTAGGCCACAACCCAGCCCCTGACTGCATGTTTATAATAACGTTGCACCCTGATCAGCTAAACATTGAATTTCTAAATCAAGAACATAAAAAAAATATTTGCATGCAATGATATAACATTTTCCCCCAAAAGGGCTCTCATATAAAATAGGCTGAGTTTTATGTTTTCTTTCCATTTTAAGCTCTGGTTCAGCCCAGCAAGACAGCTTAATTTTGAAAAATTGCAATTGAAATATACCTTCATTTACACAATCACATGTTTTAGGAAAGAATATGTCTACACCACTAATTATACTATTAGTTCCACGCATCTCTCAAAAATATAAACAATCAACTCTGTTAAATTAAACAAGCAGGAGTTCATTAGCTTGAATGTATAGCCATACTTTGAGTTCACACATAAAGAACTGCAACCTATTTTTTTTTAAGAACTGCAACATAACTTAGTATGCAACACACTGAAAATGTAAGTAGGAAAACAGCTAAGTCTCAGTCAACCATAAGCTGTCAAGACTTTAGCCAATCTCAGTCTGCCAACTGATCAGACCATGTCCAAATAAGGCAATAGGTGGAGCTATCACCAATGGAGTTATTTTTGTAATTCCTTTTCTGTCTATAAATAATGCCTGCTACTGCAGAGCAGAATTGACTGAACCTTTTCTGGTTCTGAGTTCTTTCCAATTCATGAATCGTTCTTTGCTCAAATATCTCTGCTAAATCTAAAAATGTCGGAAGTTCTTCGTTTAACAACTTTTCTTATAAAAGTAGTTTTTAAAATTTAATTTTAAGTTCCTTTAACAACTTTTAAGAAAGTAAAACAATATCTTCTTCAAGTTTTTTGATTTAATGTGAATTATAGAGAACATATTCAATAAAATAGCATCCCATTGAATCAAAAGAAAGTGGAAAGAAAGAATATAATAGTGGGAATTAACTAGAAGTCAGAAAAAGAGTAGAACTGATAGACTCTAAGAGCTGTTTACTAAAACCAAACTCACACTGGCTTAATGGAGAAGAAAGAATAAATAGAAACTATTAATAAGGAAATAACAAATTATATATAATAGCTACACATAATCACAGTTGAAAACCTGCTAGTTGAAAAAAGTGCTAGCTGGTTCACTAAGTCATTTTAGAATATGAAGAAAGAAGAAAAACCATCACATGCAATTTAAGAAGACATCATAATGTGATTACTAAAATCTGAACAAAGCATAAAAGAGAAAATTATAGAATTATATCACTTATGATAATCATTGCAAAATACCAAAATGATCCAATAGTATATTAAAATAATACATGGCAATTTAAAAAATACAAGGTGATTGAATGTTGGAAGACTTTTCATATAGTACATCCAAACAAAAGAATCTCAATAGATGACAAAATTTAACTTGAAACAATGACATCAAATGTACTTTAAGAAAACATGAGTGATATTTTAATAAACTCTTGCAGTAAGAAAGCACATAAAGGAGCTGGGGATGTAGCTCAGTGGTAAAGTGCTTGCCTAGCCCATGTGAGACATTTGGTTCAATCCTCAGCACCACATAAAAATAAAAGTATTGTGTCCATCCACAATTAAAATATTTTAAAAAGAAAGAAAGCACATAAAACAAGAAAATACATGGAACTTTGAAATGATAAAAAATAAGATTGATAATTTGGCCATTTAAAATTTAGAATTTGGTGGGGTTGTGGCTCATAGGTAGAGCACTTACCTAGCATGTGTGAGGCTCTGGGTTCCATCTTCAGCACCACATAAAAAGATAAATAAAATAAAGGCATTGTGTTCACCTACAACTAAAAGAAGATTTTTTAAAATTTAGAACTAAGATATAATCAAAATATAAATGGAATGAAAAGACAACAAGATAAATTGGGGGAATCTTTTTTCTTTTTAACAAAAATTAAATTGCAATCAGCCAGTAGACAATTAAAAAAAATTCTTCACCAGACTCATGCTTTAAAAAGCATTAAAAAAAAGAACAAAAAGAGGAAGACTTTTTGAAAATATGAATCAATTCAGTAAGTAATAATACATTTAATATAAGACTATGTATGGTAAGTAAAAAAATGAATGTATGCTAGTCCATTTTTATTAGGAATTACAAATGAAAACAAGTCAGATACTTTGTTGACTTTATTTTAAAAAAAAGGAGCAAATCGGACTCAACTAACCAACTGAAGTATATTAAAGTAGAAAACTAATTCTATATTTTATTATACCATACATGTTTAAATTATTGGTCAAGTCAGATACCTTGCTTGAAACTCAATTTTTTTTTCTAATTTTCAAAATCAAGCTAAAATTCTGGGCAGATTACATTATAACTCAGTCCAAGAACAGTGTGTGGGATGATTGTGCTTTTCATAGTCAATGAAATAAGAAAATCTAAAAATTACTAAGGAGGAAATGAAAACACTTTGGACTGTCATATGTAGCACAAATGCCTGAGTCAATTTATATTACCACGCAGATTTATTTGCAGCACATCCACGTCATGCAGCTTTTAATGCCATCACAGATTTACCACTCTTATCTGCTGCTTTTTAATTTTTTAATTTCCTTAGAAGCAGGAAAAAATAATAAGATTAGTTCATTCTCCCATAATATTTTCCTTAAAAATTACTGGTCATTTATCATCTATTTGTATGTGATGTTGACTTGATATCTTGTTAGAAATGAAAATTTGATCATAGATTCTAAAGTTAGTAATATTCTAAATGAGGGAATTCTTAGGGAAAAAAATTATTGCATTTCCCCAAGTGATTTTTTTGGAAAGATATAAGTGGTTACCTGAGTCATCCGGGGGAGTGATGCATCATTTGTCTATGAAAATAATCTCATTTTCATATTTCAGTTCCCTTTTAGCCACCAACAACATATCTTTATTAATTTTGGCTGTTTACCCTAAGGGAAGGTTGAAGTATGTATAGATTCTTTCTTTGATTTATATACTGAAGTCCTTTTAATAAGAAAAAAGAAGGAAAGCAAATTAGGAATATATTTGTAAGAAATATGACAAAGATTTACTTTATAATATACAAATAACCTATATATTAATTAGAATGGTTAATAGCCATATAAAAACTAGGCAAAGAATAAAATTATCAAAAGAAAAAATAGAAATGGTCAAAATACAGTAAATAATAAGATAGCTATATGCTAGTTATTAAAGAAGTACAAAGTCAAATATGCTTAATAATTTAACTAACAAAAATTAAACTATAAAACCCAGTGTTGGCTAGAGTATAGTAACATTGCCATTGAATTCATATATTTCCCCTATAAGTGTAAATGGGTGCAAACTTTCTGGAACGCCCTTTAGCAATAGGAATAAGGATCTTAAAATTGTTATAATCATTAACTTGGTAATGTCACTTTTAGTAATTTAATGAGTAATCAGCAATAGTTGAAATATATACTTGAATATATGTAATATTGTTTAAAGTGCTGAAATATGGAAATTATTTGATTTTGTTTGCATTTCAGAGGATAGAACCCACAGCCTCAGGCATGTTAGGCAAGTGCTCTGTCAAGGAGTTATATCCTCAACCCCTTTTATTTTTATATTAAACAACTTCAGTAAATTTCATGTTTGATAAGAATATTTGATGATTTGGGGGAATGTTCACAAAAAATGAAGTTATGTATTAATGTATATATATGTAATGTAACATATTTATAATAAAAACTGCTGTGATAGTCTTTTGTGTCAATTTGACTGAACTATAACATCCAGTGATTTAATTAAAAAAATAAACCTAGGTGTTACTGTGGAGAATTTTTTTTTTTAGATGTGTCCAATCTCTAGAATCCTTTGACTTTTAGAAAAGAAATTGCCTTCCATAATGTGGGTGGGCCTCATTCAATCAGTAAAAGGCTTTAAGAACAAAGACTCCTCGAGTCAGGTTTGATTACACACACTAAGGAGGCTGAGGCAGGAAGATTCTAAGTTCCAGGACTGTGTCAGCAATTTTGCAAGAGCCTTTCTCAAAAAGGGATGGAGATGTAGTTCAATGGTAAATTGCCCTGGGTTTTATCCTCTGGAAGAGAGAGAGAGAGAGAGAGAGAGAGAGAGAGAGAGAGAGAGAGAAGCTGTAGTTTCCTGGAGGAGCTGAAAAACTGCTTTAAGAATGGAGTATCAGTTCCTCTGCCAGCATCCATGGGAGCCTGTAGTTGACAGAGTCCAGTCTGAAAATTCTCTGCTCCAATCCCCTGCAGACCACCAGGACCTCAGCTTTCTATTATTTGAAAACACTGAGAATAATGTCCCTGCATCAATTTTTACTAGAGTCAATCACCTGCCATGCCTGGAACAGGGGTTTTACCCAAATTAACCTTAGCTAATAATCATCAAGTGCGTATCTATAAAAAGATGGGGAGGGCTGGGGATGTGGCTCAAGCGGTAGCGCGCTCGCCTGGCATGCGTGCGGCCCAGGTTCGATCCTCAGCACCACATACAAACAAAGATGTTGTGTCCGCCGAGAACTAAAAAATAAATATTAAAAAAAATTATCTCTCTCTCCCTCTTAAAAAAAAAAAAGAAGAAAAAGAAGAAGAAGATGGGGAGCCAGTGAACAAAAGAAGATGAACCCTAGGAGCACAAGGGAGACAGTAAAGGTGCTGACAGGGCTCCCAAGAGCAATCACTTCATCTGTCACTTTAGGGGCAGACTGCAATGCCTACTTCTGGAGTCTGAAAGCCATCCTGGTGATCCTAAGGATTAATCACACAACGCTTTTTGTGAAGTGGTCCCCTTTAGAGAACAAATTTGCTGTGGGAAGTGTAGCAGGACTCATTTCTGTTATTTCCAGTCCAAAAATGGTGGGTAGGCAAACACATTACAAAGTCAATTCACTCCACAGTCCTCAGCTTGGATTGGATCCCAACACTGTTTTTCAGGGAACATGATCGTGTGACTTTAAATGCAGAGTGTTTTCTGCCTACATTAATGAAATAGATGAAAAGCTAGCCAGTATGCTCTGGGGCAGCAAGATGCCTTTTGGTGAGCTGATGTCAGATTTTGGTGGCAAAGAATGGTAGCTGAGTCCACAAGGTCAGCTTCTCAACTGGTGGGAGCCCCCTGGCCTAGGTCAGGCAGGACAGCACTGAGTCTGTTGCCAATGCCTCAAAAAAGTGTGCAGGTCTCAACTCTGAAAAATGAGTTGCTGCCACTACGGAGTGTATTCTTTCTTTCCAAGACTATGTTGTAGCTGCTAGCCATGACTGTTGTCCAGTGCTCTTTAACTACAATGACCATGATGCTTGACGTTTTTCTTCAAGCTAGACATTGCAAAACAGAGAATGAAGCCCAACATGCACAAGAAGGCCATGACTGAGAACTGCAATACAGCCTTGGGTATGCTGTACCAGAAAAGGATCACTCAGTCTATTTGTGATGCAGACATGCATGCAAGATTGTGGCAAATTTTATACTACTGATATCCATGGAGCCACAAAAATTTGGCATTTCAAGACCTTAGTCTTCAATCCAGGGCCTTCAGATAATGCAAAGCTGAGCAAGCCTTTGCCATCCAGTGTGAGAAGCATGGCTGACTCTGCCATTTGCATGATGGTGAGTCTTAAAATTTGTCCTCCAATTCTACCCATTTTCCTGAAAATAACAGGATTTCATTATTCATTATGGCTGAATAATGCTTTATTGTATATATACAACTCTGTTGTCTTTCATCTGTTGATGGATACCAAGGCTTACTCCGTATCTTGGCTATTGTGAAGAGTGCTATAGTAAACATGGATATGCAGATATCATTTTGTATGCTGACTTAATTTCCTTCAGATATATACACAAAATTGGGACAGCTGAATTGTATGGAAGTTCTAATTTTAGTTATTTGAGGAGGCCAGAGAGGTGTGCACATTTGCATTTCCACCAATGGTTTTTAAAGGTTCTCCACATCTGTGCCAGCATTTTTTTAAAATTTTTTTATAATAGACATACTAATTGGGATAAGATGGAATGTTATTATAGTTTGGATATGAAGTGTCCCCCAAAATCTCCTGTTAATGCAAGAATATTCAAAGGTAAAATATTAGGTTATGAAAGTTGTAATTTAATCAGTTCATTCTAGTTTGAATGGACAGATTTGGTGGAAACTGTAGGTAGGTAGGGCATGGCTGGAGGAGGTGGGTCACTGGGGACATGCCCTGGAAAGGTGCCTTTTCCCCTTTGGCCCCTTCCCCCTCCCTCTCTTTCTCTGCTTCCTGACCCACCATGAGGTGAGCAGTTTTCCTCTGCTGGGTGCTTCCCTCATGATATGCTGCCTCACGTTGGGCCCAGAGAATGGAGTCAGCCATCTTCCCACTGAGGCTTCTGAAACTGTGAGCCCCAAATAAACTTTTCTTCCTCTCAGTTATTTTCTGGGTATTTTGGTCACAGTGATGAAAAGCTGACTAAAACAAATCTCATTGTAGTTTTGATTTGCATTTCCTTGATGGCTAAAAAAAACATTGAGCATTTTCTCACATATTATTGACTATTTCACCGCCTTCTTTTGAAAAGTGTCTATTCAGAGCATCTGTCCATTATAACTTGGTTACTTGGGTTTTTTTTGTTTTTTAATTTTCTTTTTTTAAATTTTTACTGTTGGTTGTTCAAAACATTACATAGTTCTTGATATATCATACTTCACATTTTGATTCAAGTGGGTTATGAACTCCCATTTTTACCCCTATACAGATTGTAGAATCACATTGATTACACATCCACTGAATTACATATTGCCATACTAGTGTCTGTTGTATTCTGCTGCCTTTCCTGTCCTCTACTATCCCCCTCCCCTCCTCCCCCTCCCCTCTTCTCTCTCTACCCCCTCTGCTGTAATTCATTTCTCCCCCTTGTTTTTTTTTCCCTTTCCCCTCACTTCCTCTTGTATGTAATTTTGTATAACCCTGAGGGTCTCCTTCCATGTCCATGCAATTTCCCATCTCTCTCCCTTACCCTCCCACCTCTCGTCCCTGTTTAATGTTAATCTTCTTCTCATGCTCTTCGTCCCTACTCTGTTCTTAGTTACTCTCCTTATACCAAAGAAGACATTTAGCATTTGTTTTTTAGGGATTGGCTAGCTTCACTTAGCATAATCTGCTCTAATGCCATCCATTTCCCTGCAAATTCTATGATTTTGTCATTTTTTAATCCAGAGTAATACTCCATAGTGTATAAATGCCACATTTTTTTATCCATTCATCTATTGAAGGGCATCTGGGTTGGTTCCACAGTCTTGCTATTGTGAATTGTGCTGCTATGAACATCGATGTAGCAGTGTCCCTGTAGTATACTCTTTTTAGGTCTTTAGGGAATAGACTGAGAAGGGGAATAGCTGGGTCAAATGGTGGTTCCATTCCCAGCTTTCCAAGAAATCTCCATACTGCTTTCCACATTGGCCGCACAAATTTGCAGTCCCATCAGCAATGTACAAGTGTACCCTTTTCCCCACATCCTCACCAGCACTTGTTGTTGTTTGACTTCTTAATGGCTGCCAATCTCACTGGAGTGAGATGGTATCTTAGGGTGGTTTTGATTTGCATTTCTCTGACTGCTAGAAATGGTGAGCATTTTTTCATGTACTTGTTGATTGATTGTATGTCCTCCTCTGAGAAGTGTCTGTTCAGGTCCTTGGCCCATTTGTTGATTGGGTTATTTGTTATCTTATTGTCTAATTTTTTGAGTTCTTTGTATACTCTGGATATTAGGGCTCTATCTGAAGTGTGAGGAGTAAATATTTGTTCCCAGGACGTAGGCTCCCTATTTACCTCTCTTATTGTTTCTTTTGCTGAGAAAAAACTTTTTAGTTTGAGTAAGTACCATTTGTTGATTCTAGTTATTAACTCTTGTGCTATGGGTGTCCTATTAAGGAATTTGGAGCCCGACCCCACAGTATGTAGATCGTAGCCAACTTTTTCTTCTATCAGATGCTGTGTCTTTGATTTGATATCAAGCTCCTTGATCCATTTTGAGTTAACTTTTGTGCATGGCGAGAGAAAGGGATTCAGTTCATTTTGTTGCATATGGATTTCCAGTTTTCCCAGCACCATTTGTTGAAGATGCTATCCTTCCTCCATTGCATGCTTTTAGCCTCTTTATCAAATATAAGATAGTTGTAATTTTGTGGATTGGTTTCTGTGTCCTCTATTCTGTACCTTTGGTCCACCCGCCTATTTGGTACCAGTACCATGCTGTTTTTGTTACTATTGCTCTGTAGTATAGTTTGAGGATTGGTATCGCTATACCGCCTGATTCACACCTCTTGCTTAGAGTTGTTTTTGCTATTCTGGGTCTTTTATTTTTCCATATGAATTTCATGATTGCTTTATCTATTTCTACAAGAAATGCCATTGGGATTTAGATTGGCATTGCATTAAACCTATAGAGAACTTTTGGTAATATCGCCATTTTGATGATGTTAGTTCTGCCTCTCCATGAACAGAGTATATTTTTCCATCTTCTAAGATCTTCTTCTATTTCTCTCTATAGGATTCTGTAGTTTTCATTGTATAAGTCTTTCACCTCTTTTGTTAGGTTGATTCCCAAGTATTTTTTTTTTTTTTTAGTATATTGTGAATTGAGTGTTTTTCCTCATTTCCATTTCAGAGGATTTGTCGCTGATATACAGGAATGCCTTTGATTTATGCGTGTTGATTTTATATCCTGCCACTTTGCTGAATTCATTTATTAGCTCTAATAGTTTCTTTGTAGACCCTTTTGGGTCTGCTAGGTATAGAATCATGCAAATAGTGATAATTTAAGTTCTTCTTTTCCTATTTTTATGCCTTTAATTTCTTTCGTCTGTCTAATTGCTCTGGCCAGTGTTTCAAGAACTATGTTGAACAGAAGTGGTGAGAGAGGGCATCCCTGTCTTGTTCCAGATTTTAGAGGGAATGCCTTCAATTTTTCTCCGTTCAGAACGATGCTAGCCTGAGGCTTAGCATAGATAGCTTTTACAATATTGAGGTATGTTCCTATTATCCCTAGTTTTTCTAGAGTTTTGAACATAAAGGGATGCTGTACTTTGTTGAATGCTTTTTCTGCATCTATCAAGATGATCATATGGTTCTTATCTTTAAGTCTATTGATGTGGTGAATAACATTTATTGATTTCCATATATTGAACCAGCCTTGCATCCCAGGGATGAATCCTACTTGATCATGGTGCACAATTTTTTTGATATGTTTTTGTATCCGATTCGACAGTTTTATTGAGGATTTTTGCATCTAGGTTCATTAGAGATATAGGTCTGTAGTTTTCTTTCTTTGAAGTTTCTTTGTCTGGTTTAGGAATCAGGGTTATGTTGGCCTCGTAGAATGAATTTGGAAGTTCTCCCTCTTTTTCTATTTCCTGAAATAGCTTGAAAAGTATTGGTATTAGTTCTTCTTTAAAGGTTTTGTAAAACTCTGCTGTATACCCATCCAGTCCTGGGCTTTTCTTAGTTGGTAGTCTTTTGATGGCTTCTTCTATTTCCTCAATTGATATTGGTCTATTTAGGTTGTGTATATCCTCCTGACTCAATCTGGGCAGATCATATGACTTAAGAAATTTATTGATGCCTTCACTATCTTCTATTTTATTGGAGGATAAGGATTCAAAATAATTTCTAATTATCGTCTGTATTGCTGAAGTGTCTGTTATGATATTGCCTTTTTCATCCCGTATGTTAGTAATTTGAGTTCTCTCTCTTCTTCTCTTCGTTAGCATGGCTAAGGGTCTGTCGATCTTATTTATTTTTTCAAAGAACCAACTTTTAGTTTTGTCAATTTTTTCAATTGTTTCTTTTGTTTTAATTTCATTAATTTCAGCTCTGATTTTAATTATTTCTTGCCTTCTACTTCTTTTGCTGTTATTTTGCTCTTCTTTTTCTAGGATTTTGAGATGAAGTGTGAATCATTTATTTGTTGGTTTTTTCTTTTTTTAAGGAATGAACTCCAAGCAATGAATTTTCCTCTTAGAACTGCTTTCATTGTGTCCCATAGATTCCAATATGTTGTGTCAGTGTTTTCATTTATCTCTAAGAATTTTTTAATTTCCTCCTTGATGTCTTCTATAACCCATTGATCATTCAGTAACCTATTGTTCATTCTCCAAGTGATGCATGATTTTTCCTTCCTTCTTTTATCGTTGATTTCCAGTTTCATTCCATTGTGATAAGATAAGATGCATGGTATTATCTCTACTCCTTTATAATGTCTAAGAGTTGCCCTGTGACATAATATAGGATCTATTTTTGAGAAGGATCCATGTGCTGCTGAGAAAAAAGTGTAACTGCTTGATGTTGGGTGGTATATTCTATATATGTCAATTAAGTCTAGGTTATTAATTGTATTATTGAGTTCTATAGTTTCTTTATTCAACTTTTGTTTGGAAGATCTGTCCAGTGGTGAGAGAGGTGTGTTGAAGTCTCCCATAATTATTGTATGGTGGTCTATTAGACTCTTGAACTTGAGAAGAGTTTGTTTGATGAACATAGCTGAACCATTGCTTGGAGCATATATATTTATGATTGTTATGTCTTGTCGGTGTATGGTTCCCTTGAGCAGTATGTAGTGTCCCTCTTTATCCCTTTTGATTAACTTTGGCTTGAAATCTATTTTATTTGATATGAGTATAGACACTCCTGCTTGTTTCCAAAGTCCATATGAGTGATATGATTTTTCCCAACCTTTCACCTTCAGTCTATGTATGTCTTTTCCTATCAAATGTGTCTCCTGTAGGCAGCATATTGTTGGATCTTTTTTCTTGATCCATTCTACTAGCCTGTGTCTCTTAATTGGTGAGTTTAAGCCATTATCATTTAGGGTTATTATTGAGATATGGATTGTTCTTCCAGCCATATTTGTTTATTTATGTTACTTAACATGGTTTGTTTTTCCTCTTTGATTATTTTTTCCCTTTACTGTACTACCTGCCACTGTTGGTTTTCATTGTTATTTTCCATTTCCTCTTCCTGTAGTGTTTTGCCGAGGATGTTTTGAAGAGATGGTTTTCTAGTTGCAAATTCTTTTAACTTTTGTTTATTGTGGAAGGTTTTAATTTCATCTTCCATCCTGAAGCTTAATTTCCCTGGATACCCAATTCTTGGTTGGAACCCATTTTCTTTCAGTGTTTGAAATATGTTGTTCCAGGATCTTCTAGATTTCAGAGTCTGTGTTGAAAGATCAGCTGTTATCCTGATTGATTTACCCCTAAATAAAATCTGCTTCCTTTCTCTTGAAGCTTTTAAAATTCTCTCCTTATTCTGTATGTTGGGCATCTTCATTATAATGTGTCTAGGTGTGGATCTCTTATGATTTTGCACATTCGGCGTCCTGTAGGCTTCTAGGATTTGGGATTCTGTCTCATTCTTCAAGTCTGGGAAGTTTTCTCATATTATTTCATTGAACAGATTGATCATTCCTTTGGTTTGGATCTCTATACCTTCCTGTATCCCAGTGACTCTTAAGTTTGGTCTCTTTATGTTATCCCATATTTCTTGGATGTTCTGCTCATGGTTTCTTAAGAGTCTCGCTGAGCTGTCTATATTCTTTTCAAGTTGAAATACTTTGTCTTCATTGTCTGATGTTCTATCTTCTAAGTGTTCTACTCTGCTGGTAGTATTCTCATTTGAGTTTTTAAGTTGGTTTATTGCTTCCTGCATTTCTAGGATTTCTGTTTGTTTGTTTTTTATAACCTCTATCTCCCTGTATAGTTGATCTTTTGCTTCTTGGATTTTTTTTATGTAATTCATTGTTGAAGTGATCTTTCATTGTCTGATTTTGCTATCTAATGTCTTCCTTGAGACTCCAGATCATCTGAAACATGTAAATCCTGAATTCTTTATCTGACATTCCATCTGCTGCAGCTATTACCTCTTCTAAAGTTGAGTTGACCTGCATTGCTTGTGGTCCTTTCTTTCCTTGTCTTTTCATACTGCTTGTGTTTCTTTCTGCTTGGTGAAACTGTTGTGTTATTGAATTTTCCCCCTATATAATTATATTGCTCTTGTATAGTTGCAAAGTCTCCCTTGCAGGGGTGGGTGGCGGCTGTGCTCCTCCTCCAATTGGGGTGATGTGTCTACCACGCCGGTGGGCCGCTGGGCCTGTTCTGCCGATCGGTCGCAGATCTGCCTACCTTGTAGGCGCGGGCGGCGGCTCTGCTCACTTTTTTTGGTTTTTAAGTTTTTTGAGTTATTTATATATTGTGGATATGAATCCATTGTCAAACGAATAACTGGCAAAGATTTTCTCCCATTTTGTATGTTGTCTCTTTAGTCTGTCAATTGCTTTCTTTGCTGTCCACGCCACTACCATACTGTTTTTATTACTGTGTACCTGTTGTATGTCTTTTTTTTTTTAAGTTTCTATGGGCCTTTATTATTTATTTATTTATATGTGGTGATGAGAATTTAATCCAGTGCCTCACACATGCCAGCTAAACACTTTACCACTGAGTCACAACCCCAGCTCCTGGAGTATGTCTTGAAACCAGATATTATGATGCCTCTGTCTTTGCCCCTTTTGCTCAAAATTTCTTTGGTTTTGGGGGGTCTTTAGTGCTTACATATGACTTTTAGGATCTTTTTGTTTAAGTTCTGTAAATAATGATGTTGGAATTTTGATAGGAATTACACAGAAACTATAAATCACTTTGGATATTATGGACATTTTAGCAACATCAGTTCTCCCAATTCATGAATATGGGAGGTCTTTCTACTTTTTGGTGTCTTCTACAATATCTTTCATCAGTGTTCTATAATTTTCATTGTAGATTACTTTCAAATCCTTAGTTTATTTCTAAGAGGTGTGTGTGTGTGTGTGTGTGTGTGTGTGTGTGTCTGTCTGTCTGTCTGTCTGTCTTTCTGTGGGATTACTTTCCTGATTTCTTTACCAAGCAAATTCATTATTGATCTATAGAAAAGCTATTGATATTTGTATGTTGATGTTGTGTCCTGCTACTTTACTGAAAATGTTTATTAGTTCTAACAGTCTTATTGTTGGAGTTTTAAGTAGAAAGTATGAAACAATTGTCTAGGATATGAGAAAATGAATGGATTTAGAGATGAAGTAACATTAAAAGTCCATTTTTCAAAATTGCTGATGCTGGTCACAAATTTGTGATCTTCTTGCCTCAGCCTCCCGAGTAGCTGGGACTCTAGGTGTGTGCCACTATACCTGGCTTGTATGTATGTCCTCTTATATGAGTAATTTTGACTTTTGTATTAGCCAGGTTCCCCAAAAAACAAAGCTTATGGCAAAGCTTGCAGAACTAATTTTTTTTGGAGAGTTCAATCTCAAGAAAGCAACAATGAGGGGAAAAAGTAAAACAGGAATGAGGGAAGTAAATGCAGGGTGGTAAGTGACTGAGTTGCCCCCAGCTTCACTATAATAAACTGACTTCTTCCAATCCCAAAAAGTCAAGTGCCGAAAGTTTTCTTTGATATAAGGAGACTGATTCATAGTGGGACAGGGAGAGGGAGCATGGGAGGAATAGACGAACTCCAGATAGGGCAGAGGGGTTGGAGGGGAAGGGAAGGGGCAGGGAGTTATTAATGATGGTGGAATGTGATGATCATTATTATCCAAAGTACAGGTATAAAGTCATGAATTGGTGTGAATATACTTTGTATACAACCAGAGATATGAAAATTGTGCTCTATATGTGTAATAAGAATTATAATACATTCCACTGCATATATAAATTTTAAAAACTGGCTTCTTATTCTCATAGGACATCTCTGGAAAGGTTAAGGGAAACTTTTAATCTTGGAAGTCTATCAAGGAGGAAGCGTGAACAATTCATCTGTTCACTCCTCCCTTTCACTCATTGCATGCAGTTTGCCCCATGGGATTTAATTCTGTTATATTTCCTATTGTGCTATGGAATCCTCCCGGCAGCTACTGGAAGATCCAGAGCCCCTCTGCATCCCACTGAACCACTCAGCGCACACCATAGCATGTATGCTGGAGTCAATGCCCACACTAGCCTTTAAATTCACATGGAAAGCCTGATTCAGCAGATGGTGTGAGGAGATAAAATAGCAGTTGAAGCACTAAGTAGTATTTATTGCAGGAATGCCATGAACTTTTGGTAAGGTGACTTGGGCTTGGAAGCAGAGCAAGTGCTTAGACCTGAGGAGTCAGAAGGATCTGAAGAGGTGAATAGATGAGTGCAGTATATCTCTATTTAGAATTGTGGTCATATTTATAATTCTTTAGATTTATATCTCCATTTGTTTCAATGCTCACTGCCAGTTCTTACTCTCTCTCAGTTGGCAGAAAAATAGCTTCAAATAATTACTTCCTGCAATTTAGTATGGCAGCAAAGAAGTCTAAGGTTAATGAGATATTTTTGTTCTTTCTAAGTAACATCATTTATTTCCCTCATGGGTGTTTGAAGGTCACCTTCTGTAACTTAAAAAACTTTGTCAGGGCACATCTAGATGAAGGTCTTTGTCATTTATTTTGCTAAAAAACATAGCTATTCCTTTCTGTCTGCTGTTATGGGATTCCCCCCACCTTGTTTTTGTCACTAATTCATGAGCACTAATTATCATCTATTTCTAACCTTTTTCTCTTTATTCTGGGGAGTCTCAGTAATCTTCATTACTGACTCAATATTCTTCCAGAATCAGGTCTTTCTTTGTTGCCAATGTGGAATGTAAACATGCAGGTTGCATTTTTGTATCTTTCCTGGGTTCCTGTCCTTTTTTAAAATATTTTTTTTAGTTGTAGATGGACAGAATACTTTAATTTTGTTTATTGATATTTATGTGGTATGAGAAATGAACCCAATGCCTCACACCTGAAAGGCAAGCGCTCTACCACTGAGGTGTAACCCTAGCCCTTCCTGTCCTTTATTTCAGTCACAATATTTTATACTGACTTTCCATTGTAGCCTATGCTTCTTCTTATACTTCCCAGATGCATGTTTGTACAACATGCATGGCTATTTAAAATCTATCAATGTTTTAAATAGTTTCTTGGACTTTCTTTGGGATACAACAGATGATTTTTGTCTTTCCTTTGAGTCTTTATGCTGCCATTTCCGTTTCCTTGTTCTGAGATATTTTTTCACAGGCTCTGTGTTGGCTGTTTTAGTCTTTTATTCACCTTCCTATAAGTAGGAGGCCACAGATCTAGAATTTATCAACAGATGGAATGTTTAAGTTTTCTTGGTCCTGCTGCCTATTCATTTGCATATAAGCCAGTTCTTATTTTAATTTTTGTGTATACAGGGCACTCAGTATTACTGCAGTTTTGCTTGGCTGGATTTTCCTACATCATTGTCTGATCATCCGTTACTCTGAATTGATAAATCACATGAAAAACTATAATTTTCCAGCTCTCATTGCTCTTGGACTTAATCTTTGTCTTATTCCCTGCCTATGTTATGCTCGAATTCAGGACCCCCAAAGACCACCAGAGACCCAAGATCGATGCAAGCAGCAAAGAGGTGTTTATTGCGAGCTAGCTCGGTCCTCCTCACGCACACACAGGAACTGGTGACGCTGAGAGGCCCCGAGCCCAGGGTTTGCAGCAGTTTTATACATTCTTTGGAGAGGGCAGGGACTTCACATACATCATAGCAAATCATCACACACTGCGGGAAAATCAAATAACAACTCTAAAACATGATTAGCACATTCACTGGTGGGAACAAGTTGGGTAGGGGTGATTGGTCAGTACAAAAGGGGTATTCATTTGAACTGATTGGTTTAAGCCAAGAGGGGTGTACGTGCTGAACTACATGGTTTCCCAACTTGTTATCAACCACCATAAACTACTGGGAGGGTCATCTGGCATCCCAGGTATTTCCCTGTCTCATGCTGATTGGTGGCTGCTAGGGGGCTGCTATGGATCTCCACCTAGCCTGAGTGAGTCAGGGACACCTGGGGCAGCAGATCTCTCCTGTTATTTGTAGATAAACAACTTAGCAGGGTGGGAATGTGCTTAGGAGTGCTCTGTGGGTTTTTCCAAGGACTAAGGTCATGTCCCTTCCTTGGACAGGCTTTGCTCCGAGGTAGAGGCTGGTTTTTCACCTACATTTCTAAACATTCAGTCTGTTCCCTGGTTCTGTTCCACCTATTTTCTTGGAGCTCTCATTCCTATGTATATAGAACAATAGGAGAAGGATAACGCAGGTAGAGGAAAGAAAAGAAGAAGAGGTAACTAATATAACTTGGCTGCCTCAAAAAAATGGACCTACCAGATAAAATGATGACTATAAATTTTCTAGCTGGTACAGATCCTTGATTTGAAGTCAGGGATAAAGAAGTAGTATGACTTATTACTTTTAGGACAGCATTTGATTCATATGGTAAAACTTGACTAGTTTTGAACTAAAACCTAGGTGGATTCTTTATCTAGTTCAGTATGCCTTAAATTTAGGAATTTTAGTTCTCAGACTTAGTTGCTTATTGGTAATGTTGCATTTTTATCTCAGTTTTTGTTTTTTAGTTGTAGGTGGATCAATACCTTTATTTTTTATTTATTCATATGTGGTGTTGAGGATCAAACCCAGTGCCTCACACCTCAGTTCCTATCATAGTTGTTTTGAACAGATTAAGAGGTTTTAGTTTCTTGGCTCCTGTTTCTTTGGGCCTGTGGTGGCACAGAATATCACAGTGGAAATATATAGTGTAGTAGGCCTGTTTGCTTCCTGAATGACAGAAATAGGAAGTGGCCAGGATCCCAATACCACCTTCAAGGACATGCCTCCAAGGACCTAACTTCCTTCTCCTAGGCCCCGCCTCATAAAAGTTTCACAACCTCTTGATAATGCCATCAGCTGGGGACTAAGCCTTCCTCACAGGGCCTTTGGGAGACATTCATGTAGGCAGTGTCCCTTTGAATTTGTGAAAATGTCTAAAATTTTAGGAATTCTCCATTGAATTATAGTTATGCTTAGTAATCAAATTATGCTACTAGTAACTAAAGCTCAGGTATTATCATGAGAGTCAGCTAAGGACCAGAAGAGTCAAGTCAAAGACAGTGAACAGTGCCGGTGAGGTGGGAATGTGCAAATAATCACTGTTAGTGCTTTAAGAGAAAACCCAAAATGTTTTTCTTTAATTATCTAATCCATATTCATACATACTCAGATCTATTTGAAAATATAAAAGCTACTAAGGCCAAACAACCAACTATTTTTAAAATAGCCAATGGTTTGATTAAACTAAGCCTCTTGTTTTCAAAATAATAGTTGTTTATATTCAACCAACCATTTAAAAATAAGAATTTGTAGCCGGGTGTGGTGGCACACATCTGTAATCCTAGCAACTCAGGAGGCTGAGGCACAGAAGGATCTGGAGTTCAAAGCCAGCCTCAGCAGATTAGTGAGGCACTTAGGAAGAAGAAGAAAGAAGAAAGAAGAAGAAGAAGGAGGAGGAGGAGGAGGAGGAGGAGGAGGAGGAGGAGGAGGAGGAGGAGGAGAAGAAGAAGAAGGAGAAGAAGAAGAAGAAGAAGAAGAAGAAGAAGAAGAAGAAGAAGAAGAAGAAGAAGAAGAAGAAGAAGAAGAAGAAGAATTATTTATATACTATGATTGTTTGGATCATGAATGTCTCCCAAAGGCCCTGTGAGGAAGGCTTAGTCCCCAGCTGATGGCATTATCAAGAGGTTGTGAAACTTTTATGAGGCGGGGCCTAGGAGAAGGAAGTTAGGTCCTTGGAGGCATGTCCTTGAAGGTGGTATTGGGATCCTGGCCACTTCCTATTTCTGTCATTCAGGAAGCAAACAGGCCTACTACACTATATGTTTCCACTGTGATATTCTAACCACAGGCCCAAAGAAACAGGAGCCAAGAAACTGAAACTTCTCAATCTGTTAAGACAAAATAAACCATTCCTCTTTTTAAGTTGATTATTTCAGGCATTTTGTTATAGCATCAGAAAGTTGACTAACACAAATATATAATTGGGCTGAGAATATAGCATTGTGTCAGTTTCCTGTATCGAAGAAAACTGGTGAGAGGCTAGATGTGAAAATAGGCACTTTCTTTCATCAGCTTTTTTCTACAGTTCCCTTCAGTCTATCTGTGTTTTACTTTGGACAGGGTTACAATGTCAGGTCAATAACATCAGGAATGAAGGAAAAACAAAGAGAACATGTAGTAGTATCTCAAAGGAAAATGCTTATTCAACATTTGCAATTGACTAAAAAGGAAAATATTGAGTATGTGCATTATCATATGTCTATCAAAACATTCAAACCACTAGCTAGGATAGAGAGTTTGTTGCTGCTTATGAATTGGGCATCCCAGAAAAAAAAAAATCTATTCTTTGCAGGGTTCATAACAGCTCATCAACCTGCAACTAATATGGAAATATGGCATTGCAAAGTTTATGAAATATGTATTTTTTATTGATTCTAGGCTTTCAAGTTGAGGTATACGTTTTCAATCCAAAAAATCAATAATTTATGGAGTTAATTTTTTATTATAACTTTCTCACAGCTGCTGAATTAAGAATGTTCTGACTTTTGCTTTCAAGTTGAGGTATGTTTTCAATCCAAAAAATCAATAATTTATGGAGTTAATTTTTTATTATAACTTTCTCACAGCTGCTGAATTAAGAATGTTCTGACTTTAAGTAGAAATGTAAATTGAATATAGTTCTAAGAATTCTAGGGAGCAGTGAATCATGGAGTTCAGCCATTATAGAGTTGCCAAATATATTTGTGTATTCAATTTCAATATATTTGGAGCTGAATCACATAGGCACCTTTAAAAGCACAACTCAAACAGCTTTGTTTGTTCTAGTAACAAATGACTTGCAGCAATATATAAATGTCCTGAATGAAAATTGTTAGGAGAGTAAGCTGTTAAACATTTATTTCTAGCAAACACCTTTCAGGCAGATTAATTAGCCTGGACCCAGAAGAGCAAAGCTTGAATAAATAGTTCAAGCCTGAAAATAATATGGCTAAGAATTTCAATAAAAATAGAAGCCCCCATTGGTACTATGCATCATAAAGCTACTAACATTTTAAGCAGTCTGATATGTTATCACTGAAACATTCGATATTTGTCTATATATATTATTGCTTAATAGATATCAGACACATTCTGGGTGCTAGAGAGTTATCCTTAAGTTAAACAAACAAAAATCCTTCTTTTCATGGACTTTACCTTCCAGGGAGAAGTAAAAGGTCATTCGAAATAAACAATGAGCTAATAAATATGTAAATTGTATAATATATTAGGTGACAAGTGCTATGAAAAAATAAAACTGTTAAGCGGGATAAAGAGTGCTTCACATTTTCCAACTGGGCATTTTCCAACAGAGTGGACTTTATTGGAGGTGGTATTTGAGCTAGAATTTAAAGGAGAGATAGTGAGCTAAGGGGGTGGGGTACACTTCAAACAGAAAGACTAGTGCCAAGGCCTTGAGGCAGGAGCATGCCTGGAGGTATAGAAAACAGGGAGGGGGCCAGTGTGGCCAGAACAGAAACAGCAAGTGGAAGAGACAGTAATAGAAGAGTCCAACAAGGGAACTGGATTATCTAGGGTTTTGTAGGCCACTGAAAGAAGTTTAGTATTATCTCTGAGAGAGTTGAGAGCCATTAGAGCATTTTAAGAAAAGAAGAAACATTATCTGACTTCCGTTTTAATCAGATTATCCTGGTTTTTATGTTGAAAAAGGGACCTTAAGCTTTTTGTAGGCTTCTGTCCTGCATCCAGAGCCTAGGTCTCTGTACTATGCTGAAGCGGAAAACAAACCACAGGGAGAACGCTGAGAACCCTGAAAGCCAGGAAATGTCTCACACTTCAGAGTCACAGGTTGTTCTGCTGTGCAGGAACTGAGGATCCCAAGTAGCCCTACTCCTGAGAACCAGGCAATGGATCACTAGGCAATGCTGAACTGACGTGGATCTTGGGCGAACAGTCTGGGCCTCTCAGAACACACACTGAGCCCGGATCGGCTGAATTCAAGCTCCCGTTCGCCTGCTTCCCGCAGACAAACAGCTGTGACTCAGCACTAATCCATCCGGCTGAAACAACTGGTCAGCCCTTCTGATCCTACGGAGGTAAATGCCAACCGAGCCTTCATAGGTAGTGGCCACAGGTTTGAAACAGGGCTTGGAGAGACAGTAAGGACCCACCCGTTGCATTGCTCACCTGGCAAAGGGAAACGAACTGTCACCATTTGCAAGAGATACCACCATGGCAGAGAACTGACGTCACCAGACTGCAGCGGAGGAGATAACTTCATTGAAACCTGCGGCTACAGGTGTGTAATTCCCTAACCTCCCCTCTCCACACATTGGGGAAACCTTAAGGGCCCCTCCCAGCTCTCCCATAAGGGCCCCCCCAGCTCTCCCGTGAGTGCGACAGCCAGACCGAGGGAATCAGACGTGGCACGGACCCGCTGCACGAAACTCCCAGCTACCGCTCCCACCAGTGCTGACAGCTGAGGTCTCTTGCACCAGCTACCGGGGGTGTGGCTACCGGAGGGCAAGTAAAATTCGCTGAGGATTCTCAGCCCCAAGCTCTACAAACTTAGGGTCTGAGGGAATGGCAAACTGGGAGAGTGTGCCCAGTCATTCATGAAAACAGGGCTCCTGGGAGCACCAGACCTGGCGTGTAGCCAGTATTGTGGTGAGCGGCACCCGTGAGAGGGGCCTGGCTAGAGGAAAAGTGGGGAAGTGACTAGACACAAGAGGAGGCCCTAGGCACTCAGGATTGGAGACTCGGCCAGTCTGGGAGGAGGAGCTGCTGCACAGTGATTGGTTCCCGCGTATTGACAGGAGAAACTTGGCCTGGTGGGCACAGCGCCACCTACTGGAAGAGAAGTTAATCAAACTCTAAGACTGCATTTATTAGTTGTTTTTTTTTTTCCTCTTTTTTTTGATTTGGGATTTTTCTTTCATTTTCATTTTTCTTTCTTGTTGTTTTTTAAATTTTTTTTTACAATTTTTTTTAATTTTTTTCTTCTAATTTTAATTTTAATTTTTTTATTATTTTTTAAATTTTTTTTCTTTTTTTATTTCCTATTTTTTTCTTCTTTTGTCTTTTCATTTCTTTTCAATTTTCTTATTCCCCCTTCCTTAAATTCTACCTGCTTACTCTCATTCTCTTTAGTGACTTCTTCCCTTCCCTTCTAATACCTTTTCTCCCAAGCATCAAATAAATTTATAGGAGTAAACAGTAACTCAGCAGTCAAACAGAACAAGAAGTAACATGAGCAACTTGAAAAAGCAAGGAAGAAAAGGAGTACAAACAATGCAGGACAGCCTAAATATTCAGGAGGACCTAGAGTCATCAAAAAAATGGTCATATAAAGAACTCAAGGAACACCTTAGACAGACGGAATGGAACCTTAAAGAGGATACGAGACAGCAAATTCAAGCTACGAAAGAACACATTGAGAATGAATTACATAAACGGATAAAAGAAGAAGTTAAGCATCTTTATCAGGAGATAGAGATTATAAAAAATAATCAAACTATAATTCTAGAAATGAAGGAAACAATAAACCAAATTAAAAACTCAATTGAGAGTATCACTAACAGAGTGGAGCAAGTAGAAGCCAGAACGTCAGATAATGAAGACAAAATATATCATCTTGAAAAGAGTCTAGCCAACTCAGAAAGGCTGGTAAAAAATCACGAGAAAAATATCCAAGAGTTATGGGATAACATAAAAAAACCAAACTTATGAGTCATCGGGATAGAAGAAGGTACAGAGTTTAAACCAAGGGAATGAGTAATCTACTGAATGAAATAATTACAGAAAACTTTCCAGAAATAAAAAAGGAAACAGATATACAAATTGAAGATGCATACAGGACACCGAGCACAAAAAATCACAGTAGACCAACGCCAAGACACATTGTTATGAAGATATCCAATATACAGAACAAAGAGAAAATATTAAAAGCTACAAGAGAAAGGAGACAGATTACATTCAGGGGTAAACCAATAAGGTTAACAACGGATTTTTCATCACAGATGCTGAAAGCAAGAAGGTCATGGAACAATGTATTTCAAACACTGAAAGACAATGGATGCCAACCAAGAATTCTGTATCCAGAAAAATTAAGCTTCAGGTATGACAACGAAATAAAGATCTTTCATGATAAACAAAAGTTAAAAGAATTTGCAGCCAGAAAACCAGTATTGCAAAGCATTTTGAGCAAAACACTACACGAGGAAGAAATGAAAAACAATAACCAAAACCATCAGTGGGAAGTGCCCCGGTAAAGACAGAGGGCGAGGGGAAAGATAATCATGGAGAAACAAACTAATTTTTTTTAAAAAAGGATAAATAATCAAACATGGCTGGAAGTACAAACCATATATCAATAGTAACTCTGAATGTTAATGGCTTAAACTCTCCAATAAAGCGACATAGGCTGGTATCATGGATTAAAAAAACAAATCCAACAATATGCTGCCTCCAGGAGACACATCTGGTTGGAAAAGACATACACAGGCTGAAGGTGAAAGGATGGGAAAAAATATACCACGCACACGGTCCTCGTGAGCAAGCAGGGGTGGCCATCCTCATATCGAATAAAATCGACTTCAAGACTAAGTTAATCAAAAGGGATAAGGAAGGACATTATATACTGTTAAAAGGAACCATTCACCAACAAGACATAACAATTATCAATATTTATGCACCAAATAATGGTGCTGCGACATTCATAAAACAAATTCTCCTCAAGTTCAAGAATCAAATAGACCACAACACAATAATTATGGGTGACTTCAACACACCTCTCTCACCATTGGACAGATCCTCCAAACAAAAGATGAATAAAGAAACTATAGGACTCAATACCACAATCAATAACCTAGACTTAACTGACATATATAGAATATATCAACCATCATCAAATGGATATACTTTTTTTTCTCAGAAGCACATGGATCCTTCTCAAAAATAGACCATATATTATGCCATAGGGCAACCCTCAGTAAATATAAAGGGGTGGAGATAATACCATGCATTTTATCTGATCATAATGGAATGAAACTGGAAATCAATGATAAAAGAAGGAAGGAAAAATCCTACATCACATGGAAAATGAACAATATGTTACTGAATGATCAATGGGTTACAGAAGACATAAAGGAGGAAATAAAAAAGTTCTTAGAGATAAATGAAAATACAGACACAACATATCCGAATCTATGGGACACAATGAAAGCAGTTTTAAGAGGGAAATTCATCGCCTGGTGGTCATTCCTCAAAAAAAGAAAAAAACCAACAAATAAATGAGCTCACACTTCATCTCAAAGCCCTAGAAAAGGAAGAGCAAACCAACAGCAAATGTAGCAGAAGGCAAGAAATAATTAAAATCAGAGCAGAAATCAATGAAATTGAAACAAAAGAAACTATTGAAAAAATTAACAAAACTAAAAGTTGGTTCTTCGAAAAAATAAATAAGATCGACAGACCTTTAGCCATGCTAACGAAGAGAAGAAAAGAGAGAACTCAAATTACTAACATACGGGATGAAAAAGGCAATATTACAACAGATGCTACAGAAATACAGAAGACAATTAGAAATTATTTTGAAACCCTATATTCCAATAAAATAGAAGATGGTGAAGACATCGATAAATTTCTTAAGTCATATGATTTGCCCAGACTGAGTCAGGAGGATACACAGAATTTGAACAGACCAATATGAATGGATGAAATTGAAGAAGACATCAAAAGACTACCAACCAAGAAAAGCCCAGGACCGGATGGGTATACAGCGGAGTTTTACAAAACCTTTAAAGAAGAATTAATACCAATACTTTTCAAGTTATTTCAGGAAATAGAAAAAGAGTGAGCTCTTCCAAATTCATTCTATGAGGCCAACATCACCCTGATTCCGAAACCAGACAAAGACACCTCAAAGAAAGAAAACTACAGACCAATATCTCTAATGAACCTAGATGCAAAAATCCTCAATAAAATTCTGGCGAATTGAATACAAAAACACATCAAAAAAATTGTTCACCATGATCAAGTAGGATTCATCCCTGGGATGCAAGGATGGTTCAATATACGGAAATCAATAAATGTTATTCACCCCATCAATAGACTTAAAGATAAGAACTATATGATCATCTCGATAGACGCAGAGAAAGCATTTGACAAAGTACAGCATCCCTTTATGTTCAAAACATTAGAAAAACTAGGGATAACAGGAACTTACCTTGACATTGTAAAAGCTATCTATGCTAAGCCTCAGGCTAGCATCATTCTGAATGGACAAAAGTTGAAGGCATTCCCTCTAAAATCTGGAACAAGACAGGGATGCCCTCTCTCACCACTTCTGTTCAACATAGTTCTTGAAACACTGGCCAGAGCAATTAGACAGACGAAAGAAATTAAAGGCATAAAAATAGGAAAAGAAGAACTTAAATTATCACTATTTGCGGACGACATGATTCTATACCTAGAAGACCCAAAAGGATCTACAAAGAAACTACTAGAACTAATAAATGAATTCAGCAAAGTGGCAGGATATAAAATCAACACGCATAAATCAAAGGCATTTCTGTATATCAGTGACAAAACTTCTGAAACAGAAATGAGGAAAAACACTCCATTCACGATATCCTCAAAAAAAATAAAATACTTGGGAATCAACCTAACAAAAGAGGTGAAAGATTTATACAATGAAAACTACAGAACCCTAAAGAGAGAAGTAGAAAAGATCTTAGAAGATGGAAAAATGTACCCTGTTCATGGATAGGCAGAACTAACATTATCAAAATGGCGATATTACCAAAAGTTCTCTATAGGTTTAATGCAATGCCAATCAAAATCCCAATGGCATTTCTTGTAGAAATAGATAAAGCAATCATGAAATTCATATGGAAAAATAAAAGACCCAGAATAGCAAAAGCAATTCTAAGCAGGAAGTGTGAATCAGGCGGTATAGCGATACCAGATTTCAAACTATATTACAGAGCAATAGTGACAAAAACAGCATGGTACTGGTACCAAAACAGGCGGGTGGACCAATGGTATAGAATAGAGGACACAGAGACTAATCCACAAAGTTACAACTATCTTATATTTGATAAAGGGGCTAAAAGCATGCAATGGAGGAAGGATAGCATCTTCAACAAATGGTGTTGGGAAAACTGGAAATCCATATGCAACAAAATGAACTGAATCCCTTTCTCTCGCCATGCACAAAAGTTAACTCAAAATGGATCAAGGAGCTTGATATCAAATCAGAGACTCTGCGTCTGATAGAAGAAAAAGTTGGCTACGATCTACATATTGTGGGGTCGGGCTCCAAATTCCTTAATAGGACACCCATAGCCCAAGAGTTAATAACAAGAATAAACAAATGGGACTTACTTAAACTAAAAAGTTTTTTCTCAGCAAGAGAAACAATAAGAGAGGTAAATAGAGAGCCTACATCCTGGGAACAAATTTTTACTCCTCACACTTCAGATAGAGCCCTAATATCCAGAGTATACAAAGAACTCAAAAAATTAGACAATAAGATAACAAATAACCCAATCAACAAATGGGCCAAGGACCTGAACAGACACTTCTCAGAGGAGGATATACAATCAATCAACTAGTACATGAAAAAATGCTCACCATCTCTAGCAGTCAGAGAAATGCAAATCAAAACCACCCTAAGATACCATCTCACTCCAGTAAGATTGGCAGCCACTATGAAGTCAAACAACAACAAGTGCTGGCGAGGATGTGGAGAAAAGGGTACACTTGTACATTGCTGGTGGGACTGCAAATTGGTGCGGCCAATTTGGAAAGCAGTTTGGAGATTCCTGGGAAAGCTGGGAATGGAACCACCATTTGACCCTGCTATTGCCCTTCTCAGACTATTCCCTGAAGACCTTAAAAGAGCATGCTACAGGGATACTGCCACATCGATGTTCATAGCAGCACAATTCACAATTGCTAGACTGTGGAACCAACCCAGATGCCCTTCAATAGATGAATGGATTAAAAAAAAATGTGGCATTTATACACCATGGAATATTACGCAGCACTAAAAAATGACAAAATCATGGAATTTGCAAGGAAATGGATGGCACTAGAGCAGATTATGCTTAGTGAAGCTAGCCAATCTCTAAAAAACAAATACCAAATGTCTTCTTTGATATAATGAGAGCGACTATGAACAGAGTAGAGAGGAAGAGCAGGAAGAAAAGATTAACTTTAAACAGAGACATGAGATGAGAGGGAAAGAGAGAGAAAAAGAAAATTGCATGGAAATGAAGGGAGACCCTCATTGCTATACAAAATTACATATAAGAGGTTGTGAGGGGAATGGGAAAATAAACAAGGAGAAAAATGAATTACAGTAGATGGGGTAGAGAGAGAAGATGTGAGGGAAGGGGAGGGGGGATAGTAGGGGATAGGAAAGGTAGCAGAATACAACAGTTACTAATAGGGCATTATGTAAAATTGTGGATGTGTAACCGACGTGATTCTGCAATCTGCATTTGGGGTAAAATTGGGAGTTCATAACCCACTTCAATCTAATGTATGAAATATGATATGTCAAGAGCTTTGTAATGTTGTGAACAACCAATAAAAAAAAAAGAAAAAAAAAAGAAAAAGGGACCTTAAAGGACAAGGCATAAAGTGGGAGATCTATTAGGAGGCTCTTGCAATAATCCAGGTGAAGTTGATGATAGGTTAGATCAAAGAGGTTGTTCAGACTGTAGGTATATTTTGAAAGTATAGGCAATACTATTTCCTGATACACTAGAAGGGGTATGTAGAATAATCAAGGAATTTAACCTTAATAACAAGCAAAATGTGAGTTATAACTTATAGAGAGAAGACTGTGGGTTGATACAGGTTTAGAGGGTGGAATTAGAAGTTCAGTTTTGGACATGTGAAATTTGAGCTGTCCATTAGTGGAATATGACATAGGCAGTTGTTTATATATATATGGGGTTCAGGGAAAAATCTTAGGGCTAGAGATGGAAATTTGGGGTTTCAGGAGTGATATGTAGAGCTATGAGTTGATCACATCACCAAAAGAGTGAATATAGCTAGCAAAGAAAAGAGCTCCAAGGACTGAATTTAGAATACTTCAAGATTAAGAAGTTGGGGGCTGGGGTTGTGGCTCAGTGGCACAGCACTTGCCTTGCACATGTGAGGCACTGGATTCAATCCTCAGCACCACATGAAAATAAATAAATAAAATAAAAGTATTGTGTCCATCTACAACTAAAAAAGAATATTAAAAAAAAGATTAAGAGGTTGGGTTCTGATCAAGAACCAATAAAAGATGCTGAAAAGTGGCCAGTGAGGTTAGAAGAAAACTATGAGGGTGTGGAATGTGTTTCTAGAAGAGGAAATGGTCAATGGTAACAAATGGTGCTGATTGGTAGAGTAAAATTAGTAATGACAGTTGTCTCCTGGATTTAGCAATGACCTTGACAACAGCAATTTCTGTGGTATTGAAGCCAGATTTAAAGTTAGGTAGTCAGTGTAGGTAAATAGGGTCTAATATCGAGTAAGATCCAAAATGGAGGCCAGGTTAAGAATGAATTCCATACATAATGCCCTATTAGTAATTGTTGTATTCTGCTACCTTTCCTATCCCCTACTATCCCCCCTCCGAGGTGATTCTGCAATCTGCATTTGGGGTAAAATTGGGGGTTCATAACCCACTTCAATCTAATGTATGGAATATGATATGTCAAGAGCTTTGTAATGTTGTGAACAACCAATTTAAAAAAAAAAAAAAAAGAATGAATTCCAGGAAAAGCAGAACAACTCTTGGAATGTTAATGAAGTCCTGGAAAAGCCCAAGGCCCAGAGCCCACCCTGAAGAAATGTCAATGAAGATTACTTCTTTGCCCCACCTGTGCCCCACCCTTTGGGCCTTCCCACCTACATTCCATCACTGAAAGAACTATAAAAAGGGGAAACAACCGCACTTCCACAGATTCCATCTCTTGGGTCCTCTTCTTCCTCCGGGAGAAGTCTTTTCTGCTGTCCGTTAATAAAGCCTCTACTTTCCACTCTGACCTTGCCTCGGTGTGCTTCTCTGGTGTTATTCTTCAACATTGGGGAAGCAAGGACTCGTCATCGGTCAACAGTAGTAACAGTATGGTGGAAGTGAAACAGCCTTTGTGGAATAAGTTTAAGAAGGGGTGCCAGGTGCAGTGGCGCACACCTGTAATTCCAGCTGCTCAAGAGGCTGAGGCAGGAAGATTGAGAGTTCAAAACCAGCCTCAGCAACATCGAGGCACTAAGCAACTCAGTGAGACCCTGTCTCTAAATAAAATACAAATAGGGCTGGGGTCTCAGTGGTCAAGTGCCCCTGAGTAGTTCAATCCCTGGTACCTCCTCCACAAAAAAAAAAAAAAAAAAAAAAAAAAAAAAAGAATGGGAGAAGAGGCATTAGAAGCAAACTATAAACACTTTTGAATTTTGCTGTAAAGGAGAGCAGATAAATGAGTAGGAAATAGGATCAGAAAATTTTAAGATGGTAATAGGCTATTTATTTACTATGGAGAATAATTCAGTAGAGAGGACAAAATTGATGATGTAAGAGAGGGAGAATTGTTAGAATGATTTTCTTCGGTAAGAAAGAAGTTCACTTGGATGGGTGGCCTTACATAGGATCATGCACAATTCATCCACTACTATTGGAAGAAAATCAGAATCTGAGAGTACAGATGATGGTAGGTGGATGGATGTGCTGATGGGCATCTGTGGAAGTTTTTATACATCTCATTTAAGCAGTATTTAATATTTAAATACTACTAAAACTAAATCATGAAATACTAATAGTTAATATTTTACTTGCTGAAAGTGAAGATGAGGAAGGAGTTCTGGAGACTTCAAGAGAGATGTCTTAGTCCATAGGGCTGCTATAACAAAATGTCTTACACTGTATAATTTATAAAGAATAGAAATTGATTGCTCACAGTTTTGAAGGCAGTGAAGTCCAAGATCAAGATACCAGTAGATTCAGTGTCTTGTGAGGCCCCTTCCTCATAGATGACAACTTTTAACTATGTCCTCAAAGGGCAAAAAAGGCAAACAAGTTCCCATGGGCCTCTTTCATAAGAGCACTGATCCCATTCAGATGTTATAAGTGGGTCCATATGTGGAAGAGGAGCTATAGGAGTAGGGACTGTGGCCTAGACATCTGATAAACTTAGGTTTGAATCCTAGCTCTTTTCTCACAAGCTCTATTATCCTAACTTAATAGCTTAATATCGCAAAGCCCCAGTATTCTCACGTTTGTAGAAAAACATATACCTCACAGCATTTCTGGCAAAGATTAATGAAATCACATGAAATCATGAGTTCTTAAACCTGGTAGGTGTGGCTAAAGCAGGTTCTTCAGTGTGTCCTGTCCTGCCTTGATACTGTTCAACAGAAATGGCAAAAGAGTACACCTAATTTTAATATTAGTTACATTAAATGCTAAACTCACAAAATAGTTAACTCACAGAAAAAATAAGCATTCTCCAAAATATTTTTCCTGGAGCACCCCCCCCCCCCAGGAATTCTTTCTTTCTTATTTTTGGTATGGGGAATTGAAGCAAAGGGATCTTAACCACTGAGCCACATTCTCAGGTTTTTGTTTTTTTTTTTTGTTTGTTTTTTTTTTTTGGTCTTGCTAGGTTGTTTATAGTTGTGCTAAATTGCTGAGGGAGGTTTCAGTGATTCTCCTATCTCAGCCTCCTGAGCGGCTGGGATTACAGGCTTGCACCACTATGCCCAGCTAGGAATTCTTGTTTTACAAGTAAGACACATAAATAATTTTGTATTCTAACCATTAGGCCGTAAACAAGTAATGGTTTTTCTTTCTTTTAAAATTTTATCATTCTGAACACCAGTGCTTAATACCTAAGTAAGCTTCAGTTAGGGATGGAAACAATGAAGTGGTAAAAACTCAAACACAGAGAACCCTGTATGTTAGTTTATAGCCATTAAGGAAAATCTGTCTTTCATGATTTGAATGAACGGGAAGTCAGTTTGATTTTATATAATAATCGCAGTGCAAGAACCAAGCCTAATTTTAGAAAATTGTGAAAAATCAATTCCAGACAACCGTGCCCAAGATCAAAATCAAAAAGAAAAAGAAAACCCTTGCTTCTCCCTAACCACTTCACTGTTGGCGCAAACCTGCCCCCCCCCCTTCCACCGGAAAGCGGGGACGTGGGGGCGTGGCTAGGAGGGTCTGCAGCTGCGCACAAGCCCAGTAGGTGCTTCCCGGCTGTAGCACCTGAGGGGAGTGGTAGGCGTCCTGGGCCGCACACCTCGCACACCTCGTGGAACGTTCTGGAAGTTTGAGAGCCGCTAGCTGAGCGGGGATTTGAGGACCCAGTGCTCAGGTGTGTGTTCTCAGCCGTAGGAGAGAGGTCACTAGTGATGTGCCTTTTCATGTTTTTCTTTCTTCCTCCTCTGCCAGTGTCTTTTTCTCGGACTTGGACTTGGCGAGATAAAGTCTATCCCGGGGTTTTGATGGGGTGACGTAGGACCCTCCCCACTCTTAGCCTGAGTCTGGAAAGGGTTTACCTCAGAGTTTTCATGCAAGATTGTTGAACTGCTGCTTTTATGAAGGCCTGTCATCCAGCCTGTGAATTTTATAATTTGTTTGCTTTAGGCTTTGCTGGTCAACTAAAAGTCCATCATTAAAAGACGCCATGAAGATCGCGGCCGGCTCAGGAGGCTCATGTGATGAGTGAAGGGACTGAGCAGGCAAAGTGATTTACTGGAGATTATTTTGCAGTGTTGTACTTTATTTAAATTTGAAAACACTCTAGATTTTGAGAAAAAGCCAGAACAACAAAGCCCAGAATTGGAGGGCCTTAGAACTGGCAAATGCTTAAAGAGAGTCCACTAGGTCCAAGCTTTCTGTTCAGATGAGGAAGCCGGCCAACTGGAGGCCAAGTAATTTGCCCACAGTTGCAAAGCTCTGGAGTGGATGAGTCCTCATCTTGGCAGTGGGTCTAGGAATTTGAGGAAGCCTTGCTGCCCAGCCGTAGTTTTCTGATTCCTTCCTGATCCTTAACAGCACAGTCTTGGGGATCTGTTGACCCCAATTTCCTTTCTTACAAGTACACAAAACTAATTCTCTTGGCTTTAGTTAAATTAAATTGTTTATAATATCTGTGTTTTAAGGTGTGGAGATTTAAATGAACTTTTATTGTATGACTTTACTGATATACATAAAAAGCAGTAAGTGCTCAAAAAAGGAACTGTAACCTTTGCATATATGCAGTTAAGTGGGTATATTATCATACACCCCAACACTGTCATTAGCTAGACAATTAAATTATATGTGGAGGAAGGGTGGCAGCAATAAATAAGAGCTGCAGTCCTTCCCCCAGCCAACTCATTTGATCACTCAAAAATAGTTTCTTGAGTGTCTGCTGTGTGCCAAGTGCTGGATTAGGTAAACTGGAAGGTGTCTGCACTCATGGAGCTAGTTAACTTGTCATTCTTTCATTCATGCAATAAATGAGGCAATTATAGAGCAGCTGGTTTCAACCCAGCAGGAAGGACTTCCTCATTATTAGAGTTGTTCAGAAGTAGGATGAAATTGCCTTGAGATATTAACTCACTATCACTGAAAGTGACTTTCATTTGGATTAGTTTCTAAATTTTGCTTTGAACTACTTTTGTATTAACATGGATAATATAAATTTAGTTAACATGAAGTTTATGATTTAGTAGATGAAATGAGGTACATTTATAAACAATCACGCTGGGCAAAAATTGTTAAGTACTCAACAGAAATATAAGGCAGATTCCAACTAAGGAGGTCTCATTTAGTTTGAAGGAATCAGAGATAGTTTCTTGAAGGAGATAAGATTTTGAATGGGTTTTGAAAGAAAAGTAAGATTTTAAAAAAAAATAGATTGTTAGAACAGTTTTAGATTACACAAAAATTGAGAACATAGTGCAGTGTTTCCACATACTCCACATCCAGTTTATTATGAACATCTTGGACGTAGTTTCCCTGTTATTAACATTTTAGCATGGTACATCTGTTAGAATTGGTGAACCAATATTGTTATGATACACTGATTGTGTATTCACATATGAACACAGAAAATTTATGCCCAATTCATTCTATTGTCTTTCTTTTCCTCATCTCATCACTCTTCCCGTCATTCCCCTTTGTCTAATCTAGTGAACTTACATCCAGGATCACAACCAAGATAACACATTACATTTATTTGTAATATCTTCTTAGGTTTTTTGTTTGTTTGTGGGAGTTTGTTTTAGACTTTCTTTATTTTGATAACCTGGACTGCTTTGAGGAGGCTGTTTAAATAATTTCAGAGTTGCCCTTCTATTGGAACTCTTTTGATGTTTTTCTCAAAATAGGACAGGAATTGTGGTTTATCAGGAGAAAACCTATTGTATCAAATGTACATACTATGAATGTGGTTTATGACCACCTAGCTGAGATTGGGTGTGTCGTGTTTTTCCAATGTTAGATTACCTGTCCCCAACACACTTCCATACTGTACTCTTTGGGAGAAAATTACAGTGTGCAGCCTCACCTAAGAGACAACAAAGATGGTGCTAATTGAAGAAAGGTGAGTAAAAAGGAATAGATCTGCCATTCACTTTTATATATGACCTTTGTTACATCCTTTTAGTCTGAATTTCTCTAAAGGTAAATTAGATGATATTACTTTCTACATTTGTTGTTCAAAACTTAGCCCACACTGAATTTTGGTGCTCAGGTTTCTTGTGTTCTCTTTTGGGCATTACTCACATTATAAGAATATACATACAGGTTGAGCATCCGTAACCTGAAAATATGAAAATCCAAATGCTTCAAAACCTGAAACTTTGAGCATCAACATGATACCATAAGTAGAAAATTCCACACATCTTCATGCGATAAGCACAGTCAAAATACAGGTGCAGTAAAAATATATTGTTATAAAATTATCTTAAGGCTATAAGATGTATGTGAAGCATAAATGAATTTTCTGTTTAGGCTTGGGTCTCATCCCCAAGTTATCTCATGAAATATATACAAATATTTGAAAATCAGAAAAAAAATCCAAAATCTAAATCACTTCTGGTCCTAAGCATTTTGAATAGGGATATTCTATGTATGCATACGTATGTATGTGTGTGTAAATACATATATACATATGTGAGTGTGTGTGTTTTCATTCCTTTACTGATATTTTTGATAGTTATGATTCCTCTGAACAGTCTTTAACTTTATAACCAAGTTTGAGTAATTTCAGCGTTCTTTCTCTCCTCTTGTCTCCCTGTCACCAGATAGGAGCTGAGGAGGTCCTCAGAAGAGAGAAAGGGACTTCAACTTGGCCTTGGCAGATTCTTGACTTATGCCACAGACAAGAATTTCAGATCAAGTTAAATGAGGCACAAGCAGAGATTTTTTTCAGAAAAGTAAATAATAGAGAAGGATATACACTCAAAGAGAGAGGAAATGTGGGCACTGGAGAGTGAGACATGCTTGTTTTGGTCTCAGGCTTCTTTTTTAATTAGATTTTTTATTTGTTATTTTTAGATATACATGACACTAAATTTTTTAAAAAATATTTATTTTTTAGTTGTAGATGTACACAATACCTTTATTTTATTTTTATGTGGTGCTGAGGATCGAACCCAGTGCCTCATGTGCGCTAAGCAAGCGCTCTACCACTGAGCCACATATACATACCATATACAGACCCATATACATAAAATATCCAGACCCATATACATAAAATATTTTTAGTTATAGATGAACACAATGCCTTTATTTTATGTGGTTCTGAGGATTGAACCCAGTGCCTCACATGTGCTAGGCACTCTACTACTGAGCTATGACCCCAGCCCAGTAGAATGTATTTTGACATATTATGCATACATGGAGTATAACTTCCTATTTTTTGTGGTTGTACATGTTACACTGATTGTGTATTCATATATGAACACAGAAAAGTTATGTCCAGTTCATTCTACAGTCTTTTCTTTTCCCCATCCCCCTACCCTTCCCTTCATTCCCCTTTGTCTAGTCCAGTGAACTTCTATTCTTCCCTCCCTACCTGCATTATTGTGTTTTAACATCTGCATATCAGAGACAACATTTGGCCTTTGGTTTTTTCACTTAGCATGATAGTCTCCAGTTCTATCCATTTACTGGCAAATGCCATAATTTCATTCTTCTTTATGGCTGAGTAATATTCCATTGGGTATATGTACCACATTTTCTTGATCCATTCATCTTTTGAAGGTTGATTCCATAGCTTAGCTATTGTAAATTGACTTGCTATAAACATTGATGTGGCTGTGTCACTATAGTATGCTGATTTTAAGTCATTTGGGTATATGCCAAGGAGTGGGATAACTGAGTCAAATGCTAGTTCTATTCCACTGCTTTCCAGAGTGGTTACACCAATTTGAAGTCCCAATAGCAATGTATGAGTGTACCTTTTCCCCACATCCTTACCCACATTTATTGTTACTTGTATTCTTGATAATTGTCAGGCTTCTTTGAAAGAAAAATTTGTAAATGGTGAGCATGAAAGGTATGTAAGATGGTGTGGACTTAATGAGTTAGATTTTTTTTTTTGACATAGAGCACAGAGCAGCTCACAGCCTGGTTTTTCTTAATGCTTATTGAATATTGAGGTTTTGTATGGAATGAGACCCAAAATTGAAATATCCTCAGGGAAGGCTCCATGGAAATGTTAAGACATAATCTAGATTACAAATCTAAACTACAAAATAATCATGAGATTTGAACATTCTAAGAAGAGAGTAGTAACAGACATGTAATTCTGTTATAAAACAAAGGCCATGTTTCCTTTTAGTACTTTGAACACTCAAGGGGAAAAAAGCATTCTCTTAAGCAGAAAAAAATATATAATAGAAATAATTTTTTATAGTATATGTAAAGCCCTGAGTTTGATCCCTACCACCAAAAGAACAAACACCTTGTGAACATTGTGTCTATTTTTTTAAAAAATATATATTTTTTAGTTGTAGTTAGACACAATACCTTTATTTCATTTATTTTATGTGGTGCTGAGCATCAAACCCAACGCCTTGCATGTGCTAGGCAAGTGCTCTACTGCTGAGCCACAATCCCATCCCCATTGTGTGTATTTCTTAATAGTAGTATTTACAAAGCATATATTTTGCTTTTGAGATGGCGTCTCAAAACAACCCACGCTATTTTTGAACTTCTGGGTTCAAGTTATCCTCCTGCCCCTACTTCTTGAGTAGTTGGGACCATGAGCATGCCTTACTATGTCCAGCTTGCAAAAGTACATTTTAATAATGGCTGCTACTTCATTTACAATGTGCCCCACTGTTTCAAGTGCTTTTTGTATATAGATACATGAATCTTGTCTTTTCTTCTCTCTCTTTTTAGCTATACTGACATTGAACACAGGGCCTTACAGATGCTAAGCAAGTGCTCTAGTGCTGAGCTATATCCCCAGCCCTTGTTTTTATCCTCCATATTTTTTTAATATTTATTTTTTAGTTGTTGGATATAATACCTTTATTTTATTTATTTATTTTTATGTGGTGCTGAGGATCGAACCCAGGGCCGTGCATGTGCTAGATGAGTGCTCTACCACTGAGCCACAACCCCAGCCCCTCCTCCATATTTTTTCTTTAAAGTATGTTTTTGAGTTGTCAATGGACCTTTATTTATTTAGATGTGGTGCTGAGAATTGAACCCAGTGCCTTACACATACTAGGCAAGTGCTCTACCACTGAACCACCACCCCAGCCCCTTCCTCCATATTTTTATTGGTACATTATAGTTGTACACAATGGTGAGATTTGTTGTTGCATATTAATATATGCCCATAATATAACAATATAATTTTGCCCGTATTCCTCCCCAGCACTCCCCCGCCCCCCGCATCCCCTGGTCCTCTATTCTAGTGACCTCCCTTTGATTTTCATGTGATCACCCTCACCACCTTGCTTTTCCTTTTTTCTCCCTAGCTTCTACATATGAGAGAAAACATATGACCCTTGACTTTCTCAGTTTGGCTTATTTGCTTAATAGTCTCAAGTGCCATCCATTTTCCTGCAAGTGACATAATTTCACTTTTTTATGGCTGAATTATACTCCATTGTGTACATAAACCACATTTTCTTTATCCATTTGTCTGTTAATGGACACCTAAGCTGGTTCCATAGTTTGGCTACTGTGAGTTGTGCTGCTATATACATGGGTCTGCATGTATCACTATAGTATGTTGATTTTAATTCTTTAGGATAAATACGAAGGAGAGGTATAGTTGGGTCACATGAGGGTTCCATGTCTGGCCTTTTGAAGAACTTTCATACTGATTTCCATAGTGGTTGTAGTAATTTACAATCTGATCAGCAGTGTAAAAGTATCCCCAATCCTTTTTAAAATTTTATTTTGAAACAGGGTCTCATTAAGTTGCCCATGCTAACCTCAATATTGCAATCATCCTGCCTCAGCCTCCTGAGTAGCTGGGATTACAGGCATGTGCTACCACATCCAGCATGAACCTTCTTAATACCCCTATGAGGTAGGAGTACTATTATCCCTTTTACTGATGAAGAAACTGAGGGATAATGAAACTATGTGATTTACCCAAGGTCAGATCATTTACAGCTAGTAGGTAGTAGAGCCAAGGATTCAAATCAGGCAGTTTGTCTCTAGAGCTCATGCTCTTAGCTTTTTTTTTTTTTTTTTTTTTTGGATGTTGCGAGGGATAAAACCCAGAACTTTGGGAATGCTGGGTAAGCCCTCCACTACTGAGCTATACCCCAACCCCTTAATGAATATTATTTTTATTATCTTATTTAATCCTCACAGAGTGCTGTAAAAGAGGCACTGTTGTCTGCAATTAACAAGTGGGATACCTTCGTTTTAGAGAGCATGATGTGGTGATTGCCAAATGTACATAACTAGTGAGTGATAACTGGAATTTTAATCTAGGCAGTACCACCCCAAATTTATGCTCTTAACCATTATGTTAAACTTCTCTGATGCTGACTAGAGATTCTTTATAACATAACTTTAAATACTGTATATTTTAGTCTTTTAAAAATCTGAATAACTCTTGATCACATTTACTTTAGGTTTTAATCTAATATTTGAGAATTCCCAATATCTGTAGTTGCCAAAGTCATACTGGGTAGCTCTTTAAATCTTGTCCTCTCCTAAATTTTCCTCAATTCCCAGTCCAAAAAGTCTTACTTAAAAGGAACTTCTCTTCCTCCTTTAAAAACTCAGGTCATGTTGCAAGTGTTGTAGCATACCAGTAGTAAACTACTCTGTAAGCTGAGGTGGGAGGATCTCATTAGCCTAAATTTGAAGACAGACTGGGCAATATAGTGAGATACTGTCTCAAGAAAAAGAAACAAGAAAACAGCTTAAGCAGTGCTGCTCTCTTCTGCTCTCCAGAAGTTTATTAATATAACCCATATAGGTGATTTCTGTGCTTTGAGATAATAAAAAAATAGCAATTTCTTACAAAAATATAGAAAATCTCTGTTTTATGTAAAAACTGGAGGTGTTTTTCTTTTTGGAAAATAATTGGGACACAGGAATTTCTAACTTTAACTTTTTTTTCCCCAGTGAATATCAAAGTGATTCAAAAAGGTTCTTTTTACTTTGCATAACAGAGAATTAGTTTTGCTTTCTTTGCTTGACTTCAACTACCTGGCATAAATTTTGGTTTCCATAGCAGCAAGAGTAAGAAACTGGTAACGGAGTAGCCCAAATTGCTGTAGATTTCAGAACTTACTTTCTGATACAGTAGAATTTGCTAATATGAAAAAGGTACACTTGGGCTGGGGCTCAGTGGTAGAGTGCATGCTTGGGATGTGTGAGATCTTGGACATTCTTAGCACCCCATAAGAAAAAATAAAAGAAAATTATATACTCATTATTACTAAACAGTTTATAGCTGTTTTGAAAACTGACAGAGATTGATTAACACATGTGCATGTGTGTGGGGGGGGGGGTGTAGAGTGAGGTATAATTGTATTATTGACATATGATAAATTGTAGTGCATAAAGTGATGTTTTGACACATGTATACACCTGTAAAACCAATATCACAAGCAATGATTAACATACCCAACTCTGGGGCTGGGGTTGTGGCTCAGAGATAGAGTGCTCACCTAACATGCATGAGGCACTGGGTTCGATCCTCAGCACCACATAAATATAAAATAAAGATATTGTGTCCACCTATAACTAAAAAATAAATATTAAAAAATACCCAACATCCTCAAAAGTCTCCTCCTGTCTTTTTATATCCCATAATTCTATATATAATATAGAATATATATAAAGAATACATAATTCTATATATATTCTATTACCCCCCTTTTTGTTTAGTTTAGTTTTAATTTTTTGTCACTGTGGATTAGTTTTCATTTTTATAGTTTTATATAAAAGGAATTGTACCCTATGTATTTTTGAAGGAAAAGAGGAGATCTGGCTTCTTTCATTCAGCATAATAACTTTTGAGATTGGTCCAGGTTGTTATGCGTATCTGTAATTCACTCCCTAGGCTGGGGATGTAATTCAGAGGCAGAGCTTATAATTAGCTTGCATAAGGTCACAAATTTGATCCTCAGCATTGCAAAACAAAAAATAAAATTAAAAACTTAATTCTTTTTTATTGCTGGTTTGTGTGCCATTGTATGAATTTTATGCAGTTTTGTCCATTGAATGGATAGATATATCCAAACACCTGTGGAGAATCATGTGCAATATTTCTAATTTTGGGCTATTACAAATAAATCCCTTATATATAAGACTTTGTATAGATTTATGCTTCCCCCTCCTTTGGTAAAATACTTAGGAGTGAAATGGCTGGATCTTATGGATATATTATTAACTTTTTAAGAAGTTGAAAAACTTCTTTCCAGAGTGTTTGTACCACATACTTTCAACTAGTAGTATATGAGAGTTCTAATTCCCTGCATCCTCACCAACACTTAATGTGATTAATCTTTTTAATTTGAGCCATTGTAATAAGTTACTAGAAGTATCTCATGTAGTTTTAATTTGTATTTCCCTAAAGATTAGTTGAGTATCTTTCGTATTTTTATTTGCCATTCATTTGTCTTTGGTGAAGAATCCAGTTTTTTTTTTTACTATTTTAAAAATAGTTGTTTTATTATTTATTTGTTGTTTTATTATTGAGTCTTTAAAAATATATTCTAGATACAGTGATTTACCAGATATATGTTTTATAAATATTTTCTTCCACTCTGCATCTTATAGTTTTATTCTTCTAACAGTATCTGTTAAAGGGGAGAAGATTTTAACTTTGAAGAAATATGCTTTTGATTTGATATCTAAAGATTTTTCCTCAAGGTCACAGTGATACTTATAGTTTTATGTTTACATGTAGGTCCATTATTTACTCTGAGTTAAATTTTGTATATGGGGTAGGGTGTGACCTCTAAGTTCATTTGAAAATATATAGATAACTAATTGTTCCAACACCTTTTGTTGAAAAGACTGTTCTTTCTCCATTCAGTTGCTTTGGCATCTTAGTTAATCACAAATATAAGAGCTTATTTCTGTCCTCTATTCTGTTCCACTGCTGTATTTATCCTTGTGCTGATACTATGTGGCTTTGTTTACTGTGACTTTATAGCAAGTTTTTTTTTTTTTTTTAGTTGTAAATGGACACAATACCTTTGTTTTGTTTAATTTATCTTTATGTGGTGCTGAGTATCAGCACCAGGGACTCACTGGTGCTAGGCAAGCACTCTACCACTGAGCTACAACCCCAACCCTATAGCAAATTTTTAAACTGGGTAGTCTTAAGTCTTTTAACTTGGTTTTTCTTTTCCAGAATTGTTTGGACTACTCTAGATTCTTTGAATTTCCATATAAATTTTAGGATGAGCTTGTTAAATTCTCAGGAAAACAAAACGAATCTGCTAGGATTTTGATAGAGATTTTGTATTGATTTTGGAGTCAGTCATGGTGGTACATGCCTATAACCCTAGCAATGCATGAGGAACATAAATTTAAAGCTAACCTCAACAATTTAACAAACTAGTAAGCAACTTAGCAAGACCCTGTCTCAAAATAAAAAATAATAACAGAGTAGGGAGAGAAGAGGAGAGAAGGGAGGAAAGAGGGAAAAGGAGGGGGAACACTGTATGTTTATACACTTCTTTTGCTAAATTTATTTTGAATTGTTTTCTTATTTTTTATACAATTGTCAATGCAGTTGTTACCTTAATTTTAGTTTTATATTGCTCATTGCTAGTATTACACGGGAAATGTGGTTGTTTTGCATATTGATATTGATCTTATTATCTTGTAACCTTGTTAAGCTTGCTTTTTCATTCTAGTAGTTTGTGTGTGTCTGTGTTAGTATGATCTTGTTGCAGAAATCCTATCTATAAAGATAGTTTCTTTGCTTTCAAACTTTGTTCTAGATATAAATGAAATGGCCTGAGCAGACATCTTTGTCTTATTTATTTTGGGGGATGGGGGGTAAGCAGGGTAACAAGGATTGAACTCAGGGGCATTCAACCACTGAGCCATATCCCCAGCCCTATTTTGTATTTTATTTATAGACAGGGTCTCACTGAGTTGCTTAGCACATTGCTGTTGCTAAGGCTGGCTTTGAACTTGCAATCCTCCTGCCTCAGCCCCTGGAGCTGCTGGGATTGCAGGTGTGTGCCACTGTGCCTGGCTTGCCTTATTTATATCCTAGTGAGAAAGAGTTCAAGTTCTTACCATTAACTGTAATGTTGGCTGTAGGTTTTTTATAGGTGCCTTTTAGTATGTTGAGGAATTTTCCCTCATTTTTATAAGGGGACAGTACGATATTTGTGATTTCAATGAATAATTCCATACTATTTCAAAATCATTAATAATTGGAAAATTTGGAGACTAGATCAAATGTCCAGTGTAAATTACTATACTAATGATGGTGGTTAAACAATGTGTATACCCATACAACAGAAAGTTAAGTAACCATTATATATTTAATGTGTATACCCACACAACAGAAAGTTAAGTAACCATTATATATTTTTGAAAAAAATATAAGGAGTATTCTTATGACATACTGTTAAAGGAAAACATTACCTGTGTTGTGTCCAGCACGGCCAAATCAGCAGGTTCCCGCGAGAGGCGATGGGAGATTGGAAGAAATAAGACTCACATGTAGATTGCGAAATAAACAGCTGGGATTGGGTGGAGTGCTGCTCTCTGATGGAGAAGCAGGTCTGAAGAATGACACCAGCAATCTTTATTAGATATGCCTCATTAATCAGATTAAAGTCTATGTAAGCATTATTCTTTTTTTAAGTATTTTTATTTTGTTTATTTATTTCTTTTTATGTGGTGTTGAGGTTCGAACCCAGGGTCTCACATGTGCAAGGCGAGCGCTCTACCGCTGAGCCACAACCCCAGCCCAGCATTATTTTTTATATCCATGAAAGTTACAGAGTTAGTAACATTATGCAGCTTATTCCTCAGTTATATTCTTTTTTTAAAAAAAAATATTTATTTATTTATTTTTTTTTTTTCAGTTTTCGGCAGACACAACATCTTTGTTTGTATGTGGTGCTGAGGATCGAACCCGGGCCGCACGCATGCCAGGCGAGCACGCTACCACTTGAGCCACATCCCCAGCCCCATTCCTCAGTTATATTCTACAGTTGCAATGTTAGGCATATTGTATAGCTCTCAAGAAAGTCCATTGTTTAAAGTTACTATTATGCGGGCAAGTTCAGGACCAGCGCAGAGCTGGTGAAACATTGTGGTTGTCTTAGCAAGAGAATCCCTTCATTCCTAAGAGCTATGTGCCTGGAGCAAGGTCGAGGCTGGTAAGACTCAGCACAGAGCCTCCCCATAGAAGGTATTACCATAGCAACTGGGCATCCTGCACCTTTGCACAGAAACTTTCCTAGGCACTAAGTCTGCCACAGTCTTGAAGTCATCAGGGACCCCAATCTCAGACACTGGTCTTCCAATCATTGTCACCGCTCTCCACATGTAAGTCCTAAATATATGGAGAGAGCTACCATATTCAGAGATGGAAAATCTTAATTACATGGAGTTTACTTTTTTTCAAATTGTCTTATAGATTAAATGCAATTTTAATTTTAAGAAGTTCTCTGGTGGCTTTTTCCAAAAACAAAAACTAACGATGTTTTTAGAAGTTCTAGTAAAGAAAAAGGATCTAGAAATGGCTACAGCACTGTTGAAATTGAAAAATAAAGTAAGGGACTTCCCATGTAAATAGACTTTTCATAAAACTTTGGTAAGTTGAGAACCCTAAGATAGACTTATGCATACATGGAAACAATATGAGGCTCAGGTGGCATTGCAAATAACATGGGGATGGAGGGACTGCTGAATACATAATTTTGAGACAAGTAGATAGCCATATTTTATTTTCCTACTTTTTTTGTGTGGGGGGGTGGGGTGGGGGGAGTGCTAGGATTGAGGCCTTCCAAGGCTAGTAGGCAAGGGCTCTACCACTGAACCATACCCCCAGCTTAGGCAGCCATATTTTTAAAAAGTAAAATTATATCTGTCCTTCAGACTACGTTAAAACTAAAAAAGATGATAGATTGAAGACAAATATAGGAGGGCAAGCTAAAAATCTAAAACACATTAAAAATAATATTTACAATTATAAGGCAGAAAGGATTTTTGGTTTTGTTTTTTTTCGTACCAGGGGTGCTTAACCACTGAGCCACATCTCCAGCCCTTTTTTATATTTTAATTTAGATACAGGGTCTTGCTAAGTTGTTTAGGGCCTCACAAAGTTGCTGAGGCTGGCTTCGAATCTATGATCCTGAGCCACTGGGATCACAGGTGTGTGCCACCATGCCTGGCTTAGGAAGGATTTCTTTTTCTTTCTTTTTTTTTTTTTTTTAGTTGTAGATGGGTACAATACCTTTATTTTTATTTTTAAATACTCTTTTAGTTGTTGATAGATCTTTATTTCATTTATTTATATGCCATGCTGAGTATTGAACCCAATGCCTCACACATGCCAGGCAAGTGTGCTACTGCTGAGCCAAAGCCACAGCCCCATACAATACCTTTATTTATTTTTATGTGGGGTTGAGGATCGAACCCAATGCCTCACATGTGCTAGGCTACTACTGAGCTACAACCCCAGCCCCAAGGATTTCTTGAATAAGAAACAAGAAGTACTAGCTGAATGAAAAGTTTGATAAATATGACTGTATTGAAATAATAATTTGCATGTGTCAAATATTACCTGAAGAAGGGGAAAAGCCAATTCACAAGGTGGGAAAAAACATATCTTGCTGATAAAGAATTGATCTAGAAAAGAAATTCATGTTCACCTGCAGAGAAGACATCATGATTATGAAGATGGTCCTCCCAAGGTAAGACTTTTTCACTGCACTACCAGATGTGCTGAGCCCTGTGATTTCCCCAAATGTGGGAAACTTGGCTGCATAATTTGTGATAGTGAAGGACTGCACTTGCACTTTCCCCTGGTTACGAAAAGAAAAAGGAAAGGAAAGGAAAAGAAGAAAGAAAGAAAGAAATCCTACCAACAAATGAGAAAAAGAAAAGGAATCTCTAATTGAAAAATGAGGAAAGACACAAGCATTTCACAGAGGTAGAAACATGGCTTAAATGTGTTAAGCCTTAATGTAATCAGAAAAGACAAATTTAGAGTACATTGAAATTCAATTTTATGCATCTAGATTTGCAATAATTTTTTTTTGTTTTCTTCCCAGCCATCTCAAAAACATATATCATAAATTTTAGCACACTGAATTTACTGAAATTCTCCTTAAGGCTGGTTTCCGTTGTATAGTGTTTTTATATTGTATAGTATTTGTTTTCCAGAATGGTCTTCCTTCTCTTAGTGCAGTGATATTCTCAGACCAGCATCATCAGCATCACCTGTGCCCTTGTTGGAATTGCATATATTCAGACCCTATTCCTGGACTATCTTTTCAAGGATATTTGTATGACAAGTAGCTTTGTAAGATATAGTATTTCCCTCCAGAGTAGAAAGCAGAATTGCTTATAAAAGACTGGTTTCCTATACTCTGTTTCCTTTCCAATACTATAATTCATTACCCTATGGGACCTGGTGCAAGAAAACAATGAAACTCTAGATGTAACTGCTATTGTTGTGAGTAAAAAAAAAAATTGTCTTTGGGGGCTGGGGCTGGGGCTCAGGGGTAGAGCGCTCGCCTAGCATGTGCAAGGTGCTGGGTTCGATCTTCAGCACCACATATAAATAAATAAAATAAAGGTATAAAAAAATCACATCAGTCTTAAAAAAATTGCCTTTGTCTCTGAGTTTTGGATCTAGTTATCCATGAAACAGTGGAAGGTTAGCTTTCTTAAAAATATGTTTTTAAATATTTTTATTCTTTTTAGTTACACCTGACAGTAGAATATATTTTGACATATCATACATACATGGAGTATAACTTCCCATTTTTGTGGTTGTACATCATGTGGAGTGCAGCTCTCCACCCGTGGGGGCAGCTGAACTTAAGGTTGCTGGTGTGAATTTCCAGGGACACCAAATAAAACACAGACACACTTTACCTTTAAACAAGCTTCAGGATGGTTCCTCCACTCTCAGCCTCAAGCTCCCCAAATGGAAGAGCGAGGGATAGTCACAAGAGGCTGGTGAGAGAGAGCGAGCATGTTTAGAAATGGGCTTTTATTGGGAGGACCCTCATCTTAGAAAGTTCCATCTAAAAAGTTAAGGGGCGGAGTTACAAGGGGCATTTGAGTATAGTTTGACCCAAGGGCTGTAGGGCGACATCTGAAATCATGTCCTCAAACTTTCTGGACCAGGGCAATGTCCAAGTCACTATGAGATATGATAATAGTGACGGTCAAAGCCTCTCCGCTCCATGATGCGAATCATTCAGAGTGGCTCCCCACAGTGGAATTACACTGGTTGTGTATTTATATATGGACATAAGATACTTATGTATGATTCATTCTACTGTCTTTCCCATTCCCTTCCCCTTACTCCCCCCACCCTCATTGTGTTTTAGCATCCACATATCTGAGAGAACATTTGGCCTTTGGTTTTTGGGGGATTGGCTTATTTTACTTGGCATGATAGTTTCCATTTCCATCCATTTACCAGCAAATCTGGCAGGTTAACTTTTTAGCTTGCAGGTAGAATAAAACCTTAAGACTTTTCACAGTTCTTGGCATAAGTCCTCTTTCTTTAAGGTAATGCTCTGAATTGAGAGCCATTCCTTCTAATTGTTAAAGCATAGTGTTGAATAAACTAAAGGTATATAAAAGACAGATACATTTATGCTTTAAAATGTTCGCATTACTCTTTTTTTGAGAGAGAGAGAGAATTTTTTAATATTTATTTTTTAGTTTTCGGTGGACACACATCTCTATTTTATTTTTATGTGGTGCTGAGGATCAAACCCAGTGCCCTGTGCATGCAGGCCAGCGCACTACCGCTTGAGCCACATCCCCAGCCCCCAAAAATGTTCACATTACTCTTAAGTTTGTTTCTTTCTTTCATTGCTTTGCTCATAAAACAAACATTTATATATGGCTTTTTGTTGTTGTTGTTGTTGTTGTTCTTAATTTTCTTAGATTGTGGTACCATTGGAAGCTGGGCTGATCTAAGGACGTACGATGGCTGAAAGTGGTGGGAAAGAAGAAATAAAATGGACGACTACAGTTATTATTAGCTCGTCTCTTAAGGTAAAGGGGCTCACTGAGCCATTAATCTTAAATTTAACAATTGAAACTAATTTTCACATAAAACCATATTTTAAAAGATCCTTCGTTTAAGTGTCCACAATTAGTTGTGGAGAGTACAAAGTACATAATAAACTAAATGTATTTTAAATCTAAAGTATAAACTTCTTGCATCCATGTTCAACATCCTAAGTCTTTTAAGGCTGGAAATTTTCTCATGTTTTTTTCTCTCTAAGCTTGCTCTAATAGACATGTTAATATATCTAGAAACAGTAAGGCATGTACATACATATATATACACCTAGATACTTACATCTGTATATGTGTGTATGTATATATACATATACATGTTTGTATGTGTATATGTGTGTGTTTATATATATGTATATGTATATATATGTAAGGATTTTTGAGAGAGAAATAACCAGAAATTCATCTTTATAGTCTTAGCAGCATTGGAAGGCTACTGTCTCTGTAGTTTGTAGAGGAAGGGGATGGAAAGTTGAATACCTGGGGGGAGTCAGTCAGTTAGCAGTCTTTTATACTCCCATCAATAATGTATGAGAATTCCAGTTGCTCCAAACTGAAAGATATTTTTCACTGGTTTTATAGCTATTTTCTTTCAGCATATTGAAGATCTTATTTTATTGATTCTAGCTTCCGTTGTTAATAAGAGAACAGTCAGTTTAATGGTCACTCCTTTGAAAATTCCTGTCTTTCCTCTCTGACTGCTTTTTACATTTTAGAATTCTATAGATTTAATGTGAAGATTAAAAAAATCTTTTAAGGCTTCATGAATCTGTGAAATTATGTCACTTATCAGGTTTTCATTCATCATCTTTAATAATGCCTCTGTCCTGTGCTTTCCCTCCTTCTACTCTGAACTTCTATTAGATCTGTGTTAGATCTTCTCATAATATCCTCCATGTATTTTGACCTCTCATATTTTCTGTTTTGGGGATATTATCATCAGTTCTATCTTCCATGGCAATAATTCTCTTTTTACTCCTCTTAAACTCAAACCTCCATTCAGGGATTTTGTTGTTGTTTATTTTGTTTTTCTTTTTTCGAATTGTAAAATATACATAGAGAAAATTCATAAAATATATAGAATCATTAAACACATTTATTATAAATATAATACCCATATAAGCTAATCAGGCCATGAAATAGAACATTACCAATTTCCCTTTCCTGTTAGGACTTTAATTAATTATATCAATGATCAAATACTAATTACATTAAATATTTATAACTTTTAATTACATAAAATGTTTATGACATAATTTTTCTATAACCATAATTTCCATATTTATTTAAATTTTAGTCACACAGGTAAATGGATTCAGTACTAATATCTAGTCTTCATGCAAGAGACAGATCTAACACCTAACTTTATTAATGATGATTCATATACAAGCATCATGCCCAGAAAAAACATTCTTTCCTGGAGGAGTCAAAAGTTATCAAGCACAACTTTTAAAAATGTCCTCAAAAGCAGTGGAAGTCTGTGTTTTTGTTTGTTTGTTTGTTTTTTAAATATTTATTTTTTTAGTTGTAGTTGGACACAATACCTTTATTTTATTTATTTATTTTTATGTGGTGCTGAGGATCGAACCCAGGGCCTCGAATGTGCTAGGTGAGTGCGCTACAGCTGAGTCACAACCCCAGCCCTGTCCTTTTTTTAATGCTTTTGTTAGTGCATTATAGTAATATATAATAGTGGGGTTCATTTTGACATAATCATACATACATGGAATTTAATTTACTTCATTTCAGTCTTTTGTGCTTCCTCTTTCCCTTCTATTCTCCTTTCTATTGTTCCCCTTCCACTACTCTAGTGGTCTTCCTTCTATTATCATTTTTTTAAACTGGTCCTTTATAGATCTATATAAAGGTGGAATTCACTGTGGCATATCCATATCTGTACTCAGCATAATTTTGTCAAATTCATCCCACATTTCTTCCCTTTTCCAGTTGCTCATCCCTCCGCCTTAGTTTCCTTCTACTCCACTGATATTCCCTTTATCTTTGTGAGATCTACTGTCCCCTTTTTCTCCCTTACTTTGTTCTAGCTTCTGCATATGAGAGAAGATATTCAACCCTTGACTTTCTGCGTGTGGCTTATTTCACTTAGCATGATGTTCTCCAGTTTCATTCATTTACTGGCAAATGCCATAATTTCATTCATGTTTATGGCTGGGTAAAACTCCAATTTGCATATATACCACATTTTCTTTAACCATTCATCTGCTGACAGGCACCTGGGCTGGTCCCATAGCATGGCTACTGTGAATTGTGCTGCTATGAATATTTATGTGGCTGCATCACTAGAGTATTCTGATTTTAGTTCTTTTGGATAAATACTGAGGAGTAGGATAACTGGGTCATATGGTGGTTCTATTCTAAGTCTTTTGAGGAATATGGATACCGCTTTCCAAAGTGGTTGTACTAATTTGCAGTCCCACCAACAATGTATAAGTGTACCTTTCCCCTCACACCTAGCCAACATTTATTATTATTTGTGTTCTTGATGATTGCCCTTCTAACTGGAGTGAGATGGATCTCAATGTAGTTTTGATTTACATTGCCCTTATTGTCAGGGATGTTGAACATTTTTTCATATATTGACCATTTTTATTTCTTCTTTTGAAGTATCTAGTTATTTTGCGTATTTATTTATTGGGTTACTTGTTTTGGTGTCAAGTTTTTTTTTTTGTGTGTGTGTGTGTGTGTTCTTATACATTCTGGATATTAATCCCCTGCCAGAGGACGAACTTGCAAAGATTTTCTCCCATTCTGTAGGCTTTCTTCATGCTCTTAATTTTTTTTAACTCTGATGAAACTTTTAAATTTGATGACATCCCATTTATTGATTCTTAATTTTTATTTCTTAATCTTATATGTTGGAGAAGCCTGTGTTTTCTTCTAGCAGTTAAAAAATTTCTAGTCTAATTCCTAGGTCTTTGATCCACTTTAATTTGACTTTTGTACAGAGTGAGGGATAGGGATTTAGTTTCATTCTTCTACATATGGATATCCATTTTTCCCAACACCATTTGTTAAAAAGGCTGTCTTTTCTCCAATATATGTTTTTGGCACCTTTGTCAAGTATCAGATGACTGTAACTCTTTGGGTTTATGTCTGTGTCTTCTATTATGTCTTGTATTCTATTCTGTTGATCTTTATATCTATTTTGATACCAATACCATGTTATTTATTGTACTATAGCTCTTTATTATAATTTGAGGTTAGGTATTATGGTCTTCATGCTCAATATTGCATTGGCTATCCTGGGTCTTCTATTCTTCTAAATGAATTTCAGGACTTTTTCTCTAGTTCTGTGAAGATTGTCATTAGTATTTTGATGGGGATTGCATTGAATCTAGATAACACTAATGGTAATGTGGCCATTTTGACAATGTTAATTCTGCCTGTCCAGGAACATGGGAGGTCTTTCCATCCTCTAAGGTCTTCAGTTTCTTTTTTCAGTGTTCTGTAGTTTTCATTGTATAGGACTTCCACCTTCTTGGTTAGATTTACTTCCAAGGTTTTTTTTTTTAAGGTTATTATGAATGTGATGGTTTTCCTGAATTCTTTCTCAGCAGATTTATTATTGGAATATGAGAAAGTGATCAATTTATGTATGTTGATCTTGTGCCTCCTACTTCACTAAATTTGTTTATAACCTTTAGAAGTCTCCTGGTAGAGTCTTTGTGTCTTCTAGATGTAGAATCATGTCATTAGCAAATGGAGATAATTTGGCTTTTTCTTTTCCCATTTGTATCCCTTTAATTTCCTTCTCTTGCCTGATTGCTCTGGCTAGAGTTTTGAGAACTACATTCAATAGGAGTGGTGAGAATGGACATCCTTGTCTTGTTTCTGATTTTAGAAGAAAAGTTTTCAGTTTTTCTCCATTCAGTATGATTTGGCCTTGGATTTGTCACAATGTTGAGGTAAGTTCCTTCTATCCCTGTTTCTCTAGTGTTTTAAATATGAATGGGTTCTGGACTTTGTCAAATGCTTTTTATTATGCATCTATTGAGATAATTATGTGATTCTTATCCTTAACTCTACTTATGTGGTATGTTACATTTATTGATTTGTGTATGTTGAACAAACTTTGCATTCCTGGAATGAACTCATTTGATGTACTGTCTTCTTCATGTGTTTTTGAATGTGGCTTGCCATTTTTTTTTAAGGATTTTTGTATCTGTGTCATTAGGGATGAAGTTTTCTTTCCTTGATGTGTCTTTATCTGGTTTTTGTATCAGGGTAATGCTGGCCTTATGAATTAATTTGGCAGTGTTCCCTCCTTTTCTAGTTTATGGAATAATTTGAAGGGGATGGCATTAATTTTGCTTTAAAGGTTTGGTGGAACTTGACTGAAAACCCTTTTGGTCCTGGATTTTTCATTGTTGAAAAGATTTGTTTTTTGTACCAGGGATTGAACCCAAGGGGTGCTTACCAGTGAGCTTTATCCCCATCCTTTTATTTTTTTTATTTTGAGACAGTGTCACTATTTTAGTTAGCTTTTTTTTTTTTGCTACTGTGACTAAAAGACCCAACCAGAATACTTGTAGAGAAGGAAAAGTTTATTTTGGGCTCATGGTTTCAGAGGTTTCAGTCCACAGATAGCCAGCTCCATTCCTTGGGCTTGAGGTGAGGCCAGACATCATATTGGAAGCGTGTGGCCTAGGAATCAACTCACATGGTGATTAGGAAGCAGAGAGAGACTCCACTTGCCAGATATAAAATATATACCGCCAAGTCATGCCCCCAATGCCTGCCTCTTCTAGCCACATCCTGTCTGCCTTTAGTTACCACTCAGTTAATCCCATTGGGGATAAATTAACTGATTAGGTTAAGGTTCTCATAACCCAATCATTTCTTCTCTGAACCTTCTTGCATTGTCTCACAAGTGAGCTTCTGAGGAAGACCTCACATCCAAGCAATAAGTCTTGCTAAGTTGCTTAGGGCCTCATTAAATTGCTGAGACTCCTGACTTAGACTCCTAAGTCGCTGGAATTACTGGTATGTGCCACCACACCTGGCTTCTATTTTTAATGTAGGAACTCAATACTATAAACTTTCTTCTTAGAACTGCCTTAATACTTTCCAGTGATTTTGATATATTGTATCTCTTTTCTCATTTGTTTCTAAGATTTTTTTATTTCTCCCTAATTTCTTCTGCTGTCCATACATCATTCATAAGAGTATTATTTAATCTCCAAATGTTAGAGTGCTTTCTGTTTTTTATCTCATCATTGATTTCTAATTTCATTCCATTATGATCTGATAGGATGCAAAGAATTATTTTTATTTTGTTTTTGTATTTTCTAAGATCTGCTTTGTGACCTAAAATATTATCTATTTTAGAGAAAGGTCCATGTGCCCCTGAGAAGAAAGTGAATTCAGTTGTCTTATTTGATTAATAGTATTTTTTTTGTTTTAAGGAGTCTTTACTTAGTTTATGTATGGATGACCTATGTAATGGTGAGAGAAGTGTGTTGAAATTATCTAATATTATTATATTGTGGTCTGTATGATTCTTTACATTGAGTAGGGTTTGTTTTATGTACATAAGTGCACTGTTGGTTAGGACATAAATATTTATAATAATTTTATCTTGTTGTTGGATGATTCCCTTGTCTACTATGAAGTAACCATCTTTTCTCTTCTGATTAATTTTGACTTGAAGTCTACTTTGTCAATAGGAGAATAACTACCCTTGCTTGCTTTCATTTTTCATTTGCATTATATATTTTTTCCATTCATTTATGTTTAGTCTATGGATGTCTTTGCCTGTAAGGCAAGTCTCTTTGTTTTTTAATCCAATTTGCCAGTGTGTGTCTTTTGTTTGGATTGTTAAGCTCATTTACATTCATTGTTATTATAGAGAGATAATTTTCATTTCCTATGATTTTGATTTGTTTCTAATGCTTAATTTAAACTTGATTATCCTTTAATTAAATATTCTAGTGTGATTCATCTCTATGCTGGTTTTTATTTTTATTTTTTATTTCTTTTGCATGAAATGTTTCATTGAGTGTTTTGTAGTATAGGCTTAGTAGTTTTGAATTATTTTAGTTTATACTTATCCTGGAAGGTTTTTATTTTATCTTTTGTTCAGAAGGATAGTTCTGCTGCTTATAGCAATCTTGGTTGGTACCGTTTTCTTTCCGGCCTTGAGATAAAAATATATATATATATATATATATATATATATATATATATATATATATATATATATATATAAAATTTCAAATCTTCCTGCCTTTTAGGTTCTGAGTTGAAAAATCAGTTGAAATCTGAATTGGCTACCTCCAAATGTGACCTGCTATTTTTTTCTTGCAGCTTTAAAAATTCTATCTTTAGTCTATATATTAGGCATTTTCTTTATAATGTGTCTTGGAGAGGATCTTTTTTGATCTTGACTATTTGGGGTTCTCTAGGTTCTTATAATTGGATTTCCATCTTGTTTCTGAGATTTGGAAGATTTTTCTTATACTATTTCATTGTGTATTCATTGGAGCCTTCTTCTATGCAAATGATTCTTAGATTTGGTGCCTTACTGTTATCCTAGATTTCTTAAATATTCTGATCATGGTCTCTTAACATCTTTTCTTTATTGTCAACTTTATTTTCAAAATTATGCATTTTGGGTTGGGGATGTGGCTCAAGCGGTAGCGCGCTCGCCTGGCATGCGTACGGCCCGGGTTCGATCCTCAGCACCACATACCAACAAAGATGTTGTGTCCGCCGAGAACTAAAAAATAAATATTAAAAATTCTCTCTCTCTCACTCTCTCTCCTCTCTCACTCTCTCTTAAAAAAAGACTTTAAAAAAATTATGCATTTTGTCTTTAAGACTGAGAATCTATTTTCAAAATGATGTAATCTATTGGTGATATGTTTCATTGAATTTTGAATTTGATTTATTGAGTCTTTCATTTCTAAGGATTTCTGTTTGGCTCTTTTTCAGAATCTCTTTATTGAAATGATCTTTCACCTCCTGTGTTTTCTAAGTTAATTATTTACATTTTCTTCTAGCTTATGGAAAATTTTCACTATGAACTTTCTGAATTTTCAATATTTCTTCCACTGTGGTGTCAATGGGATCATTTGTTTGAAGTGTTTTGGGCCCTTTGGGTGGTTTGTTCCCCTGAATTTTCATACTGCTTTTGTTTCTATCCATCTGCTGGGATCTTTATTACTTCTACTTTTATGCAAGGAACTATTTGGTGACCTTCTTTCTCTTAAGAGTCCCAGGCAGGCTGGGGTTGTGACTCAGTGGTAGAGCGCTCGCCTTGCATGTGTGAGACCCAGGTTCGATCTTCAGTACCACATAAAAATAAATAAACAAAATAAAGATAAAAAAATTCTCCCTTAAAAAAAAAAAAGAGTCCCAGGCTAGGTGAATATCCAGGTATTGATACGTTCACTCAATGTGTGTCCTCTACTGTTCTGAGTTACAGTACTTTTTTTTTTTTTTTTTTTTTGGTACCAGGGATTAAACTCAGGAATTCGACCACTGGGCCACATTTCTAGTCCTTTTTTTAAATATATATTTTATTTAGAGACAGGGATTCACTGAGTTGCTTAGTGCCTCACCATTGCTGAGGCTGGCTTTGAACTCATGATCCTCCTGCCTCAGCCTCCCGAGTTGCTGGGATTACAGGCATGCACCACCACACCTGGCTTGTGCCACCACACCTGGCTAACGGTACCACTTTAATAGAAGACTTTAAACCCTATTTTTAAAATTTTTTATTTGTACACAATACATTTATTTTGTTTATTTTTTTTAATGTGGTGCTGAGGATCAAACCCAGGGCTTTGCACGTGCTAGGCAAGCGCTCTACCACTCTGAGCCACAATCCCAGCCCCTAAACCCTATTTACTACAATAATTTTAGAGCAAAACCTCATATTAATCAGCATTAGAAATAACAAAAACTTTTTTATAATACTCTCCACATTTCCTCTAATCCAGGTATAAAATTGCAGTAATGGTCTTATTTTTATGAATGCTCTAACATGCTCCCTTGTAGAAATGCAGAAGTTTCTTTATTTTTTTAATGCTAAAGTGATTATTTGTCTTTGCACAAAAGAAATATCAGATGTTCTTTGGATTTGATTCAGATGATGAAATGTCTTCTGTGTTCTCAGTAGATGTATCCAACTCAGAAGTAGCTGTGGAGGACATTCAAGAACTCCCAGGGGCCATCAATTATTGATATATTTATATTAAATCTACTTTATTTAATATTGCTCTCAATTTGTTGATTTTGTTCTTTATTTCTGTTTTGTTCTTGCATTCTTTTTGCCTTTTGTTGTTTTGCCTGAGAATATCATCCCATTTTTTTCCCTTTCTTAGCATAATAGTACTACTTCTTCTACTGGTTACTGTAAAATTTGCATTACACACTTATAACTAACATGAATCTACTTTCAAATTACACTATACTGTTTCATAGTCAGTGTGAGTAGTTCAGGTAGGTATGATATAGATATATTTTATTATTTTATAATAATAAAATAGTCCTAATTCCTCCTCCTGTTCCTTGTATCATTGTTGTGATCCACTTTACTTATAAACATACATATATACACACTCATACATAAGATATATACCACTAAGTTCAGCTCTATCAGTGGATTGGTATACTTATTAAGTTAAAGTGTTCCTAATCCAATCATTTCACCTCTAAAGGTTCTTATATTGTCTCACAAATGAGCTTTTGGGGGACACATCATATCTAAACCATGACCTATGAGTCTTAAATTTGGTCTTAATGTTGTCCCAGAGAAGTTGTACATTCTATTCATAGTTTCTTATTTTTATTACTCATCTTACCTTGTCTTCAAGCCCTGATATTCTTTCTGCTGGATCTAGTCTATTGGTGAGATTTTCAATTGAGCTTTTTATTTGATGTATTAAGCTTATCATTCCAAAGATTTCTGTTTGGTTCTTTTTCAGGATTTCTATAAAAATGCTCTTTCATATTCTGCATTGTCTTCCTTAATTCTTTTGGTTGTTTATTTGTATCTTTTTTGAGTTCATTGATTGCTTCAACAATCATTTAAAAAAATTCTTTGGTATTTCATCCATTTTGTTACCCGTGGATTCATTTATTGGGGAGTTTTGAACTTTTGGAGGCATCATGTTGCCTTGTTTCTCTCTTATTTCTCATCTGTGTTGAGATTGTGCATCTGTTGGGATGCAGTCTTCTCTTTATAGTGTACCTTGGAACATTGATTTGTTGTGTAGTGTTGAGATTAATTTCATTTGGATTTTATACTGTGGTTTCCCTATAGCTTCTTAGGCTATTCTTATTATGTTTCGATGACTCTCTGTATACTCTGTTGGAACCTGGGGGGGGGGTCTCTGTTGGACTTGTATAAGTGGGGACCCTCTGCTAGTTCAGGTAGGTATGATATAGATAGTTGACTATGTGAGGTATACACCCCATATTACTCCTCCTGACTTGTTTACACTTTGTAATCTGAGAAGGTTTGGGAGTGACCTGTACTAGGCTCCTCATGGGTGAGGTGTTTCTGGGGGTGGAGGTAAGGTGAATATTCAGTAGTCAATCTTTAGGCTCTCCTCACATTTGGGACTGGGTCATCAGCAGGGTGATTTTGTCTCCTCTATTTAAGTTTATGGGTGCATCAAGGGTTGAGTAGGATTAGGTCTGAGATGGGGTAAGGTACAGTTTCTCTCAACTGGGTTGGAGGTATATCTTAGCATCAAAGCACCCACCCAACATTTTCAAAGTGCTGGGTTCAAGCCCTAGCACTACTTTGAGAGGAGAAAATAACCACCAGTGATAGCAAGAACTTAAAAAGAAAACCAGATATCATCATAAAATAAAAACCTGTTGAAAATAACTTCTACAACTCCACTAGCCAAAGAGAAGATAGGCATTAATAAAGGTAAAATTAATATAAAGGTATATTATAAGGGGTAGAAAGAGTAAGAAATGATGAGAGAAAGAAAAAAAGATAATGGAATAAAAATGAGAAAGGAGAGAAAAATCTAGAGTTAAAAAATACATAAAATTAGATAATAGTATAAAATAGGGAAAACTAACTAGAATGACAGAATAAAGAATGATTCCTCCTTGTCAAGAATTTAAAATGGAGACAGTTTTGTTTTTGTTTTTGTTTTTTGCTTTTTTTGTACAAAGGATTGAACTCAGGGGCACTCGACCCACTGAGCCATATCACCAGCCCTATTTTGTATTTTATTTAGACACAGGTCTCCCTGTGTGGCTTAGCACCTCACTCTCGCTGAGGCTGACTTTGACCTCAGGATTCTCTTGTCTCAACCTCCTGAGACACTGGGATTACAGGCGTGCGCCACTGTGCTTGGCAAGACAGTTCTTTCAGAAGTCTCTAACTTTGGAATCTACCAGGTATCTAGGGGTTGTAGATTATAGGTGCAGTCCGGTGTGTTGGTTCTTAGTCCCAGCCTAAACAGGTCAGATCAATTAGGACATCTGTAGGCTGAACCCTGCCCCTCTTTTGCCACCAGTACAGACTAAGGCAAAGTTGTCCTAAGCAGGGCCTGAGGCCTCTGTCAGTGGCTCAGTATCAATCTGAGTTGCTGGCCAAACCCTCTCACCCACCAAGCCTGTGGACCAATCCAGATTGTGCATCTCATGTGCTTGGGGTTGTGGCAAATGACCAAATTGTGGTGGCTATTCTCTGAATACCTCTGTGCATGAGGGAAGCTACCAAGCCAGTGGGTTTTGAACTAAGGTAGGGAGCCCTAAGCAGTCTGCCAAACCCACCTGTACCTCTCCCAGACCCAGCCCCCTTGCAAATCCACACACAGCTGTCTTGCTACTTGTCACAGAGGTCAATCTGCCAATTTTTTTTTTTTTAAAAAGAGAGAGAGAGAGAGAGAATTTTTTAATATTTATTTTTTAGTTTCGGCGGACACAACATCTTTATTTGTATGTGGTGCTGAGGATCGAACCCAGCACCGCAGGCATGCCAGGCGAACACGCTACCACTTGAGCCACATCCCCAGCCCTCAATCTGCCAATTTTAAATAGAAGTATCTTCTGCTTCCTTCTGCCTCTCAGACCACATATCCCATTGCTAGGAGTTTTCAGTGGATTTATGTCTCTTTGACTTTCTTGGAATGGACTACCACTAAGCCAGTGAAGAGAAGAGGCTGTTGAGTTTTGGGAGATTTAAGAAATGCAGTGGTTTGGGATCTCCCATGCAGTAAGCTCGACCATGGAACTCTTCTTAAGGTGGCTCCCTATTACAGCACTATCCAAATCTGCTGGGAAGTGCAGGGAACCTCTTTTCCCACACTAGTTCATGATTGTGATCTGCTCAGACTGTATAATTTGCTTGTTGGAAAACTCTGCCCCCTAAAGTTTGCTAAGAGTCTGTTTCAGCCTGTCAAAGGGGGTGCTTCTTCTCCCTACTGAGCTATATGGCACTCAGTGTTTATGCGTTCCATTTCTCTTATTATTTTTCTTATTATTCTGAAAACCAGTATTTCTGGGTTTTACCTGGTTACTGTCTCCCTAGAATTGTACTTCAGTGCTTTTCTGTGGCCCCACTACATTAACATGTGACAGCACACCTTGTGTTTTGATTCAGTCTCTTGGAACACTAGGTAAAATTCTGAGTTCCTCTAATCCTTCGTTCTCTCCTTCAGTTTTTTCCCCATGTTTTTTGTTGTGCATTATAATTATATATAATGGGATTTATTGTTTACATCTCTATAGGAGCACACGATATAGCAATACAGTTTGGACAGTATTGTTCTTCAGTATTTCCTCTTTCTCTCTACTCCTACATCAGTCTTCATGCTCAATATTGCATTGGCTATCTTGGGTCTTTTATTCTTCCAAATTTAGATCAGTGTTTTTTTCACCAGTTTAAACATCTCACACCAATCTCTTGCAGCTCTAGCTTGTGAGGGAAAATCATGTAATTTTTATCTTTGCTCCTCTTAGAGTCAGCTGTTTTCTTCCTCCGGTTTCTTTCCAGAATTTTTTCAACAGTTGTGCCTAAGTATACCTTTTTGGAATTTTTATTGCTTAATGTTCCTTGAGCTTCCTGGATATATGATTATATGATTTGGTGTCTGACATTAATTTGAGGAAATTGTCAGTTATTTCTTCAATTTTGTTTTTAGTGCCTTTCACTTTTTTTTCCTCTGATAGTTCCATATGCATGTTACACTTTTTATAGTTAGTCCCTGGATATGCCCCCTACCCTCAGCTGCTTTTTGATCTCTTTGCTTTTCAGTTTTGGAGGTTCCTGTTGATTTTTTTCCTATTCACGTTCACTCTACTAATAAGCCCATCAAAGAAAGTCTTAATTTCTGTTAAAGTGGTTTTTTTTTCAGATTGTTCCTGTTTCTTATTAAGTACCTAGAATATTGAAGTTTTGTTAATCTTGTAAAGTCCGATATACTCTCTCCCACCAGTGTTTTCAATCTACATATATGGGGAAAATTTAATTTGTGGTATTCTGTTTTATATTTAATCTCTGCACTGACTTTTCATAATATGTTATTAGCTGATTCTGTTGGGTTTTCAAGGTAGTTAGTGAAAATTTGTAATTAATGAGAATTTCTGATAGCTATCTCTTATTTTTATTTTTGCTGTGACCAGAGCAACCAAAACAATTGATCATTTTAATGGGAATATCTCCAGTGTTTTATTATATATGATTTTACCAATTGTCAAAAAATATTCATCTCAGCTTAATTTATGCTGTCTTTCCTCTTAATCAGAAATAAGTGCATTATTTTTAAAATACATGCTTAGTGTTATCTGTTGATAAGAACCTAAATAACTAATCTTTGCATTTCTTAATTAAAGAAACTGGTAGTTGTGGATTTTTCTTCTATTCTTTTGAAATTTGGTTTGCTATTTTTTTATCATTATTTACCAAAGATTGATGATCTGTAGTTTTCTTTTTAATGTTATTTTCATAGGAATTAGGATAGTTTTCCTCCTCACTGCTACTCCAAATTCCTTGTGTGCCTAACAGTTTATGTAGTTTGGAAATTATTTGTACCTGAAGTTATTAAAGGATTTTCCTGGGCTATGGATATAATTCAGTGATAGACCACTGACCTATCACAAACAAGGTCCTATGTTGGATTCCCAATGTTAAAAAAAGGGGGGAGGAGGAATTGGGTTCTTACTCAATTTCTGTGTTCATAATCTTTTAAAAAATGTGGGTTTTTCCTCTACTAGGTTTTTATACTTTATTCTGAGTATATAAGTTATAATTTTACAAATACCCATTTAATAAGAGCTGTTAAATTTATTAAGCTGAACTTAATGAAATTTGCCATTTATGTGGTGAAAGTTTTCATATTGGCATTCTTTTAATTCTATTGTGAACTACTAGTTATTAAGTGCCCTTTTTCATCTCTGTTTAAATTTATATTTACTTTCATATAAGTATATTTTCTAGATATAATACTAGTTTTTTAAAATATATTTTTTAATAATTTTATTTACTTTTTTTTTATGTGGTGCTAAGAATGGAACCCAGTGCCTCACCTGTGCTAAGCAAGCACTCTCACTGAGCTATAGCCCCAGCTCCTAATACTAGTTTTAAAAGACATTAATAGATATTATATATTCAGGAAGGATTATTGTACGGATTTTATTTGGAATACTGGTATAAACAAAGTTGAACAAGGTGGTTTTTTTTTTTTTTGTACTCCTCTTCAGAGGCTTTAATATGTTTAAACGTATTGTGAAACCCCCCAAAGGAGACAAAATAATATTTTGTGTTTTCTAATTTTATGACTAAGGAACATTTTTTTCACATTTTATGGGACTATTTCATGGGATTAATAATCTGTGAAACATATTTTAGAAAATCTAATCTTAATTCCCCATTTATTTTGAAAAATCTGTATTTTTTTTTCCAGTAATGGGATTGAAACTGGAGTCTAGCACATGCTAGGCAAACGTTCTACCACTGAGTTACACGCCCAGCCCAATATATCAGCTCTTAAACTTATTTCTCTCAATTCATTACTTCTTAATTTTACCTTTCTTATTTCCTTTTTATTATCACTTTTAGTTGGCCCCCCAGTAAGATAGGATTCAAATTCTTCAGCATAGCATATATAGGTCCTCATAATCTGCCTTAAGTTATTCTTAACACTGTTACCAATAACTGATTCATGTGTACTGTTCATACTCATCAGTTAAGAATCATACTTTCAAGTCTGCATTCCTTTTCCTGTTATTCTATCTATGTCTTCTCACCTTTAAATTTTTTTAAAAAAAATCTTTTATCTGTAAATGGACACAATATCTTTATTTTATTTTATTCATTTTATGTGGTGCTGAGGATCAAACCCAGTGAGGCAAGCGCTTTACCACTGAGCTACAGCCCCAGACCTGTCTGATTATTTTTTATTGTGTTGGAATTTTTATTTAAAAGATTGTAGAAGCAATTGGAGGCCTAAAGTAATATTGGATTTCTCTAAAGAAGTCTTAATTCTGTGAGAGAATGAACCACTAATTCCTTATTTGCCAGGTTAAACAGAATTTGAATTTCAGATGAGTAATGCATTTAATGTAGGTTTGTCCAAAATATTGCATGAGTTATATCTACACTAAAAATTACATAATTATTTATAATTCAAATTTAACTGGATATTTTGCATTTTTTGAGAGAGAGAGAGAATTTTTTTAATATTTATTTTTTAGTTCTCGGTGGACACAACATCTTTGTATGTGGCACTGAGGATCAAACCTGGACCGCACGCATGCCAGGCGAGCGCGCTACCGCTTGAGCCACATCCCCAGCCCAATATTTTGCATTTTTATTTGCTAAATCTGGCAACCCTAGCTATCAGTTGCTTATTGTATATGATGAATTAACTTTATCTCCTATGCATGTAGAATGGCATTAGTTATGGGAGAATTAAAAAAATAGTCACTCAAATAGTTTTCTTTGTTCTATATAAAGAAGAAAGAGAAAACTGATAGAGAAGACTGATTGAGAAATGTTGCTCTAGGGAATGCTTCTGGAAGGTGCTTGGGAGTACTAATAATTCAGTATCATCTTAGTATAATTTCTGGGATTGAAATGGTTTGAAGTTAGGCTTCATTCCCAGTGAGAGCTGCTCTACTTTTGTCAAAAACTTTGTTTAGCTTTTCTTCTGCCTCTTTCTGAATTGTCAGATGCCCTCAGGGAAGATGTGGCCTAAATGCTAGGGTTATATCTTTGAATTTTTGTATAGAACTTCGCCTTATAGGTTTTAACTATCCTGCTAGCTCTCTGATGCATTCAAGCAGATTTTTTTAATTGTCCAGTTTTTCAAGTTGCCTTCAGCAGGAGAGTTGACCTAAATTACTTAATCTGTCATTGCTGAAAGCAATGTACAGTTTTAAAACCTCAGAAGAAAGGGCCATAGTTGAACTGTAGGTCAGGATATAAGTAGCACAAAAAATACTCTCTTAGGAAGGAAGAGAAGCATATATTTTACACTTAATTTTAGACTGTGTGCTTAAAATATACATGTTCTGAAGGAAAATGTAAAATTAATCTAAGATATTTTTATCCATTTGGAGACTCACAAGCTTGAGTTTTAACCATTTAGGAAACACTATTAACCACTAGGATTTTAAAATAAATAAATGAATATATATATTTTTTGTAGATGGACACAGTACCTTTATTTTATTTATTTTTACGTGTTGCTGAGGATTGAACCCCATGCCTCACACATGCTGGGCAAGCGATCTACCACTGAGCTACAACCCCAGCCCTAACTGCTAGGATTTTAGTATTTTGGTTAACATGATCTAATTTCTTGGTACAATGGGAATGAGGTAACTTTTTTTTTAGGTGATAAAGTTTTTGTGTGTGTGTGTGTGGTTGTAGATGGATGGCATGCCTTTATTTATTTTTAATGTGATACTGAGGATCAAACCCAGTGCCACACGTGTGGCAAAGCAAGTGCTCTGCCACTGAACTACAGCCCCAGTCCTGAATTGAGGTAATTTTGAAATAGTATTTAAGCCAGAAGATAGTAATGCTGTCTTCATATGTTTTCTGACTCGCCTTCTTAAGAGTACATTAAAATAACTAACGAAAACTGATGAATTGGAGAATTGGTTGTCTCCTGTGCGGTCATCTATGTTTCTGGCATTTTGTGGTTCTGTCAACCATTTAAGAAATACATTATCATCCATTTTCCAGAGTTATACATTAATACATGTCATAATTCATTTCCAAGTAGTCTTTTTTAAAGTTTTCATTTCTGTGATTGTCATGGGTTAGTTCTTCAATATTGTTGTCAATTTCTGCTCCCAAATAACATATCTATAGTACATTAACTCATTTCCAAACATACAATCATTGTTTAAGTAGGATTAAATATTTTTGTTCTTAAAAGTGTTTTTCTCCATAGAGAACAGATTTTCTCTTTTGATGAACAAATCTTTACAAGTGACATTATAAAATAAAGTATTAAACTTTAAATTTTTTTCATTAACTATAATAAAAGTATTGTAAGCATATCTTTAAGTTTGTATTTCTAAAAATTCTTTTAAAGACTTATGAAATTGCAACTGCCCTAGAAAATCAAAGCCACAAGATTCGGTATTCAGATACAGTGGAAAATGGATCAATCATATTTTCTCTTTCTGGTATAGTATATTTGCTAACTGCCTTGATATATAAATTCTAATAATTTTTGCAAGTCAGTAGTCATGTAATAATTAACATATTACCTTTAGGGAGAGGTGAATGTGTTAAACTGTTGTTGCTGCAAAGAAGCACAGATAGTCAATTACAGAATACATTCCTTTTTAGGTTACAGTTGTTAAAACTGAAGCAAGGGGGCTGGGGTTGTGGCTCAGTGGTAGAGTGCTCACCTAGTGTGGGTGAGGCATTGGGTTTGATCCTCAGCACCACATAAAAATTAAAATAAAGGCATTGTGTCTACCTATAACTAAAGAAATATTTTTTTAAAAAAAGAACCAAGAGGGCTGGGGATGTGGCTCAAGCGGTAACGCGCTCGCCTGGCATGCGTGGGGTGCTGGGTTCGATTCTCAGCACCACGTAAAAATAAAATAAAGATGTTGTGTCCACCGAAAACTGAAAAATAAAAAATAAATATTAAAAAAATTCTTTCTCCTCTCTCTTAAAAAAAAAAAAGAACGAAGAGAGTCTGATGGAGGATGGGAAAAAATACTCACCTTGAAACTAAGATGAAAATAGAAAAGCCACTCTCCCAATAATCAATCAATAATATTAAAGTATGAACTGTATTAACAAGAGGCCAACATGGCATCAATGGTCAAAATTTGAATGCAAAACCAAAATGAGATATTTTGTCATGATTTTGTATGAGAATTTACTCAATAAGTTATAAGTAAATATTAAAGAATTATATGGGGACAAATAAATATTCCTGAAATCTTAAAACTGTACAACCATGAGTCATGGGCAAAGTACAGGAATTAGGATAAAAGGTTGGAGAGATGGGAAGGAACAGCTTCACTTGTGCTTGGGAAATAACAGAAGTGATTAAAGAGATGGAGATAAAGGATTTTATCAAGAAGGCTGTAAACAGACCTTTACTATAGCAGAGGTTTTGGAAAACTGGTGCTTTCAAAAGCTCTTAAAAATAAGATCTCCAGGCTGAAAGTGTTCCAGTCTCAAATTCATTCCTCCTGATTGAATAGTCTCCTCCAGGTAGAAGTAAAGTGTTTTTGGTGACATACTATATGTTCTTGCCCTTTGTATACGTTATTTAATCCTTTTGACAGGCCTAACAAAGGGTTATTATTCTGATGTTACAGAGGAGGAAATATACATTCAGAGGTTATATAAGTTAGCTCAAGCTCATCCAGTTTTTATATAATCATGAAGTCATTTCCGCAGATTGACTTTACCACATCTTTTAAAGAACAATAATTCAATCAAGTTTTCCCCCCAGGATTATTCTTATGTGCCTCATACTATTTCAGAGATCCAAGATATCTGTTGAGTATATTAATTTATATAAGTACTTAAGCTCTCGTAGAAAGGTTTCTCCAACAAGAAATGATTGAATATTTGCTTAAGACTACCCTTTCTTTAGTTGATTTCTAGCTTTTAAAAGTCACAGGAGGGCTGGAGTTGTGGCTCAGAGGTGGCATACTTGCCTGGCATGTGTGAGGTACTAGGTTCGATTCTCAGCACTGCATAGAAATAAATAAAGTAGAAGTCTATCAACAACTTAAAAAAAATCTTAAAAATAGAAGTCTTAGAAGAGATTCTGAATTGCCGAACACATGAAGGTGCCTGGAAAGTGGTGGGCCCAGAGAGGGCAGTGAAATTCCATGAGACCTCATCTGAGATACTTTGCTGTGTGTCTTTTCCATCTGGCTCCTTACCTGTATCTTTTGGAATGTACTTTCTAATAGGCCATTTTAAAAAAAAATTTTTTAAGTAACATAAAGGATTAACTTTTAAAATACAGTCAAGCCTTTAACTAAAATTAGGCATTACCCTCATATGGACAGTGCCTTATCTGGAAAACACTGCTATGCAAATTATTATTTTACTAGAGTACTTCAAAGAACTACCTAAATCATTTTTGTTAAGAATTGTTATAATTTCTACTCCTTATGAGTTTAGGGTCTGGATATTTTGTTATAACTATTTTTGATTTTGTTGAGTTTACAAATTTTGCTCTATATGACAGATTGACTTTTACCTTTCCTAGGAGTTGCATTTTTATTAATGGACGCTAAAGAATGCATTATGTCAGCTGAAGAAATATTTATAAACAAAATTCAGAAGTTTATTAATATTCACAAAAATAGTTTTTTGGTTTTGTTTGCTGCCCTCCATGGGCCTGAAGAATGGAAACTGATGTTCAGGATTCAGCAGAGGTATGAAAAACAGCACTACAGGGTTTTTTTTTTTTTGCTTTTTTTCCTTTTTCTTTTTTACACTGTATTGTTTACTTCAGTCAGCAATTCTTAAAGGGAGGCCTGAGTTTTGTTTTGCTACAAGATAAACTTTATGGGCTCTTTTTGGGAAAGACTTATGGGCTTTGGGAAGGACTTCTGGGCTCCTTCTGCAAGACTAAACCAAAAGTGAGCCCTTTTTAAATTAAGTTAAATTCTGGGTATATTGCCACTTCAAATCCCGTGGCATTAGTTGGAAATAAACACATAATGAATAAACACTTTACAATTGAGATTCATGTCCTCTTTACACCTGTTTAAGAGAGCAAATGCCAGTAAGTTATATGATCTCTGTAAAATACCAATTTTTTTTTTTTTTTTTCAGATTCCTGGGAAGTAACTTACGGATACTTCCAGTACACAACACAGCAAATGCTATTACTCTTATGTGCACTATTGCCAAGGTAAGTCACATGGGAAAGAAGACATGTTTACATACAAATACTAGTATACTTTTAGGTTTTTAACTTCAAATTACACGCCCTTTTAAGCAGGATTGACAACTACTCAGCTTCTGTTTACTCAGAGAATTTGCTATTTCATGCTTAAAGCTCTTTCCCAAGCCTGAACTCAGCTTCTCCTCATCTTTTGTGGTAGCTACTATCCATTTGTGAATGTTTGGATCAAAAGAACATTTAGCTGTATATGTATCATCTTCCTTCAAACTTTGAAATATATATACTGCCTAGATTGCAGTCATTAATTGAATACAAACATTGTTTTATGGAATGTTCTCCATAGTTGCCCACTTTCTTTTTGTATGTGTACCCAGATACACAGAACTCCCTTAGGCAAAGTTAAGTCTTCCTTTTTTTTTCTTTTAAATATATTTTTTTAGTTGTTGATAGGTCTTTATTTTATTTATTTATATGTAGTGCTGAGAATCAAATCCAGTGCCATCACATGCCAGGCAAGTGCACTACCAATGAGCCCCAGCCCCAGCCCAGGTCTTCCTTAGTCTTAAATTTGGAATGTATCCCCTATCCTAATCTGCTTTTCAGCTATATTTGAAATTTGGTGAAGATGGAAATAAGGTATTTTTCCTATTACTCTAATAACACATATATTTTTTAAATTATAGGTGATTCAGAGATACTTGCTGAATGAATTACATTTAGGTATTTTTTTATGTGACTGAAAAAGATAGCTGGGTTTCTGTAAGTAATGCTGCATGTTTATATCTTCTTCCAGACTACCTCTAAACCATACATAGATAGCATCCGCTATAGAATGATAACAACTAAAGCTTACATCATAGAACAAAGTCCTGTTTGGAAAATGCTTCAAAAGATAAAACTGGGTGGAGATGCAATTAACTCAAAGTACCAATTGTAAGGTAATTTTGGAAGACTATCACAAAAATTTTACCTGTTAAATTATAATGTTGAAATATATTCTTTAAAGATGTTTATATTGATTTAAAATAATAACATGTATACAATTAAAAGTAATTTTACTTTAGGAGTTTTGTTGAATGATTCCTTTAATTATTGTATAGAAAGTCATTGGTACATACTTATAAAACTTATGGGGCTGGGTCAGTGGTAGAGCACTTTCCTACCATGTACAAGGCTTTGGGTTGAACCACAAAACAAAAACAAAACCCATGCAATTTCTTAATAATACAAATTAAGTTGTATGTGCAAACATGTAGGAAAAATATAGGTTTTTCTAATTAGCTCCTTGGACTAAAGGAAGATTTGTGTATATTTTTTAGGTTTTTCACAAGGGCAACTGTTATTCTAAAATTAATCTTTGCAGGTGCTTTCACACTGTAACTGCTAGAGAGTTGGTGATGGAACTCTTCCTTAAGACTGCTTCTGAGCCTGGAAAGAGGGAAACTAAGAGAAACAATCAAATGTTCTGAACTCAAAATTTCTTACTACACTTTTACAGTGGTATGGTATCCAACTTGACACTAGGAGTTCTAAATGTTACAGACACCTACTAAGCAGAAAGTGAATCTGTTTTTACAAACTCCCTACATAAATGAATAAAGCATTTTAACATTTTATGAAATGTACAACAAAATTATTAGTTTGTATTGGATTTTCAAAAGCAATATTTTGATTTTTTAAAACCAAAGAATACTAATCTATAATGTGTCATTATAGAAACAGACAACTGAGAAAAGCTAATATTTTTTCTAGTAAAACTGTTTTTATAAAAGGTATTAAATAAAGCATAATATACTTTATTAGTTTTTATTTAGAAAGTAACACTTTTACTTTATCCCAACATTTTCTTCAGAGGTAGACTTTGTTTTTATTTCAATGAGTTCTTCTACTCGAGCCAGAACACTTTCAATCAAATCAAACGTGAAAAGAGCTGAATGTAGGACCTGTAATGCCAAGAAAATTAGTGTTGCTCATGCTGCCTTTACAACAAAACAAAAGATTTCATCTTGATATAGCTTTAAAAATTTTCAAATCACCTTAAGTTGCATTTCAGGGGGCATATTAGGGATCTCTTCTCCACCGACAGTTACAGAACAAAGATCCTTAGACTTCTGGACTGCTGTAAGAGAAAGGAAAAAAAAAAAAAAAAAACTCATGTCATACTTAGCCATTAAAATAACTTTCAAGAGCTAGGTGCAATGGTGCACACCTGTATTCTTAGCAACTCAAGAGGCTGAGGCAGGAGGATTGCAAATTTCAGGCCAGCCTCAGCAACTGTGTAAGGCCCTGTCTCAAAATTAAAATAAAAAGGGCAGGGGATGTAGCTCAGTGGTAAAGCTTCCCTGGGCCTGGGTTCAATCCTCAGTACAAAATAAATAAGTAAAACAACTCTCAGATTTTAATAATACATTTATAAGCTACCTTCATCATTAAAAAATGTGCAAGTTATTTGTGTAAATTATTGAATCTTAACATCAGCTCTAAGAATATTTATATAGAGTTATAAGCAAATAAAAGTATCAATTCTGTAACATGTGAATTAATGCTTTAGATAAACATTATTTTGTCATGTATAGGATGAACTTTTCTTTAGAGTATAATCTGAATTATAGTCATTATAAATCTGAAAAAGAGAAAATTTCTAGTAATGCCTCTAAAAATATCACCATAGATATATGGAAGAGATCACAAGATTATTATAGCAGAATTTCTGACAAAGTAATTTTGGATCTAAGATTCTTTCTCATAATTTGTTCAGATTTACTCAGGAGTGAGATGGGGGAACTGACCTAGCAATATAGAATAAAGTATGATAGCACTCAAAGGGTAATACTTGTAGTACAACCACACTAAATCAGAACTTGAGCTTTAAAACAAAATATGCTTCAACTTGGTTTAAATTTTCACTAACCCAATTTCAATAGTAATTGGCTTATAGATCAACTAAGAATCATTTTAATTAAAAATAAAATCACAGCTGTTGTGGTCCCTTGTTTGGCATAAGTTAATGTACAAAAAAGTGTTCTTTTTGAATTTGAGAAACTTAATGAAAATAAAATTGCATATTACTAACCTTGGCTGTTTTCTTGGCTATTTTTAATTTCTGCTTCATAATGTGCTTTTGACATATTAAGTCCTGTATGAAGTGGCTTTAAGAAATTATTCTCAATCTTTCCAAGTTCTGTCCATAATCCAGTCTGTTAGGAAGAATTAATAAAAGAATTAGTAATTTGATTCAATACTTACCAGTTTCCTATTACTAAACATGTACTCAAGAGTGGGAGAAACAAAAATAATGAAACATGATCCTTGCTTTTCAAGATAATTTAATGTTTAACACGTTTATACCACAGCTGATTATGTTATATGAATAACAGTTGAAACAAAAATATACATAGGGCCCTATGCTCATTATTATTGTGGCTGCCTTTGGCTAGCTCCTACTTTTGAGAGCTCTAATTTTTATCCAATGAGAAAATTATCTGATGCTAATTTTACATGGTTTGAAACATTTCTCTTCCCATACAAACCATTCCATGATGACTCTATCCTAAATATTCAATGCTGGGCTCTTCAATTTATATCCTTGCTACAGATCAAGATGATTTATTTTCTTTCCTATTGATGGACACTTTTAAAAATATATATATAATTTGGCTGCTTAGGGTTATGTTGTCTCATATCTGAGAAGTTTACATTTCAAGATCATTTCCAGATACAGTACTAAAGGAGGATATTAAAGTCTTTATTTTTAAAAGAAGGGGATGAAGAAGAAAAAGAATTAAAGTCCACTGGCATTATTAAGTTTCTAAGTACTCTTTATACTGGAAAATAATATCTCAGGTAAAAGAGCAACCCAGTTACCCTAACTATAAAAATGAAATGGACCACTTGAAAAAATATTTTTAAATGAACTTATTTTGAGCCAAGCATATATAAAATTTTACTTATAGTCCTCCAGATAAAATCTATCACACTTACTTACATTACACAATTGGTAACATTAGTAACTGTCACATTTCCTTTTCATCTAAATCTGTTCTTTTCATTTGCCCGTGTGTACACTGCTAAGAAAAGTAGAGTTCTAGGGAAGAACTAAAAAAATTCAAAACCTCAGAAATATGCCTATTATTTCATTTAACATCTACAAATTTATCTTGGGGAAATAAAGATGTATGTTCTAATGATTTTACTGCAGAGATGGCTTTTTTTAAAAAATAATGTTTAAATAGTGAAAATTGAAATTCATGAAAACATTTCACAGCAGAATGCTAAGTTCTGGTACATTTACATAATGGATAACTACACAGCCATTAAAACACTGTTCTTCAGTACATATTGGTAAATGAGGAAAAGGTTATATAGCAGTATAATTCCTAGAGTATGACTTCATTTTTATTTTTAAAAATGTATAGATGTGCCAGCAGAGAGTCTAGAAGGGCATATAGCTATAATATCAACAATGTTTGATGGAATTTTGATTACTGCTTTTTACTTAATTATCTTATTTGTTTTCCCCCCAGTACTGGGAATCAAACCTGGGGCTCACCAATTCTAGGCAAGTAATCTACCACTTATTGAGACATATTCCCAACTTAATTATTCTGTCTTTTTTAAAGCCACAAACCTGTTTTTAGTGGTGTAATTTAAAAATTATTTTAAATATACTTCTAAATTTCCATCAACACAAAGTTTCCTTAACTTTTTTATAGAAAACATGACTTATACAGTATTATAGCTGGATTTTCTTCAACCACTGCAGTCCCACAGAATAAGCGTATTAATGTATCACATGTACCCAAGCTCTTGTCTCCTATTTTGACCTCTCTTCATCCAGCCACCACCCCCCCAGCCCCTGCTTTTTCCTTTAAAGAACTTCTCTGTCTACCTCCTTCCCTTTAACCTTCTCTTTTGCCTTCACCTCTAAGCTTACAAGTGGAACACACTACCACTGATGGATTTCACTTCTAGGTAGGTTACTGATGACATTCAAATACGAAGTATGTAGATTATACACCCTTGGAATCCACATTTATCTTTATCAAAATGAAACATTTTCTCATATTTAAATAAAAACACTAGATATGGTTGAATTCCCTTTTATTCAAGAGGTAGTTATTATCCAAACTTGCATGGTTAGCTTCCTAATGTCTGTATCACTTAAAAATACATGACAGGTTTTCATATACTATTTTTATACAATACTGTGAATAATCTTGCTTCAGTTTCCTTTTTTTGTTTATGTTGTACTTTTGAATTATGCTGTATCTCTAATTTTTAAATTTTAATTGGCATATAGGAATCCTGGTATATAATTTATCCTGCCACTACTATTTTTTTTTTTTTTGTATTGGGGATTAAACCCAGGGGTACTTAAACACTGAGCAACATCCCCAGCATTTTTTGTATTTTGAGACAAAGTCTTGCTAAGCTGCTTAGGGCCTCACTAAATTGTAGAGGCTGGCTTTGAACTCGAGATCTGCCTGCCTCAGCCACCTAAGCTGCTGGGATTTCAGGTATGCACCACTGCACCCAGCCTGCTACTAATTTTTCAATATCTCAAACAATGCAGCACTGAAACTGCTGTTTTCTTTTTCATACAGGATAAAAGTTTTTCTACAGTAGTATTTTTCAAAATACTTCTACTATGACCCACAGTTGTGATGTTTCACATCACAATTCAGAACACTTTTATTTATATAGTTGAAATAAAAATCTACCAAAAAACTTTCTTATGTGTAACACTGATATAATTTTATTAATATATAAATATAATGCAGAAAAAAACTATCATTCAAAAATAAACATTACAGCAGATTTTTATTTAATGGGTGCACTTGCTTATTCATAAGGAGTTCTAGCCTAGTGCAATATTGAGCCTAATCTTGTTCTATTGTTTTTTAAAGCCAGGTTTATTTAGGTATCACTTATTTATATTAAAATATACTCTTTTAGCTATGTAGTTCAAAATAAATGTACGTCATATAACCACCACCATGAATTTCCATGATCCCAGAAGTTTGTGTCCTTTTGTTATTTTTCCCTACCCCCAGCAGCCACTGATTTTTGTTTTTGTAATTATTGCCTTTTCCAGAATATCACATAAATGGAATCTTAAATTAGCCCTCTGTGGGTAGGGATGATTGACAAAGATGATTCTAAAATTTATATGACAAAATAAAGGACCTACTGAAAAAGAAAAAACCTGGCAGACTTGCATTACTTGAGTTCAAGACTTAGTACGGATGAGGGTATGTATAATTCAATGGTAGATTTTGTGCTTAATGCATGAGGTCCTGGACTCAATGTGTCCAGTACCAAAACAAACAGAAATACTATTAAACCACAGTAGTCAAGACTATGTGGTACTGATTAAAAAAAATAAGACATATGAGGATTAAAAAAAATAAGACATATGAGGATTGAACAGAGTCCAAAATATAACTCAATTCATTTTTGACAAAGGTATCAACATAATCCAACTAGTTTGAGAAACAGTCTTCTTAACAAATAGTGCTGAAGTCAAAAGAAAATTCTTTTAATTCATGCTTTATACCATATAAATAATTTATTTGAAATGGATCGCAGACCTAATATAAAACTTAAAATTAAATCATTTCTGGGACAATCTTGGGCTAAGCAAATATTTCTTAGAAAGGACCCCTCCAAATAGGTAACATATGCAGTACAGATATGCTGGACAAAGGATAATTTGGGGCTACTCAGAACATTGTATAATTTAAAACTTACAAACTATTTATTTTTGGAATTTTGTATTTAGTATTTTTGGACTGAGCTTGATTATGGGTAAACTGGAGCTGAAGGAAGCAAGATGGTGGGTAACGGGGGACTACTATATTATTTGTTTTGGTATTAAGGACCTATCTTCCCAAATAGACTCACAGTAGCAGTTACGACAATTCTTCTTCTACTCTTTGAAACATATAAGATTTGAGTTATCTGTTTCTTGAAAGTGTGATAAAATTATCTGATCTTAGGTTTTATTTTTTTTTTTTAGTAGATGGTGCTATCTAAAAAATTCCATTTCACTAAAGCTTTCAAATGTACTTATACGTTGTCCTATAATTTTTTATTTTTCTGTGTTTGTACTTATAGTCCCTTTTTAATCAACAGATTATATCTTCATGCAACTTTAAACAATCACACCAGAAAATTCATTTAATAATCCTTTTCTAATATAAGCATTTTAAGCTGGAATTTTTCTCTACCAATGCAGCTGCATTCCACAGTTTTTATTTAGTTTTAGTTAATATTACCATTATTTGCAAATGATACCTCATAAAAATATTTTCATGCATAATATGTGGAAGTTCTCAAATTTCACTATGTTAGTTAAAAATATAGATGTCTTGCTTTACTCAGAGGTTTTCACTGAATAGATACGGAGCTGAATCCAGAAATTTACCAAAAAACCCAGATGATTTTGATTAGGATCATATGCTAGAAATAGTGATCTAAAATGGCAGTATCCAATGCCACTTAAAATTTCAATAACCACAATAGCTATTGTCTACTGTAATGAACAATGCAAATCTAAAAGGTTTTTAATATTAAAACCTTTTCTTTTTTTTTTTTTTTTGAGAGAGAGAGAGAGACAGACAGAATTTTTAATATTTACTTTTTAGTTTTCGGCGGACACAACATCTTTGTTTGTATGTGGTGCTGAGGATCGAACCCGGGCCGCACGCATGCCAGGCGAGCAAGCTACCACTTGAGCCACATCCCCAGCCCTAAAACCTTGTTTTCAATGGTGATAATTTGTCTTAATACACAGCCCATAACCATAAAACTTCAGGTAATAAAAACACATACCAGAATTAGGTTAAAGAAAATTTGTTACATATTCTGTTCAGTATAATTTTACAAATCTTCCCTATGATGAACTGTAATATTTTTAGAAGCACGTAGGAGTGAAGAAGCTATGAAAATAAGAATATTTTCTGTCTTACATTAGGTTACTGTATCTCTTAAAAAAAAAACACTATAAATGGATGGAACTTGAGACCATTATGTTAAGTGAAATAAGTCAGTCTCAAAAGGTCAAGGGTAATGTTTCTCTCATGTGGAAGCTGGAGAGGAAAAAGTAAAGATGTGGAGGCAGGGATCTCATGAAAATCAGAGGGAGATCAGAAGTGGAAAGGGATCCCAGAGGGAGAGGAGAGGAGGGAGGGAGGAAGTCCTAGGAAGTGATGTTGGCCAAATTATAATGTTATATTGAGTGCATGTACGAATGAATATGTAACAAATTCCATCATTATGTACAAATATAATGCACCAATAAAAAATGTGGAAAGAGGGGCTGGGGTTGTAGCTCAGTGGTAGAACACTTGCCTCGCATGTGGTGAGACCCTGGGTTCGATCCTCAGCACCACATTAAAAAAATAAGCAAAAATAAAGATGCTGTGTCCATCTACAACTAAAAAAATATATTTAAAAAAACACAGAAAGAGGAAAAAAACAAAGGAAAATAGAATATTAAGAAAACACTATTAAAAAAAGATAAATGGATTGAGTTAGAGAAGACAATGCTAAGTGAAGTTAGCCAATACCAAATAACCAAATGATATAAGGAGGCTCATTCATTGTGGGATAGGGAGAGGGAACATGGGAGGAATAGATGAACCCAAGATAGGGCAGAGGGGTTGGAGGGGAAGGGAGGGGACATGGGGTCAGAAATGATGGTAGAATGTGGTGATCATCATTATCCAAAGTATATGTATGAAGAACGGATGTGAATATATTTTGTATACAACCAGAGTTATGAAAATCTGTGCCCTAGATGAATAAGAATTGTAATGCATTCTGCTGTCATATATAAATAAAAAAATAAAAAATTTAAAAAATAATTTTAAAAATTCTTTTTCCTTTAAGAAAATGTTTTATTTATCCTTCATTCTTGAAGATCAGTTTAAAGGGCTACAAAACCACAGATTCATATTGGGTTTTTTGTTTGTCTTATCTCAGAATGGTAATTTTGTCTTTTAGCTTCTTTTGCTTCAAATAAGACATCATTCTTATTGTTGTTCTTCTGTAGTGTGTCGTTTTTTCCTCTAGATTCTTTACATGTTTTTCTCTTCATCTGTAATTTTTAGTTTGATAACAAAGGTTCTCAGTGTGGTGTTTCTGCTGGAGATTTACTGGATTTGTAAGTTAATGTCTGTCCTTGATTTTGAAAAATACCTGGCCATTATGTTTTGGAATATTTCTCTTTTCCTTCTGAGACACTGATTACTCTTGCCATAAGTCACTTGTACTCATAGAGCTCAGATGTTATGTTCCATTTTAAAAATCTCTTTTCCTTCTGTATTTGAATTTTATAATTTCTTTTTTAATTTTTAAAATTCCATTATTTATTTATTCTAATTTGTTATACACAATGGTAGAATGCAATTCATTTCGTATTATACATATAGAGCACAATTTTTCAAGTCACTGATTGTACACAAAGTATTTTCACACCATTCATGTCTTCACACATGTACTTAGGGTAATGATGTCTAACTCATTCTACCTCTTTCCTACCCCCTTGCTCCCTCCCTACCTTTTCCTCCCCTTTACCCTATCTAAAGTTCCTCCATTCTTCCCATGCTCCCCCCTCCATTGCCATTATAAGTCAGTATCCTCAAAGAAAACATTTGGCCTTTGGTTTTGGGGGATTGGCTTACTTTCCTTAGCATTATATTCTACAACTCCATCCATTTACCTGCAAATGCCATGATTTTATTCTCTTGTAATACTGAGTAATGTTCCATTGTGTATATATACCAAAGTTTCCCTATCCATTCATCTACTTAAGGGCATCTGGGTTGGTTCCACAATTTAGCTATTGTGAATTGTGCTGCTATAAACATTGATATGGCTGTGTCCCTGCAGTATGCTGTTTTTTTTTTTTTTAAAGAGAGAGAATTTTTAATATTTATTTTTTAGTTTTGGGCGAAAACAACATCTTTATTTGTATGTGGTGCTGAAGATCGAACCCCAGCCGCACGCATGCCAGGCAAGCACGCCACCACTTGAGCCACATCCCCAGCCCCCTGTAGTATGCTGTTTTTAAGTCCTTTGGGTATAAACCAAAGAGTGGGATAGCTGGGTCAAATGGTGGTTCCATCCAAGTTTTCCAAGGAAATCTCCATACTGCTTTCCACATTGGCTGCACTAATTTGCAGTCCCACCAGCAATGTATGAGTGCGCCTTTCCCCCCACATCCTCACCAACACTAACTGCTGTTTGTATTCTTGATAGTTGCCATTCTGACTGGAGTGAGAAAATCTTAAGAGTAGTTTTGATTCGCATTTCTCTAATTGCTAGAGATGTTGAACAACATTTCTTTTATGCATATCCTCTTCTGAGAAGTATCTGTTCAGTTCGTTGGCCCATTTATTGACTGGGTTATTTGTTTTTTGGTGTTAAGGTTTTTGAGTGTTTTATACATCCTAGAGATTAGTGCTCTATCTGATGTGCTTGTGGTAAAGATTTGCGCCTATTCTGTATCTATCCACCTCACTGGTTATTTCTTTTGCTGAGAAGCAGCTTTTTAGTTTGAATCTACCCCATTTATTGATTCTTTGTTTTAATTCTTGCACTATAGGAGTCTTATTAAGGAAGTTGGGCCTAATCTGGCATGATGGAGATTTGGGCCTAGTTTTTCTTCCATTAGGCTCAAGGTCTCTGGTTTAATTCCTAGGTCCTTGATCCACTGTGAGTTGAGTTTTGTGCATGGTGAGAGAGTGAGTTTTAATTTCATTTTGTTACGTGTGGATTTTCCCAGCACCATTTTGTTGAAGAGGCTATCTTTTCTCCAATGTATGTTTTTGGCGCCTTTGTCTAAATATAGGATAACTATAGAATTTCTACACTCCATTTTCAAGCTCACTTACTTTTTCTTCTGCATCCCAGTTTAATGCTATACTTATCATCCCATAAGAATTCTTCATTTCAGTATCCTTCGTTTTTATTTATTTTTACCTCTAGCATTTAATGTGGGTCTTTATGTCACCATTTTTCATTTTTCTGTTGAAATTATTTTTTTAAAATTTTTATCTATTTTAATTAGTTATATATGACAGTAGAATTGCACTTATATACTTTGATATAACACACATAGATGGGATGTAATTTCTCATTTTTCTGAGTATACATATTGTAGAATCACATTGGTCATACAGTCACATACATGCATAAAGTAATAAAGTCTGTTTCATTCTACTATCTTTCTTATTTATCCCCACATCCCCTGCCTTCCCCTCCTTTCACTTCCCTCTACCTATTCTAAGGTAATGCGCTTTTTTTTTTGCATTACAATTCTTAATACACATATATATCCCAATTTTTGTATCTCTGTATATAAAGTATGTTGACACCCAATTCAAGTCTTCGTACATGTACTTTATATAATGACATCCATCACATTCCACCATCCTTGCTAATCCCCTGCCCCATTCCTTTCCCTCCCCACCCCTTTTCCCTATTTAGAATTCATCTATTCCTCCCATGCTCTCCCTCCCAATCCCACTATGGGTCAACCTCCTTATAACAGAGAAAACATTCAGTATTTGTTTTTTGGAGATTGGCTGACTTCACTTAGCATTATCTTCTCCAACGTCATCCATTTACCTGCAAATGCCATGGTTTTGTTCTTTTTTAATGCTAAGTAAAATTCCATTGTGTATATATCTTAAATGTCTAGGAAAAAAAGTAACTTGCAATTGATGTAATAGTTCTGAAATCTTTTCAGTTCTAAGCCTTAACTATACATTCCAAAATCTACTGCAGACTCTTTTACAAAAGGAAGAGAAGGTATTTCTATACCACGATTAAATTTACTTCCAGAACAGACAGGGAACTTGGAAAGAATACAGTCAACCATAATAATGAAGAGGAAAAAAAAAAAAAAGGACATGATCAAGAACCAGCTTTCCCCCTTCTCCTACTTGTATATGTCTTCTTATTTATAAAGTAATACTGCAGAACTTCTGCTACTTGAACTTTTATCACCTGAAATCATTTGGCACTGCAGATACCTCACATGGGATATATTTGTATTTATTTTTTCATTTACTTATTTTTGCAGTATGGGGAATTGAACCCAGAGCCTCCCACATGCTAGGCAAGTGCTCTAATGTTGAGCAACATGCTCAGCACCAGGATATGTTTTAATCTTGAGGAAAGAATAGATTATATAGAATTATATATGTATTATTATGTGAGATATCTGTACTTTTTTCCTAAGTAAAAAGAATATATGTATACATACATTACACAATTTAATTTTTAAAAATTCCTGCTACTAATGATTTTTGAAATCTCGTTTCTTTTGACCCTGCTTTTACTGTACACATTACAATCAGAAGTTATGTAGGAAACAATGGGCAAGCAAGTAGATGGGTAAAAATATGAGTAGTCAAAAGGTAAGGTATAGCATAATTAAGGATGTGCATTGGAATTATTATAATTCAAAACAAGTAATAACTATTTAAAGATACTCCCCAATAAGGAATATTTGGTATAAAAATTAAGTTGGTTTTTATATTAGACATGGAGCATGACTTATGCTGTAAGATTCAAGAAAAGATGTATGAAACTGAGGTATGGGATAAAGTTCTTGACACAATATAGGGAGACAGTCATGAAATAGTAGGGTGAGGAAGGGAATGTCAAAGAGTAAATTAGTGGACAATAACTTGAAATGACAGGAAAAGAAATGGATTATTATTCAATTATGAATCACTTTGTTGTCTTTGAATGATTCTGTTCTTGTTTAAATTTCCTGTATATCTTTCTGATACTTTTAAATTTTTCATCTGACTATTAGCCTCTTGACAAATATCCTATCAAAAATAGGAACTGGGAGGAGTCCTTCTGAATAAAATGCCCCATTATTTAGTATGACAAGAATATAATTTTGTTTTTCCTTTATCCAAAACTTCTTAAAAATTAAGAAACTGCTTTTTTTTTTTTTTTTGGTTATTGGGGATTGAATCCAGAGCTTTGCAAATGCTAAACATGTACTCTACCACTGAGCTAACCCACAGCTACAGAAACTGTCATTTTTTTGATTAACCACAGGAGACAGATTTGCTTCTCATTTTATATATATGATGTATTATAATTGTACATGGGAGAAACATTGCCATAATGCACAAGCTCTTAAGCTGCCTCAAAGACATCAGATTGCCATCTTGGATTAGGTTTTTTTTGCTAATTTCCCTGGTATGATAATTATGTAACTTATGTGGCCAAAATTTAGAATATTTCATCCCTAAGGGAAAAAAAATTAAACCATTAAATAAGAAGTCAGATATATAAACTGGTTGTTATCTTTTTTTTCACCATGAAATGTTCAAGCCAAATCAAAGTGAGTATTATCTGTGGATATCAAAGCAGACATTGTTCAATGCTAAGCTACTCTTAAGTCTTCTTTAGGTAAGAACCTATTTGCTGCCTCTGTATTATACTATATATCACACCTAATAATCTGTGTGTCATAATCACCAAGATTCATTTTCGATGGGTACAGTGGCCCATGCCTATAATGCCAGCAGCTTGGGAAGCTGAGACAGGAGGATTGTAAGTTCAAAGCCAGCCTCTGCAATTTAGCACAGCTGTGGATGTGGCTCAGTGGTAAAACACCCAAGTTAAGTTCCCCAGTACCAAAAAAAAAAAAAAAGATTCATTTTTTTTACTGTTAAGCAACTTAAATCATCTCTTACATAGGTTAACAATCTTTCCTGATAACTAAAAAGGTAAGAACTCATACCTTACCCTAATTATGGACACCTTCCTGAAACCTTAGGGTCTCTTCACTGCTGCTGAATCTTATGCTGTAACTTTTCTGTTTTTACCACAAGTTCCTTTAGGAGCCAAGATTTTTGTGATTTCAAAACTTCTGGCCACTGGAGTTTTAGCCATTTCTACATTTTCTAGATGTGTATCCTTGTGCAAGTTAGTGATTCTTCCTGTACCTATATTATCACTGAAGAGGGAAAAGTAAAGAATAAGTGTTGCATAGCACCTGGCCAGAATAGTGGCTGCCTGTGGCAGGGATAGGATGGAGGTGGAGCAATGAGGTCAGAATTACCTGGGAAGGAGCATAAGGGAACTTCTTGTGATGATTAAATGTTCTCTATTTGATATGGGTTTGGATAAATTAATCTATGTATTTGTTAAACTCTCAGGCATCTTTACCTAAAATCAATTTTTTCATTCTCCCTATACTTTTTTTTTAAAAAATAGATTAACAACACATAATTAAGATGGTTATAGTTAACAGAAGTGACACATATAGGGAAAGCAATTATTAGAATAGGGTAAGTAGAAGGGAAGGAAAAGGTAAAAGCAAATATAACTTTTCTATGACACATCTTCCTCAAACAGTCTTCTACTTATTGAATACTTCAAATGAAATGGTATTTTTTAAAAAAATCCAACTTCCTACACATTATCCAAAAAGTGCTATTAACAAATTTAGTTTTAGTGCTGAAAATACTTCACTTTATCATGTATCTTTTTAAAATACCATAATTTTATATGGTTCAGGCTTAAATCATGAACTATAAGGTAGAGGAAACTGAACAAGTCACCCAAATATAAGTTGAGTTCCACAAGGTTACAGTTAACTTAGGATCTGCAACTTATCTACCCAACAGACCTGAGTGCATCTAGGAAAAGAGCAGAGGCACAACAGGAAAAGCAAAGGGAAAGTTAACTTGGATGTGCAGTGGTAAATGCTCCTGGGAATTAACTGCAGGTGGCAGAATAAATTGTTGGCACTTTATCCCAAACTCTGTAGGGGCTAAGATATTAAACATTGGTTTAAGTAGATACTAATTAAGAAAATCTGAAACATTCCTTATGAATTTTTAATACATTATTTCTTTTTCAAATAATTCACTTACCTGACTGTTATTTTCATTATCTTTGATAACTAAATATCTCAATAAATTTAATGAAGCCATAATCCTGTTAATTAAAAATATAATTTGTTACTTACAGTATAATTTTATATAATCAACAGCAATTTCAATGCACAAAACAAGTTAAAAATCTTGAGAATGTTTTTATAACTATGGTTGTCATTAAAAACTATTACCATCATATCTTTTGGAGAAGGACTAACTTATTACTCGATTTGCATTTAAGCTCACACCAATGCAACTGTGAAAATTACTATTCTCTGTGGGGATTTTTTTTGGGGGGGCAGGTGTGTACCAGGGATCAAACACAGGACCTCATGCATGCTAGACAAATGCTTTACTTCTAGAACATTGTTATCTTTAATATTTGAAAGCACTGTCTTGATTTCTGGATTTTAAGATTCCTTTTGTTTGGGCTGGGGTTGTAGCTCAGTGGTGGAGCACTTGCCTAGCATGTGTGAGGCACTAGGTTTGATCCTCAGCACCACATTCAAACAAACAGACAAACAAACAAATAAATAAAAGATATTGTGTCCATCCACAACTGAAAATACTAAAAAAGAAAAAAATTCCTCTTGTTTGTAAATGCTTAAAAACATTTCTCAACAGCTAGTACATCAAAAGTGAAACTACATGATTTATATGAAAAAAACATTGAAATCAAAATACATAAACTTTTCATAAATTATATACACGAGGTTCTTAATTTTTAGTCACAAACATTAGTTGCAAATCTGTATGGAATGCTGGATACATTAAAGGTATAAAAGAGTATTGGTCATTCTTAAAAGAGATTATATTGTTTTTACACATCAAATAACTTAAATACAAAAATCTTTACTTAACCCAGATCATAAAATCACAGGAAAATATATTTTATTAGTTTAGGTAGTTTACTATTTGAACCTTAGTAATGGTCATCTCACCTATCTGAGTTTTGCAGTAAATCTGTTTCAGCACCCTCTGGGAGAAACAGTACCAAATCTAAAAGAGAAATCAGCTGTGGTCCTGTAAACCATTTGTTTTTTGTTTTCTGAAAAGCAAAATAAAAATTGGGAAAGGTTTAAATAATAGCATGATAAATTGTGTTTTTCTAATACCCTGATGCTGTAAAACTATTAACACATTTAAAATGTATATCTATATTTTTTTAAACTTTAACTTTTGATACTTCTATTCACTTTCCAAACACCTGAAACAAACACTGCTCATTTGAGAATATTGGTGTTTTCTGTTTGCTATATGGAAAATACTGTATATTCACTAATACATGAGACAAGTTTCCATTTACTTTTCAGAAGCATATGACAAAACAAAATGTCATAATTTTAGCTCAAAAAATTAATACAATTTAAATTTAGAGTTAACAAAACTTCAAAATTAAGTGTTTTTTTTTTTTTTTTTAAAGAATAGAAATAGGGAAAGAATACTAAAGAAAGAAAAAGACTAGGGCAAAACCCCACATTGATATATTCCTAATATTAATAAATTAATTGGAAACTGACACCTTATCTATGTTCTTACCTTAAATGACAAGTCAATCTGATTTTTGATATTTTGAATAATAAAGGCCTCCACACCTGAGTGATTACTTGTATTCAATAAGCACCTTGAAAGCAAAAATTACAACGTATGAAATTATTCTGAACTACATTACAACTAAATGATGATGAAAGTTTTGCAAATTCAAATGGGCCATGTTTTATTTCTAGGGATATAAAATCCATAATGAAGGTAATAAGCAAGAGAGATCAAGCAATTACAAAGCCACTTGTAATAGTTACTGTTCTTACTAACTAGTAAATTCTATTTATAACTGGATATTTCCAAAATTATAAAGTTCTAGTGTTTTGAAATTATACATCTAGAGCTATTCTCAACTGTGAATAGTGGAGATTATTAAAATTGTAAAGTTCTAGCAGGAGTGTTTCAACCTCAGTTTAATCTTTTTAAAACCTATTTTAAGTTTGGAGTACTCCAATTAATTGAACTGAACTATATATTATATATATGGATATATATGTATCCAAAATATTTGATAAACCTCTACTTGTCACAGATTAGACAATTATAATATGGCTTTTAACTAGAGTTGAATTATGTGTAAAACATACTGAAATACTATATCCTATAATAATTACATAGTATTAACTTGACTTTTAATCAACCATAATACTTAACAATTAGCCATGCCTGATACATACCTAAATAAAGTATATTTGCCTTGTGAATCCAACTTGTTAATATACAGTTGAAGCATAGCTAAACTCTTTTTCCTCTAAAATGGAACAAATAAAATTGTTACATAAAATGAATAAAAATAAAATTATTTATCAAAATTTCTTATTATAACTCATTAGTCCCCCAAATGTACATACCAATGTCTCAATGGGACAAAGTGTCATCACTTTGACTAAGCCCTGGAAATTAAAAAAAAAAAAAATTTAATTTTGATGTAAATAGGTTATAGTGACTGCAAACAAATACATTACCAATAGTGAATACTAAAAATTCAAAGAAGTGAGGGTAGATTTATAAGTAAAGTAAGTTATTTTTTTTCCTTTCATTCCACTACTATTTCTATAAGGAAACTTAACTATAATTGATTTTGTAATTAACAGAATGAGATGTTACAAAGTGTGTTTTTAAAAGTGAATGATAAACCGGGCATGGTGTTGCAAGCCTATAATCTCAGCGGCTCAGGAGGCTGAGGCAGGAGGATTTTGAGCCTCAGCACAAGTGAGGTGCTAAGCAACTCAGTGAGACCCTGTCTCTAAATAAAATACAAAATAGGGATGGGGATGTGGCTCAGTGGTGAGTGCCCCTGAGTTTAATCCCTGATAACCAACCCCCCAAAAAAGTAAATGGTTGTTTTCAAATATATCTATAGAGTGGCAAGAAAATGAAATCAAGCATGTAGAAGAAATGGAGTACAAGAAATGGAGTACATTGCAAGGCCCTGACTGATCTTAAGAAATAATTTAACTTGTTATAACTGATATATTCCATCTTAATATTAACAAAAGTCATGATTTTCTATTTAAATATTAAGAAATGTCTACAGCTAAGGACTTATTTGGATATTATAACCAACAAAGAGTACTAGGCAAAATAAATGCAAGGAAGGAAAAACAAAATGTTTTTCTAGTAGTGAGTTAGTAAATGCTTCAGATGCTTCAGAAAAGTTAAAGGAATTTCATTTTCAAGAACCCTATAGAAACAAAAAGTATTCAACAAGAAAGTTAATACATTTTCACTAGATGTTATGGTATCAACTATGGTAGCCACTAATAGATATTTAATTTCAAATTAATTTAAATTAAATTTAAAATTCCTGAGTCCCATTAGCCACATTTCAAGCATTCAATAAGGCTCCTGGCTTTTCTACTGTATGATACAGATAATTACATTTCCATCATTATAGAAGGTTCTATTGAATGGCAATACACTTGAGTTTTCAGAGGTAAAGAAAGTGGCAGAGGAGGAATTGGAGGAATCTTTACCTTACTAAAGTTTAGGAATGTAAGGAGTTATTTTCAAGTTACAGTGTATGTTTTATTTACCTGAGGTACAGTAAGAAAACTCTTGATTTCTAAGTACTGGTAAAGTATACTGTTGTCTTCTATTCTCAATAAACCATTCTCCAGCAGTTCCTACAGATTAAAATATATGCAAGGTGAAATCAATAGCTGTGTTGACAAGATTTGTATTTAAATTATAATGGAAGAGGTTAAGGATGTGGCTCAGTGGTAGAGTGCTAGGCCCTGAGTTCAATACCCAGCACCACCAAAACACAAACAAAAAAGTATACATTCACACACACAAGTATCTGTGTGTGTGTGTGTGTGTGTGTGTGTATAAAACAAACAAATCTTACCAATCCTTTGGAGAAAACAGACTCTTCTGTTCTGGAAGAGAATATTAAAATTTGTCAATATGGTTTTATAAATTGTTTTCAAATGAATCTTTAGGAAAAACAAATGTATATCATTAAGGATAAATTTTGTTGAAGAATTAGTGAAAATTCTTCATCTCCTTTAATATCTCTTTTGATTTGGGTCCAAATCTGACCAAAACTACCTGCTCAGAGCCTATTTATTGATAGCAAATCAACAGATTTTCAATAGCAAGTGCTAAGAAATAAATTATAACTGATATATTCCAATTGGCTGTTCTATAAATTTTTTCAATTATTTTTATACAAAAAAGAATTAAATATTCCACTTGTGATAATACTTTTTAAATAATTAATCATTATTAACTAAATATTTAAGATCTTTGGAAAACCAATTTCAGGCTCCAGGTTCTTATTCTAGCCATGCAAGTAGTTAGAAGGGTTATGTTTTTGGTTAATGACTAAATTGTTTGGAAATATTAATACAGAACTTAAGCCAGACACAGTGGCACATGCCTATAATCCCAGTGACTCGGGCAGCTGAGGTAGGAGGATCATAAGTTCAAAGCCAGCCTCAGCAACTTAGTGATACCCTAAGCAACTTAGAGCCTATCTCAAAATAAAAAAAATAATAAGGGCTAGGGATGAAGTTCAGTGGTTAACACCCTGGGTTCAATCCCTGGTACCAAAAAAAACAAAGATTCAAAACAATACATATTTTCATTGTATGAATAACAGAAACTACATGAAATAAATATAAAATCATTAGGGCTTATATAATACAGAAAATGTATAGAGTCTATAACTACTTGTGCCAGGAGACCCTTGAAATTCATGCCTTAGAGGCTAAGGCTTTGGACATTTGCCACATTACAAATCTTGCTTCACCTGGGAAGAGATGGAATTGATAAACTGTCACTAGTGTTAATAGAGGAGAGCATTGCAAGGCCCTGACTGATCTTAAGAAATAATTTAACTTGTTACAGGGAGAGACACCATTTAGAGTTGTGCAAAATGCTTAAATTTTCTGTCTGTAGAAATTATGCATACCTGTTACCCTGTAATTTCTTCTTCCTTTTTTTCCTTTTTTATAAAAAAAGAAAGTCCTCTTTCTTAGCACCCCAAATGAGAAAAGGTATAATTGATCTTAGCACCTCAAATGAGAAAAACTATAACTGAATATCACTGCCAATGATCAAAGTTAAAAACTGTGAGGTTAAGAAGTCTACTTCCTTTTGATATAGTTTACATTGCATCCATGAAGCAAAAAGATGAACTTCTTGTATTGACTGACCCTCCTTAGATGGAGAAGCCTGCAGTGGGGTAAAAAATTACCATCTTTTGAAGTAAGGTTAAAAACCTTAGATAACTGGAAAATCCCTTATTAAGAAAAAGACTTAATAAATAAATATTCACTTCACTGTTTTATAAAATAATCAATTAATTAGGGCCTTGTGAAGAGAAGGCCATCTCCCTGATCTTAACAAGGTTTATTTAAACACTACTATTTAATCCTGAGATACTATATAAATGATCTTACCTTTGCAAAAAGACTTCAATATGCCCCATATTAAACTGCAAAAGGTATGATGGGCTAAAATAGAAAAAAAAATGATGTATACACACATATTTATAAATTTTAATATACAGTTATAGGTTGAATGAAATATATTCTCCCTCAAAAAGATATGTTGGAGTCACAGTAGTACTCACAATATGACCTTATTTGGGGTAAAGCGAGGTCTTTGGGTAGGCCTGAATCCAATTATGACTGGTTTCTATTAAAAAGGGAAATTTGGACAGACATGTACACAGGGAGACTACCAAATGAACACGAAGGCAGAGAACAGGGTAACAGATCTATAAGCCAAAGAACACCAAAGACTGGGAGCAAACCACTAGAAGCTAGAGGCAGAGGCATGAATGAGACTCTCCTTCACAGCCCTTGGAAAGAAACAACCTTCTGAGACACGTTAATCTCAGACTTCTAAGGTTCTAGAACTAAGATAATACATTTCTGTTATTTTAAACATCTAGTTTGTGGTACTTTACTTTAGCAGCCTTAACAAATATGCATATTTCATAAGTTATTGTAATATGATAGAATATGATACTTAAAAGTAACCATGAGTAGTACCTAGCCACCTGCCCTGCTTATAGTTCTGGGAGGCACCAAAAGCTTCAAAACCAAGACCAGTTTAACACTTTTGACTCTTGTGCCCACCATTCCCTTATACAGATTTTAATATTCACCTCTTTTTATTTTAACATTTCATCTGGGCTAGGATTGTAGCTCAGTGTTAGAGCACTTTCCTAGTACCTGGCTTTAACATTATAGCCAGTATCATTTAGAATAAAAACAGACTTTGTTTATACTTTATTTTAAATGTACTAGTATGTTAATATGTATATACTGGACATTAGATAAATGAGAGTTTGATACTTTTAGAATACATGAATAAACCAAATACTAACTCTTACCTTAAGACCATTGGAAGCTGATCAATACTGATGCCCTGAACAAATACTAGATATGCCAGAGAAGCCATAGAGTCTGCTAATTGTTTGTCTTCTTCTTCCTCAACTTCAAGGTAATCCCAAGTCCTCTTTTTCCTTCCATGATTAAAAATAATTTTGGGGAAAGGGTGTCCAATAGCTGATAAAAACCCCTGTGAAATAGGTTAAAAAAGGAAGCTATAGCAGGCAAGACTCGAAGGTAACCTTTTATCCCATTTACACACACTGTATAATCTCCTCCTCTTGAGGATGGGTAGGACCTGTAAGACTTGTTTTAACCAAGATAATATGTCACTCCCATGATTAGGTCATATGTCAAAAATGAAAGGATTTTTGTAGACATGATTAAGGTTCCCTAATCAGTTGAGGTCTAGGGCTAGCCCCCCAGAGTCAGAAATTCTCCCTGCTGGCTTTAAAAAACTGAGCTACATATTACAGGAGTATCTATGGAGAGGGTTTTGTGGCAAGAGGACTACAGGTAACCTCTAGAGGCTGGAAAGCAGTCCCTGGCCAATGGCCAGCAAGAAATGGGGATCTCAATCCTACAGCTTTAATGAGATGAATTCTACCAAAAACCTGAGGAAACTTGGAAATTTATCTTTTCCCACTGAAGCTCCTGATAACAATGCAAGCCCGACCAACAACTGCCCTACAATCTGAGAGGCTGAGCAGAAAATCCAAGCTGTAGATTCTTGATCCAAAAAAAAAAAAAAAAAAACAACAAAAACTGATAATGTCTGTTGTTTTAAACTGCTAAGTTTGTGGGAATTTGTTACACAACAGTAGGAAAGACAGAAGCCAACAACAAAATCATTTTACATAAGCATTTATATGGTTTCTAAATTAATTCATAATCATAATTAAAGGCACACACACAAATGAGTTATCAATGATATGATTGCCAGATGAAGGGCTCTTTTTTTAAAAAAATATTTTTTAGTTGTAGTTGGACACAATACTTTTATTTCACTTGTTTATTTTTGTATTTGGTGCTGAGGATCGAACCCCGGGTCTCGCACGTGAGGCAAGCGCTCCACTGCTGAGCCACAACCCCAGCCCTGAAGGGCTCTTTTGAAATTTTTTTTCAGTTGCTGATAGACGTTTATTTTATTTATTTATACGTGATGCTGAAAATAGAACCCAGTGCCTCACACATGCCAGGCAAGTGCGCTACCACTGAGCCTCAGCCCTAGCGGCTCTTTTTTTAAAATAGTGTTTTTAGTTGTAGATGGACACAGTACCTTTATTTTATTTATTTACTTGTTTCTTTATGTGGTGCTAAGGATCGAACCCAGTGCCTGACAGATTGCTAGGTAAGCACTTTACCACTAAGCTATAACCCCAGCCCAGATGAAAGGCTCTTAAGTGAACAAAAGAAAATCATTTCACATTCTAATAACAATTAAGTGTTTTATACACAAAGACAGAAAGCAGAACAGTGGTTGCCATGCAATGAGGGAAAGAGAGAAGGAGAAGTCAGTGTGTATTTGGTAATGGTTTTGGGTGGGAAGATATAATCCTATCTACCTAAATACAAAGTGGTCCAGAAGAACACACATCAGTGCCAGCAAGGCTTGAGAAATCCATGCTAACATCTCAGGTCATATAAATTCTCAAGTCATAAAAGACACATCTTTGCATTAGAGTATAGGACCACAGCTTTAAAGCTTTATGCTCAAGAAACACAAAATCAGCTCTATGCTCTTAAAACTATTTCTAAGTCTAATATCTGAAAAGCACTTGACCTTCAAAATGCATTAGAATTGATTGACTAGTTTCTTTCTTCTTTTTTTTAAGATGGAGTCTTACTATACTGCCCATGCTGGCATAGAATTTGGGGATTCTTCTGCCTCAATTTCCAGATTAGCTGGTGTTTTACAGGTGCATGCCACCATGCCTGGTTCACTGGAATTGATTTTGACTGTACTATTTACTGGCTATGTAACACTGGGTGAGTTACTTAACCTCTCTAAACTTCCACTTGCTTATGTAAGAAATAACATAATACCTATGTTAAATATTTACTGAGCATCTCCAAAACAAAGTTTAAGAAACTTAAGGTCACACAAAACTAACATACAGAAGTTAAAAGGGAATTAATAACAACAACAGTTAAAGCAGAATGAATACTGACCTTCTATATATGTCCTCTTTTATTCCAAAATTCTATATATTTACTCTATTCACTCTTTTATTCAGTGCCAGGCACTGAGCCTAACATTGTAAAGAATTACAAAGCTAAATAAGACTTTGCCGGCCTTTGGGGAAATTAAAATCTGTCAATTCCAGATGGTTCCATTAGTCATTTCAGAACATAAAAAAGAACCATGAAAAATCATCTTCAGTCATAAGAGACTGTTATTTAGCTAACAGATGCTAAATATAGATTGCTGTACTGATTTTTCAAAGCCACACATTCTTGTTATAGCTACAAGATAAAAAGTTTATTACATTCAGATTCTCATTGTCTTTTTTGTGGGAGGGTACTGGGGATTGAATTCAGGGGCACTCAACCCCTGAGCCATATCCCCAGGCCTATTTTATATTTTATTTAGAGACAGGGTCTCACCGAATTGCTAAGGACCTCACCATTGCTGAGGCTGGCTTTGAACTAGCAATCCTCCTGTCTCAGCTTCCCAAGCCCGGTTTGTGCCACAAAGCCCGGTCTCACTTTTGTAGTTAAAGATGGACTTGATACCTTTATTTTATTTATTTATTTTAATGTAATGCTGTGGATTGGACTCAGTGCCTCACATATTCTAGGTAAGCACTCTACCACTGAGCTACAACTGCAGCCCCCAGTCTATCCTATGAGGAATATTCCTATATGGCAGCCTTTGGGACATTCATTCAGTTCTATACCAACAAAAAAAAACAGTGCCCAAGTAAGGATTGCTGAGGTAAGTCAATGTAGTCACACCACACTTACCAGTACTCCTCCAGCAAACAACAAATGAAACAACATTTCATTTCCTACCTCATCTCACCTCTACTTCTTGACTGCTTTGTGTTTCCTCACTCCTGGCCCTTTCTATTTGAACTGCTCCTCCCTCTGAGATCTAAGGATTACTCTTCTATACCCTAAACCTCTTCATGGAACACTTGCTCTGCCTTATTGCATTAATTAAATTGATGTCATTTCTGGTGGGAAGAACTGCTCATTCTCTCACACCTTTTATACAACAGGGCCAGGAAGGCAGCCCTGGGAGACACAAATAGGTACATTAGTATTATCTTGGCTCTTTCTGTACTCTTCAGCAAAAAATGTTTTCCTCTGATGCAGAAGCTGTACTGTCCTTTTCTCTGTCATGTGTTGACTTCCTGATCATTTACTCACATTCACTGAAGATTATGGCATTTGCTTACAATTTTTTCTCTATCCAATTCCTGTTATGATGCTGAGAAAGTTGAATGTTCATGTAGGTAACTCTTTATAAGAGGCCAACCTCATTTCTAAATACTAATCATCTTCAAGTTCTAATCCATTTCAGCACCTAATCCTATTCTGAATCTCTGCTAACATTTGGAGTTGTTTCACACCAAATACCTTAAACTTCATGATCTCATTTTCTGACCAAACCCTCTTATTCTGTCTCTGTCTACCAGTCTGCTTTTCAGCCTAACTTCTCTAACCCAGTGATCCCTTCATTTTAACCTACTTATCCATCCACTTTTATCCTATCTCCTATTTCTTTCCCTAACCATCCTTGATCACTTGAACTATCTGCACCCTGTAACTCCTTCATCTGCACCTATGCAGTAAAAGGTCAACTTAAAAATAACTACAATCCAACTTTTCTACGTAAACACCCAGGTAAGTGAGTACTACTATAGAAATCACACAAAAATACAGACTGTTACCCTTATAGCTGTGGTCTCCAACAACACTTGCATGGTTTTCTACCATCTCTTCCTCTCCCCTCAAGTACTCCAAACCTTTGACTGGTTTCCTGTAGCTTTTTATTCAATCCTCATTTCTATGCCCTCATTTTTTAAATTTATTTATTCTTGTTATATATGAGAACTCATTTCAATTCATATTACACATATAAAGCACAATTTTTCATGTCTCTTGTTGTACACAAAGTAGAATCACACCATTCACGACTTCATACATGTCCTTAGGGAAATGATGTCCATCTCATTCTACTGTCTTTACTACCCCCATGCCTCTTACCTTCCCCTTTGCCCTATCTAAAGTTCATTCATTCCTCCCATGCTCCCCCATCCATCCCCATTATGGATCAGCATCCTCATATCAGAAAAACATTCAGCATTTGGTTTTTCAGGATTGGCTAACTTCACTTAGCATACTATTCTCCAATACTATCCAATTACCAGCAAACACCATGATTTTATTCCCTTTTAATGCTGAGTAATATTCCAAATTGTGTATACAAACCACATTTTTTTTTTTATCTGTTTATCTACTGAAGGGCATCTAGGTTGGTTTCACAATTTAGCTATTGTGAATTGTGCTGCTATAAACATTCTTGTGGCTGCCTCACTGCAGTATGCTGTTTTTAAGTCCTTTGGGTATAAACCAAGGAGTGGAATAGCTGGGTCAAATGGTAGTTCCATTCCCAGTTTTCCAAGAAATCTCCATACTGCTTTCCATATTGGCTGCACCTATTTGCAGTCCCTCCAGCAATGTATGAGTGTACCCTTTTCCCTCGCCAACACTTATTGGTCTGACTGGAGTGAGATGAAATGAATAGTTTTGATTTGCATTTCTCTAATTGCTAGAGATGTTGAACATTTTAAAATATATTTGTTGATTGTATATCCTCTTCTGAGAAGTGTCTGTTCAGGTCCTTGGCCCACTTATTGATTGGGTTATTTATTTATTTTTTTGGTGTTTAGCTTTTTGAGTTCTTCATATATCTTAAAAGATCAGTGCTCTATCTGATGTGTGCGTGGTAAAAATTTGCTCCCATTCTGTAGGCTATCTATTCACCTCACTGATTGTTTCTTTTGCTAAGAAGAAGCTTTTTAGTTTGAATCCATCCCATTTATTAATTCTTGATTTTAATTCTTGTGCTATAATAGTCATATTAAGAAAGTCAAGGTCTAATCCAACATGATGGAGATTTGGGCCTACATTTTCCTCTATTAGGCACAGGGTCTCTGGTTTAATTCCTAGATTCTTGATTATGCCCTCATTCTTGAAGAGGTCATCTCTTTCCCCTAGAAATTCAAGGCTAGAGAGTTTGATTTCCCTAAATTATAATATCCCATTTCTGCTACAAATTTCTTGACATACATATCCATTTTTATCTCCTCCTCTTCAAGCATCCTCTTATTCCTTGTTCCTGTGCCCAGATGCCTGCTCTTGGGCCATGTCTTTTCAGTTATCCCAATAAACACCTCTCTTTTCTCCTCTGATGATTTGTACCTTATTTGTCTATAAACATGCTCAAACCTTTCCACCTCCTGTCACTTTGCTTCCATTGGCCCAAGTTTTCTAGCTAATGCCTCTTCCCTTCCTTATTCATTCAGACTCTTTTAAATAGTACATCTCCTTTTCTTATTTTTTTAATTCTTTTACTCATTCCACTCTGATTTTTGTCTTCAGCACTATACTCGAAAAACTGTTCTTGCTAAGATTATCAATGCAATCTTACTTTCTAATCCAATGGATGCTTTCCAACTCCTACAGGATTTCTCTGCTACATTTAATAGTATTGATTACTTTGTTCTTCCTGAAACCCCACTACCCCAGTTTCTGTGATATTTCTATCAATTTTCCTTTTGATCTCTTTGGTGGGTTCCTCCGAAGTGGTAATAGTCTTTAGGGTGTAGTTTCAAGCCCTTTTCTTAGGCTGAACTCATATATATATATATATATATATATATATATATATTTTTTTTTTTTTTTTTTTTGGCGGGGGGAGGTGATCTCACCCACCTTTATTAAAAAACTTCTCCTTAAAAACCTTTTTTTGGGTATTAGACACATTGACGATCCCCAACTTGAAAATTTTTAACTTTATGGTGTTGTGAAAGTGGCACACACTGAGTAGAAATCAAACATTGAATTTTGACCTTTTCCTAGGCTGGTGATATGCTGTATCATATTCTCCTGCAATGTTGGGCAGTGGCAGGGAGCCACAGCTCCTGGTCAGTCATATAATTATGAAAGTAAACAAATGATACTCTGTAGTATACTGTGTTGCTAAGCTATAATGTTCAGTAGGTCATGTGTACTAAATACATTTTCAACTTAATATATTTTCAACTTTTGATGGGTTTATTGCTGTAAAACCCCACAGTAAGTCAAGAAGCATTTATATAAAGAAATTAATGTTACCTGGATGCAGTGGTAAACACTTGTAATTCCAGCAACTTGGGAGGGTGAAGCAAGAGGATCACAAGTTTGAGGCCAGCCTCAGCAATTTAGCAAGACTCAGTTTCAAAGTAAAAACTGAACGGGACTGGGGATGTAGCTCAGTGGTAAAATGCCCCAGATTCAATCCCTACTACCAATATGTGTGTGTGTGTGTATACACACATACATATGTATAAATCTTGTCAGGTGTCATATGTCTAGGACTTGCTATAAAATACTACAGCATGAAAACAGGGAGGATAGATGAAATAAAATTGGCAAAATGTCAAATTGCTAAAGCTCAGCGATCGGTACATGAGGATATAATGTTCTAATTCTAGTTTTCTAAACATTTTGAATTTCTATAGTTTTAAATCACAAGACACATGTTCTTGCTCTGTATTCTCTATCTCAGTTATTGGCACCCTCATATGTTCTGTAACCCTACAAAAAACTTCATTCATGACACCCCTTTTACTGTTCCACACACGATCAATGATCAAATTCTGCAAATATGATCTCAAAGTTCTCAAATCTGCCTGCTCCTCTTCTTCTTTACCATTGTACACACTTAGGCTCTTATCATGTCTCTCAATTCCCAATGAATACCTGACGAGGCTTTCTACTTCCATCTTATCCCAGTTAAATTTATCTTCTATTAAAATGATGAATCCCAAAGAATTTCTTTGTATTATTCCCAGGTTTAATACCCTTTAACAGTTTCTAACTTTCACAGCCATCTTCTCAAAATAGAATATACCTACCATATATGGTGGTACTTACACTATATCCAGAACATTATACTGTAGTGCAGCATGCCAACAATGAAAAGGCCCCAGATTTCATATGCTCCTAGAAAAATCCTTCATCACTCACAGCTTCTTCACTACTATCTTGAGCATCATCATTAACCATATTAAACTATGTACCCCTAGTTACATGAGTCACAAAGTTATTTCTCATCCTCAGAATGTAGTTTCCATAATTTTCTGGGATCCCCTCCTCCTCTGATTCCTTTTCTCAATTCTGCTCAAATTTCAGAAACCCTTAAATCATGGCTTCTGGATCTTACAATTATTGGCAAAATCAATTATTCTCTAAATGGTCTTCCTACCTATTTTCCAAATCTGGTTCTCTGCTGAAACTGTTTTCTCTACAACTCTCTTAAATGGTTGCTATTTTTTTTAATCCATACCCACTGTACAACTAGGCATGAAAGTATACCTGCTCTCCTTGTTGCCTCTAGACCATTCTTTTCCATCCTCTCTAAAATCCCTCAGCTTTAAAACTCCTTTCTTGTGACTTTACCTCTCCAGCTTCTTGTTGTAGTCATTAGACCTCAAGGTCACTTCTTTGACTGGCTTTTCAATACCACTTTTTTGGGGTGTTCTTTTTAGTTATACATGACAGTAGAATCCATTTTGATACAATTATAAAAGCATGGAATATATGTTGTTCTAATTCAGATCCCAATCCTCTCCTTCCTTTTCTCTTCCCCCACCTCCTTGTTCCTTCCTTCTATTGATCTTTTTGCCATTTACCCATAGTTCCCATAGCTGTATTTTTTAAATTAATTTCTTATGGATGTATACGATGATAAGATTCACTGTGGTTTATTCATATATGTACATAGGAAAGTTATGTCTTTCCTTTTTTTTAATATTTATTTTTTAGTTGTAGTTGAACATAATACCTTTATTTCACTTATTTTATTTTTTTAATATTTATTTTTTAGGTGTAGACGAACACAACACAATGCCTGTATTTTTATGTGGTGCTGAGAATCGAACCCAGATCCCGCCCATGCTAGGCGAGCACTCTACCTCTGAGCCACAATCCCAGCCCCCTTATTTTATTTTTTATGTGGTGCTGAGGATCAAACCCAGGGTCTCCCATGTACAAGGTGAGCACTCTCCTGCTGAGCCACAACCCCAGCCCTCCACTCTTTCTTTTTCTCATCTCCCTCCTTTCTCTTCATTCCCTTTTCTACTCCACTGAATTTCTATTCTCTTATAATCAAAGATGTTCTAAGGTGAATCTTAGATATTTTATTTTTGTCTAGTCCAGTAATCTTGGCCTCTACCCTCTCCTTATTTTACTTTCCACATTTTTTATTGGTTTATAATAGTTGTACATGATAATGGGATTTGTTGTTATATATTCACACATGCACACAATGTAACAATATAAATTAGCCAAAATCATTCCTTTTTTATTTTTGGTACTAGAAATTGAACCCAGAGGTACTTTACTATTAAGATACATCCCAGACTTTTTTATTTTAAAACAGGGTCTCACTAAGTTGCTGAGGTTGGCCCTGAACTTGAGATCCTCCTACCTCAGCCTCCCTAGTCGTTGGAACTATAGGTGTGCACCACCACAACTGGCTCTAACCTCTCCTTTAGAAAACCCACTTTTATAGCCATACCCCAAACACTGTTATTAGTAACTACAACTTTTCCTTAATAATACTAATTTTAGGGCTGGGCTTATGGCTCAGTGGTGAACAACCACTTGCGTGGCCCGTGTGAGGCACTGGGTTCGATCCTCAACACCACATAAAAATAAATAAAAGTATTGTGTCTGTCTACAACTAAAAAATATTTTCTTAAAAATATTTTTTAGTTTTAGGCGGATACAATATCTTTATTTTATTTTTATGTGGTGCTGAGGATCGAACCCAGTGCCTCACACGTGTTAGGCGAGCACTCTACCACTTCAGCCACAACCTCAGCCCCTAAAAAATATTTTTAAAAAATAATACTAATTCAAGTATCCTGTTCTTTAACTTTTTCCTTTTTTTACTTTAACTTTTACTTTTCAATTTACTCCAATTAGTAATTCCAACAATTTGTCAACCACACCACTATCTTCAACTAATACTGCATTCACTGTGTTCAATTTATGTCCTAACTTCCCTCTTACCCAGGAGTTAAATTCCATTGTAATTAAAGTGATCACTTTGCTCAATCCCTTGCCCTTCTCTTGCTTTGTAGAACTCACTAGTTCTCAAAACCCCAATCTAATTAAATCTAACTTTCCTCCAATGCTACACCTGCACAACCAAACATGACTGAAAAAAGCCACAGAGCCAATGATGGCTCTCTTGAAATTCATGACTATTAGATTTAAGTACACATTTTTCTATATTTCAAATCATTTCTCTGATACAGAATCTTTGCACAGCTTAAAATACTGTTGGACACATGAAGCCAAATTGTTTTACAATAAAACTTATTTCTGGAGCTACTCTGATAACATTTTTCATGACCTTTAAAAATGAGGAATTTGAGGAACACAGAAAACCATTTCTAAGAATTTCAAGTGGGGCTGGGGATGTGGCTCAAGCGGTAGCGCACTCGCCTGGCATGCGTGCGGCCCGGGTTCGATCCTCAGCACCACATACCAACAAAGATGTTGTGTCCACAGAGAACTAAAAAATAAATATTAAAAATTCTCTCTCTCTCTCTCACTCTCTCTCCTCTCTCACTCTCTCTTTAAAAAAAAAAAAGAATTTCAAGTATGCAAAGATTTAATTATAAGAATACTTATCACAGACTTAACTGTTAAAAAAAGAAAGTTGGAATTGTTCATAATAATGAAAAACTGAAAATAATTTAAATGTTGACTTCATGATTCAGATTAAATAAATATATTATATTAAATCCACATCATATAATACTAAAGCCAATAGAAAAATAATATTAAGAGAAAAAAATAGATCACAAAAATGTGTGTATGTGTGTGTGTGTATAAATATGCTTAGACTTTGTGTGTATGTGTACATAGCACTGGGAATTAAACCCATTGAGCCACCACAGCCCTTTTCATTTTGAGACAGTCTCACTAAGTTGCTGAGGCTGGCCTTGAACTTGCAATCCTCTTGCCTTGGCTTTTCTTTCTTTTGTGTGTGTGGTGCTGGGGATTGAACCCAGGGCCTATCCCCAGACCTCTTTTTTTAAAAAAAATTAATTAATTTAATTATCTGTTCTAATTTGTTATGACAACAGAATGCATTTCAATTCATAATACACAAATGGAACACAATTTTTCATTTCTCTGATTGTATACAAACTAGAGTCAACCATTCATGTCTTCATACGTGTACTAGGGAAATGATGTCCATCTCTTGCCTTGGCTAAGAAAGAATTACAGGTGTATGCTACCAAGCCTGGCAAATATGATAGTCTTTAAGAAATGTATATATTGAGGGAGATGTACAAGGACACAGGCAGCCAGGACAAGATATTGAGTGAGGATGTCCAGAACAGGGAGCATGGAGACGGTCTTCTGATGAGGTCAACTTCCTGCTTGACAAAAGTGGTTTTGGACACAAGCAGGGGACCCAATCAGACAGATACTTTCACATTTGTGCTCCTAAGAGGGGGACCCAAGAGATAAACACGTGGACAGAGGAGGCACCAATCACTAATAGTGAGAAGACTGTGGGTGGGGGAGGAGACAAGGAAAGGAGGAGACAAGGAAAGGAGGAAATTCCAGAGACCTTACAAAGAACAGGCCAAAACTCCCCCGCAAAGTCCCAGCTCTGGGGCCCTGTCTCTTCAGAGAAGTCTATCTCTGTATTTCTGTTGCTTTTGCAATAAAACTACTTCTTGCTTGCTATCTCTGTGTCCTATTCTTCAATTCTTCACTGAATGGAGACAACGAATCCATCACCTCTAGACAGTAACAATATGTATGTACATTTATGAGTATATAGGCAGAAAAATTCTGGAAGGTGTTAATAGTATTTGTCTTTCTGTAGTGAAATTATTACTGTTCTACTTTTCATCTTTTTTACTTACCTATATTCTACAAAACCATGTATTTCTTTATTAATAAATTATCAAGGGCTAGGGTTGTGGCTCGGTCACCTGGGATGTGTGAGGTACTAGATTTGATCCTCAGCACCACATAAAAATAAACAAACAAACATAAAATTAAGGTATTTATTGTGTCCGTCTACAACTAAAAAATATATTTAAAAAAATAATCAATTTACATACACACATATAGTATATGAGAACATAAAAGGATAACATTTAAGTTTATAGCACATTTTGTAGATTGAATTAGCTGTACTTACTATTATCTCAGATGCAAAACATCTAAAAGGATCACTTCCAGCTTCTTCAGATTGTTCAAGGAATTGTGCTGTCAGCAAAGGGCATTTCAAGCTTTTGAAACAACTAAGGCATGAGAAATAGGTTAATTAAGAAATCAACACTTGCCTAGTATAAAATGCCAATTCTTCATATTTAAGTTAGTTTTACATGAAAAGTAAAATAAGCACTGCTATGGTCTGAATGCTTATCCCTTCCAAATCTCATGTTGAAACGTAATTGCCATTCCAACATTATTAAGAGATAGGATCTTTGATAGGTGATTAGTCCAGGGCTCCACACTTACGGGAGGAATTAGTGTTGTTATAAAAGGGTAAATTCAGCCCCCCTGTGTCTCTCCACCCTTCTGAGAAGACACCTCAAGGCCTTCACCAGATGTTGGTGCCTTGATCTTCAATTTCCCAGCCTGCAGAACTCAGAGTCAATGTATTTCTATTAACTATAAAGTACCCAGTCTCAGATATTCTATTACAACAGCACAAATGGACTAAGCACCAATAATTCAATGCCTATAAAATGGCTGATGAATTATCTTATTAGTAATTGAGAGAACATCAAAAATACCTTGCTAGACCCAACATAGTGAAATTCATTTCTATGTATAGACTGTTCCAGTGGATTCTGAATGTTTGAGAACCGGTGCTAGTCCAAGATGTTTTATTCATTAGTTCATGTTTTCATAAAGTTTTATTTCTTTTACTTAGAAAATCAAATTTTATTCTGTGATTACGCCTTTCCTATTTCCCTAAAATCTTTTCTTTCATGAAGTAATGGGTTTCATAAGTGGTTAAAAAAATTTTTTTAATGTCCTAATCCGACAAAAATAGAAAACTAACACTAGCTAAATTCTCCAAGATTTAAAAAAAAAATGTTATTAGTCTATGTAATTAAATAATCTAGTTTAGTGCTGTCCTATAAATATGTCTAAAATATTTCAACACATATCAATATAAAAAAATCACTGAAGTATTATACTATGTTTTTAAAGAATGTCAAATCGGGCTGGAGTTGTGGCTCAGTAGTAGAGCACAAGCCTAGCATGTGTGAGGCACTATGTTCGATACCAAGCACCATATATAAATAAAATAAAGACCCATTGACAACTAAAAAAAAAAAAAAGGAGAATATCAAATCTTTGAAGTCCACAGGATATGTTATACTTAGAGCACATCTTAATTTGGACCAACTATATGTCAAGTATTTTGATAGCCACATTGAACACTGCATGGTTAGTCCATAGTAACCCCGAGTAAATACTATTGTGTGAATACTTTGTTGTTTTCATGGAGAGCTGAATGTTTAACTGTCTGCTGGTCCTTCTGCAGTTTTCACAGGGACAATAAAAACACAATTTCCTCACAGTTTAGATTCTTTGAGTTATATGTATCTACTTCTCCACTTTCATTATTCACTATACTACGATGAATAAAAGCAGCACATAAAAGAATATGAAATAAATTAAATGAATAGACTTGGTTTTATTTATTTAATTTTATTTTTTGGTACTGGTAAATTGAACCCAGGGATACTTAACCACTGAGCTACGTCCATAGTACTTTTTATTTTTTGAGATAGGGTCTCACTAAATTGTATACGGCCTTGGTAAATTGTTCAGGTTATCTTTGAACTTGCAATCCTCCTGCCCCCTCCTCTTGAACCACTGGGATTACAGACATGCACCACAATGCCTATATTTTTTTAAAAAATATGAATGACTCATTAAATGTCATGTTATATCAGCTTAAGATATAACAGTTTAGTCTTTTAAAATTCAAATCTAAAACTAGATTTATAGTTGCATGACAAATATAAAATAACTTAACATAGTAAATTCATTGTGAGCTGTTTTTTAAATATATACTTACAATTTCAGTAATTCATCCTTTAATTTTTCATTTTCCTTGTTTTCTTTGTCCTTAATAACTTCTTCCACAAAAGGTTTAGTGAACTCTATTAAGGCCTTGCAACATTGACAAAGGCCATAGTCATCTGTTTGTATTTGTTCTTTTGAGTATGGAACAGGAAGAAGAGATAATTGACTCCAAAGGGTAGACAATGCTAACCCAACTGAATATGCCTTATTGTTTCGAAGTTTCTGAATCACTACAATAGAGACCAGGTTGTTATTTGAGATAGCCTCATCAAGTATGCTAAACAAAGGATAAGAAATTCAATATACATGTGCAATTATAAATACTTTCTTTCCTCACATTTTAACAACTCTGACATCAAGATGAAATATCCTAAGCTTAATTGGGAGTGCTTTTTTTTTTTCTTGGTGATACAGAAATTAATGAAGCATCTTAAAACTGACGCCATGAAATATTGTTTAGGTGTGTTTGTAACAGGTTACATACTTAAAAGAGAAACACATTCTTTCCATGAGTGGTAAGCTATACAGTAGTGTACAAATGGGAGCTAGTATTTTTTTTCCCAAGAAGATTGAGTGTTTTAAGTAGTATAAAACTCAGGAACATTCATTTTTAAATTGAATTTACTCTAATTTCTGATGCTAGGTCACTCTATCAGACTCTGAGATATACATATTTCCTAAAATGAAAAATAACCTCTTCTTATGGATAAATACTGTCTTGGTTGCTAAGATCCATTACTTATCAATTCTACAATTCCACTTAGCTATGGAGTCTTATCATTCCATCTGCCTCCTAGTTTCACTCTTCAGTCATACCTTTGCTGTTCTTAATCCCAACCTTCCAAAATAGAGGCTGAACAGCCTGCTTGATACTATTCTTAACCAAGATACAAAACTACCACAATACTGTCAGACTGAGTACTGCAGACATCAGAGTAACCCTTTAAATTTGCTTCAAAGGAAAATTCTAGATATAAACCACAGGTAAGAAGATTAACCAGAAAGTTACAGGTTGTAATATAGCACATGAACAAACAGTATGACCTTCAACAAAGTGTTTACTGGGTAACAACACAACAGCAAGATTCAAATTGGCATTTGCTTTTATTAGTGTAAGCAGAACACTCAATAATTTGTCATAAATTTTACTTTGGTGTCGCATTGACATTTGGGGGCAAACATCAAGGTACTTACACAAATAAAACAAGAACTACTTTGATAACAAAATGATAATTACCTGTTTGTAAAGGTTGAAGTAAAAGAAGAATAATTTGGGATATCTGTTTTCCAGAGGGCTCTTCAATCAGTTCAAGCAAACCCAACAATAATTCCTTTGGATTACATAACTATAAAAATATTCACAATTGAACCTGTTTAATACAAGTTGCATTTAAAGCCACATGATTACTATTTTAAAGAAAGCATATACTGAGAAAACACAATTATTTTTGCTTAACAGTAAAATGCTTCATACAATTAGAAGAGTAGTGAATCACCAGAGCTCAGGTTTCCTTTGAGCTTCCGTATGCTGCTTTAGATTGCTTGAGCTTCCCACATAGGAAGCTTGAGCTTCCTATTCCATGTTGCTGGGTATTTAGACTACCTTAGAGTTTCCTTTTTACTTCCTGGACAGATAAAATTTTGCATTGCTTTCTGAATGGCCATATTTTATCACCTTGCTTGCCTCATTGTTTTTTTGTTTTGTTTTGTTTTAGTGGGGGGTGTTGTTTATGTTTTTGCAGTGTTATGAATCAAACCCAAGGCCTCACACATGCTAGGCAAGCACTCCTACCACTGAGCTATATCCCCAGCCTATTTGTCTTGTATTTTTAAAAAACTCTCATAGTCTTCTTTTACCAAATACATATTTGTATATACCTGCACTGATCTCCAAGTAGCTTCTTATAATGTCTTTTTTAACTCAGAGTTTATTCTTTCTTAAAAGTTGTACGTTGAGGGCTGGGATTGTGGCTCAGTGGTAGAGTGCTCACCTAGCGCGGGTAGGACCTGGGTTCAATCCTTAGCACCACATAAAAATAAAGGCATTGTGTTGTGTCCATCTACACCTAGGAAATAAATATTTTAAAAAAAAGTTGTACATTGACTTATAACTCAACTAGCCTTTTACCAATGGTCTCTAAAAATTGTGAGTCACAACTGATCTGTGTTCTACTTCCTATTCATACTTCTATTGTGATCACTTACAGTCTAGGTTTTTCATATTTTTAAGAGGATATGAGGGCTGGGATGGTGGCTCAGTGGTAGAGCACTTGCCTAGCATATGTGAGGCACTGGGTTTGATTTTCATCATCACATATAAATAAATGAATAAAATAAAGGTCCATCAACAACAACAACAAAAAAGAGGATATGAAAGGAATTTCCACAGAGAAAAGAACACTGATATTTGATTTTGTTTCAATATTGCAAAAAAAAAAAAAAAATCAATGTTGTCTTGCATTATTTCTGTAAAATACATCTATATAATAAGGGTACTTATTAAAATACAACTTCCTAGGAAATGGAACTGCCCATCCAATTAAGTTTGGGCTTCTCCTCCTCCATGCATGTATAATATGTGAATTACACCCTATTGTCATGTAATCTAAAAAGAGCAAACAACAACAAAAAGACTGGGCTTCTCTCCAGAATTTTCTTCTTATATATCTTGATGAACTAAAAATTTTCTTATCAAATAAGAATTAGACATTAAAAATAATAATAATACTGCTGTGTGTTTTGACAAAGAGAACCTGGTTATTAACATACCTTTACCAATAAATCAAGCATCAGAAAATAATCTTTTCTTTTATCATCTTTATCATTCCATAAAAGGCACCGAACAACAGGACCAACAAGATTCCAGCCCATAGTCTTAATGATGACCTAAAAAAAAAAAAAATTTTCAGAGTAAAGCAAACACTGCCATCTACAGGATTCTCATAGTATGCTTTTCTAACTTGGCTTAGCTTAGAATTTACTTTGAAATAGGAAAAATGAGACAAGTGAGGCCCACAGCCGACTACTTCCTAGGGTTGGATGTCAACAGATACCAACATTTAAAAATAATTGTTAAGCTTTTCACTGAGATAAGGCAAAAGGGTCTTTACTTACTATCGGGGAACTTGGTTTTTCTCAGGATTTAAATAGTTCCTCTATTAAATTAATGCTTGAGAAGAGCAAGTACTTAACTTCCACAGAGAATTTTTGCTCTCCTGAGTCAAAGAAACACAGTCAATGCTTGTGAACCTTTAAAAGTTCCTTGGAGAATCCCTGAATATAATCGTTGTAATTTATATAAAATGAAAGGCTGTGACTTCATTAATTTTCTCTGCTTCTTTTTGCAAAGACATTTCAGAATGCTTTACCATTAGTGACTGGCATTCATTATTAGTCACTGATTTTCAAAATTACAAACAATATCCTTCAATTCTCTAGCCTACTTTGTACTGCAACTCATCAATATTTACCAAATATATAATACATAATATTCTGGGTGCCAAAAACAAATTGAGAAATAGATCAAATAAGATCCGTATCACCACAGTTCACATTCTAGGGTGATTCTTTAAAAACAACAAGGGATGGCAAAGGATGGCGTTGTGGCTCAGTGGTAGAGTGCCTTGCCTAGCATGTGTGAGGCACTGGATTCTATCCTTGACACCACATTAAAAAAAATCAATTAAAACAAAAACAAAACAATATGTATGTGATGAGGGCCACAACCAAGTTAAGATGGCGCCTGGCAGTAGGCCAGGAGGAGTGGTTTCTGAGCCAATGCCAGTGAGCCATTAAGATGATAAGGATTCCTTAATGACTGACTGCTGTATCTAGTTTATGTTAATTAAGTTAAGCTGTGGGTAATTAGGTTGGGTATATGTACCTCTGCAGTCCGGCAGAGAGGGGGTGCCTGCTACCTAGGGTACCTGCTACTTTGAGTTCCCGCTCAGTTCCCGCTGAGTTCACTCGCAATAAAGTAGTTCCTGCTTCAACCTTCAAGTTGCTTGTCATCTCCCAGTTATTTCACCACAACGGCATATGGTGGCCCGTACAGGGAACGCCTAAGGATAAGTGTAAGGTAAACTGCTCACCCCTGAGGACAGTGCAAGAGGATGGGTAACCATTTAAAGATTCTTCTTTCGCTTTTGTTTTAAGTTGCCTGTCCCTGGAGATGGGTGGGACAGAAGAAAAACCACTCACATCTGAGGAAAAACTATTTGTGTCTAAGGAACAGATAGGGAGATGGACATTTCAGGAGGATAGAAAGGCTGATATAATGAATTTTTGTTCTATTTTTGTTTCATTTTGTCTCAGTTTTATTTTGCATTATCTTAGTGAGGGGATCTTTGACACGAAAAAATGGAATTAAAAATTATTAAGAACCAAACCAAAAGGGCGTTAGGTAAATTACTAGAGGAAGGAGGCATCTCAGTAAAATCAAGAACAATCAGGGCATACATTAAGACGATACAAAGGTATTGCCCCTGGTTCATTAAAGAGGGGTTGTTAAATACATCACAATGGAACCATCATGGAGAAGATTGAAAAAGGATAGAAAAGGAAAGCCCAGAACTCTGTCAGTTGGCACATTACCATTATGGATGTTGGTACAATCCTGTTTGCTTAGTCTAGAAGAAGACATCTTAGTTAGTCAGACAAGGGAAAAAAGTTTAGAGGAGAAAGGGCTATTAGGGGAGAAGTTACAACAGGAGGTTGCTACTAACCCCTTTCTATCACCAGAGGGTGTAAGTATTCAACCAACAGCTCCACCTATGGAAACAACATATGCTGGGTGGCCCCCAACCCCCATAATTGATAGATGGCATCCTGAGACGGGACCTCAAAGGTTAGCATGCCCTGTATTTCAGGAGGAAGGAGGGCGGCGAATTCACCATTCTTAAGATTTCAAAACAGTGAAGCAGCTGAAAGAGGCTGTAACAACCTATGGTCCTCAAGCACCTTTCACAGTAAGTATGGTCGAATCTATTACCAACTTGAACTTGATGCCAGCAGATTGAGCCAGTATGTGTAGAGCTGTGCTAAATGGAGGACAGTTTTTACTGTGGAAGATTGCCAATCAAGAATTTTGTACAGAAACAGCTAGGCAGAATGAAGCATCCGGTTATCCTCAGAGAAATTTAGAGATGCTGTTAGGAGACGGACCTTATAAGGGCCAGCAACAACAAATTCAATACGATCCTGCCATTTATTCATAAATCGCTTCAGCTGCGGTTAAGGCATGGAAAACTTTACAAGGGCATGGAGATTTGCAAGGTCAACTATCCAAAGTAATACAGGGGACAAATGAGCCTTATGCGGAATTTGTAGACAGACTTTTGCAAACAGCTACCAAAGTTTTGGGGGATGCAGAACAAGCAATGCCATTAGTGAAACAGCTAGCCTATGAACAAGAAAATAAATGGTGCAGGGAGGCCATTAGACCATGGAGAAACACAGATGTAAACACATATATTAAACTATGTAGAGACATTACTGAATAGGGACAAATCATGGCAGCTACAGTACAACAGGCATTAGGAGCCAGGCCAAAAACATGCTACAATTGTGGACAAACAGGGCATTTTAGAAGGAGTTGCCCCACAGGAGAAGGTTTTAACAAAACTAGGTATCAAAGAGGTAGAATACCGGATATTTGCCCACGATGCCAACGAGGGAGACACTGGGCTTTTGAGTGCCATTCTCAGACTACTGCTCCGTTGTCAAGAAACGAACAAGGGGGCAGGGGATATGGCTCAAGCGGTAGCGCGCTCACCTGGCATGCGTGCGGCCCGGGTTTGATCCTCAGCACCACATAAAAACAAAGATGTTGTGTCCGCAGAGAACTAAAAAATATTTAAAAAATTCTCTCTAAAAAAAAAAGAAAGAAACGAACAAGGACCAGGTGTTTACCCACGATATCATGGAAGAAAACATTGGACTCCAATGCCAAAAAACGGACAGGGGGACCCAATGCTCCAGGGCCCACGACCACAAATATACGGGACATTGGAGAAACCCAACAATACCATCAGGGTAGTGCCCAGGACACATTATCCATTAGATCCCTCATTAGACAAACCAGAGGGAGCGCAGGGTTGGACATCTGCGCCTCTGCCAGAGCAGTACTAACTCCAGAGATGGGAGTTCAAATCATTCCCACAGGGGTAAAAGGACCTCTTCCCCAAGGAACAGTAGTCTTGTTGTTGGGACGAAGTTCCTCTACTCTAAAAGGACTTATGATAAGTCCTGGGGTAATTGACCCTGATTACGAAGGTGAAATAAAAAGTATAGCCAGTTCTCCTAGGGGTATATCAGTAATTTCATGAGGAGACAGAATCGCACAATTGTTGATAATACTCAGCCTGCTTGAAAAATTTTCCAGTCATTCAGTAGAAAGAGGTTCCAGGGGATTAGGCTCTACAGGTATAGATTGGGCTATGCTTTCTTTAAATTTAGATTCTCGGCCTATGCTAAAACTAAATATTCAAGGACATGAATTTAATGGGCTACTGGATACAGGTGCAGACCTTAGCATTATCTCCCACCAAGAATGGCCAAAACACTGGCCATTACACAAGCTACTCAAACGCTTGGAGGCCTAGGAATAGCGACAAATCCCCATAGAAGTGCGATGGTATTAGATTGAAAAGATCCTGAAGGATGTGAAGGAACTATACAGCCATATGTTCTAGATCATCTTCCTATAAATTTATGGGGACGAGATGTTCTAGGTCAATTAGGGTTAATACTAACAAACAACAACAATTCAAATGTGCCCACTATTATGGCTAGACAAGGTTTTAAGAAAGGAAAAGGATTAAGAGAACAAGAACAAGGTATAGTGGCACCAATTCAAATAAATCAAAAAACAGATAGACATGCATTGGGTTTTCAGAAGGGGTCACTGAGAAAATAAAAATTACTTGGAAATCAGAAAGGCCAGTATGGGTTTCTCAGTGGCCCCTGACTAAAGAATTAAGATACAAGCAGCCCATGACCTGGTCAAACAACAATTAGCGGAAGGACATATACAACCTTCTGTATCTCCCCATAATACTCCCATTTTTGTCATCAAAAAAGAAATCTGGCAAATGGAGATTATTGCAAGATTTAAGAGCTATTAATAACGAGATGGTTATCATGGGACCTGCTCAATCAGGGATTCCTCAATTGTCTGCTTTGCCAAAAACCTGGTGTGTTTTAGTTATAGATATTAAAGATTGTTTTTTTTTCAATTCCAATTCATCCTGAGGATAGTCCACATTTTGCATTAACTGTCCCTGCACTGAATCATGAAGGTCCTGATCAGAGATATGAATGGAAAGTACTCCCTCAAGGGATGGCTAACAGCTCAACTATGTGTCAAATTTATGTTAACAAAGCAATCCAGCCACTTAGAAATCAAAATCCTGAACTACAAATATTTCACTATATGGACAATGTATTATTAGCACACAAAGATAAAAACATATTGTTAGAATGTTATGCCATACTTACAAATTTATTAAAAAATTATAATCTAGAGATAGCAATAGATAAAGTACAATTAAATTATCCAATAAATTATTTAGGAGTTCGATTATCCTCAACCATGGTCCGCCCACCAAAAATTCAAACACAAGTAGATCAACTTAAAAAACTTAATGATTTTCAAAAGTTGTTGGGAGACATAAATTGGATAAGGCCTTATCTAGGCATACCAACAGGAGAATTGGGACCTTTATTTGATATTCTAAAAGGTCCATCAGATCCAAATTCACCCTGCATGTTAATGCCTGAAGCAAGAAAGACATTAAAACTCATTGGAAAATATGCATTTGCATAGAACTGATATGTTTGCCTTTATTATTTATTGTACTACCAACAAAAAATATTCCTACAGGAGTATTTTGGCAAGAAGGTCATTATTATGGATACATTTATCTTTTTCTCCTAACACTATTCTTACTAGGTATCCTGAGGCTGTAGGACAATTAATACTCAAAGGAATAAAAGCAGCAAAGGGAGTATTTGGAATTTCTCCTAATAAAATTATCACCCCATATACTATGGATCAAATTGATGAGTTAGCTAATGAGTTAAATACTTGGGCAATAATCGTGTGCAAATCTAATTGTTTATTTGATAATCACTTACCATCTAATCCTTTGTTATCTTTTTGGTCCTCGCATCCTGTAGTTTTTCCAAAAATGACAAGAAAAACACCTATCATGAATGCTCCAAATATATTTACTGATGGGTCAAGTAACGGTACAGCAGCAGTAGTTACCCCTGATCAAGCTTTTACATTTTTAGTACCCAAACAATCAGCTCAAAAGGTAGAGCTTAATGCAGTATTACAAGCTTTTGTGATGTATAAAGATTCTGTATTTAATTTATTTTCCAATAGTCAATATGTAGTTAATGCTATTATATCCCTTGAAGATGCTGGTAGGATTTCCCCCTCCTCTACTATTTTCTCTTTGTTTTCCACTATACAAAGTTTAATTTGGGATAGAAAAGATCCATTCTTTATAGGACATATCAGGGCACATACAGGATTGCCTGGAGCCCTTAGTTTGGGCAATGATTTAGCAGATAAAACTACACATGACATACATATTTTTTTGACATTAGAAGAAGCTACAAATTTTCATAAATCCTTCCATGTCAATGCTAAAACTTTACAAAAACGTTTTAAAATAACCAAGCAAACAAGCAAGACAAATAATAAAACAATGTCAAAATTGTGTCACCTTTTTACCACAAGTTAATCTTGGAATCAATCTTAGAGGACTCATACCTAATCATATTTGGCAGATGGACATCACACATTTGCCACAATTTGGAAAATTAAAATATTTACGTGTTACAGTTGATACTTCTTCTGGATTTCTGATGGGCTCCCTTCATACTGGAGAAAAAACTAAAGATATTATAGCTCATTGTTTACAAAATTTTGCCACTGTGGGCATTCCAAAACAGTTAAAAACAGATAATGGCCCTGGCTATACCTCTACTTCTTTTAAGCAATTTTGCTCATCATTTGGCATTACTCACATAACAGGAATCCCGTATAATCCACAGGGACAAGGCATAGTTGAAAGAGCTCACCAAACTATTAAAATGTATTTATTAAAACAAAAAGACGGAATTGGGAAGGGGTATATATCCCCCAAAGATAAACTTAACATAATCCTTTTCACATTAAACTTTTTAAATTTGGATTCATCAGGGCTTAGTGCTGTGGAAAGGCACATGTGTCCAAAAAATGTACATAAGCCTAAGGTACTTTGGAAGGATATTCTAACAGGACAATGGAAAGGTCCTGACCCAGTAATTGTCTGGAGTTGGGGATCTGTTTGTGTGTTTCCACAGGGAAAACAGCAGCCGATTTAGATTCCAAAGAGACTAACTAAAGCGATTTCTACAGACCAAAAAGAAGATGATTTGGCTCAAAGTCCATAACAGCTGATATCCAGAACTCCAGTTTAGCTATCCTTACATCTTCGACAATGGTTCTCCCACACCTGGAGGCTAATGAGTGATGAGCATCATAAAGGCCTTGAGACTTACTTGTGGAAATACCATCAAACCCATATGCAAATTACAAGGAGGAGGATGAGACTGCAGGATCAACTAATAAAAAAAAAAAAAGGATGAGCTATCAAAAGAAGAGTCAAACCTAGGTGGTAACTAGGATGCTTTTTTCAATATCTATTTTATTATGTCCTCTCCCATGTCATGGAGTTCTATTTCATTTTTTGAGCTCATACAGACCTAGGCTAATGTTTTTCTGATCAGTTCTATTTTTGGATTAACTGTGGAGTTTTTAAACATTGCAATGGAGATTTTACCTGTGAAAAACTATAAGGCCTTTACTGTTGTGTGTGCATACTTGTGTTATGTGTTGTATGTCTGTATGTATGTATGTCCATATATATTATATGAGGAGCGCTCATGAAAAAAATGGATCCAAATATCTTTTTCTAATTCACGTGATTTAAACAGTTTAATTTAAATTAGGTAACAAAAATAGGAGATTAACAGATCTGTTTGTTTACTTTCACTTTTCTTTTTCATTATATCTAATTCAGTTCAGAATAATTTTTAGTGCCTGCTGGAATGTTATACAATTTTTTTTTTTTAGTCATCACTGCCAGAATTCCTATCTTCATCCCTGTGCCAGTGAAGACAAAGGTAGAAGAATTTCCAGTATTATGAAAAACCAAATGGGACTTCAGAATTACAGCTACCATCATCACAACTGTTGCTGTTTCTGCTGCAGCTACTACAGCTTCTGCGATGGCTGTCACACAAACTGTACAAACTGATGCATTAATATTTACTTCAAGAAGAAATAGACATATTAATGGATTCCTCTGCTTTAAGCTGCTTGCGGAACTTACCTGGACTATGTATCATTTATATGCATTAAGAACTGATACAACAAATTGTAATTAGTATCAGGGTATCTTTGCTGATGGTGTCATCGGTGGTACAATTTTTCCAAAAGGAGCCGTCAATTGGCGTTTTGTATCTTCCCCCTTCTGTTTGTAGCAGGTTATCCACAAGTATGGCTAATAATGCTGGGCCGGTAGTCAATGATGGGTAAGGTCCAATTGCAATGGTACCAACCTAAGACAGGAGGCTGACGCCTTGAGGTCAGCTTATCCGATGACAGGTAAGGACCATATGTAGTATTGGACAACCTAAGACAGGCACAGTCCCTAATCCACATACTTGTTGTTTATATTAAACAAAAGGGGGAGATGATGAGGGCCACAACCAAGTTAAGATGGTGCCTGGCAGTAGGCTAGGAGGAGTGGTTTCTGAGCCAATGCCAGCAAGCCATTAAGATGATAAGGATTCCTTAATGACTGACTGTTGTATCTAGTTTATGTTAATTAAGTTAAGCTGTGTGTAATTATTTGGGTATATGTACCTCTGCAGTCTGGCAGAGAGGTGGTGCCTGCTTCCTAGGGTACCCGTTACTTTCAGTTCCCGCTGAGTTCACTTGCAATAAAGTAGTTCCCGCTTCAACCTTCAAGTTGCTTGTAGCATCTCCCAGTTATTTCGCCCAGCCGGACAACAGCATATATGAAGAAGAGGAAATAGCACATACAATACCTCCTTCTGACCCCATCCATTTTACAATACAGGTAGAGTTTGAAGAATAGAAAGAGAATACTCATCTCAAAGTAGGAAAGACAGGATAGGCCTTCCAAAAGCTAAGCCTTTTAGGAAAAATAGGTCTGTCAGGCACAGATAGGTGGAAAAAAAATTCAAGGCTCTGAAATAGCAATGTGTAAAGGTATAAGGCTTAACAAGTCTTGGAGAACTATCAACAGAGTATGTTAGGGTATGTGAACACATTTTTGCAAAAGAGGAAATACTATCTATTCACATCTTTGCTCATTTATCAACTATACATTTTAGAGTTTGTTATATCAACTTCCATGTGTTCTCTATATGTTAATATTAAGACAGTTATATTTATGGCAAAAAATTGTTAGGTTTTACTTTTGAGACATGGACTTGCTATGCTACCCTTGCTATGGTCTTGAACTCCTAGCCTCAAGCAATCCTCCAGCCTCAGCCTCTCAAACAAGTAGGACTTCAGGCACACGCAACCACAGCAGACAACATTGTCTTTATTTTTATGTAGCCAAGTATAATAATTTTGTTTGTTTTTGTCCCTTTTTTACTGCTTTTAGCCTAAAATGGATTCACCCCTAGATATTAATAAGCATTCATTTAAAATTTTTTAAAATGTGTATTTCACCTTTCTTTATATTTAATGAAATGTTAGGAATTTTAACAAAGAATAAAACAATCATACTTTTTTTTTCTAACTTAATGAGATAGTTCAGTTGATCTCTTTGAATACGTCTGTTACTTATAAGTGTAAAAGAATCCTTCCTTCCAAGGTTTTTTGTTTTTTTTTTTTTTAATTTTTTAGTTGTAGATGGACACAATATCTTTATTTTATTTATTTTTTATGTGGTGCTGAGGATAGAACCCAGTGCCTCACATGTGCTAGACAAGCACTCTACCACTGAACTACAACCCTAGCCTCTCCTCCAGAGATTTGATATTTTGTTTTCTCTCATTTTTTGTGTGGCTTCACTTTTAATATTTAGCATTTTACTAATCAGGAATGTGTTGCAAATCAATAACTAAATTTTTTCAAAATTACTCAATATTTTTCCATTACTTATTAAATAAACCCATACTTATTTTTAAAAACCTAATTAGTTCCTGTAAGATTCTACTTTTCCAAAGCACTTCTTTCCCTTTACAAAGGTGTACTTACTCTCTATAAGAGATCCTCTGAATAATCATCAACTACAAGAGAAATGACAGCTTTGAATAATATTTTGTATATAAGGGTTGAAAATTTTTCTTAAAATATTTTATAAATATTCTATTAGCTACAGGATAACCCAGTCACTAAATAATGTCTCATGGCTTTAGTTAGGGTTAAGGAAAGATGGTAAATAATTATAAGGAATTGGACTAAATCCTGACTGTGGTTAACGTATACTACCCTTTTTTAATTTAGTACTAACAATCATACGGAATAAGACTGTGACTCCTAATTTAAATGAGAATGCCAAAGTTTAGACATTAATGACAGACCCAATATCAGAGAATTCTACAGGTCCCAAGCTTATGCATTTCCTCCTATACTGCTAGTTCTCCACTGTGGGCAATTTTGCACCATACCTCCCAGGGGACATTTGACAAGATTTGCAGACACTTTTTGATTGTCATTACTGAAGGAGGTGGGTAGGGAAGCTACTGGTATCTCACAGGCAGCCTAGGGTTGTGCCAAACATTTTGCAATACACAAGAGAATCCCTCAAAATAGAGAACAATCCTGTTCAAAATGTCAATAATGGTAAAATTCTAAACTATAGTGTCTTAGGACCACTTCCCTATTTATATTTATCTGTTTTTTTTTTTAAATATTTAACACAGATTAATAGTAAATCTTTTTCTTTTTTGTACTGGGCATTGAGCCCAGGGGACACTTTACCACTGAGCTACACATCTCTAGTTCTTTTTATTTTACAACAGAGTCTTGCCAAGTTGCTTAGGATGGCCTCAAACTTGGGATCCTCCTGCCTCAGCCTTCTAAGTCTCTAAGATTACAGCTAATAATAAATCTTGACGAATCCCTTATAGTGTCACCTTGCAAAAATATTAAGTTGTAGTCAGTTTTAAACATTATCTTGTCAAAATCTGAATCTCTGTGATTCTCAAAACTATTAAGACTAAGCTTCACTATGCTTGAATCTATCCCATTAACCATTCAGAAGCACATTAAAAATAAACCACTGAGGGGTGGAAATCTCATGAAAATAAAAGGGAGATTAATAGAGAAAAGGAACCAGAGGGAGTGAGGAAGCAGGGAAAGGAGAAAAAAACAAAAAAACACCCAATTACTCAGGCATGTATTGACAGTTACAAATTCCCTTCTCCCTCTGCCTCACTGATGGAATGTTGATCCTCACCTCTTTAGCAGGCCTCTTCCTCAGTTCCTTAAGTTCCTCAAGATGGGCTCCTTGGGCCTCTTCTGCCACTTTTCTGTGGTCTAAGGCAAATACTTCCCCTCCCCTCAATTACCTAATCTTTAAACAAAACAATAACTAAATCTCTTGTTTCTTTACTGAGCTCAAAACCTTACTTTCCAATTGCCTGCTACATCTTAAAATTTCCAAAAGTCAACTCACTTCCTTCAGGAAACTTTCTCCTTTACTTAAGTTGCCTTTTTCTGTTCAGGATATCATACACTGAATTGTCCTTTCAGAAGCTAGAAATGTGTCATCCTTGCTGCCTCAATCTCCCTCACTCCCATAATCACTCAATCCCTTCTATTCTACCTAAAATTTTCTCATAAGTACTATATAATGTTAACCAGAGGTAAAGCAGAGTGGTTAAGAGCTCCAAAACCAGAATAGATATGAATCCTAATGTCACAAAAAAGCTGAGTTACTTTGAGGCATGTCATTTGATCTTTCAGTTAATTGTTTCTTATTTATAAAATGAATATTTTTTTTAAGATGAGGGTCTCACTATGTTGCCCAGGTTGCCCTTAAATTTGGCACTCAAGGGGCTGGGGATGTGGATCAAGCGGTAGCGCGCTTGCCTGGCATGCGTGCGGCCTGGGTTCAATTCTCAGCACCACATACCAACAAAGATGTTGTGTCCGCCGAGAACTAAAAAATAAATATTAAAAATTCTCTCTCTCTCTCTCTCTCTCTCCTCTCTCACTCTCTTAAAAAAAAAAAAATTTGGCACTCAAGTGATCCTCCTACCTTAGCCTCCCAAGTCTATACATATAAAAAAATGAATTTAATAGTAGTACCTATCTTTGGGGATTTGTGAAGAAGCTTAATAAATTAATAGATGTCAAGTATATAGATAGCATTTGGAAAATAGCAAGCTTAAATATTAGTTGTTACTGATTTTATTGTTAGCAGCTAAGTTAAGTACTCTCAAAGGTTATCTTCTGAGAATGCAATTGGGAAAAAAAAAATCACAAAGATTTAAAACACATGAAGCCCTCTACCACTGAGCCACAACCCCAGCCCTAACTGTTTATAGTTTGAGAAATCATTCTCTACAATGGGAAAGGACCTTGTTTGTGGATCAGGAATATTTTACTTACAATTTGATTTTCTATGCACATCTGACATAAAGGGGAATAGGATGATCACAAAATATAAGTATCTAGTTTGCTTGATATTTATATTTCTCAATGTAAATTAATGATTCAAATGTTATTTTTTGAACACCTAAAACTGTTCCTTTTAAAATTCTTTATATTTCAGCACTTGCTTCATTTATTCTGCCTCCTGATTGCTAGTTGTTGTTTTTTTGTTTATCTCTTCCAACACACTGTAAGTACCTTAAAGTATATTAGTATTCCTAGTTCCCTTTTTCCATTTTCTACAGTGAAAATTTAAGTTTGTTATTAAGTTTATTCTTAAACGTTTGATGGACAAAGGGATGAATAATAACATGTGATTATTCTCTTCTCAAGTAGAATCTGAAAAGTAAACACAAAGATTGTACTTACTTTATTCTTTTCATTTTGAATAATTGCTATTAGTTGGTCCGTGTGCCCTTCTTCTATACATCTCTGGCCTGCTAACTGAAACAGGCCAAAATCTTCTTCTTTAAAGTCATGCTCTTCTAGAATTTGCTGTAAAAACAAAATAAACAAAAGAATAAGCATATGCAAATAAAAATTCAGTATGACAACTTCTTAATTTATTTTCTTTCTTTGTAAAAAGGGAAATGTTTAAATCCTAGATAAATTCTTTGAAATTTAGGATTATAATAATTGCTAAGTGATTTTGAAATCTACTACATATCAAAGAATCCTATGAAAAGGATCAGCACCAAAATTAAAGAGGTTATTTAGATAAGGATATCATCTGTACAAATAATCCAATCTGCTGTCCTGTCCTCATGCTATTTATTTACCAGCCAAAAAAAGCAAGGATTAAAGAAGATAAGTAATCTGAGTAACCACAAAAGTAATTAAAAATGATGTCCTTCCCATATTTTAAAAGAAATTTTACACAAAAGAAAAAATTACTTACACATCTTTTAATTATGGACTGAAGTTCCTCCACAGCCATTCCTAATTATTATTTCTAGTTTTGATGCTGAAATGAATTAATATAAAAAGTTAACTGATATTGTTTCATTTTGTTCAATATTAGAAAACATTATAAGGAAAACATAAGGTTTTACTATTAGTGAATGTTAGTATGTTCACTTAAGAAAGTAATTTTGCTTTGGAAAAAAAAAAACAACTTTATTGCATCTTTTTAAGAGCATAGTTTTGAAAGAAAGAACCCTTTGGAGCATTCCCTAGAGGACAGGCAAATATGCTTTTAAAAGGCAAAGTATTTCTTCCCTGAAAAAAAAAATTTTTTCCACAAGTTGGGCCTAAAATGAAAATTGTAATCACTGGGGAAATTTTTATTTTTCAGTGTCCCACGACAAAAACTGGAATTCAATACAAGTCACCCAAAGGGGGCTGAAAGTTCAAACGCCCTCCACCCCATTTCACTGTAGGAGCTGCACTCCCCCAAAGTAAATCACTCCAGTCAGTGAAACCGCCATATCACACCGAGACAAGGCAATTGGCAGTCCTCAGGAGAACACCATCCGGCTCCCGCCGAACACCGGTTTCTCGAGGCGAGAAGGCTCGGCCCCAGTCTGCGGCAATAAGTGGGCTCTGCCGGTCCTCTAAGGAGGATAACACCCTAGCGCGCTTGTAGGCGGCATCCAGAGGAAGCCATTTCTCCCGACTCCTGCTGTACTAGGCGTTCTGGTCCCACCACCTCGCGGGGCCTAGTCACTCACCGCGCCGCTTCCCCCACCGCTCGCCGCGCACAGCTAGCCAGGCACACCCCCACCCCCGGACCTCCCGGTGTGGTCACTTACCCGCCGGACCTCGCGGTGCGCTTAGGCAGCAGCCACCACTTTCGACCCCGCAGGCCCCGCTCCGGCCCCGCCCCCGGGCCCGCCCCGGCCCGTGCGACGCGTGTGGAGGCGGAGCTTGGCGGGGGACGCCGGAGGCGGCCCCTGATCTTCTGACTAAGCTTCCCCATGGCTGACTGGGGTCGGCCACGCTCAGCCGGCCAGAAGGCCCGGGGTCCCCGCGCCTCCCGGAAAGCTGCAGGTAGGAAGAAGGGTCCCTTCCCATGTTTGGTTCCTGAGAGCTGGTCCCTGGCCTGGCTCCAGGCAGAGGCGTGCGGAACGCTCTCGAAAGGCCGCTCCAGGGAAGGTGGGGTGGACCCTGGAGTTGAGAAAAGCCGAGAGCTTCCCACCGCGGTCTTTTCGACTTCCCGCCGGGATCCCCTTGCCCCTTGGCAGATGTTTCAGGATTTCTCCCAGCATGCGCTGTGGCCGCTTCTCGCGGAGGGGAAGTGCGGGGAGGTGTTGGGAAACCCCAGGGAGCAAGTAAATGACCTGGGCAGCCTCAGTATTGTCAGGCAGTGCGGCTGGCCTTGATCTCTGGACTGGACCTTTCAGACAGCTTTCATGCCCAGTTCCAGGGAGTAAGGGACTCACTCCCCTGCTACACCAGTAGTAAACGTTTGGGAAGTGAAGATGTTTCCCTCTTAAAGTACTCAGTTATCGAATTTGGGGGAGCACTTAATTAACGAAGCAACTGTGATACATAAGAAAATTCAATCTCTAAAGAGATACATTTTAACAAAGAAAAATTGGAAAGTAATGCACAAAAACAAATTGTACTCCCTATTTCATTTTGATTTACACACAGCATTGGAAATGAAATATGTGGGCAAGAAGAAAAGATGACTATAGTTTGTTATTTGGACAGGAATCTCTACCTACCGTTTGTGTAGACTTGACCTGGGTGATGCGCTGTAATCCCAGCGACTCAAGAGTCTGAGGCAGGGGGATCACAAGTTTGAGGCCAGCCTGGGCAATTTAATGAGACCCTATTTCAAAATTTAAAAGAATAAATAAAAATGACTGGAGATATAGGTTAATGGTAAAGCATTCTTGGGTTCAATCCCCAACATATACACACACACACACACACAAAAGGCAACCTATTTTTTTTTTTTAATTGTAGGTCCTAAAGAGACAAGTGTTTTGAAACAAGAAGATGTGTTTAAAAGGTGAGTACTATTTGGACAAGAGCATTCACTATTATATTACCTGTTATATTAATTGAACCAATTTTAAAAACGATAACAGCTACTTATTTTGGAGAAAAGTGTCATGAGAGGGAAGAGGAAGATCTGGTAAGCACTATAAACTCTTATAGGCTGTTACATCCCTCTACTCTAGGTTTTAAGAAAACCAAACTGGAGACTGCCAGCATTCTGAGACAGGTGTATTTGTACAAAGATGTTGTGGGAACAGTGTTCTTGAATTTACAGATACTCCTTTCCCACCTCTTCGGGTCTCTTTTTTATGTTTATTTTTTAGTTGTGGTTGGACACAATACCTTTATTTTATTTATTTATTTTTATGTAATGCTGAGGATTGGATCCAGGGCCTCGCAGTGCAAGCGCCTCTACTGCTGACCCACACCCCTAGCCCTTCAGGTCTGTTTTTACTGGTATATAAACCAGAAACTCAATGTCCAAGTTTCTCTCATTATCACTCCAAGAAACTTTTTTTTTTTAAATTATATCAAGTCCATATTTTCATCAAAAAGCTGTCCTGTACTGTCTTTTGGCTCCTAAAAAGACAGGACAGTGCTGGGACTAGGGCTCCCACCTGTAATCACAGCAGCTGGGGAGTCTTAAGACAGGAGGATTTTGAGTTCAAAGCCAGCCTCAGCAAAAGCAAGGCAATAAGCAACTCAGTGAGACATTGTCTCCATATAAAATACAAAATAGGTCTGGGGATATAGCTCAGTGGTCAAGTGCCCCTGAATTCAGTCCCCAGTGTGTTCCCCCCACCACCCTGTGGGGGGGAAAAAAAGGCCAGATAGTATCTCAGGCTCATGTCACAAAAATATTTCTAGAATAGGAGTAGTCTATGATGGAGATAAGATATATATCTATCTATGACTTACCACTTTATAAAAACTCACTAATCTGTATTGACTTTTATCTTAATTTACTCATTTTTTCTTCCTAAAGTGATTTGCTGATTGTAAGATATTCCAGTCTTGGATTAGGTCCTGAGGATATGGTATTGAACAAAATAGACACAATTCTTGTAACCACTTGAACAGAGAAATATCAGTTAAGCTAATACAAATAAATATATAATTACAAATTTTGATATGTGCTATGAAGAGAAAGATTAATGTTATGAGGAGAAACTAATTACAGAAGTTCAATTTAGATGGGGATTGGCTGTGGGTTTTCAAGGAAAAGCCCTCTGAGGAAGTAATAATTAAACTGAGACCTGAAGGCTAAGCTTGCATTAACCATACAGAGTAGCCACTTCAAAAAAAGATGCCTGGGGCACAGGGCTCAGTGGTGCATGCCTGTAGTCCTAGTGGCTGGCTTGCTCGGAAGGCTGAGTCAGGAGGGCTTCAAGTTGAAAGCCAGACTCAGCAAAAGCAAGGCGCTAAGCAACTGGGTAAGGCCCTGTCTCTAAATAAAATACAAAATGTGTCTGGGGATGTGGCTTAGTGGTTGAGTGCCCCTGAGTTCAGTCCTCAGTACCAAAAAAAAAAAAAAAAAAAAAAAGATGCCTGGGATGATCTGGGATAATGTGTGCATTTGGGCAAGGGAAAAAAGGAGCATAGGAAAAGGTTAGAGGCAAAATTCTTCACATAGTACCTGGTAGGTCATGGTGAGAAATTAGGTTGTCTAGTTGCAGATGGGAAAACTTAATGAAGTAAATGTTGAAGACAATAGGCTGAGAATCATCTAAGAATGGAGAAACTAGATGGATTCAAAATCTGTTTTGGAAAATAGTTCCCTGCAGAGTAGCACCATATTAACTGGGCTTTAGGAAACATTACAAGAGTAAAATTTAATTAATATTGATTATGGTGGTGAATTGCAACTCTTCTCAACATTGATCTGACCACAGACCTTACAATTTGAAGAATATAGGTAAGCCAAAATGTTTTTGGGTTGTTTTGTTGTGATGCAGTACTGTGGATCAAACTCAGGGCCTCTTGCATGACAGACAAATATTCTGATGAGCTATATCCCCAGCCCCAGCTGAAATGTATTTTGAGTAGGTCACTCAGGGTTATGAAACAAGCATTCATGGGAATAACCAAATCATTGAGAGGAGTGTCCCTCAATAAATTTATTCCAACTTAAAAATTCTTCTACATTCAACCAGCTAAATACCATTAAGACAGACATTGAAGAGGTTTGCAAAAATATAACAGTTCTACTCATCTCACAAAATTTTTCATTTAAAAAGTTAACATGTAATAGGTTGATAATATTTTTAACATGTAATAGGTTAATAAAGGAATTAATAAATAAATACTTTTAAGTTTTTTCAGTTTGAATCCTAATGTGGTAAATGTTGACACGTAAAATGCATGTATGCAAAAGTTCTAATTTTAATAGTGTAAAGGAGTTCTTAGACCAAAAAGTTTGAGATCTGCTTCTACACACCACACTGCCTATCATTTGTGACAGAAGGTCACAATAAGACAGGAAACAGCTCTAGATATCTGTCAATTAAGAGGAGTATGGCTCAGGTAGAGGTGGTTGAGTCAAATTCCTTAATGCAGGTTATATGTATACTGATCTTAGTACGTGATGTGGCTTTTGTTGGTAGGCAGCAAAATGAGAAAAATTTTTTAAAATAAGTTTTTCATGAAGCTAAATGTGTTCAATAAAAGATACCTGTCATTTAATTTTTTTGTACTTATTTAATATAAAAAAAGATGTTGCAAGGCATAGTGGTACATGCCTATAATCTCAGAGATTTGGGAAACTGAGGCAGGAGGATTACAAGTTCAAAGCCAGTCTCAGCAACCTAGCAGGGCCCTGCACAACTTAGTGAGACCCTGTCTCAAAATAAAATCATCTGGAATGTGGCTCAGTGGCTAAGCATGCTTGGGTTTAATCTTTGGTAACAAAAAAAGAAAAAAATTATCTTTATGAAATGATGTGTGAATCGGTGTTGTCACAAAATTCTTGTTTTAATGTCCATATTTGACAAAGTAAGTTGTTGACAAAACTGTCAGATTGTTTCTGGAAAACATTGCTGGAAATGAAAGTCTAAAAGTCTTGGAAGTCAATGAAAGTAGAATGGATGAAGACATTCTGGGTCCAGTTGTAAGGATTAAGGACCAGGAGGCCAGCAAAGGTAGTTCTGATAGGTAAGTAGAAACCAGTGCAAGAAAGGAACAAATGAGTCACTAGGAAGGTTGATCTCCTTGGTTCTATGGCAGTGATTCAACCCTGTTGAAAAGTAATAATCAGGCCCCATTCTCAGGGATTCTGATTTAATTACCTTACAGTGGGAAATGAGCAGCATTTTAGTATCTTGTTTTAAAAAATCTCCACAGACAATGCTAATGTGGAGCTGAGACTGAGAATCACTGTTGATAGGTCTATCTTTTGATTAGATAGTCTGTGTTTTTTGAGTTCTGTAATATATGGGGGCAAGCAAAAGCTGACAGAGCCCTGCTGATAGCAAGAACAAGCCCTCCCAGGAAGACTTTTCTTTACCTAAGCCATACATTCCTATCAATACAATTATTTAACAAGACCTCACAACAGGAATAAGTAGTTTTTTGCAGATGTGACTGTTCTTTCAAGTTGGGCAGACCATCAGTTAATTTTTGAGACTTAACAAAAACACAAATTTCTACTTAGCAATTATCTACTTTCTAGTGTCTTCTGATATTTGGCTCTTTATCAGAGAAAAATCCTTTTTTTTTTTAAAGGTACCTGTGGGATAGAGTGTACCTTAAAATTGGTAGAGTATAAACTAGCAGGCAGAAAAAATTCACATTATTTTCTTTAGGAGTCTCTAAAGTGCTTCTTTTTTGCTCTTTATCAGGGAAATAGTCCTTATGGGCTGACTTCTGTGTACATGGTGCAACAAATAGTTTGTTTCTTTTTTGAAAAGTAACAGCATTAAAAAATGTAAACTGGCAAAATAGGTTAGTGTTGGATTTTAAAACATGAAATATTATAAGCATGAAAAAACTTTTTATGAGATTAACCTCATTATTTTTTTAGGAAAACAGAACTAGAAGCAGCTGTGAAAAAGAAGATTGAGTTTGAGAGAAGAGCTCTACATATTGTTGAACAACTTTTAGAAGAGAATATTACAGACGAATTCCTAATGGAATGTGTATGTGTTAAGTGAACAAATTATTAGTTTTATAGTATAATATCTCCAAATCTATACAAAATGAAACTTCTTTGCATTGTTGAAATCTTTAAATCTGATGTCAGTCATTACATACACGTAATGTGCTTTTATAATTCATGCATTTTTAAATAACCAGCTATCCTAATATTATTATATAATTATTTTAAAATGCATTAATGAAAAATAGCAAGTATATAGCAAGATTACTATAGTTAAACTAATGTTTATATTTTAAAGTTGCTGAAGGAGTGAATTTGAAATTTTCTCATTACAAAGACTTATGTGAGATGATGGATGTGTTATAACCTGATTTGTTCATTCCACAATGTGTATGTGCTCTAAAACATTTGTATCCTATGAGTGTATATAATTACTATGTCAATTAAAAATAAAACATTTAGGGAAAAAAAAGTACATTTTGACCCTTAGTTATAGTTCTTTTAATCAGTCTGCTGATATAACTTGATTTTTTTCTTCCCTTTGACTAATGATCACAATGTCAATTTTCTGATATTCTGTGTATTGTGCTATTTTAAGTAACAGATTATTTTTTGTGAATGTAATTCATTTTGATATCTTTAAGACCTGAAATATAGATCATGTATGACTTAAAACAAAATAATTTGCATTAAATTTTTAAATAGCTTTATTAAAACTTTTAATGGAAATTCCTTTAAATCCTCATTATCTATTATAGAAAAAAAATTAAGTTTCTATTACAAAAGTAATTTTTAGTGTAGTTCAGGGATTTTTCCAAAACAAAAATATGAACATGACAATATTTAAATTAATATAGGTAACTACATCAAAATCTGCATATATGATGATGCTGAACAAAATAAAGACAAACCAGAAATGCTTCATTTGAGACAAAAAACATGTCACTCTCAGTAAAGACTATTTCAATCCCTATAAAAACCATTTGAGACCTAGTCTGAAAATTAAAAAAGCAGGGGACAGGGGATGTAGCTCAGTGGTAGAGAGCACTCCTGACTTCAATCCCTACTTCTGAAAAATTTTTTTTTCAAAGTTAAAAAGAAGAATTAAAATTATTTATGCATGAATATATTTGGTGTTAACTTATTAACCATTCTATATTGTTTTTTCGAAAGCAGGAACATTTGCACAAAAATTTGTGCAGGAGTTAACATATTTTACCTATCTTAAAAATAGATAAAATTACATAGTTCTAGTACTTCATGTGGTTTATTTTTTTTAAAAAAGTACTTGCTTAAAAGATACTATCATTTAGTGTTGGTATAGCACCACTTCTTCCTGCTGCCTCAAAATAATTTTATCAACTGCATAATCTACAAAGATGCCTACACTTTGTAGTGGTGGAAGTTTTTGTTTTTTAATAATAACTAACATTTTTTGATTGTTTACTATAAATTAACACTTTTGAGTGCTTTTTAATTTCTCCTCTAATTCTAATTTTAGACTTATTAGGTACGTAGTATTGTTGCTCCTGTATTTTTAGATTAGATTGATGAGTAAAGATCAATTTCTTTTCCATTAATCTGGAAGAAAATGCCTCTCTGGTTTCATTACAGGGGAAGTTCATCACACCTGCTCACTACAGTGATGTCGTGGATGAGCGTTCTATTATCAAACTCTGTGGTTATCCTTTGTGTCAAAAGAAGCTGGGAATTGTAAGTAACTGTTTTAAAATTATAGCCTTTGTCTGATTTTTAGCAAAATGCTCTATGGAAAGAAAAGAAAGTGAAACCTGAGGTAATGAACTGATGTCATGGCTTAGTCAAAAATATGATAGGTAGATGACTTAAATTTGTAATAAAAGTTCATGTTAATTTTTTTTGTAAGCTATGCTTTCTTTTCTTTAGGTACCAAAACAGAAGTATAAAATTTCTACCAAAACAAATAAAGTCTATGATATTACTGAAAGAAAGGTAAGTTCAATAGCTATTTCAATGTGGTAGTTAATTCTTATTATGATATAAACTAGAATTTAAAAATAGCTTTATCATCTTGCCTGTTAGAAAATAACCATGTTAAAAGTTTATTTGTAAATATTTCAACCAAGGCACTAAAAACAATTCCTTGCTTAAGCTTTAATTAAGACTTAAATATATATTGGCACAAATTATATATAGATTGTGTACAATAAAACTACGTAGTAGCACAATTCAAGGTAAGTAAATCATAGAATAGAGAACCAGTACACTCAACACAAATGTGGATACTTGATATGTGGCAGTGGGAGTATTATAGTTCAGTGAAGGAATGACGGCTTTTTCCATAAATAGCACTAACAGTTATCTAGATAAAAAATGAAAAAATATACAAACCAGGTGAAATAAAGACTTAAATATGAAAGGCAGACATACATTTTTTTCCATCAGGGATTTCCAAAAAGTGAAAAAATAAGCCACAAATAAGAAGTTATATTTCCTACATATAATCTGACCACAGATTCACACTGAGAATATATAAGCTATAAGAAAAAGAGAGCAAAATTAATGGAAGACTTTTGTACAATTAACTTGAATGACTATTAAACATATAAAAAGATCTTGCTCAGTCTTTTTAGTTATCAGGGAAATAGCAAATAGCAACACATCAAATTACATTTTTCAATCCCAAAAGTAGCAAAATTTTAAAAATCTGATAATATTTGAAACTCTTTATGTTGCTTGTAGTAATAAAAATTTAGTATTTACCTGGTAAAGTTGACTTTACTATAGCATCCCCAGGGCCTCATGCATGCTAGACAAGCACTCACCCCTAAGCTATATCCCTACCAGCTTTGCACTTTGTTTATGACCAAGTCTTTCTATTCCTTTGTACATACCTTAAAGAAGTTTTTGTTCATATGCACTAGTAATAATATATATGTATAAGAATGTTCACAATGGGAAAAACAAAATGTGGCGTATGCGTATTATGGAATATTATTCAGCTGTATAAAGGAAGTAAAGTTTGATGCATACTATAATATGGATAAACCTTGAGGATGTTATGCTAAGTGAAATAAGCCTGCACAAAAGGAAATATTATGATTCCACTTAGGTATCTAGAGTAATGAAATTCAAGAGACAGGAAGCAGAATGGTGATCGATAAATAAGGAATTAGTTCAGCAAAGTAGCAGGATATAAAATTAACACCCATAAATCAAAGGCATTTCTGTTTATCAGTGACAAATCCTCTGAAAGGGAAAACTACTCCATGAGGAAAACTACCCCATTTACAATAGCCTAAAGAAAAATAAAATGCTTCTGAATCAACTTAATGAAAAAGGTGAAAATCTGTACAATGAAAACTATAGAACCCTACAAAAAGAAATCAAAGAAGACCTTAGAAGATGGAAAGATTTACCTTGCTCTTGGATAGGCAGAATTAATATTATCAAAATGACCATACTACCAAAAGCACTGTACAGATTTAATGCAATTCCAATCAAAATCCCAATGGCATTTCTTATAGAAATATAAAAAGCAATCATGAAATTCATCTGGAAAAATAAGACACTCAGAATAACTAAAGAAATCCTTAGCAGGAAGAGTGAAGCAGGTGGCATCACTATACCAGACCTTGAACTATACTACAGAGCAATAGTAATAAAACCAGCATGGTATTGGCACCAAAACAGACTGGTAGACCAATGGTACAGAATAGAGGACACAGAGACTAACCCACAAAATTACAATTATCTTATGCACAAAAAAACATGCATTGGAGAAAGGATAGCCTCTTCAACAAATGGTACTGTGAAAACTGGAAATCCATATGCAACAAAATGATATTAAACCCCTATCTCTCACCATGCACAAAACTGAACTCAAAGTGGATCAAGGACCTAGGAATTAAACCAGAGATTCTGTGTCTAATAGAAGAAAAAGTAGGCCCTAATTTTCATCATGTGGGATTAAGCCCCAACTTCCTTAATAAGACTCCTATAGCATAAGAATTAAAACCAAGAATCAATAAATGGGATGGATTCAAACTAAAAAGTTTCTTCTCAGCAAAAGAAATAATCTGTGAGGTGAATAGAGAGCCTACATCTTGGGAGCAAATTATTACCACTCATAAATCAGATAGAACACTAATTCCTAAGGTATATAAAGAACTCAAAAAGCTAAGCACCAAAAAAACAAATAACCCAACCAATAAATGGGTCAAGGACCTGAACAGACACTTCTCAGAAAAGGATATACTATCAATCAACAAATGTTGAAATTTTCATCATCTCTCGCAATTAGAGAAATGCAAATCAGAACTACTCTAAGATATCATCTCACTCCAGTCAGAATGACGGCTGTTATGAAGACAGACAATAAGTGTTGGTGAGGATGTAGGGAAAAAGGTACACTCGTACATTGCTGGTGGGACTGCAAATTGGTGAAAGCAGTATGGAGATTCCTTGGAAAACTAGGAATGGAACCACCATTTGACCCAGCTATTTCTCTTCTTGGTCTACACCCAAAGGATTTACTACAGGGACACAGCTACATCAATGTTTATAGTAGCACAATTCACAATAGCTAAACTGTGGAACCAACCTAGATGCCCTTCAGCAGATGAATTAATTAAAAAATGTGGTATATATACATAGTAGAATATTACTCAGCAGTAAAAGAGAATAAAATCATGGCAATTGCAGGTAAGTGGATGGAGTTGGAGAAGATAATGCTAAGTGAAGTTAACCAATCCCAAAAAAACAAATGCCGGTAGGGAGGGGAGGCATGGGCGTATTAGACGAACTCTAGATAGAGCAGAGGGGGTGGGAGGGGAATGTATTCCACTGTCGTTTATTTTTAAAAAATCAATAAAAAAATAAATGGAGAATTAGTATTTGATGCATATAGAGTTCAGTTTTGTAAGATGAAAAAACTTAATGCTGGCGATGGTTGTATGACAATATGAACTACACAAAATGGATAAGATGGCAGATTTTACATTGTATTTTATTACAGTTAAAAATTTTCATTATAAAAATGTTGATATTAACATTGAAATGATTGTAAAAAATTAGAAACAATTGTCTATAAACAATAAAATTTAATATATTAACACAATGGAATCTCAAATGTAGCAAAGATGGGATGTTATAATTACATGAATAAGTCTTAGAAACATGATTTTGAACTGAAGACGAGAATATGTAACAGCATTATTCCACTTAAAGTTTAAGAAGAGGCAAAACTGAATATGCATTATGGGGATATGGATGTAGGTGGCAAAAACTAGAGAAAGAGGCTGGAATTGTGGCTCAGCAGTAGTGCTCTTGCTTAGCACCGGCGGGGCCTGGGTTCGATCCTCAGCACCACATAAAAATAAAGGCATTGTGTTGTGTCCATCTATACCTAAAAAATAAATATTTTTAAAAAATTAGAGAAAAACAGGGAATGATTAACATCAAATTAGGATAGTTTTTACTTTTAGGGAATGTAGGGGGCCATGGGGTGGAGCCCATAGAAGCCTTCAAAGGCACTTTACCTAATTTCTTACCTTAGGTTGGTGTTCAAAGATTAGTGGGGTTTTGTTTTAGTCTTTAAACTGCACATTTATGTTTTATACTCTATTGTATATAGGTTATATTTCATAATAAGGAAAATAACTAGTTTTAAAATCTCTTTTTCAGTCTTTTTGCAGCGATTTTTGTTATAAAGCATCCAAGTTTTTTGAAGCACAAATTCCCAAAACTCCAGTATGGGTTCGAGAAGAAGAGAGGTAATTTAAATCATTATATATGCACATTTGTTCATATATGTACTAATTTCTGCTCTTTGAGATAAGCTGAAAGTAGATCTGGTTTTCTCTAGAGTGTTAAGATTTTACATGCTTTAATTGTGATGAAATGGTTATATTTTGAGCATAGTTATTAAGGATTTTATACTTAAAATCAGAAAACTTACACATGCAGATGTTATTTACTTGTTTTGTTTGCTATTTTAGCTTTAATCACAAAACTAGAACTTCAACTGGCTTCCTGCCGTGCCAGAAATGTCTATGAATCTTGTTACTATAATAATCCTGAATTAAGAATATTAAATTTTTTTCAGAAGATACTAGGTTTTGTTATTAGGAAACTATGTACTAAGGTTCAAATTTTTTTGAAAACTCATTTAATCTTTGTCAAAATTAGTATATTGTATCATAAATTTAAAGAAAGTTTATTAAAGTCATTTTTGCAAGGAAGTTTATGGTCAATGCAAGAGTCTTACCACTTGATAAATACTTAGACACTTGCAATATTTTACTAGGTAATGAATATTGAGAGTGAAATGCCATGATAATGTAACAGGTAACAAAAATTATCATAGTAATTAAATTATGTTATCTAGAAAGTCCAAACAAAGGCTCAAAGAGATAAATAATATTCCAAATAATTTATATTTGGAAAAGAATGTTGCAACAAAGAGAGTATAATTTGTGACAAGACAGTAAAGATCTATGCTAATAAATACATTAAATATAATGAGATGCAGTTAATTAAAGAGTTTTGTCCTTGGGCTGGGGATGTGGCTCAAGCGGTAGCGCACTCGCCTGGCATGCATGCGGCCCAGGTTCGATCCTCAGCACCACATACAAACAAAGATGTTGTGTCTGCCGAAAACTAAAAAATAAATATTAAAAAAAAATTTTTTAAAAAAAAGAGTTTTGTCCTTCCTCCCAAAGAGAAAATCCTTAATGTCTCATCCTTAAAGTCTCATCTGATGAAGCTGACATGACACCACTCTAAATTCAACCAGCATCATTTATAGTTACAACAGTATCTTTAGTGACAGACACCTTTGCCTTCCAATCCAATACTCTGTGACTTAGAATATGTAAAACATAACACTTTTTTACCTTAATTGAATTGTATATAATGAAGACTAAATTATTCATCATTTCACCACCAACCTTCAGCTTTGTTTAGAGGATAAAACATTGTGGTATTGTCCAGGGTAACTAGAAAAGCACTTTGTTTTTCATTTTCTTTTTCCCATTTTAATTATGTCTTTCACTAAAGAAGCTGATTACCACCTCAGCCCTACAATAGCATATATTCCATTCCCCACTAAGATCTATGTTTCTTAAATTATCCTTTGTTTACAAACAGTCCTTTTCTTCTTATTAAATTTAACCCTCTGTGTTATCCTTATGCTTGCTTCAAAGCCATTTACCAAACCACCATGTCTATTTTTTTCAAACATAGTTATTGGTACTTGTATAAGCTAATTTAAAAGGTTTTCCTCTAACCTTTTCTTAAAATCTTACCATTCTATGTTCAAAGGTCTATTTTTTCCCAAAACTTGAAACTTGGTCACTTTATATTTGTGATTCTAGAAATCCTAACTTGTTCTCCTTTCCCCACATCACTAAAAAAGAAAGATGAAAATGGTCTTTTATTTTCCCTAACATAAAGTAATCAAATTACATTAAAAATGTGCAGTATGAGCTTTGTACCTGGCAGGCCATGCATACAAGGATAAAACCAACTTGAGAATTTTAACAGTAATTGAGAGGACAGAACAAACACACGATTGAAACACGTTTTTACTAATTTTAATGGGAACATGTAATCTAAATTAGCAAGGTTAGGACATTGCTTAATGAGAAACTGTAAATTGGGAAAAACCTCATCAGAGTGTCTTGGAGTATTGAACATTGGCTCACTTGAACTAAGGAATATACATGTCATTGTTTTTCCTGTTTTAATTTCTTTCAATTTAATTTTTATCCATGGTTTCACTTTCTGTTGTTTCAGTTACCCATGGTCTATTGAAGTCTGAAAATATTACATGGAAAATTCCAGAAATAAACAATTCATACGTTTTAAAATACACACTATTCTGATTAGCATGATAAAAATCTCACACCAGTTTGTTCCCTTCTGCCCAGAACATGAAGCATCCCTTTTCCAGACTGTTCATACATACACACTTCTTACTGGTCTCTTAGTCACTTCGTAGCTATACAGGGGAAAACACAGTATATATAAGATTTGATACTATTCATGGTTTCATGCATCTGGGAGTGGGGCACTTGAATAAATTCTCCACAGTTAGTGGGGACTACTTATGTATTGGGAGAAAACATAATATTAGGCAAGTAGTAAGAAGCAATATATCCTCAGTCAAGTACAATCAAGCTCTCAGGAGCCATCTAATGTTTTTGAGCAAAACTTAAACTTGGGTTAGCATACAAGATAAGAACCATATTTAAAGATCCTAAAGGATCCTTAGATTTAATCCAACCTTCCATTAAACAAGCTCAGAAAGATTAAGTATACTTACGAGTGACAGATTCTGAATGAGGCCAAGAATATTTATTATATTCCACTTGATTAGAAGAATTGGAATCTTATACGTTTTTCCCATTGTTTATAGTATAACTATAGCCCTTAATTACATATAGCAGTTACCAGTTTTATAACCATACCAGTATTTTTCTATCTGGATGAATTAACATTACCTTAATTTGTGAATAATTCTGGGAAAGTATTCTGCCAGTGTTATTTAATGAATCCATTTGAATCCACTAGAGGTCACTGTTTTTTCAGAGACTGTTTTCTTTTTCTTAAATGTGTGCCAAAAGTCTCTTCACATATGGTATGGGGTACAGTGTTCAGAATCAATTTTTTAAAGAGAAAAAATGATCTCTTTTAAATGGTAGCACTTACTATTTAATGCAAATATTTTATTGACTTACAGTGAGTCATAATAATTATAAGAACTGCATTATAGTAGTAATTTTAATAATCAATTTTAAAATTTTAAATCCATTCAAAGAATTAGATATCTTATTGTAATGAATTGCAAACTTTTAGATCACTATAATAAATGCATTTTTATCATGGCCTAATATATGCATATAGGTGAAAAAAAGATTTATGCAATACCTCTGTTGTTTTCTACTTTTTTACTTTTGTAAAATGCTGGTAGCAGCTTATTTAATTGATTGGTCCTGATATATAGCTTTAAGAGCCCTGTTGTATAATATCTAGCTTATATTTTTAGTTGTTTAATATAGGAAAGGAACTTATCATCACTAGACCTCAGTTTCCTCATTTGTAAAAGTAGAAAGTTGCATTTAGCTTCTTAGTTCCTTTTAATTCTAATGCTTTACAGTTTTAAGTCAGTTATGTCTTTTTTTTTTCCCAGTGTGTCTATAGTTACTGCTGCTATAATTAGTGGTTTCTAGGTAAGGAAATGTCTTATTTGTAAAAGTGAAGAAAATTAAAATTATCAGGATGAGAGAAACTTTATTACTATCTTGTAACAAAAGTCTGTCTGACTTAAAAATTGAATGTCAAAGTTACCAGCTTTAGTAATATGTACTCTTTAGTTTATAAAAACAGAGTGATAAGGGATTGGATCAAAGTTTTTAAATTATAGAGGGGAAAAGGATATTTTTGAGTATGTCCTGAACAATTTGAAGTTGTCGTCTTTAGGGACTCCCAAGTTTTACATTTGGAAATCAAATCAATTTGATTTTTCTTACATTATAGTGAATGTTTATTTAAGTTAATATATCTTACAATATTTAAAAGCTAGTAGTATCCCATAAAATTTATAAGGTATTACTTTATACCACAGTAATTCACTATCTGAAGGATAGAGATGTATAAATGATTTAAGAACGGTTTAGACAAATTCATAAACTTTAGCACCACACTTTTCATCAAGACTTTGAAGTCAAAAGGAGCCTTGGAGTCTTTTTAATTCTTAGTTTTAAGGTAGGAAAACATACATGGAGTATACCTCTTAAGTCACAGAGAACAACAATGCGTCTCACAAAATGTCTCCTGATTCCCTGTAAGAGAAAAAAACATTGACCTAGAATGGTTTGGGTCATAATGCAGTATAATGAGACCCACATTGTGAGTTCGAAATTTTTTACCCACTTGGTGACCAGAAACAGACCACATATAGTTTTAATGATCTGAGAGAGTATGCTCATTTAGACAGGCATATGCTTGCATTTATAAATCCTCTTAGGTTAAACATAGACTCTAACAAGTCTTTGAAGGAGGGAATTATGATGTAAAATCTACAATCTAAGAAGAAATGACAAATTTTGAAAAGCAAATTATAATTTTAAAGATCTAATTGGGGTGAATAGTTAATGCTGACAGAGCTAAAGGCGCCATCATGTGGCCCAGAGTAGGGGATTTTCACACACCATTTCTTGGCAATAAACAGTATAATCTCAGAGGTGCGGAAGCCAAAAACCTCTGCAGAACAACTTTTATAACCTCTTCCTGAACAGCCACCTCTTTTGCTCAGTTTGCAGAATAAAAGCTTTGTGAACAGATTTTAATGTGTCTAAAATACAACTGAAAAGTTCCCACCACAGGAGAGAATTATAGCTTGTTTCTTCTCTTGGTTTCTATCATATATATATATATATATTTGAATTGTGTATACACATACACACAAGTACATATATACACAAACCATAAATCATTTTAGGTTTACTTTCCTAAAGTTTAATCATCTAAATTATGCCTTAATGAAAATATTTATGAAGATCATTTTGAATGTATTCTTTAACTAAGATGGTTACTTAATTTGTTTTTTTTTAATATTTTTTTTAATTGGTTGTTCAAAACACTACATAGTTCTTGATATATCATATTTCACACTTTGATTCAAGTGGGTTATGAACTCCCATTTTTACCCCATATACAGATTGCAGAGTCACATCAGTTACACTTCCACTGATTTACATATTGACATACTCATGTATGTTGTATTCTGCTGCCTTTCCTATCCTCTACCATCCCCCCTCCCCTCCCCTCTTCTCTCTCTACCCCCTCTACTGTAATTCATTTCTCCCCCTTGTATTATTTTTCCCTTTCCCCTCACTTCCTCTTGTATGTAATTTGTATAACCCTAAGGGTCTCCTTCCATTTCCAGGCAATTTCCCTTCTCTCTCCCTGTCCCTCCCACCTCTCATCCCTGTTTAATGTTAGTCATCTTCTAATGCTCTTCTTCCCTACTCTGTTCTTAGTTACTCTCCTTATATCAAAGAAGACATTTGGCATTTGTTTTTTAGGGATTGGCTAGCTTCACTTAGCATAATCTGCTCTAATGCCATCCATTTCCCTCCAAATTCTATAATTTTGTCATTTCTTAATGCAGAGTAATACTCCATTGTGTATAAATGCCACATTTTTTTTTATCCATTCGTCTATTGAAGGGCATCTAGGTTGCTTCCACAGTCTTGCTATTGTGAATTGTACTGCTATGAACATCGATCGATGTAGCAGTGTCCCTGTAGCATGCTGTTTTTAGGTCTTTAGGGAATAGACCGAGAAGGGGAATAGCTGGATCAAATGGTGGTTCCATTCCCAGCTTTCCAAGAAATCTCCATACTGCTTTCCAAATTGGTTGCACCAATTTGCAGTCCCACCAACAATGTACAAGTGTACCCTTTTCCCCACATCCTCGCCAGCACTTGTTGTTGTTTGACTTCCTAATGGCTGCCAATCTCACTGGAGTGAGATGGTATCTTAGGGTGGTTTTGATTTGCATTTCTCTGACTGCTAGCGATGGTGAGCATTTTTTCATGTACTTGTTGATTGATTGTATGTCCTCCTCTGAGAAGTGTCTGTTTAGGTCCTGGGCCCATTTGTTGATTGGGTTATTTGTTATCTTATTGTCTAATTTTTTGAGTTCTTTATATACTCTGGATATTAGGGCTCTTTCTGAAGTGTGAGGAGTAAAGATTTGTTCCCATGATGTAGGCTCCCTATTTACCTCTCTTATTGTTTCTTTTGCTGAGAAAAAACTTTTTAGTTTGAGCAAGTCCGATTTGTTGATTCTAGATATTAATTCTTGTGCTATGGGTGTCCTATTGAGGAATTTGGAGCCCGACCCCACAGTGTGTAGGTCGTAGCCAACTTTTTCTTCTATCAGATGCCTTGTCTCTGGTTTGATATCCAACTCCTTGATCCATTTTGAGTTAACTTTTGTGCATGGCGAGAGAAAGGGATTCAGTTTCATTTTGTTGCATATGGATTTCCAGTTTTCCCAGCACCATTTGTTGAAGATGCTATCCTTCCTCCATTGCATGCTTTTAGCCCCTTTATCAAATATAAGAAAGTTGTAGTTTTGTGGGTTGGTTTCTGTGTCCTCTATTCTGTACCATTGGTCCACCCGCCTGTTTTGGTACCAATACCATGCTGTTTTTGTTACTATTGCTCTGTAGTATGAAGTCTGGTATCGCTATACCACCTGATTCACACTTCCTGCTTAGCATTGTTTTTGCTATTCTGGGTCTTTTATTTTTCCATATGAATTTCATGATTGCTTTCTCTATTTCTACAAGAAATGCCATTGGGATTTTGATTGGCATTGCATTAAACCTATAGAGAACTTTTGGTAATATCGCCATTTTGATGATGTTAGTTCTGCCTATCCATGAACAGGGTATATTTTTCCATCTTCTAAGATCTTCTTCAATTTCTCTCTTTAGGGTTCTGTAGTTTTCATTGTATAAGTCTTTTACCTCTTTTGTTAGGTTGATTCCCAAGTATTTTATTATTTTTGAGGATATTGTGAATGGAGTGGTTGTCCTCATTTCCATTTCAGAGGCTTTGTCACTGATATACAGGAATGCCTTTGATTTATGCGTGCTGAATTCATTTATTAGCTCTAATAGTTTCTTTGTAGACCCTTTTGGGTCTGCTAGGTATAGAATCATGTCATCTGCAAATAGTGATAATTTAAGTTCTTCTTTTCCTATTTTTATGCATTTAATTTCTTTCGTCTGTCTAATTGCTCTGGCCAGTGTTTCGAGGACTATGTTGAACAGAAGTGGTGAGAGAGGGCATCCCTGTCTTGTACCAGATCTTAGAGGGAATGCCTTCAATTTTTCTCCATTCAGAATGATGCTGGCCTGTGGCTTATCATAGATTGCTTTTACAATGTTGAGGTATGATCCTGTTATCCCTAATTTTTCTAGTGTTTTGAACATAAAGGGATGCTGTACTTTGTCGAATGCTTTTTCTGCATCTATCGAGATGATCATATGGTTCTTATTTTTAAGTCTATTGATGTGGTGGATAACATTTATTGATTTCCGTATATTGAACCAGCCTTGCATCCCAGGGATGAATCCTACTTGATCATGGTGTACAATTTTTTTGATATGATTTTGTATCCGATTCGCCAGAATTTTATTGAGGATTTTTGCGTCTAGGTTCATTAGAGATATAGGTCTGTAATTTTCTTTCTTTGAAGTATCTTTGTCTGGTTTAGGAATCAGTGTGATGTTGGCCTCGTAGAGTGAATTTGGAAGTTCTCCCTCTTTTTCTATTTCCTGAAATAGCTTGAAAAGTATTGGTATTAGTTCCTCTTTAAAGGTTTTGTAAAACTCTGCTGTATACCCATCTGGTCCTGGGCTTTTCTTAGTTGGTAATCTTTTGATGGTTTCTTCTATTTCCTCAATTGATATTGGTCTGTTTAGGTTGTCTATATCCTCCTGTCTCAATCTGGGCAGATCATATGACTTAAGGTATTTATCGATGCCTTCACTATCTTCTATTTTATTGGAGTATAAGGATTCAAAATAATTTCTGATTATCTTCTGTATTTCTGAAGTGTCTGTTGTGATATTGCCTTTTTCATCCTGTATGCTAGTAATTTGAGTTCTCTCTCTTCTTCGCTTTGTTAGCATGGCTAAGGGTCTGTCGATCTTATTTATTTTTTCAAAGAACCAACTTTTAGTTTTATCAATTTTTTCAATTGTTTCTTTTGTTTTGATTTCATTAATTTCAGCTCTGATTTTAATTATTTCTTGCCTTCTACTTCTTTTGCTGTTATTTTGCTCTTCTTTTTCTAGGATTTTGAGATGAAGTATGAGATCATTTATTTGTTGGTTTTTTCTTTTTTTAAGGAATGAACTCCATGCAATGAATTTTCCTCTTAGAACTGCTTTCAATGTGTCCCATAGATTCCGATATGTTGTGTCTGTGTTTTCATTTATCTCTAAGAATTTTTTAATTTCCTCCTTGATGTCTTCTATAACCCATTGATCATTCAGTAACCTGTTGTTCATTCTCCAAGTGATGCATGATTTTTCCTTTCTTTTATCGTTGATTTTCAGTTTCATTCCATTATGGTCAGATAAGATGCATGGTATTATCTCTACTCCTTTATAATGTCTAAGAGTTGCCCTGTGACATAATATATGATCTGTTTTTGAGAAGGATCCATGTGCTGCTGAGAAAAAAGTGTAACTGCTTGATGTTGGGTGGTATATTCTATATATGTCAATTAAGTCTAGGTTGTTAATTGTGTTATTGAGTTCTATAGTTTCCTTATTCAACTTTTGTTTGGAAGATCTGTCCAGTGGTGAGGGAGGTGTGTTGAAGTCTCCCATGATTATTGTATGGTGGTCTATTAGACTCTTGAACTTGAGAAGATTTTGTTTGTTGAACATAGCTGCACCATTGTTTGGGGCATATATATTTATGATTGTTATGTCTTGTTGGTGTATGGTTCCCTTGAGCAGTATGTAGTGTCCCTCTTTATCCCTTTTGATTAACTTTGGCTTGAAATCTATTTTATTTGATATGAGTATGGACACTCCTGCTTGTTTCCGAAGTCCATATGAGTGATATGATTTTTCCCAACCTTTCACCTTCAGTCTATGTATGTCTTTTCCTATCAAATGCGTCTCCTGTAGGCAGCATATTGTTGGGTCATGTTTTGTGATCCATTCTACTAGCCTGTGTCTCTTAATTGGTGAGTTTAAGCCATTAACATTTAGGGTTTTCTCGAATTATTTCATTGAATAGATTGCTCATTCCTTTGGTTTGGAGCTCTGTGCCTTCCTGTATCCCAATGACTCTTAAGTTTGGTCTTTTAATGTTATCCCATATTTCTTGGATGTTCTGCTCATGGTTTCTTAACAGTCTTGCTGAGCTGTCTATGTTCTTTTCAAGTTGAAATACTTTGTCTTCATTGTCTGATGTTCTATCTTCTAAGTGTTGTACTCTGCTGGTAGTATTCTCAATTGAGTTTTTAAGTTGGTTTATTGCTTTCTGCCTTTCTAGGATTTCTGTTTGTTTGTTTTTTATAACCTCTATCTCCCTGTATAGTTGATCTTTTGCTTCCTGGATTTGTTTATGTATTTCATTGTTGAAGAGATCTTTCATTGTCTGATTTTGCTGTCTAATGTCTTCCTTGAGACTCCAGATCATCTGAAGCATGTATCTCCTGAATTCTTTATCTGACATTCCATCTGCTGCAGATATTACCTCTTCTAACGTTGAGTTGACCTGCATTGCTTGTGGTCCTTTCTTTCCTTGTCTCTTCATACTGTTCGCGTTTCTTTCTGCTTACTGAGACTGTTGTGTTATTGAATTTTCCCCCTATATATTTGTATTACTCTTGTATAGTTGCAAAGTCTCCCACGCAGGCGCGGGCAGGGGCTCTGTTCCTCTTCCAATTGGGGCACTGTGCCTACCACATCGGCAGGCCGCTGGGCCTGTTCTGCTGGTTGGTAGCAGGTGCGCCTACTTTGCAGGCGCGTGGGGCGGCTCTGCCACTCCCAGGTTGCTGGACCTGACCTGCTGGTGGGTTGCAGGTCCAGCTACCTTGCAGGCGCGGGGGGAGGGCGCACACCTATTTGTATTTAGACAGTTACGCGAAATGGAGGACGTAATGTTTGGGATGAAAGTTGGGGGGAAGGGGAAGGTAGGTGCTCTTGAAAAGAAAGAAGGAGAGGGAGATAGATAGCATAGAGGAGAATGGGAAGAGCAGTAAAACTTGGAAGGGGAGAGAGAGAGGGAAAAGGGAGAGAAAAAATTATAATGAAATAGGAAATAAAATTAGGTCTTAGAGATCCATTTTCTTCTCTTCCCGTAGGCAAAGCTGTGCCCTCCGGGCTGAGTTTTGCCCTCAATGTGTCAACAGCAATCCCTGTAAGGCGGTTCCTGGGAGTCTCTCAATCCTGTTGTTCCAGAGCCGTTTCACTTCTACGGCCCCTCCTCCCCTTCCTCCTGCCAGCCAGCCAGGTCCTGCTCACCGGAGGCAGTTCCCCAAGGATTTGGTTACACTTTCAGCCCCACCAAGTGCTCTATTTCCCTAACTACTGAGCACTCTCGCTGTCATTCATCTAAGCCTCAGTGCTGTGGAGCTGTGGTCTGGGAGTCAATTGTTTAATTTTTCCGGACCCCTTTGGTGGGCACACCTTCGGAATCTGGCAGCTAAGACCATTGGTGTCGCTGCTAGTGGTAATAGGAGTTGGGGGTCGAGGATCCCCTCTACTTCCCTCAGCCCCTACAGTCACAACCACACTGCTGGCGGTAGGAGGAGTTGGGGGTCTGGAGTGTCCTCTGTTTCCCTCCGCCCCTACCGTCACACCCTCTCAGTTCGCGGTTGGGGGATTTGGGGGTGGGGAGTCTTCTCTGCTTCCCTCTGCCCCTACAGTCACGCCCTCATCACTGGCAGTAGGGGGAGTTGGGGGTCGAGAGTCCTTTGGCCCTTACGGTCACGCCCACGGAGAGATTTTGAAGTTTCCCGGTTGTTTGTATCTGGTTTGGGTGGGAGTCACACTCCTGCTAAAGTAGATTCCGCTGGGAAGGAATCTCTTTGGCCGAACTTTGGTGACTTCCCCTCTCTGCTATGGCGGGCCCCTGGCTCCTTGCCGGAGTGTCCGAAGGGAGGGGTGGAACTGGCTTGTCTATGGTCTGACGCAATCTCTGGTTTTAGTTCCCAGTCCGCTATTTTGTAAAGGGTTGGTTAGATTCCCTTCACGCTGTCTCGGGGGGGGGGGGAGCCGTTCGCCGGGTGGGCGGGGATGTTAGTAGAGCCGGGAGGGCACGGGCTGTCTGCTGGGCCAGGCGGGGACACTTCTCGCTGTGCCGGGCCGCTGGGGGCTGCCTGTAGAACCAGGCAGCTGCGGCCGTGTGGCTAAGATCCGGGCGGGCGGGGTGGCCGTTCGCTGAGCGAGAGCGGGGCCTCCCGGGATGGCGGAATGGCGGGTGCCGTCTGCGGGTTCGGGCGGGTCGCTCCGCTCAGGGCCGCCGGCCGCTTTCTGAAGCGGCTGGTGGCCTCGGTATTGTACCTCTGCACCTGCCGGGGGGCCGCCTGTAGAGCCGATCAGCTGCGGCCGCGTGGCTACGAGCCTGGCAGGCGTGGTGGCCGTTCTCAGAGCGAGACCAGGGCCTCCCCGGGACGGCGGGATGGCGGGTGCCGTCTGCGGGTTCGGGCGGGCCGTGCCGCTCTGGGCCGCCGGCCGCTTGCAGAAGCAGCTGATGGCTGCGGGACTGGACCTCCGCGCCCGCGTGGCCGGCCAAGATCCACTTGTCTGGGACAAACTGACACTTCTAATAAACCTACCAATTCCCGGCAGGTCCCCTCTTAAAGGAATTTTGCTAGAAGTTCCTCAGTAGGTAGACTGCCGCTGTTCCAATGGGTCTTTCTGATCCCGTTAATGTGGAGACATTGGAATCGCTGCTTCCTCGCCGGCGGCCATGTTGGATCCCTTCACTTATTTTGTGTTTGAAATTAGCTTTCAGAACTGACTCTAGGATAGAATAAACTGTAAAGAAGGGAATAGAAGATACTTAGCATAAAGAGAAATAGCAATTTTAGTAAACAAAAAGAATTTGAATGTTACCCAAGAAAGAATAAAAAAATGAAGCAGTGTAACTTCCTATCTCATTCTTTTTAAAATAGCACGTTTTTTAGCAAAAACAATCTAAAGTTTTATATTGAACCTTTCATCTTATACCTGAATAAATTCAAATTTACTTTATTATAATGCCAGGTATCATTCTTCATTTTATAATTAGGAATGAGAGAATATGTCACACATAAAGCAGTTAACATCTAGAGACAAGGTTGATTGTAGTTCTCTTTACCTGAGGTTAGAAAATTTAAAGGTCAGTATATTGAGTTCCTGTGAGAGGGGTAAAAAACAAAGGTTGTATCCTGAAATGTTTGGGTGGTCTTTTTTCTGATATTAGCAGCATCTCACATGCAGTGAAAAGAACTTAGGTTGATATCAGGCCTAAGTTTGAATTTAGACATATTACTATTAGCTCTGTGATTTTTTTTTTAGTATTTGTTTTTTAGTTGTAAGTGGACATACAATATCTTTATTTCATTTTTATGTGGTGCTGAGGATTGAACCCAGTGCTTCATGCAATCTAGGCAAGCGCTCTGCCACTGAGCCACAACCCCAGCCCAAGCTCTGTGATCTTAAGGAAGTCAGTTAACCTCTCAAATCTTCTTTTTCCTCATCTGTAAAAGTTGTAAGTAGTGTAACAATTATATAAAATAACATTTGAGCCACCTAGGAGACAGTTTGGAAACATGAAAAAGTGCTGGAGATAGATGGTGGTAATAGTTGTAAACCATGTAAATACACTGAATTGTACACCTAAAATATACTAAACTGCTGGACATATACCTGTAATCCTAGTGGTCGGGAGGCTGAGGGAGGAGGATCACGGGTTCAAAGCCAACCTCAGCAACCGCGAGGTGCTAAGCAACTCAGTAAACCCTGTCTATAAATAAAATATAAAATAGGGCGGGGTATGTGGTTGAGTGCCCCCGAGTTCAATCTCAAGTTCTCCCCCACTAAAATATATGTATATACACACACACACACATATACGTATGTACACACACATATATATATACACACACACACACAAATATATACTAAATGGTAAATTTATCATATGTATATTTTTACTAAAGTTATATGTGCATGCACGCTGCAGATTGAACCCAGGGTCTGGTACATGCTCTACCACTGGGTTATACTCTTGGCCCTTTTACCACAATTAAAAAGGACAAAAAAAAAAAAAAAAAAAAAAAAAAAAACACCTAGCATATAATAGGCATTAACTATATAACTCTGTGTTAAAATTTTTCTTGCCTTTTGAGACTGAATTTTAGTTCTGAAAAAATATCAAGTGGAAGATTGAGAGAGAGAATTGCTTGAGTCTAGGATTTCAATGCCATCCTGATCAACATAATAAGATCCTGTTTCCCCCCTCCCCCCCAAAAAAAAGTTATGTCGCTGGGAATTTCTTATAAAATTCTTTTAAATTGTATTCCTGATTTACAGCAATGTTTACATGCTGATTACTTCTTGATTCAGCCACACTTGGACTTCATTCTTATTTGAAACTGTTCTGCCTTCATGATCTTGAAGTAAGAGCTTCCCGTCTCTGACCACAGCCTTTATCTCCTCTATAGCTATCAGTCTGCTTTGTAACCTCAATTTGACCTCCTGTCTCCCCTGGCTCTATTCTTCTAGGTTAGCAAGCCCTTTTTATTTTTGTTTTTTTAAGCTCTACAAATAACAAATATAGTGTTGTTCTCTCAGACAATCCCAGGTTCTCCTTTCTCCTGCTATGTCCACTTCCCAAGCTGCAGCCGTTCTTTTTTTCAGTACTTAGGTTGCTAAATGTTATTGGGGAAAGTTATCAACTAAGACCTGTAACACTTCAGATAAGTTACTTCATTTAACGATATCCTCACAGCATCACTAGGGAAATATAATTAAATTACACATTTTGTGGACGGCAGAACTGAGACTCACAGAAGTATAGTGATTCACTCAAGTACTCATGGCTGATACAATGTAGATTTGGGATTTAAACCTTTATCTTCCCAGCACCAAAGCCTGCTTTCCTTTGATCCTATTCACAACTGTGTGCTCAAATTTTTTTCCCCTTCGTTTCTTATTATCTGGTGCATTCAAATCTTTCCTGCTTTCCATAAACCTAATTTGACGCACTACTTTACCGAAACAATTGAGGGCATCCAACAGAATCTTTTTCAACTTTATTGTCTTCATATGCACTCTCATTTCTCTATATCCTCATTGCTAATGGTACCCTCCTCTTTGTTACTGATTCATTTCTTTCTCCAAGACTTCACTTTATTATTTGTTCCCATTTTTCCTCCTTTAAGATCTCCTTTCATACTGATTTCCACCCCACCCCTCACTTTAAAAAAAGAAACTGAAAAATATCCAATCCTATTATCAGTTGGTCATCTTAGCAAGAACCATTTCAAGGGAGTAATGAGAACAGACTTAAGGAGGCAAAGGGTTGATTACTAGACAAGAGAAATGGAATTGAAAATGATGAGTGTAAACTTCTCTAAAGAAAGCTTATAATGAATAAGATACTGGCATAGAATAATCTAATTGTATCACGTTATATACATACATAAATGTACCAAAGTAAATAGCTCCTTTATAGAAAAAAGAAAAGGGATAGTGGATTGTATGACCAAAAAACAGGGTTGAGTTTTGTTTGTCTTTTAGGAGCTAGGGTAGATATAAGCATAATTACATGTTTTTAAAAAGAAAAAAAAATGATATATGGATAATATCTGCTGCAGTCTTGGCTGGGCACAAAATCACGAGCCACTCACAGCTTTGTAGATTCAAACAGCAATTCTTTATTCCTGAACTCACACCGGCCTCTACACACACGTTCTGGGGAAATCCAAGTTCTCCCACACAATTCACATCCCAAATACTTTTCAATTCCACGGGAACTCAAGGATCTGGCGTGCCTGAGGCAGCAGGATACGCCCTATCCCCCCCCCCCCCCCTGGGTACACCTTAAACCTGGAACTTCCCTAAACCCAAGGACAGGATACTCCCTAAAACCTGATCAGCTCTAAATCCGGATCCACCCTGGTCCTTGAGCAAGGTCACCTTACTAAAGCATACATGCAATGTCACAGCGAATGTCCTCTAAGCAACATGGGGTACGCTGGCAAGGAAATTTTGATGCGTCATTCCTACTTGGCAATGGCCCTCAGCAAATACCCTTGAGCAGGAGCTGTAGAATTATCTGTATCTTTTTTTTTTTAAAGTTGTCGATGGACCTTTATTTTATTTACTTATTTATATGCCATGCTGAGAATCAAACCCAGGGCATCACATGTGTTAAGCAAGCACCCTACTGCTGAGCTACAAGTCCAGCCCCTGTATCTATTTTTATAAGCCCAATTTATATGATTCCTCTACAAAACTTTCTGTATTGGCTCAACAGGAAGTTTTTCCTTCATCTCTAATTTCCTATAGTAATTTATATATCTCTCATACTCTTGAATTATATAATCAAAGTGTTATTTCTCTTGATTGTTACAAAGGTTTATTTTAACAAAAAGTTTAAAATGAAAATACACATGATCCAGTTTTTAACACAGAAAAACAGGCCCTTTAGGGGGGGGACATAGATTGCTCTGAACAGCCATTATTTATACTCCATCCAAAACTTCTTGTAAGTTGATACTATTTCCTTGAATTACCACCATTCCAATATTGTTATCTTACCTACAAGTTGCCATATTCACACATTTATCTATCACAAAACTTAAGGAATCAAATATCCACAGTATTCCTTGGACATGTCTGCCACTGTTTTATTTAAATGATAAATTCTTTTCTATTAATTTTTCAGCTTGAAAGGCTAAACTTTACTTATGGTCAACAGTGTAATTATTATGAGTCCTACTGTCTGAGTTTGATTCCTGGCATCATCATTTAATAGCTGTGTAATTTGGGACAAATGACTTACTCTTTCTTATACTTAGTTTCCTTGTCTCTTACATGAGGACGATAGTACTAGCTGCCTCTTTATTATGAAGATTAATAATTGTAAAGCTCTTAGAACATGCAATTTTCTCCTACTAAATCATAAGATCCTTAGGAATAGGAACCTATTTCTATTAGGTTTATGTTTACATTTATGTGGTGCTGAGGATCGAACCAACATAGTCCATACTTATAGTTCAGAATTTGATTTTGGAAGGAATTTTTTGAATGGTGAATACTGGGCATGGTAACTTGTGTCTGTAATCTCAGCAATTTGGGAGACTGAGGCAGGAGCGTCAGAAGTTTGAAGCCAGCCTGGGTAGTGTAATGAGTTCCCCATCTCAAAAAATTCTCTATTTGTAAGTTAGCTATGAGGTTTGAGAAACCAGTTGAATATTACTGTATGTTTTCTTTTTTCTTTCCTTTTCTGTACCAGGAATTGAACCCAGGGGCACTTAACCACTGAGTCACATCCCCAGCCCTTTTTTAATTTTTTTTTTATTTTGAGACAGGGTCTTGATAAGGATAGCTTTGAACTTAAAATCTTTCTGCCTCAGCCTCCCAATCCCTGGGATTATATGCATGCACCACTGTACCTGGCTTTTACACATATTTTCTTACCTACAGTGGTACTCAGACTCCAGTATAGGACTAAGTGCTTGCTAGATAGCTTGGTGATGCCGAACCTTAATAATTTCAGTGAGAATGGCTATAATAATGTGGGATAAAAAGAGTAAGAGAACGGGGGATAGAAATGGGAAGAAGTAGTCAATAGGCAATAAAGCACTCTGTTGTGAATATTAGCACAATATTTAGGCTCCAAAAACCCTTAATGAAAGTTATAAATAGTCCCAGTAGTAGTCAAGGCTAGTCACCATCCAAGCAGTGTCATTTTTTTTTTCTTTGAGTTGCCTTAAAGTCTAAGGCACTTCTGTGAGTAGAAAGCAGTTAACAGGGTAAATGGGATATTTGGGGAAAGATCTGCCAATTTTATTGGCTAAGGAGCAAAGGAAAAAGAAAAACTCAATTACTTTCAGGCAACTCAGTACCCATTGGTTTTAATTTTAATTGTAGTCTGAGGAATTCCTGAACTGCAAAAAAAAAAAAAAAAAAAAAAAAAAAGTCTCCAGATCAGGAATGGCTTCATCCTGTATGCCTCTTGATGTATGTAGTAGGAAGAATCCCTTAATTTACAGTACTTCTCACAACTAATGAGAAGATTGACAAAGAGAGCCCATTCTCTGCAATACCTATTTTGGGGAATGAACAAAAGATGAATGAATTATCTTTGTGATAGTTACATTGTTGGTACTGTGAAGAAAAATATTGCAACTCTGATATTTCTGACTGGCAGCCTCGAAATGTCCTAATTCAAATGAGTTCTGTGCCTGTAATCCCAGCAACTTGGGAGGCTGAGGCAGGAGGATGGCAAGCTCAAAGCCAGCCTCAGCAAAAGTGAGATGCTGGGGCTGGGATTGTGGTTCAGTGGTAGAGCACTTGCCTAGCATGCATGAGGCACTGGGTTCGATCCTCAGCACCACATAAATGTAAAATAAAAGATATTGTGTCCACTTAAACCTAAAAAAATAAATATTGGGCTGGGGATGTGGCTCAAGCGGTAGTGCGCTCGCCTGGCATGGGTGCGGCCCGGGTTGGATCCTCAGCACCACATACAAACAAAGATGTTGTGTCCACTGAAAACTAAAAAATAAATATTAAAAAAAAACTCTCTCTCTCTCTCTCTCTTGCTCTCTCTCGCTCTTTCTCTCGCTCTCTTTTAAAAAAAAATTAAAAATTAAAAATAAATATTAAAAAGAAAAAAGTGAGATGCTAAGCACTCAGTGAGACCCTGTCTCTAAATAAAATACAAAATAGGGATGGGGATGTGGTTCAGTGGTTGAGTTCAATCCCTGGTTACACCTCTGCCTTCCCCCCAAAAAAAGTTCTGATTCCATCTGTTTATTTAACTTGATTTTCTAATTGAAAATTTTGTAATATCACTATCTTTAATGCACCTCTGTTTTAAGCCTTTCAGTGAGATTTATGCTAAGGTTCTTAGCTTCTCTGTAGTGTGTCCCTAAACCCCTGATGTTTCTTTTTTAACCTGTTTTGCAGTCTTTAGACAGTACTTTGAGGAGATGGAGATGCTGATCAGTGGTAGAAAGCTTGCTTAGCATGCATAAGGCCCTGGCTTTATATCCTAGAAGAAAGCATAGAGTGAACACTCTAACATATAGACATAGGCAATGACTTTCTTAATAGGACCCCTAAAGCCTAGGAAATAATGCCAAGAATTAATAAATGGAACAGCATCAAATTTAAAAGCTTCTACACAGCAAAAGAAGCAATTAAGTATGTGAAGAGAGAACCTACAGAATGGGAGAAAATCTTTGCTAGCTAGTCTTCTGAGAGAGGATTAATATCTAGAATATATAAAGAACTCAAAAAACCTAACACCAAAAAACAAAACAAAACAAAACAAAAAAACAACCAAATAACCCAGTTAATAAATAGGCAAATGAACTAACAGACACTTCTCAGAACAAATGCAAATGGCCAACAAATATATGAAAAAATGTTCAACATCATTAGCAGTTATGAAAATGCAAATCAAAACTATATTGAGATTTTATGTTAGAATGGCAGTCATCAAGAATACAAATGAGGGGCCTTTGGTTGTAGTCCAGTGGTAGAGTGTTTGCCTAGCATGTGTGAGGCACTGGGTTTGATCCTCTGGACCACATAAAAATAAAATTTAAAAAAATTAAAGGTATTTTTAAGTGTTTTTTAAAAATAATACAAATAAGAATAAATGCTGGAGAGGATGTGGGAAAGAACACTTTTACACTCTTTATGGGATTGTAAATAAATATGGAAATCAGTATGGAGGCTCTTCAAAAGACTAGGAATGGAACAACATATGACCCATATGACCATTTCTTGGTATTTTATCCTAAAGACTTAAAGCCAGCATATTATATAGTGATAGTGATACATGCATACCCATGTTTATAGCAGAACAATTCACAATAGCCAAACTGTCCATCAGAGAATGAATAAAGAAAATATGGCATATGTATACAATGGAGTTTTATTCAGCCATAAAGAAATAAAATAAAATTATGTCATTTGCAGGAAATGGATGGAACTCAAAACCATTATGTTAAGCAAAATAAGCCAAACTCAAAAGGTCAAGAGTTGTATGTTTTCTCTCATTTGTAGAAACTAGAGAAGAAAAGGGAAAAGGTGCAGGGTCAGGTCTCCTGAAAATCAAAGGGAGATCAGTGGAAGAGAGGAAAGGGACCAGAATGAGTGAGGATGAAAGAGAAAGAGGAAATTCTGGGGAACAATATTAGCCAAATCATTTTGTGAGCATGTGCGAGTACGTAACAACGAATCCTGGTGTTATGTATGACTATGAAGCACCAATAAAAAAATATGGAGGGGGCTGGGGTTGTGGCTCAGTGGTAGAGCTCTCACTTAGCATGTGTGAGGCACTGGGTTCAATCCTCAGCACCACATAAAAATTTGAAAACTTGGGGCTGGGGATGTGGCTCAAGCGGTAACAGGCTCGCCTGGCATGCACGGGGTGCTGGGTTCGATCCTCAGCACCACATAAAATAAAATAAAAATGTTGTGTCCACCGAAAACTAAAAATAATAAATATTAAGAAATTCTCATTCTCTCTCTCTCTCTCTCTCTCTCTCTCTCTCTAAAAAAAAAAAAAAAATTAAAAACTGAAAAATATGTATTTTTTAAAATATATGGGAAAAGAGGCAGTGTTTTCTGAGTCACTTCATAAGTATTTTATGGATGTTTCCTTTCCTCATTCATGAATTTGTTTGCTGTGTTGGTTCCTTTATATTTGGCCTATTAAGAGCTTTCTTTCTCTGTTTTTAATAACTGTGATAGCCAAATATGATTTCTCGTGTTGCATAGTCCTTTTTTTCTTTTTCCTGAAAGTTAAATCACTATATACACTACAGATATGTATATAGTTCATATCCATAGTACAGTGTAACTGCTTTCTCAGAAATTGAGGCACTGGTCTTAATGACTATAGAAGTGATATATAGGAGAATTATAAACATAGTCTCTGCCCTCAAGGAACTTGTAGCCTAGTTAAGAAATCAGAATTAAGCATATGAAAAGCAAAACATAGGTAATAGTTCTGGTAGTAGGCCATAAAGGAGTATATGATGTGTTAATTGTACAGACAATGATAACTCTGGAATTAAGAGATTTGCTTTTGTCCAGGTTAGTCAAGGAAATTTGAACTTAGTACTGAAAACAAACAAATTTTGGATAAGAGACTAACTCAGATTTCTTGTTGAAGAGTTTCATAGTACTTTGTCCTTTTTTTTCTTAGAATCTTTAAATGAACTCTTCTTATTGTATTTTTTACCTAGTGCACTTATAATAAACTCTTGAAAATGTTTTTTACCTAGTGCACTTATAATAAACTCTTGAAAATAAACTCTATAATAATGCCTTCAATTTTCTGTTTTTGTCATAGGCATCCCGATTTTCAGCTGCTGAAGGAAGGACAAAGGTATGGTTGAATCAGTATCACTTACATTCTCTATAGTGTTCATGTTAATAGAAACATTAGGAGTGAACCAGGTGATATGAGTGCTTGGACTTCCTGTGCTGATACATTTTAAGTGTCCTATTTTAGCTCACACAAAGAAATATTTGACATGTTCAGCTTTTTTATTTTGTGATGGTAAGATGATGTGTATGATGTGTTTGATCTCTGATTTATTGTACAGCTGTTCCTACTGAGGAGGTCTAATTGAACCTGTTGAAATATGACACAAACACACCCTCCATCTCAGATACTTGGTTTCTTTATCAGCTAGATTGTACCAATTACATTTGTTGAAAGAATTTTATGATCTTATAGGATCAAGACATTAATTATCAGTTATTTAATTATTTGAAAGCACTAATATAACTTCTAGGCTGTGATTTTTTTTTCCCCTTAAACCCTCCTCATAGGATTGCTTGACCAACCATTGACATCTCTCAAAACATATCCTTTAACTCTCAGCATAAATGTTCCTAGTTAATAACCACAACCTTAGCTACACAGTGTTGAGCACAAGATACTTATTGATGAATGTCTTTATAACTTCAAATTAGTATAGAAAAAAAATTTAATTGCCTTAAAATTCCACAAAAAAGTATGAAATAATATGAAAGTTGATTTTTACTTGTTCTGTTTTTTGAAACTTATACTTTTTTCTTATCTAAGAAATGGTCCCCTTGTTATATAGATTAAATTTTAACTAAACATTACATCTATTTTTTTTAAGAGAGAGAAAGAATTTTTTAATATTTATTTTTCAGTTTTTGGTAGACACAACATCTTTATTTTATTTTATGTGGTGCTGAGGATCGAACCCAGCGCCCCACGAATGCCAGGCGAGTGCGTTACCGCTTGAGCCACATCCCCAGCCCTAAACATTACATCTAATATTGAAAAAAATTGCCATTTTTTCCCCTATCCATAATCTTGCTTTTAGCTTTTTTTTCTTTTACACATCTCCAAGGTATGTTTCAAGTTTGTTTGTTTGTTTTTTAATAATTATCGACAGACCTTTATTTTATTTATTTATATGCAGTGCTAAGAATTGAACACAGTGCCTCACACATGCTAAGCAAGCACTCTACCACTGAGTTACAACCCCAGGCCCCCAGGTGTGTTTCTTAACCCAAAAACTTCCTCATCTGAATGTGTTAAAAGTTCTAATAGGTATGTTTGCTTGAGAACAACTGTTTACCTATCCTTGTTTGTCTCAAGTTGAATTAGCAAAACTACTCTTTGCCTTTACATTTCCCATATTTCTTTATCTTATTCAACTCTAATCTGAAAATTGGAAAGCAGTAATAAGGAAAACCATTATCTTTTATTGTGAGCATTCCATTGTAACTCTTGATTTTTAAATTTTATCTTATATTGAAATTGTTGATTTTTCAGATTTATGGTCCGCTATGATTTTCTTTTGTTTATTTATGGAATTTTCTGTATGATAACCACATTGGAAAACATTTACTCATCTTTTTTTTATCAGAGTTAACCGAGTTCCTGTAATTATATTTTTTGAGAACCCAATAATGAAATTTTCAGGAGAAAAACTTATTTTTTAAAAGTTACTAAAACAGTCACAAAAACATCAAGTAAAAATCAAAATAATTCAGTAGAATGGATTTACTAATTTTTTTTTTTCATTTTCCTGGACTTCTTTAACAACTCAAAATTAAGAGGAACAGCCAAAAGGAAGAAAGGTAGAAGGAGAGCTGTTATCAAATACCTATTGATACAAAGAAATGTGGCTTTCTTCTAAAATAAATATATCAGTGTCTGTAAGGTTATGCCTGAGGAATAAAAGTTGCTACCTTGAAAGTTACAAAGTAAAAGTATCATGGGACTTTCCTGTTATAATTATTTTGTTTATCTTTCCTTTTACAGTGGCCATTCAGGAGAGGAAGTACAGTTATGCAGTAAAGCCATTAAAACATCAGATATTGATAATCCTGGTCATTTTGAAGAGCAATATGAATCTAGTTCTTCTAGCACTTGTAGTGATTGTACCAGTGATAATGAGCAAGACTTTGTTTCCTCCATTCTACCAGGAAACAAACCAAATGCAATGGGTACAAGGCCACAGTTACACCAAAAAAGCAAAATGAAAAAGCAAGTTGGTGAAAAAGCTAACTCCAAACACAGAGACGAAGAACAGACAGTAGTAGATGTCACTGAGCAGTTAGGCAGTTGCAGATTGGATTGTCAGGAGAAAGCTGCTGATTGTGAATTTCCTTTACAGAAAGTAAATACTCAGATTTCTTCATATAGTCCTTTGCATGAAAGATTAAAAGCTTCAGGAAATTTTGAAAATAAATACATGTCAGAAATAACTTTTGTTGGCATAAGTAAGAAAAGTGCTGAGCATTTTAAGACCAAATTTGCCAAATCAAACCAAATTTCTAAGTCAGCCTCTAGTTCCATCCAGATGTGTCCTGAAGTTGCAAAGACAAACTTACTTAAAATTCTAAAACAGACTTTGATTGAATGGAAGACAGAAGAAACTTTGAAGTTTTTGTATGGCCAGAATTATGCTTCTGTGTGTCTGAAACCCTCTCCAGCCTCTCTGGTTAATGAAGAACTTGATGAAGATGACATAAACTCTCACCCAGATAGCCATTCCCCTGTTTTGGTGGAATCTCAGAATAGCCTGGATGAATCTTTACCTTTCAGGGGCTCAAATGCAGCCATTAAACCACTGCCAAGTTATGAGAACTTGAAAAAAGAAACTGAAACATTAAATCTAAGGATCAGGGAATTTTATAGAGGACGATATGTTTTGAATGAAGAAACCACCAAATCACAAGACTTGGAAGAGGTATGTCTTAATGATAAGTGTCAAAATAATGAGTTTCTCCAGGCTGCTAACATTTGGAAAAGTCATAATGAATCTTAGCAGGAAGAAGAATATTAAAGAGTTCTTGTTAAATTTTCAATAAGTATTATTTTGGGTTTTTTTTTTTTTTAACCCAGGGCCTTACATATGTTAAACAAGTGTTTTAACCATTGAACTATATCCCCAGCCCACTAAAAGTTTCTTTAGTGCGTCTGTCTTCTGTTTTAAAATGCATTCTCTACTATTGGCATTACAATTTTACAAATAAGTTGGTTTCCTCCTAATAAATTTTCATAAATTGTGTAATATTTCTCTATAATGTAAAATGAGCCTAGAAAGGTGAAACAAAGTTTTCTTTTAAACCTGGTTCTTCAAACTGGGGATTTAGTTCAGTGGAAGGGCATGCCTAGCATGCATGAGGCCCAAAGTTCAGAATGATAACAACAAAAAAGCCCATTTCTTTTTTTAAGTAGACCCTCTGAAGAAGCTTTTTTCTTTGTTAGTGTGTGGTGTTGGAGATCTCTCCATGTGGTATTTGTGTTTTATTTACATTGAGACTGTATGCAGTAGCATAAACTTAGTTGTTGAATAATAAAATATTTGGCAAGCACACCATTTAAAATATTATAGATGAAAATAATATAATAAAGGGACTTCTTGGAAAATAATGGATATGGAAAATGGGAAAAGTACATTCAGAAAGACCTAGATTTGAATATCTGCTATGTCATTTACTAGTTTTATAAAAACTTAGTTTTTTGAGTCTGTTTGCTCATCTGTAAATAGGACTAATAATAACTTCCCTTGCTCAGTTGTTTTAAAGGGAATGTATGTAAAACATTTATCTCAGTGTGTGACATATAGTTGGTACATAGTAAATAGATATATAGAGAGATTGAATATATCTGTCGAGGTTTAGGAAGAACCTTTTAGTATTTCTGTTACCCATTTTTGGTTCATAGGTTTTGTTTAAGAAATGAAGTCATTTGGCATAAAGAGGAGTAGGTAATGTTTTTACCACAAACTTTGTTACTAAAGATTTCTGAGCAAATATAGCTGTAAGTTTAAAAATACTTTTGGAGGGGCTGTGGTTGTGGCTCAGCGGTAGAGCGCTTGCCTCGCATGTGCAAGACCCTGGGTTCGATCCTCAGCACCACATACAAAAATAAACAAGTGAAATAAAGGTGTTGTGTCCAGCTACAACTAAAAAATAAATATTTTTTTAAAATACTTTTGGATATTTGGAAGAGGGCAGAAATGGGAATATAGTAAAAATTTAGAAATTTCTTTCTGTAAATGTTTCTCCTAGGCTAGCACCATACTTGAAAGCGCATCAACTGTATTATTGGACAGCATCAAAAACTTTTATTAAACTGAGAGAAGTATTGGTCTTTCTTAAGTTGTATATCACTTGTTTTATCATTTTTGTGCTTGTAAGCCTTAAAAAGAAAAACCTGATACCTGAAAGGTTCGCATTTTCCTCTATTGCATAACATTTTTAAACTTTCATTGACCTATAATGCAAACAGTAAATATACAGCTTATAGAATATTTATTCACATGTGAACACATGCATGAAGTCACTACACAGACCAAATTCATTATAAGTAAACTAGATACCCCATTTATGTCTGCTCCATATCTTACCTCTTTATAAAATTAGTAGTTGCTATTATAGCATAGATTAGTTTTGCCAGTTTTTGAACAGTATGTGTATTCCTTGGTATCCCATTTACTTTATAAAATATTATGATTGTGATTCAACTTATGTTGTTGCACATAGCTGTAGATCATTCTTTCATTGCTGTGCAGTACTCTGTTATATAAATCCAGTGTTCAGTCCCGCCCCCATCCTTCAGTGGTTGCCAGAAACCAAATATTATATTCACTATGTTTTTTCCTAAACATACATACTTATGAGAATGTCTAATTGGGGGAATGTGGCTCGGTGATAGAGGTCTTGCCTAGCATGTACAAGGCATTGGATTCAATCCCCACCACCACAAAAACAAACAAAAAAGTCTAATTGTCACATGAAGAGATTAACAACAATAACTAACAATAAAATAAAAGAATTATAATAATATAAAAGTTATAATAAAAAGTTACAAACAACATAAACACTATTTTATATTATAAAAGTTATAAAGTTGTAATAAAAGTTATTTGAATGTAGTCTCTCTCAAAGTATCTTGTACCGTACTCACCTTTCTTGTAATGATGAGAGATAACAGTGCCCATGTGATGAGATGAAGTGAACTAGTGCTAGACACATTTGACCTTCTGACAATATGTCAAAAGAATCATCTGTTTTGGGTAATCATGGATCATCAAGTCATAATTATGTCAAAGTGTGACTGCAGAGGTTGCAGTCCTTTAGAAAGGTGACTTTAATGCTATGATTCATCCAAGGATCATAATCCCTAATTTTGTCCTTTAATGTTTGTGCAATTTGAAACACTTGAGCAAATTTCAGTAATGGCCATATTGCTGATTCTGCTTCCATTTCATCATTGTCCTCTTCCTCTTGTAGATGATTCAACCAGTTCTTCCTCATTTGTTAATACTTCTTCGTAGTCTTCACTGTTTCCACTTTTTCACCAAACACATTGACAAATCCTTCTCCACCAACTTGTCTTTACCACATGAATGCTTTTCCTAACTTCATCAATCCCTGAAAAGCCTTTAAAATCATTTACAATTTCACTCTATCATTTCTTCCAGCAAACATGTAGTTTCTGGCTTTTACTCATTTATTACAGCTTTGATGAATGTTGTAATATCAGCAATAGCAAATGATTCTCAGGACTGTAGTATGTCTAAAGTAAAGTCTGCATCAATTGCTGATCAAATACCAGATGGAGGTTTGTGGCCTTGGGAAACCAAATAATGCCTTAGTGAAGGCCCTGAAACAATGAGGTAAAAACACAACTGTGACGTTTCCATTTTCATGGCAAACAAATTCAGAATAATCAGGTGTTTTATTTATAGGATTTTAAAATTCCAACCTGTTCTTTTCCAAGCTTTTTTTTTTTAACTTCTAAGATGAAGTGTCAATGAAACCATCCCATAAACAAGATGTCTGCTACCCATGCTTTCTGATTATGCTGCAAGAACAAGGACAGATAACTTTTGCTTTCTTTTTGAGAGTAGGTAGGTTCTTGGCTGTATACGTTGAACTTGGCTTTATTATATGCCCTGCAGCATTGCCACACAGTGCCAGAGTTATCTGTCCTTCCATATTTTATGCACTGGTGCCACTTGTGCACTTTTATGAATGTAGATTCTGTTGGGCATCTTTTTTCAAAAGAGGCCTGTTTCGTAACAATTTAAAACTTGCTTTTAATAGGATCACAAAGGTGATACTATTTCAGATCTGCTGCAAATGTGGCAGCAGATTTCTTCATTGACAGATGCACCCTCTCCAGTAACTTTTATATTTGTTAATCCAAATTATTCTTGAATCTGTCTTGCCTTTATTTATAGTAAATGGCTTGGTCTCATTTGTTTTAGGAGATCCCTTGCTGAAATCATCGAATAGGCTGCATACTCTATAGCACAATAAATTGCTCTCAGTATGAACACATTTTCTGTTTATTTCTTCTAATCACAAGCCTTTTCCATCTTAACTAAGCAGTTACATGCTCTTTATTTCTTTATTTCTGAAAATTTCCATTTAATATTTTTAGACCATGACTGATCACAGGTAACTGACATCATGGATAAGGGGGACTACCAGAATTTTTTTTATATCAATGGAAATTTTGGCTGTTTCTAGTTTGGGGCTATTATGAAATGTGCTGTAATGAAATTTCTTATATATGTCTTCTAGTGTGCATGCAGTTCTGAAGGATATGTGTCACTAGGTCATAGAATATGTACATATGCAATTACATTAGATAATGACAGTTTTTCAAACTGATTTACTGCTGTTTGAGGGTTCCTTTACTTTTTTCTTTGCTGTTGTTATTTTTAGCCATTCTCATACTATCGCTTGATGGTTATAGTACATTTATTTGATTAACGAATCAAATACTTTCATGTTCATTGCTTGACCATTTGGAGAGTCTCTTGTGAAGTACCTATTGAAGTCTTTTTTCCATTTACCTATTAAAGTGTCTCAGTTTTTAAAAAATTTATTTGTAGGACTTCTTTATCAGTTATGTGTATTACAAATATTTTTCACTCTGAAACTTGCCCTTTCAATTTCTTGACTCCAGTTTTTTAATTGTTCCCTGTAGTAACATCTTTTTTAAATTTTTTTTTTCTTAATTGCTAGGTGAATGCTCTACTGTTGAGCCACAACCCTAGCCCCCTCAGTAGTAACATCTTTATGAAATCTTAGTCCAGATTGTTTATCTTCTAGATGCTTTATTGTTTTTCATTTCATATTTAGATCTGCAATTCATCTGGAAATGAGTTTGTTTCTTTGTTTTTGTACTAAGAAGTATGGATCAGATGTCATTTTTTTCCCATTTGGATATCCAGTTTATTCAGTAGCATGTATTAAAATGAGTCTCCTGGGCTGGGGTTGTAGTTCAGTGGTAAAGTGTTTGCCTCTCACATATCAGGCACTGGGTTCAACTCTCAGCACCACATAAAAATAAAATAGAGCCATTGTGTCCACCTACAACCAAAAAAAAAAAAAATGTTTTTAAAGAAATGAGTTCCCACTTCTCTACAGCTATAGTTTGAACCTTGTCAAAAATAAAATGTTTATAAAATGTGTGGGTAAATTGGTCTATTTCTCTTCTTGAGCTAATACCATGCTAATTAGGTTAGCTGTATAATAAGTTTTGATATCTGTATGATAAATCCCTCCATCTAATTCTTTATTAAGTTTGCCCTGACCATTCTTCTCTTTTTCTTTCCTTATAAATTTTAAAATCAGTTTACCATAGTACTGATTGGGAAGGGGACTGTTAGGACTTTTATCGGGGTTACATCTAATTTGTATGTAAATCAGTTTGGAGAGAATTGACATCTTTACATTATAGACTTCAACTTGTGAATGTAGTATGACTTTCCTTTTTTAAAAATCTGCTTTAATGGGGTTGGGGTTGTGGCTCAGCAGTAGAGCACTCGCCTAGCACATGTGAGGTACTAGGTTCGATCCTCAGCACCACATAAAAATAAATAAGTAAAATAAAGGTATTGTGTCCAACTACAACTAAAGAAAATTTTTTTAAATCTGCTTTAACATTGTTCAGTAATCATAGATTTTTGCACAGGGGTCTTAAACAGGTTGCATTTCATTTATTCCTAAGTATCTGGTTCCTATAAGCTATTGTAAATGGTATCATTAAAAAAATTTTTTTCCCAAGGGCTGAGTTGTTGCTCAGAGGTAGAGTGCTTGCCTAGCATGTGTGAGGGCCTGGATTTGAGTCTCAGTGCCACATAAAAATAAATAAAATGAAGGTGTTGTGTCCATCTACAAGCAAAAAATATTTTTTTTAAGTTTTTTTTCCTGACTTTTATGTAGAAAATCAATTTTCATGTATTGACCCTATAGCCAGTAACTTTGCTAGACTACTTAAATTATGAGTTCTAATAACTTATAATAATTAGTAGTTCTAATAACTTATTTGTAGTGCTGGAATGTAGTTCAGTAATACAGTGCTTTCATACCATACATGAAGCCCTAGGTTCAATCCCCAGTACTTTTTTCCCTCCTGCATTCTAGCCCTTATTCCCAGTATTTCTTTCTTTTTTTTCTCTCTTTAGCACATTTTTAAAATTTTTAAAATTTTTTCCCAAATAGTTATACATGACAGTAGAATGCATTTTGACACATTGTACACAAAACCTGGTATTTCTTTATCTTATTTTGCTGGCTTAGACATCCAGAACATTGGGTTTCCTTGTCTCATTCTCTGTCTCAGAAGCAACACTTTAAATTTTTACCACTAAGTATGTTTGTTTTAAACTTTCTTATAGATTCCTCTTTATCTGCTCATAGATGTTTCCTTCTATTTCTAATTCACTAATTATTATCACAAATGGATAGTGGATTTTAATAGGTTAATTTCATGTGCCTTTTAAGATGATCATTTGAGAGATTTTTATTATAATTAATTGCATTTATTTTTACTATTAAATCAACCTTACAGTCTTATAATAAAACCAATTTGATTGAGCTCTGATAACCTTTTTTTTTAATATTTGTTTTAGTTGTAGGTGGACACAATAACCTTTATTTTATTTTTATGTGGTTTGATTTCTATTGTCTGCCATTTTTAGAAGCAAAACTTTCCATAATATATTTTATAATATTATAAAAATATTTGCTAATTTTAGTCTTTGAACCCCACATTTGTATAGCACTTAGTAGTTTACAGAATCCTTTTGTATACATTTTCTTATTTAATATAGGAGGTATTCATGTTTCTATTATACTGATCAGAAAACTTTCAAAGAAACTAGATGATTCAAGTAAGCAATGACTCAAGCTGAGCTGATACTCAGATTTAAATCTTTTAAATCTCAAGTCTGGTTTATTTCCTTTTATATCACAGGTGTAATCTTTTGTGCTTAATGTTTATTGTTCTACTTTTAAAAGAATGTAAATTCATTATTCTGTTTTGTTTTGTTGAAAAATGTGATCCAGCATGATCCCACCTTTCCACTGATAGATTCAAGTTCCCAGAACCAGATTAGAAAACGCATCGTTCTTGAAAAATTGAGCAAAGTGTAAGTATGTAATTGTCATCCCAGTTTGTAATATTTTAAAATTAACAATATTATGATTTCATAATTTGCAAATGTTACCCTTCAATTTTAAACATTAAAAATTTTTTTCTTTTAATATTTTTTTAGTTGTCAAAAGACCTTTATTTTATTTATTTATATACGGTGCTGAGAATTGAACCCAGAGCCTCACACGTGCTAGGCAAGCGCTCTACCACTGAGCCACAACCCCAGTCCCAATTTTAAACATTTCGAAAAATAGTAAGAAAAGTTTACATGAATGTCTGCACTTGAAATTTTTATATTGTTAAGCTACTGTATCCCAGAGATACTAAATTTTGTGTTGAAGACAGACCACCACCATAAAGAGGAAGGTTGAGATTCTAAACTACCTCACTCCCTCTTAATAATCCAGTGAAGTCAGGGGAAAACTATCAAAGCTAGATCATTTAAATACTGATTTGTGGTAAATGTGTCATGTTAGTTTTATATGTGAATAAGAGGTTGTTAAAGTTTTAAAGGTCTGTTAACTCACTCTACCTACATATTCATAGAATCATTTCACACTCAGCAACGTTTTTTGTTTAGCTCAACTCTGCACTTTAAGCTTCCTGTAGCAGAAATGATTGTTCTTATAATTAGCCCAATCATAAATGACGCAAAAATTGCTATTTTGGTTTCTCGGTGAAAAGGGGCTTGAAAATCTTTTTTTCCAGAGATGTGAGGGCTGTCTTGAACTTTTCAGCCTGCACATTTTTTTTTTTTTTTTTAGCAGAAAACATGAGAAAGTGTGTCAATCATTGTTTCAGGACTTGTAAATAAAGAGAAGTCTTAATTTTGTAGTAGTTTGAAAATAAGAAAAATGTCATAATGTTTTGAGCAATTGAGATATAAAATGTTTACTTGTGATATAATGGAAAGTAAGATAATTTTGCTTTAAAGTATGTACTTCTCAAACCACCCTTGAAATCCTTTTTTATTTGCTTTGTATCTTGACTTGGTAATGTACAAAAAACAGAATCAAGAGGAACTACTATAATTTTTACATTTTAAATAAATGTTTAGGGGCTGGGATTGTAGCTCAGTAGTAGAGTGCTTGCCTAGCACATGTGAGGTACTGGGTTCAATTCTCAGCACCACATATAAATAAATAAAATAAAGGTCCATCAACACCAAAAAAAATTTTTTTAAAATAAATAAATGTTTAATATTTATGCAGTATCTGCTGTGGGTAGGCCCTTCATATACAATAAATCCATTAATAGTTTTGCCTTTTATATGATCTTCATACTTGTTTATTTGCTTCTATTAAATATTAATATAGAAAGCAGTATAAAAGACTACCTTATTCACAATACAGAAGATATTAGAATTTAGTTACAAAGATTTTGAAAGTAGGGTTAGATTATCCGTACTGTTGTGTATTTAGTAGATAAGAATTTATATAGAAATAGTTTTCTAGACTTTAGAATATACAGTTTTAAATTTGAGACCATACAGACATGTCATCGAAGCAGTCTACGCATCCTGGGTTTTGGCTAAAACAGAGGATGCCAGAAAGAACTTTGCTAGAAATCCATATTACTGATACTGGCACAAGAATTGAATTGAGAAGGGATGGAATCACTTAAGAGAAAGCACAAAGAGCATTGAAAACAAAACTAATTATGGTGGCATGGGTTTTTGAGGTCATTTACAAGTTTATGAAAGCAGTTTGTCATTTTCTCATTATAAAAGTAACACCTTTTTTGATCTCTGATTTGAACAAACCAATTGTAAAAAGACATTTTTAATAACCAGAGGGAAATAAATTTGTACTGGATATTAGATGTTATAAAGCAATTATTTGGTTGAGTATGATAATTTTAAATACAGAGAAGTTATGTTTGTGTTTAGAGAAACAAATAGAAATAGAAATCCAATGACATGATGTCAGGAATTTGGTTTACTTTAAAATATCACTATAAAAAAAGGAAGGAAAATGAAACCAATATAGGAAAATATTGAAATGTTGAATCTGGAAATAGATAATGAGGTTATTATTACTGTTCTATTCTGGAACATTTTTGAAACTTTCATAATTTTTTTTTAAAAGATAGTGCTTGTTGGAGAATAGTTAGCAATACAGAAATAGTATAAAGGAGGAAATGAAAGTCAAATCACCTGTAATCCCACCACTTGATAATAACCTTTATTAATATTTTGATGTTTATATATATTATATGTATGGTGTATGTATGTTCATTCCCTTTGGTTCCCTCTGTTGTAGGAACATAGAAAGAATGAAATGTTTGATATGTAATAGGTATTATATATAGAAACATTACATGTTTTTATAAAAATGGGATAATACTATGAATGCATTTTTAATTTAACATTTATCATATCTTTCTACATTTTCAAAAACAGAGCATAGTGGTGTAAAATACCACTACAGCCAGGTACAGTGGTGCATACCTCTTATTCTAACTACTTAGGAGGCTGAATCAGTAGGATGGCAAGTCTGAGGTCAGCCTGGGCAGCTTAGACCCTATCTCAAAATAAATAAATAAATATTTTTTAAAAAAAGAACAATAGATTGACATTATTTTCAGGGTTTTGTTACAATTTATTAAATGTGTATATCATAATTTATTTAATCAATCACCTTGTTTCTGGTTTTTCACTACTAAAATTATTTCTATAGCAAGCATTTTTTTTTTTAAAGAGAGAGAGACAGAGAGAGAGAGAGAGAGAGAGAGAGAGAGAGAGAGAATTTTTTAATCTTTATTTTTTAGTTTTCGGCGGGCACAACATCTTTTGTTTGTATGTGGTGCTGAGGATCGAACCCGGGCCGCACGCATGCCAGGCGAGCGCGCTACCACTTGAGCCACATCCCCAGCCCTATAGCAAGCATTTTTTTATTTGATTATTTCCTTAAGATAAATTTTTGTCATAATAAAACTATTGACTCAAAGAATATTCACAATTAAAATGTTAAGATATATTGCCAAATTGCTTTTCGGGTAAGAAAAACTAAGGACAAAATACAGATGGCCAAAAATGATTTTGCATTTTAGTGCTTTACACTATAGCGTAGACTACAAAGTAGAGCATAGAGTTACTATGAAATGTTTCCTTTTGACTTCTTACCAGTCATAATCTAGTTTAACTGTTTAAAATCATGACCACTTCCACCTAAGTTCCATTATTGCCTTCGGCAGATCCAGAGTTACACATGATCCAATGTATGTTTTTATATAATTAAATTAAATTATAAAAGAAATGTAACTTTTTTTTTTTTTTACATTTCAGATTGCCTGGACTTTTGGGTCCTCTTCAGATTACATTAGGAGATATTTATACTCAACTTAAAAATCTTATCCGAACTTTCAGGTTAGTGTTATTATTTTAATTTTTCCTTCTGAGTTATTTTTACTTTATTGATTACTATAGAATCCATTAGACTAAGACATGTTTTCTTCTCATCTAAACATTACTTCTTGTTGTTTATTTAATGCAACTCCTTACTTGTATAAATCTTGGTATATTCACTTTAGATAAGAATAACATAAAATTAAGAAGGAAAGTTTTTTTAAAATATATTTTTTATATATTTATTTTATTTTATTTATTTGTATGTGGTGCTGAGGATCGAACCTAGGGCCTCACATGTGCTAGGCAAGTGCCCCACCACTGAGCCACAAACCCTTCCCAGAAGGAAAGTTTTGTCTATGACACAAAACCAGTAACATTGTTGATTTTAGAGGAATAGTAAATATGTATCAGATTACCATCCCTGTGCTAGGCACTGTGGGCAAAAGAAGCATAATGCCCCCCCTCAGGGAAGAACTTGCCTATGAGAAGGAAAGATGAGTACAGTGAACAATAAAAGATAACAGTATTGTATTGAGTAGAACTGACTTGAGGTACTTAGAACTATAAAGAAAGGGAGACTAGAGAATTTATATCAATTGTGAAGTTCTGGTTGATAAAACATGCACATACGGTCATTTTATTTAATTTTTTCTAGGATGTTTATATTTGAAAGTGAGTGTTTGGGTAATAATAAGTCTGACATGATTTGTCTAGTAGTTACTGATTTTGTTACTCATGAATTGTGGAAACGATCCAATTTCAAAATTATTAACACACAAATTCAGGGATGCCAGTAATCATCCTCTTATTGGCCTATACTTAAGATTGACTGATTAAATGCCAAAAAGAGGGTTTAAGTCAAATAATATGGTCAAAGTGGAACTTTTCTGCATCCTTCTTAGTGATGAAGAAAGTCAGTAGATTTTTTAGGTATTCTGTCTTATACCTATCACAGAACCATGCAGCCTAATGAAAGGAATAACTGTGCTAAAAGTAAAAAGTTTGATAAAGTTTGACTAGATATATACAGTGTGGAAACACTGAAGTTTATGATTCCTTCAGGATTTATCAGGGAGTGAATATTACACTAACATGAAGTTTAACTGAGGAAAAATGAAGATCAGGGGAATTATTCTTTGTTTTCTTCCTTTTTTAAATATTTATTTTCTGTAGTTGGACACAATACCTTTATTTTATTTATTTATTTTTATGGGGTATTGAGGATCAAACCCAGGGCCTTGCACATGCAAGGTGAGCGCTCTACCACTGAACCACAACCCCAGCCCCTGTTTCCTTCCTTTTTTAAAAGACTTGTCATTCAACTTCCTGCAGACAATGTAATAATTACTATGCTGGACAAATTGGTGAAGGGACTGAAGACTCATCAGAAGAGATATTAGAGTCCTCTTGAATTACACTTTTCTTTTTTGTTTTGCCCTGCTTATTTAGGAAAGAATAAATAGCATACATTTTCTAGTGATTTATTTTTTCTTTAGATCTAATTGGATAGCATCTTTGGAAAAAAAGTATTCCAAAGTTCTCAGAACTTACCAGAAACACATAGGAAAAAAATGTTAAACTACCTTAGATACTTCTAATCAGTGAGATTTGCTCAAATTTGAGGGCTGATTATATTTGCCTGGGGAGCCTTTAATAATTGATACCCATGTCCTATTTTTTCATTGTCAACGCCAAGCATTCTTGATGCCTTCAGTATTTTCAAATTTTATTGGAGTACAAGTTTTCAAAATAATTTATAATTATCTTCTGTATTTCTGTAGTGTCTGTTGTGATTTTTTTTTTTCTTCATGGACATTAGTAATTTGAGTTTTCTCCCTCCTTTTCTTCATTAGCATGGCTAAGGGTCTGCTAATTTTGTTTGTTTTCTCAAAGAACCAACTTTTTGTTTTGTCAATTTTTTCAATTGTTTCTTTTGCTTCAATTTCATTGATTTCAGCTCTAATTTTAATTATTTCCTGTCTTCTACTGCTTTTGGTGCAGATTTGTTCTTCTGTTTCTAGGGCTTTGAAATGTAATGTTAAATCATTTATCTGTTGACTTTGTCTTCTTTGAAGGAATGAACTCCATGCAGTGAACTTTCCTCTTAGAACTACCTTCATAGTGTCCCAGAAATTTTGATGTGTTGTGTCTGTCTTCTCATTCACCTCTAAAAATTTTTTAATCTCCTTCTGGATGTTTTCTGAACCCATTGTTCATTCAGTAGCATATTATTTAGTCTCCAGGTGTTGGAGTATCTTTTATTTCTTATTTTATCATTGATTTCTAATTTCATTCCATTATGATCTGATAGAATGCAGGATAGTACCTTAACTTTTTTTTATATTTGCTGAGTTGCTTTGTGGCATAATATAGTGTATTTTAGAGGAGTATCTATGTGCTGCTGAGAAGAAAGTGTATTCGCTTGTTGAAGGATGAAATATTCTATATATGTCAGTTAAGTCTAAGTTATTGATTCTGTTATTGAATCTTTGTTCTGCTTTTGTTTGCAAGATCTATCCAGTAATGAAAGAGGTGTGTTGTGGTCTGTTTGACTATTGAACTTGAGAAGAGTTTGTTTGATGAGCATAGATGCTTCATTGTTTGGGGCATATGTATTTATAATTGTTAAGTCCTGTTGATATATGATTCCTTTGAGCAGTATGCAGTGTCCTTCTCTATCCCTTTTGATTAACTTTAGCTTGAAGTCTACTTTATTTGATATGAGGATGGAAACTCCTGCTTGCTTCCATAGTCCATGTGAGTGGTATGATTTTTCCCAATCTTTTACCTTCAGTCTGTGTTTGTCTTTTCCTATGAGATGAGTCTCTTGGAAGCACCAAATTATTGGGTCTTGTTTTTTTTTAATCCAGTCTGCTGGTCTATGTCTTTTGATTGATTGGTGAGTTTAGGCTATTAACATTCAGAGTTATTATTTGATTTGTATTCCTAGCCATTTTTGTTTATTTTTGGTATTTAACTTAACTTGGTTTCTCCTCTGATTAGTTTTTCCTTTAGTGTAATACCTCCCTCTGCTGATTTTCATCATTGTTTTTCATTTCCTCTTCATGGAATATTTTGCCGAGGATGTTCTATAGTGTAGCCTTTCTAGTTGTAAATTCTTTTGTTTATCATGGAAGGTTTTTATTTCATCATCAAATCTAAAGCTTAATTTTGCTGGATATAAGATTCTTGGTTGGCATCTATTTTCTTTCAGAGCTTGGTATATATTGTTCCATGATCTCCTGGCTTTAAGGGTCTGGGTTGAAAAATCTGCTGAGATACAAATTGGTCTTCCTCTGTACATGATCTGATTGCTCTCTCTTGCAACTTTTAAGATTCTATCCTTTTTCTGTATGCTAGGAATTTTTATTATAATGTGTCTTGGTGTAGATCTGTTGTAATTTCATACATTTGGTGTCCTATAAGCCTCCAGTATTTGGTTTTCCAATTCATTCTTAATGCTTGGGAAATTTTCTGATATTATCTCATTGAAGAGATTGTACATTCCTTTGGTTTGAAACTCTGCCTTTCTCTATCCCAGTAACTCTTAGATTTGGTCTTTTGATGCTATCCCATAATTCTTGGATATTCTATTCATGGTTTCTTACTATCTTCACTGTGTGGTCACCTTTTTTTTCCAAATTGTATACTTTGTCTACATTATCTAACATTCTTTCTTCCAAGTGATCTAGTCTGTTGGTTATGCTTTCTATTTAGTTTTTTATTTGGTTTATTGTTTCCTTCATTTCACAGATTTCTGACTTTTTTTTTTTTTCAGAGTCTCTGTCTCTTTCTTGAAGTAATTTTTGCTACCTGTGTTTGTTCTCTTATCTCTTTGTTGGAGTGATCAATTTTTGCCTGTATTTGCTCATTTAGGTCATTCTTCAATTCACAGATCATTTTAATTATGAACCTTCTGAACTCCTTCTCTGATATTTCATCAACTTTGCTGCCCATGGTTTCTGTTATTGTAGTATCCTGGTTTTTTGAGAGCACTTTCCTCCCTTGTTTTTTCATGTTGTCTGTGTGTCTTCCTTTCTTGCAGTGTGAATCTGAGATATTATAGTTTCTACCCTATATTTTTGTAGTACCCATGCAGATTGTCTGTACCTCACCTTGATGTTATGCTTCCACACCTTGCTGGTGTCCCTCAGTGTATGCTACTGCTACTAAAGATGTTTGCGGTAATAACCCAGGTAACTCGAGATAATACTGGAGGTACCCTAAGATGGATACAAAGTCTTACAAAGATGGGGTTGAAAGGGTGGGCCTTACACTGTCTTTGGGTTGCCTGTTCTGAGATGCAGTTGATTCTAGGCCCTGTCTGTTGTCAAAAAGGTAGGGACTACTGCGTGGGGAAGGCTATGGAGATGTCTGCAGTGTCCCAAGATAGAAGTGGGTTGGGTTTGGGCTCCCAGGTGGGAGTGGATGGCAAACTCGACCTACCCTGGGCCTGGGTATGTTGGTTTGCTGGTCTAAAGAGTCTGTTCTGTGCCAAAGCCTGAGCTCAGGCAGGTGTCTGCTAGTGGCAGGATGGACCCAGGCCTACTGTGAGCCTGGGTCCTGAGTAGGTTGATGTGGGCAGATCTGGGCTGGGCCTGGACTCCCTCAATGGTCTCTGGCCTAAAGAGGCAATCCTGTGCTAGAGCTTCCCAAGGATTTTCATTTAGTTGGTTTGGCATATGGCTACCAAGGTGGCAGTACTTTTTTATTTGTTCTTTTTAGTTATATACAAATAGAATGTACTTTGACATATCATACATACATGGAATCCACTGCTCCAGAGCATAATGCAGAAAAATAGGGACTAAACCTTACGAATCATTCCAGTCCGTTGGTTCTCCTACTCTGACCCTTCTGCAGCCAGTCATTTTAGAACTTCACCAAAGGACATGATAACAGTAAGATTTATATTTCAGTGATTCCTCCCAGTTATTTTTCCTTCCTACTTCCAAAGACCTCTTTGTTTTCCACCATAAACCACAAAATTATCTATTAAGTAGTGACTAATTAATTTTCCTTTGTAAGAAAAAAATTATTAATGAAAAATACATTTAACTGCCAATGAGGACTTATATTCAGCACTTTCATAACTAATGTTATCACATCCAGTTGTTATCATTTCAGTAAAAACAATGAAACTTGATGCTTTCAATAGATTGTCCCATTATGGATAAATTTTCTTTTTCCTTTAGGTATGTCATCAGAATAATTTCTTTTTTAAATAACTGCAGAATTGCCCCATTTTTACTTGGATATGCCCTAGAAATTTGGGTGTTTCATGTTGGAAACCACTACCTGGCGTGTTTCTGTTTTGTTTTTTTTGTGTGTGTGCAGCCATGATAATAATGTCTGATTCATGTCAGTACATGTAATCGGTACAGGTTTCACTGTGTGCCAACCTGTAACTGGCATTTATGTATTTTATTTAGTTTGAAAAAATAATGGTATTTTCATTTTACAGAGAGCAGATGAAAGGTTAAGTAACCTTTCTTAAATCATACAACTAGTAGTTGGGTTTTGGCCCCAAGTCTAACTATAGAGCTCTTGCTTTTTACCACATAATGTTACCTCTTCTCATGGTAGGTGAAAAGTTAATCATAGCAGATAGTATAGAATCAGATTTTTATAGCAGTCTATTCATATTTCAGTGAGAGTCCCTTGCTTTGATACAGAAAGTGTCCTCTGTCCTTGATTTATTATCTGGTCACTTTCTTACTATAATAGACAATTAAAACTACTTTTAGAGGCATGGGTGTATCTCAGTGGTACAGAGTACAAGGCCCTAGGTTTAATCCTCAGCACCAAAAAAAGAAAATAAAACTACTTCTAAACTGGAAATCTAAACTAGCTTTTTTTTTTGATGGTGCTAGTAGTGCTAAAGTGGGTGATAACTCAGGGCCTCACACATGGTAAGCATGTACTCTACCCCTGAGATACATTCCCCTTCCCTAAAGTAGCTTTGAAGAAAATCTCACGGTTTTATCTTCTGTATTGTTACATTGAGGTTTGTCTCTCTATTCTACTGTCTGTAAAAATGTTCAGATATAGTATAGCTCTTTAAAAAAAAAATGTTTTGTCAATAAAACATGAATTTGACCTCTAGTAAATTTTATAAAAGTTGAGGAACAAGGGGCTAGGGATGTGGCTCAAGCGGTAGCGCGCTCGCCTTGCATGCATGCGGCCCGGGTTCGATCCTCAGCACCACATACCAACAAAGATGTTGTGTCCTCCGAGAACTAAAAAATAAATATTAAAAATTCTCTCTCTCTCTCTCTCCCCCCTCTCTCTCCTCTCTCACTCTCTCTTTAAAAAAAAAAAAAAAAAAGTTGAGGAACAAGGCAATTTAATTAAATCAAATTGAGCTTTGGGGTAAGAATGGAAGAGACATGATACTAAACTTCAGTTTTTCATTAGATGAAGCTAGACTGTGATAATACAAAGAGTTATAGAAGTTCACAGCAGGAAATTTCCTCTTTGTCAGGTGAAGGTATTATATTGTCAGGGATACCCTCCCTGAAAAAAAAAGATTAAAATTAAGACATGAAGAATAAATATTTATGTCATTTACCTAGGGATGTAGCTCAGTGGTAGAGTGTGTGCTTGATGTCATAACAGAGGTTTGCTTCAGAATTATCCAGGTTAGTAGGGGTAGTGCTGAAGATGGAGTTGTGAAGATGAAAAATGATTGGGCAGAATTTAATCTTTTTCAAAATTATGAGCACATATGAACTTATTCTGCTCTAATTTACATATGCTTGAAATTTAATAAGAAGTTTGGGGAAAATAATGCCTAAAATTATGTATTATGATGGTAGGGAATATTACAAAACAATTTAATATTATTTTTTGAAATCTTTACTCTTTAGAACCTGCGGATCAAAGTCTATAGCTTTAATAAAAATTACTTAAGTTAGCTTCGTTGCCTTTTAGAAAAATATCATTTGTTTAGAATACAGAATGATATTTGAAGTCTCCAGATTTTAACAGAACAGTGTTAATTGTAAGCTAGAGTTTCCAAGTAAACTTTGAAAAAATGCCATATTGATGATAGGAGTAATGTTTAATCTTTTAGTCAATACTGCAGTGGGAAAGAGTTCACATAAATAACTGTATCCTTTTCTCTGAAGTGATAATCAATAATAGGAGCTCATAGAACACTGATTCTCAACCCATTTGTGCATCAGCATTACCTAGGGAGTTTTTAACAACTAAGATCTTGGCTCCACCCCTGGAGATTGACTGTCTTTTGACTGGGGTTGGGCTCAGGCATTAGTATTTCTAAAAGCCCCCTAGATGATTCTCAGCCAGAGTTGAAAGCCTATTTTAAGATGTAAACATAAAGCAGCTTTTTTAGCACTCCTTAAAGAATCTTTCCCTAGTGGATAGAGCTGTCCTTTCCACTGAATTGCATAATAGTTTGTTATCTAGAATGTTACATCGCTTTCCTGACAGTGTAAAACAAGTTCCATTACAAGCTGCTTGGTAATCAATGTTAAATCAATGTGTGTTTTATTCAGATTTGAATTAAAATTATATTTGGACACAAAAGTCCTCTTTAAATTTCACTGGAACTGGGCTAGGGTTGTAGCTCAGTGGTAGAGCGCTTGCCTCGCACTTGTGAGGCCCTGGGTTCAATCCTCAGCACCACATAAAAATAAATAAATAAAAATAAAGATATTGTGTTCATCTACATATATATATAAAATTGGTACTGAATCAAGATATTTTTTGGTAAATCTGTTTGGATTTCAAATTAGTATATTTTGAAAATGTTCTTTTAACTGTTTTCTAACATTATTTTTATTTTTAAATTATCATCCAAATAATGGTAAGTATATTCATTTAGCATTCATGCTGGAAATTATTTTGACTGTAGCAAAAGGAAAACTATGAGAAGAAAATAAATTTTGCTATTCTGCTAATAGAAGTACTTTGAAGTAAAACCAACCCCTTTTATTTGTGTTTACCCCAGTACCTAGAACAGTGAGATACAGAAGGCACTCAGTAAATTTTATGCCAAATGAGTAAATGAATTCTTAAATTATTTCATGAATTCTTAAATAATGAAATGATATCTTAAATCTGTATTAACTCCGGAAGATTTGTATACAGTAGAAAAGGAAATTCAATCATTTTTGTCACTTTTCTTCCATGCTTAACTTTCTTTGAGCTCTTTCTAGAGGAAGATTCTGTTTTAGTTCTTACAGATACAACAATAAAGAAGTAGAAGCATCCCTTCTTTCATGGAACTTACATTCTAGTAGAGTATATAAAATTTTAAATATAATAAATATATTATTATTCTGATTATTATGCTGTGGCATTATCTGTTTCCCTTTCCCAGTTCATTCTCCTATTTTCCTAGATATAGGGAAACAGAATGGTACTGATGAGGGAGAAAGTTGCAGTTTTAAATAGTCTGGTTATGGAAGGCCTTAGGAAAAGATGACATTTGTGTAAAGAACTACTAGGAGCTAAATGAGCCAGCTGTTGCCAACTGTGAAAATGTATCAGACAGGAATAGCAAGTAGAAACTGTGCCTCCCCCCGCCCCCAAAAAAAGGAGTAACAAAATATTTAGGATGCTGGTAAGGCTAGAGAATTGAACACAGGCAAGAATAGAAAAAGAGGGAAATGTGGGACAAAAATTAAGTGTGTTACAAATTGTATAGACCATGTAGCCATTGTAATTCTTTGGCTTTTACTGTGAGAGGGATACAGAGCAGTTGGTGGGTTTTGAAAAGAATGTCATCCCATGCTCTAATATACATTTTTAACAGTATCACTCTTGCTGCTGAGTTGAAAATTACAACAAATAGAGACAGAGAGACCAATTAGGAGGCTATTTTTCACAGGCAAGAAATGGTGTGAAAAGAAAGAAAGGAAGAAGTGAAGGTATTAAGAACTAATAAGAAAGAAAGAAGAAAGAAAGCAGTGAAGGAAGGTATTTAGAACTAGAGAGAGGGCTGGGGATGTGGCTCAAGCGGTAGCACGCTCGCCTGGCATGCGCATGGCACTGGGTTCGATCCTCAGCACCACATACAAACAAAGATGTTGTGTCCGCCGAAAACTAAAAAATAAATATTAAAAAATTCTCTCTCTCTCTCTCTCTCTCTCTCTCTCTCTCTCTCTCTCTCTCTCTCTTTAAAAAAAAAAAACTAGGAAGGAAGGATGGATGGAAGGAGTGAAGGTATTAAGAACTAATAAGATTCTATTTTGAAGGCAGAACCATCAGGATTTGATGACTGTTTTTTCTTAAGATGTGAAGAGTCAAATTTAACCACCTGATTTTTTGTCCTCAACAACTAGATTCTGGAAGGTAGGGTAGCCTTTAACTAACTGAAATGGGACTGATTAGAGGAGGATATTGAGGAACTCAGTTTTTCCTGTACTGTTTTAAGTGCCTGTTAGATCTCCACATAGAGATGTCAAGTAGACCATTAGATACAGAAATCTAGAATTCTAGGAGAATTTGACAGTTGTCAGCATGAAACACTATACGATTGTTCAATATCACCAAAGGGAAGAGTGTTATAAAGGAGAGAAAAGACCTAAGGGCAGAGTTCATGGGGCATTCCAATATTAAAAGGTCTGAGAATAAGTGTCAATAAGAAGGGACAAAATCAAAACAGGAGAAACTAGGTGAAATCTTTCCATAAAAAAGGGAGTCATCAGCTGTGTCAAAATGCTGCAGGTAGATTAAGATGAAGACTGAGAAATGTCAGTTGAATTTGACAACATGTATGTCTTTTGTACATTTAATCCTCACAAGAATAATTCTGAAACACTTTAAGCTGTGGAGAAAATTCAGATTAATGTAACAAAACATCTTCCACACAGATTTTAATAGTTTCTAAAATTTGATTTGGATTTGTACTTTTAAATGAAAACATTATAAGTTAATTTGCTCATTCAAAAAATATTAACTGAATGCCTACTGGTTGCCAGGCTCTTATTCTGGGGACTTGGAATTATTGCTGTCAAGCAAGAGAAAATAAACTGTAAATAATGTGTTATAAAGTGGTAACTGGTATGGGAAAAGAAAAATATATACATATAGCAGGGTAGGGGGATCTGGAGTACTGGGCTAGGAGGTAGAGGGCAAGTTGTAATAGGATGGTCCAGGTACACCTTACTGCAAAGATGATGTAAGGAAATTTATCTGAGGGAAGGTAGTTTCAGATAGATGAAAAAGACAGCACAAAGGAGAACAAAGTCTACTTTGTTCCCCTTCCCAATCCTTCTCCTTTCCTCCCTAAAAGCAACCTATACAACATTCTAGTCTTTGTTTTTATACTTTTTGCTACATTTATATGTGTCCACTAGCATTGTTAATTATTGATTCATATGAACAATCATGCCATGTTTGCTTTCTTTTACTCAAACTTATGAATGAAACATGTAAATCTATGTCATTTGTTTTAATAAGTCAATATTCTATAAATACACCTCAATTTGTTTATTTTCCCCTCTCACAGCAGTATTGTATTAGCATTCTTGATACACGTTTCTTTGTGCATAAGTGAGAGATTTCAGGCTTTATATCTGGGCTATTTATATGCATTTTCAACTTCATTAGATATTACTAAGTTATTATTCAATTTCTCATATCAATAGTGTATTAAAAGTACTATTTCTTGTGCTGGGGTTGTGGCTCAGTGGTAGAGCGCTCGCCTAGCACGTGTGAGGCCCTGGGTTCGATCCTCAACACCACATAAAAATAAATAAACAAAGGTATTGTGTCCAACTACAACTAAAAAATAAATATTTACCAAAAAAAGTACGATTTCTTCTTGTCCTCACCAAACTTCAGTATTTTCAGTTATCATTTTTTAATTTTTAGTGATATATATCTAAATGTTTCCTGAGAAACTAAGATGACTCCAGAATATTTTATTACTAATAAAGACTAATATTTTATTATCATCAAGGATAGAATTTACTCAATATTTTTTAAAACTTAAGTTTTCTTTAAGACCTATTCTTGCAGTTTATTAAGCCAACTCTCATTTCTGTAAATTCTAAATTATGGCATTAATTGCCAGCTCTAAACTAACACAAGATGGAAAGGTTGTCAAAACCTTAAAATTTAAATGAGGAATTACTTATTAGCTTTAATAAAATGCTCAATAGGGGGAAAGCATAGAAGATATTGTTACAGGGTGTGTGTATCTTAATAAACCATGCAATTTAGTTCCCATGATTGTTCTTGTATTCCCATATTGTCTAACAGTATTGTTGTTATTAATATGTAAAAGTGAGCTAGAACACTTCCTTTTGAGATGGTTATTATCAGATGCTGAAAAAGTACTTCTTTGACACATAAGAAGTTTGGTTTTATCCAGAAATAAAGGGTTTACGAATTTAAATATAAATATATTTGAGTAAATTTTTTCTTACTGTCTTTTAGACTAACAAATAGAAATATAATACACAAACCTGTGGAATGGACTTTAATTGCTGTGGTGTTGCTGTTATCGTAAGTACTCTTTCAGATTTTAACTATAAATTTTGATTAGTGAAAAACAAAGGTATATACTAATTTGATAAACTGCCTTGAAAAAATGTTAAATCTCTATTTTGTGCCTTATTTTTCTTATAGGATAAAATAGTTTTCATATAAAGTGATATACCATATTTTGATAAGCTATAATCATTCTCTTTATACTTTTTATCTTTCCTTCTGAGGACTCTGTTCTTCACAAATACTATTATCTTTTGAAAGAAGAACATATCCATGTGGAATAAATACAAAATAGTTCTTTAGTTTCATTTTCAATAATCCATTTTATTAATACTGAATGAGCATCATGATTTTACATCTGTATTTTTATCTCATGCTATTTCAACATACTTTAATAGCATCAGAAAAGATTTCTTTTCCCAAATTGATGTGTATTTTAAAATCTAACAAATTTAAAGGAACTAAATGCTTACTATACAGCATATATAAAACATTTAATACTCATTCACCTTTTAGGAAGCCACTTGTGGTTTCTAAGACTGTTTTTCAATCGAGTTAAAACCGTCTAATAAGTGTAGTGTTTTTCAGCTTGAATTGTAAAAATCTTTTGAGGACCATTCATTACTGCATTACCGTTGCTGCCTGGTGCTTGTTAGGTCATCAAAGCCCATAGGACATCAAAAACTTACTGGACATTCACAGGTCAAGAAGTGTTATGAGTCAACCTCATAACATTTCCAGCCCTGCTTTCTCTTTCTTTGATATTACTTCAGTCTGACATGTTATTCTGGCTTCACTGTCCCAAGAAAGGCTATGCTGGGAAGCATTAGAGTAGGCTTCAGTGAACCAGAATCTGTGTCACCCAACCAGATACAACTCACATGATTCATTAAATCAGAACACAGAAAATAACTTTACTTGAATGCCCTGATATAAATTTTTTATCAACCATAAGAACAAATCTTTTGTCATTTCTACTATTCAGTGTTCCAGTTGAATTGGTAATTTGTGAAACAGATCTTATTAATTTTTTAGAAAGTTCTTTCTACTTTATGAAATGTGTAAATATTTTGGTCACTGGCAGAGAAAATCCCAGTATCTCTGCTTACCAGCCATATCATATGCCTGCTCATAAACCCTCATAGACAACTGTTTAACTGTACTTCTGCAATTCATTATACTAAAAAGGAAGTAACTTTTGGTTGACAAGTTAGAGGCTTAGGCCCAGCAGTAATCTCAGAATCTTGCTTCCTAATCTAGTGACCGGAAATATTATCTTCATGAACAGCTGCTTACTAAGGACATGATAGGTCCTACTTTTTTTTGTACTAAATTATTGTCACATCTCCAAAATGTATAACAAGGAACAAAAACGTAAAGAAAATGAAATAATGAAAGCTACATTAAATTCATGTAATTATTCTGTATAAAAATAAACCTCCAATGTTTGAGTTTAATAGAGGTACCATGTGGCACAAAATATTTGCTAGTCCTTTTATGCACTATTTGACTTCCCTAACTTTTAATGTAATAGGGAACCTCTTATTTCAAGGGTCAGTGACCCATAAAAAATAACAGCTTAGTTGAATTCAAGAAACAAACTGTATACATCTTAGGTTTATTGCTTGTTTTATGTGTTCAGTAGATACTGAAGTTGTATTAGTAAACACTGTTTTGTCATTCACCTTCTCTTTCGTTAATATATCCTAACCCCTACAGCTAGATCTTACTTCTTTTTACCTAGTCATTGAGCCTTTTAATTCCTGGACTACTAAAATTCTTTCCAGTTTAGGCCTTTATGACTCCTTTTTAAATCTTTGGTCACTATAGGTACCAAAGCAGATGGTACTTCCTAGGTTTTTGCTTTTGAAATCTTCTTTTCTCATAATTCTCTCACACCTCACGCCCGCCTTAAAATTCCTTTTCATTCTATGTTTGCACATTTTGTATCTTCAGATTCTAACTGAATCTCCTTATTATTTGATCATCAGCTTCTAAGACTTCTATCTCCTTCCTATATTGTTTTATTTCTTATTTTTTATTTTTTCAGAAAGTCCCTTTTAGCTCTTCATATTTCTGTCCTCCAGGGAACCTATGGCTCAGCTGATAGCTCTTGTTATCCACAACTTTGTCCTTTTATCACTCTTTTGTGGTGTCTATTAGTATACTAGTTAGAGATAAAATTAAAACATATATTAATTTATATTTCCACCCTTCTTTTCTTCCAACAGTTAACACTTTTTTTTTTTTTTTTTTTTTTTTTGCCATGCTGGGAATTAAACCCAGGACCTCACACATGCTATTCTACCACGATCTACACCATATGCTATTCTACCACTAATCTACACCCCCAGCAACAGTTTACTTTTTAGAGAAGGTAACATTTGTCATTGGGAAAAGAAAAAGCAGGCATAAGGGCCAGCATTGGATAAAAACCTGATGGTGAAAAATATGGAGACTTTAAACACCTAAAGAGACATACATTTGTGCAGGATTAACCCTTTTTATCCTTACTTATTGCCACTAAGACTGAATATAGCATACAAAAGAATATCTCTTTTAAAAAAAAAGTATGATTCAGAAAACCCTCATATCTACTTGTAAATTTCCAGTGGAATCCTTTTGATCATAACTTGTAGGCATTTTTTAAATTCATATTTAAAAACCAAGTGTCTGGGGGCGGGGGTGCATACCTGTAATCCCAGCAGCTTGGGAGGCTGAGGCAGGAGGATCACAAGTACAAAGCCAGACTTAGCAAAAGCGAGGTACTAAGCAACTCAGTGAGACCTTGTCTCTAAATACATACAACATAGGGCTGGGGGTGTGGCTCAGTGCTCCTGAGTTCAATCCCCAGTACCCCCCACCAAAAAAAAAAAAAAAAAATTCTTGTAAGTCTTTGTACCTAAGAAAAAGATCGAATGGTAGTTGTGAATCACTGAAGAGGAATACATAATTACTTTACATAAAAAGTACTACTATAATAATGGTATTATTCTTTATATGTGCATATTGCAGATTTTGATTACTAAAATGTTTAATGCATAAAAGCTGTTTTCAAAATTTATATAATCCACTTAGAAAAGGATACATATACACACACTATGTAATTAGTATGTTGCTTTGGTAGTTTCAATCTAACTCTTGTTAGTGGAGGGCCAAGGGATCAACATTCTGACTAAAATATGAGTGTCCAAAGCAACAGAAAAAGCTGGGGCCTGAATTTTCTTCAGAGTAAATAACCTATTTCTGTAGCACATCATCTTTTCCTGGTGACTTCCACTATGCTTTCACAGATGTATTAACATTAAACCCATTATGCCCCAATGTCCCATATATAGTATACCTATAAACACTTTAATTGAGCAACAACAACTTTGTTATTCCTCTATATGGGACACTGGGGATAACAACAACTTTGTTATTCCTCTATATGGGACACTGGGATATAATGAACTTTTAAAAAATTTGGGCCCACATCAAATAATTTATCAGAATAAATTACAATTATGGGACTAAAATTGTGGGAATTTTATACCATTATAATCTCAGAAATTTGATCAAATAGAGTATGTAAAATTGATCATTAAATGCTCAGTGAAGGGCTGGGGATGTGGCTCAAGCGGTAGCGTGCTCGCCTGGCATGCTCGGGGCGCTGGGTTTGATCCTCAGCACCACATAAAGATGTTGTGTCCACCAAAAACTAAAAAATAAATTTTAAAAATGCTCAGTGAAATGCATTTATGTATGAAAATACATAATTATTCATTCCCACTTCATTTAGATTTCTTACTAATTATATGGGATATGAATGGCTATTGTGATTGCAACATTTATTGATATTTATACTATATATTCCCTAGCTTTATACTATATATTCCCTAACTAGTAGCCAGGAATACATAGACCATTTAAACAGAGTTTAAGCAGTATACATTTATTTTACAATGAAGGGATTACTTTCCTTTTGGTTCCCTCATTCTTATTCAGTAAATGTTACAATTAAGGATTTTCAAGAATTCATTATACATAATAGAATATCTGTAATAGTGAAAATTGATTGACCCTGTTTTTATTAAGAACCAATTAATTTTGTTGAATTAAACTTTATCATACTTTACTCTTATATCAGGTTTTAATCCTGGAAAAGGCCAATATGTTGAAATAATACAAACTTGAATCAGTTTTTCCAATTAAATATGCCTTAATAAGATACTAGGCTCTTTTCACAGTCTTGGATGTATGCCTTTTAATTAAAATGTGTATTTATGTGTGTGTCTATCATTTTCTATAAATACTTAAGTAACTGTATACTATGTACAACCTGTTAATGTATATTTTGAAGTGTTTGTGTACCAAATTAGAAAATGCAATAACAAATTACACTAAAATGCATTTTATGATGTGGTGTTATACTGTGTCATATATTCTTTTTCATATTTCTCATAATTACCATTTTACCCACAATATCGGAAAGAAGCACTTTTCGTTGTGGTCACAGTATTCAGAATAGTTTCTTTGAGATTTTGACAAGCTATTTTGAGAAGACTTTATAGCTACAAGATACCTCCCCTCAGTTCTGCCCCCATCTCTCCTTTCCTTCTTCCCTTCGCTTTTATTCTTCCTCAATGTTCTTTGACCTCTGTCATTATTCTTGAGCCTTTAACAGAAGAGGAGATTGCCAGTGCTGAAAAATCTAGGGAAAGGTCCAGACCAAAACCAAAGAGAAGCCATCAAGAAGCAGATTGACTTGCCTGAGTTCCTCTATGTGTAGCTCGAGTGCCAGAAATGGGAATCAAGTTTCTTCAAGAGGACTTGTAGTTAAAATGTAACTTTTTTCACCTAAATTTAATATGGAACCTTTATAAATAGACTACTACTTTTGATTCTGGCATGGGTGGCCATGGAGAGAGAGATGTATTGCATTCTATGGGAATTACTTAAATTATCTGTTGAAAGACATGAATACTTATTTTGTATTACTCAGAAAAGATAGAGGGAAAGTGACTTGTAGTAGTCTAACATTGATACATCTATTCCTACTTTTATGCCCTTGATTCTCTCTAATGGAAAGCTTTCAAGACTGTCTCCAAAAATGTCCGCTTTCATTTTATTTATCTGAATTGGCTGTTTCCAGTGAACTGTGGCCTGCTTCCTAGGCAGAGACCGTGCAATAGTTTTTTCCCTCTAAAAGCTTTGTGTATTCCTGTCGTTCAGGGAGTAGCATGTAAGTCCTGGGAAATGGTATTTAAACAAACTCAACTTGACCATGATCACTAAACAAAAGCCATCACTGGACACGGACAGCCACTTTCGGTAACCATCATACAGATAGATACTCTGGAGAGTCCCTTCCCTAGGGCTACCAGGCATGAATGGAAAGATGTGACTAAGGCTTTTTACTTCAGCATGCTATTTTTTTAAAGGCTGCCCATCACTAATTTCCTCATAAAATTTGTGAACATACCATGAAAAAACAAAGAGGTGGTTCCTTAGAAATTTATTGGTTCTCAGGAGTCTTCGTAAGTCTTTCTTTTAATATTCTAAATTTAATTTGGGGTATTTGAGACCATACTAAAAGAAAATTAAAATTATGTTTTATAGTTTCTTATATTTATGGAATCTCATAATTGAATTTTATTAAAACAAAATTTACCATTTTATTGTATATGGTTCAACTGGTTTTTAGTAAATTCATTGTATTGTGTATTCAGTGCTATCTAATAACAAAACATTTTCTGTCATTCCAAAAGGAATCTTTGTATCAGATGAGTTCCAGTTTCCCTTTCTCTCATCCTCTGACAACTTACCATCACTCTCTATCTCTGTGGACTTTCCTATTCTGAACATTTTATATAAATGGAATTCTATAATCCATCTCTTTTGTGCCTGGCTTCTTTCACTTAACACATTTCCAAGGTTTTTGTTCATAGTATAGCAAATAATAGTACTTCATCTCTTTTTATGACTAGATAATATTCCATTGTATGGATATACCACATTGGTTTACCCACTCATCAGTGATGGTCATTTGGGTTATTTCCACTTTGGGGCAGTTATGGATAATGGTGCTAAAACGTTCGTGTTCAGATTTTTTTTCTGTGAACATATTTTCAGATTATATAGGGTATTTATCTTGGTGTGGAATTGTTGGATCATATGATAACTCTGTATTTAGTCACACACACACACACACACACACACACACACACACCAACCTCCATACCCCAGTGGCACTTTACCAATGAACTATATCCCTTGCCATTTTTTTTTTTAAGACACCATCTCACTAAGTTACCCAGGCTGTCCTTGAATTTGAGATCCTTCTGCTTCAGTCTCCCTAGTCACTGGGGTTACAGACATGTGCCACATGCCCAATTTATATTTAACATTTGGAGGAACTACCAAACTGTTTTTCTTCAGCATTCTGCATTTCCACAAGCCGTGGAAAATGTAAGCCAAGGACTCCAGAGATTGAACTGTAAAAGTCATCTCATCTTACACTCACTAGTGATTTTAGGGTTTTATATATACACTTTTCCCCAAACTTAAATATTTCTCTTCTAATTGATTTTAGACCTTCATCAATTTCTTATGTTCTAAAAGTTTCTGTAACATATGTAAAATGAGTACCTTTAAGCCAAAAAAAGAAAAAAGTCATAGTGTTAAAGTTATTTATCTATTTTAGTACTGAGAATTGAACCCAGGAGTGCTTAACCACAGAGCCACATCCCCAACCCTTTTTATTTTTTATTTTGAGACAGGGTCTTACTAAGTTGCTTAGAGCCTTGCTAAGTTGCTGAGGCAGCCTGCCTAGTTGCTGAGATTACAGGTATGTGCCACCATGCCCCAGCTCATAGTTTTGAATTTAAGACTACACAAATAATATCTCAGCAGTACCTAGTGGTATTTCCTTTGGATTCCTCAGTATCCAAAAAATGCCTTTTTTGTTTGTTTGCTTATATATTTCTATATCCCTCCCGAACTAATTACTGAGTTTATATAAGAAAAAACTTTTTTTTTAACTGAAATATCTTTACCGTCAACCAGCAGCACTTTGTAGATAGTACTCAGATGCTTTCTAAAGAAATAATAGTTTTAATTTTTTATCAAAGCCTACCTTCTACAGTGATTTTTTCCCCCTGTTATCCCTGGAAAATATATAATGTTCATTTTATTTTAATTCATAAATAGTTGAGAGTCCCCTCAAGCCTTAATCCATATTAAAAGTCACCAGTGTTCAAGAGCTGGGGTTCCATCCTCTGCACTAGCCAAAAGATGTGCTCTCCATTTTGTCCATCCCAAGCAGCTGCAGCAATGGTAATAAGAGCAGCCAACAGCAGTTAGCCCTCACCAATGATGACCTCAATTTCAGGGGCCAGTCTGTATATCTACCAGTGCCATCTTTACATATGACTGAGCTCACCAGGAGCTAGGAAGCATGAGATTTACAGTTACTGTTGACGGCACTGTAAGAATGTTACAGTCATTGTGTGTGGACCTCCCCAGTTCATTCTGCTGAAATTTTACAGCATTTGGGATTGGGAGGGACTAGATCCACTATTCTAAGAGAACTGCCACATAGCAACAATTATGAAAAGTTTTTTCCAATACTCTACGAAGCTGCTCTATAAACTTGTTACAAACAGGATTTAGATATAAAGTTTTAAAGTCACTACCACCCAGCCCCTTAAATAAACATACATGTAATATATCACTACAAAGTGATTTACAAAGAACTTGTTCCTTTGAATTAGAAATATCAATGGAAAGCATCCCTGCTTCCTTATTAATAGGTAATCCTAAAGCATTAAATGCAAATATAATCAGGGCATAAGCCATATGTTATAAGAAAAACATTTTATTTTATTTGGCTGTCATAATCAAAGTTTTTATCTTTGTTTTCTAGATAATAGTTCTGAACTAGAAAACCTATAATGACATCCCTCTTCAGTGTATATTCTTGTCTTCTTTCTTTGTTTCTCGTGGAAGTCCTTAGTAGCCTTACATGCCTGTTGGTTTTTGAAATTTTGGGTCTTTAGCTTTGGGCCTATGATAAAAATAATGGCAATTTTCATTTGTATAATTAATTTTTATTTAACAGAGGGTTTTTAAAAAATGTAATTTCCTTACCCCAAAGACAATCTTTAACTTGTATATGGATCTCATAAAACCCTAAAACTCACACTCATTCTGGATAATATCCTGTTTTTATCTGTAACAAGCAGTGTAGCCTTGCACAAATTATGTAACCTCATATTTTACATTGGCATTGTGAGGGACTGGACTAAATCCAGATTAAGTCAACTTGGCAGTGCAAATTCAACTATAAGATGTTCCAAGTAAGAAACTGTTCTCTTTCTCCTTTTTTTTTTTTTTTTTTTTTTTTTTTTTAATGAGACAAAGTCTCAGTGTGTAGCCCAGGCTAGCCTTAAACTCTTGGATTCAGGTGATCCTCCTGCTTCAGCCTCCCAGGTGCTCATAATTGCACCCAGTTAAGAGAGAGTTCTGATGCACTATATCAAGAGAGATAATGAAAATGGGTATTTTTAGCATAGGAAACAGTTTAATTTTGTCATAGAAATTCATGGTGACATTGCCCAAGTGTTTACTTTGTTAGGTTTCTTATTAAGCTTGACCAAAAAAAAAAAAAAAAAAAAAAGATTTAAATGATATGTCTACTCTGTAGAAGGGGAGTACATAGTGCACTTTTAATTAAATGAGAGGAACATCCCCAAGATTCCTTTAGTCTGTACTGAAGACTTTAGTTGACATGACATTTTTATCAGTATCAAAGATGAGAATGTTCTCTGAATGCAAAAGGAAATAGTAGAGTGGTATGTTACTTCAACATAATACTAAAGGTGGCAAGTTGATTTTTTAAAAGGTTAAAATGTGTTTTAAAACTCAATTTTGATTACAGAATCCCCACTATATCTGTGAGCCTTTTACCTCTTCCAATTTATTCTTTTTTTTTTCCCCCATTTTTACTCCTTACTTTCCCCCTACCCCACTGATGCTAAGTGTTCACTGATACAACTTCTTTGATCCAGGTACTCTAAAGTAACCTGAGTTTCTTCTCTGATATAGTACTATAAAAAGGAGAGATAGATACATTACTTGAAGCCCTGATTTTTCTTCTGAAGAGTTTATTTGTACATTTTTTGTCTTTAATGTCATGCATGAAAACCAGTGTGAGTAGAACCCATGTATACCTTGAAATTAGGAAATTCATACTTTGCTATAGCATCATAACTGGAAATCAGTGTAGAAGCAGCCACCTATACAATGATGAAAATTTTTTAAATGTTTAGAAACCGGACTAAAAAAATAGCCAACAAATATCTTTTGAGTACCACTATGGGTTAGACTATCTTAGATCCTATAAGGGATGCAGAGGTTACACAAATCCGCTGTCCTCATAGACTTTATAGCTTCCTGGAGGTTGTGTAAAGGAGGAGATTGACTTGTACACAAGCATTACAATAAAAAATTGAATGTGTTAAATGCCAAAAAAGCACAAATTCTTATGGGGCTTCAAATCTCAGTTCAGATTATAAAAAGATTTTATAGAAGTGGGCTATTGTGGATTCAAAAAACAAGATTTCAAGAAGTAGAATGAACAGATAAGTGCATCCTAGGAAGCACTTACAGGTCAAAAAAAGCAAAAAGAGATATAGTCAAGAGTACAAGGTAACTAGAAAGAAAGGTTGGGTTTATTATGAGAAAGATTTTTTTAATGGCAGGTAAACTTAATTCAGGAGGAATGAAAATCTTTTAAATTTGAGCAAGTAACATCATAAAACTTGTACTTTAGGAAGATTAGTCTTGCAGAGATCTGGAATCAAAATTGATCTTCTCTTCCACATTGCACCAGCCTTCAGAGACTTTTAATTACTCTTAAAGTAAAACCTCTTATTGTGGTCTACATGGCCCTGCTTGGCCTAGGCCCTATTTATTTCTCCAGACTCCCTACCTCATTCTCCTCATTCCTGCCTCTCTGATCTTCTTTCATAATTTTCTCATCATACTCTCCCAGAATAGGACATGAATTCAGTTCTTTTTTCGCTCTCTTCCCTTCATTAATTAATTCCCTTTCATCATTCAGAACTTAAGGAACTTTCTCCTCAAGAAACTTCCTTACTTCCCTGACTGGATCAACTGTCTCTATAAAGAGGCTCTCATAACACCATATACTTCTTCCTAGCAGTTTTTCTGATTTCTGTTCAATCGTGTGATTACTTGATTAATGTTTGCCTACTTCACTTGACTTAAAGATTTTTAGGTGCTGGTTCTATGTCAGATTTTACCCACCATTATAAACCTAATATTTAGCATTTTGCCTAGAACATCACTGAGTTACAAAAATATCTGAAAGAGAATGAGTGACTAAATGGATGAGAATAGTTTGGAAGCTATCAGTTCTTGCTCTTTGTTGACTCCTCCTTTCCTACCTGCCTATATGTGTTCATTCATCTTTAAAAATCAAAACAGATAGGGCTGGGGTTGCAGCTCTGTGGTAGAGCACTTGCCTCGCATGTGTGAGGCACTTGGTTCCATCCTCCACCAAATAAAAATAAATAAATAAAGATATTGTGTCCATGTACAACTAAAAAACATTTTTAAAAAAGCAAAACAGATAAACACACCTATCCTTTGTCCGTCACCTCAGACTATCATCTACTTACCTTTCAAATATCTAGAATCGCTCATCTGCTCTAAGTTTTTATTAATTTTTATTAATTAATCCCTTGCATTTTATTAATCCCTTGCATTCTGCATTTTCTCCCCACAATTTATGGAATTGATTTTCCCAAAGCCACTACTAGTAATTATCTAGTTAAACAATGAGGTGATGAACTAAAGGAATTACAGCGAAAAAGAAAAGGGAAAGAAATGAGGAGAGAGACATTATAGCTCTAAAAATCTACAAGGTTTAGCAATGGAGAAGGAATCAAAGACAACTTCAAGATATTAAAGGTAGATGGCTGGAGGGTATTAGTGCCTTTAGGGAAGTAGGTTAGATGAACTAATTGGAAATGTTACAGTTGGTGTTACACCTGTTCTGCAAGTATTGAGACTCTTCCCGTTCAGTTTAATATTCAGGCATATTAAACAGTTAAATGGTACCCCCATAAGTAGTTTAAAAATGTGGAAAAAGAGCTGACGAATGGAAGGAAAACCAGAGATCTAGATCTTGGATTAAGTATTGGGTTGGGTGAGATGGCTAGGTAGAAAATGTTCAGAGTCAAGATAAAACAGAATCTTGTAGAACAACCACACACAGGCCAGGGATGCCTAGAGAATACAGAGAAAGTGGGAAAGGAGGAAGATTAGAAACAGACTTTTTTTTTGACACTAACTGTGTGGTGGATTATTACATTTATATCTCACAGTTCATTCCACTTACCAAAGGAAGAGAGACTCTGAAAAGACAAGCACCTTTTCCAAGCTTGTCAAAACTAGAATACAGGCTCAATTCTAACTTCAAAACATGAGTACATCACTTCACAGAGTGAATTAGAAAGGAATGTATATAACCAGAACACTGTCAAGGAATCTAAAGTGCATTTGAGGTTCAAGGTAGTAACTGTCTTTCTGAGGAAGAGGTAGTTGTCCTCTGAATAAGGATAAAGGCTGACAAAAGATAGTGGTTCTGGGCTGGGGATGTGGCTCAAGCGGTAACATGCTTGCCTGGCATGCGCGGGGCGCTGGGTTCAATCCTCAGCACCACATAAAAATAAAATAAAGATGTTGTGTCCACCGAAAACTGAAAAATAAATATTAAAAAATTCTCTCTCTCTCTCTCTCTCTCTCTCTCTCTCTCTCTCTCTCCCCTCCCTCCCTCCCTCCCCCCCTCCCCCTCCCTCCCCCCCTCCCCCCCTCCCCCTCTCTCTCCCTCCCTCTCCCTCCCTCCCTCCCCCCCTCCCCCTCTCTCTCCCTCCCTCTCTCCCCCCTCCCCCTCTCTCTCCCTCCCTCCCTCCCTCTCTCTCCTTCTCTCTCTCTCCTCTCTCTATCTTAAAAAAAAAAAAAAAAGAAAGAAAAACAGTGGTTCTGGCAAGTAAGTAATTGTAGTGGGTTGACCTACAGTTTCCATAATGGAAATCAGATTGCAAAGACTGCTGTAGTAGACAAGTGTTGAGATACTAGACATGTGTTAGTTGGCTTTTCATTGCTGTGACCAAAATACCTAATGAGAACAACTTGGAAGAGGAAAAGTTTACTTGAGCTCATGGTTTCAGAGATTCAGTCCATTGTCCACTAGCTCCCTTTGCTCTCGGCCTAAGGTAAGACAAAACATCATGGCAGAATGGCATGGTAGAGGAAAGCTGCTCAGCTTGTGGCAACCAGGAAACAAGAGATCTAGGTGCCAGGGACAAAATATAAACCCCAAAGGCACACCCTCAATGACGCCTTCCTCTAGCCACAGCCTACCTGCCTGCAGTTACCACTCAGTACAGTAGTCCTTTCAAATTATTAATTCATCAAATAGATTGATCCACTGGTTAGGTTACAACTCTCATAATCTAATCATTTTCACCTCTGAACATTCTACATTGTCTAACATGAGCTTTGGGGGAATACCTCATATCCTAATTATAACAGTATGGCAAATGTTAACTGCTCTTTTCATATGGTTAGCAAAAGATGAAAGAAAGAGAAGGATTATAATCTGAAAGGATAGGATAAATCTTCAGAAAACTTCACAAGATAGAGGAGGCTTGAGTTTGTTGGTATCAGAGGGGAAGGAGACACTGGACTGGCAGGGTAAGAAGAGTGAAGGGTGTCTGTGGAATGTGGCCTGTGAAGAGACTGGGAATGTCATCAGATGCCTTTTATTTTTTCCTTAATGCCTTTTGTCCATGTCTTTTTCCCATTGCTTCCTCCATGTTTCTCTCTGCTTGCCTTGAATGTCAGTGTTGTTTGGTGACATTTTTGCCTCCTGGTCTTAATTTCAAAAGTGAGTGAACTAAGGCTGGTGGCATAGGCAGTAGAGCACTTACCTTGCACATACAGGGCCTTGGGTTCAATCCCCAATACTGAAAATAAATAAATAAGCAAATAAACAGAACTTGTATATTTCTGCTTCCAAAAACCCATATTAATTCCTCATTAGTGGCTCTGATTGATTCTTTCTCCTTACATCACCATGATCAGCCCTGGAGAATTAATTTCAAGCAGCATAAGCTTGAGCTATACAACCTCTATGCTTAATTCTGGTGACCTTTTTATTTTTTTCTACATTAGTGATTTTTACCTTCCTGGCCTTTTCATTTTCCATGACCAACAAATCAGTCTTAGGGACATAAACGTGTAATTCATTTGCCAAAAATAAAAATTATATACATATATGTCTCTATATGACAATAAGACACTGCCCATTCATTCAAATATTGTGTTTTGACAATGTGTAAACAATGCTAAATGAAGAAAGATGTCTATAGTAAATAAAGTGAATTTGAAATTGTTTTCTTATAAAAACATAATGTCCATGCATTAAGGTCATTGTCTTATTTACTTTTATCTCCTTAATGCCAAACATGCAATTTGGCATTTGGTAATTGTTCACTGAATAAAGCAAATGAATGGAATAAAGCAAATGAATGGATGAGAAAAACTTGGATAAATTATTGTTGATATTATCCTTCAACAAAGATTTGGTGACACTGGCAAAATTACATTGCACGTGAAAAAGAAAAAAAAGCTGCTTATGATTATGAATAGAAGGAAGGACTTTCATTACAATCAGAAGCAACCTCTATATTGATTTATATTTTTCCAGGGTTGGTGTAATCTTATAAAGAAGTGACTATTTAGCCTAAAGAAAATTGCTGCTTTTAACCATATCTGACATTTTGGTTTTGTTTTTGTGTTTGTTTCTTGCAAATAAAACTTTCTGAAATGTTTAAAATTACCAAATGGCAAAGTTAGCTGTAAATGTGAGATTATCTTTAAATCATGTGATTACTAAATAAATGAACATTTTTATTTAAAAAAAAAAAGATTTGTTTCATCCAAAAACTTCATTTCAAATGTTTTTTCTTTTATCTTCCATGGACTTGCTGTTTAAGCCTCTATAAACTAAAAATTGAATTGTTTACAGAGGAATTCATCTCTAGTAGATAGATGTGGCACTATATCTTTTAGTCGTATATCTGATGATCACAGGTACAGTCCTGGAGAATTCTTTAAATGTTTTACGTTTTGATATTTGTTCATTGAATTGGAAATATTTATCAAATATTAATGGGTTCTAATGGAAATTTTCAGTCTAGAAGCAAACTCTTCTTTAACTAAGTTTATCAAAAGTGTTTTATTAAGTAGTCTTGGAAGTTTAAATGATGTTATAAGGAGGAAAAATTATTATTCCCAAGTGTATTAAGAGTGCTTGTTAAATTCAAGATCCTGAATCTAGTGTATCCTTTCTTTCTTTCTTTCAAGAGAGAAGAGAGAGAGAGAATTTTTTAATATTTATTTTTCAGTTTTTTCGATGGACACAACATCTTCATTTTATTTTTTTATGTGGTGCTGAGGATCAAACCCAGCGCCCCGCGCATGTCAGGCGAGCGCGTTACCGCTTGAGCCACATCCCCAGCCCAGGTGTATTCTTTCTTTGTTGTCTTTAAACACTTTCCTTTAGCTGTCATGGTAGCACACACCTGTATTCCGAGAAACTTGGGAGTCTGAGACAGAAGGATCACGATTTTGAAGCCAGCATTGGCAACTTAATGAGACCATGTCTCAAAATATAAAAGGGCTGGAGGTGTATGGCTCAGGGGTAGAGAACCTCTGGGTTCAATCCTAAGTACCACCAAAAAAAAAAAAAAAAACTTCCATTTAATTTGTATATCATAGACACTTGACACCTCTTAATATTCTTCCTGTCTCTGACTTCTCTTTCCCCACTTTGATCATTCTAGTTAATAGTAAAGTCATAGGGTTCTTGGAGATAAAATGCAAATGCTTCCATTTTGCTCCTTTTTAAAACAATTTTTACAAAGTTTTAAAGCAGATTATAATAACCAGAGGGTAAGACAAAGTTTGAAATTATCTGGTTCTCACTATTACTATTTTATGTTGTCCCAGCAGCCATTTTAAATGAAGAATTTGGGAGTTAGCTATTTGTCATTTTAGTATAAATCAAATATATTGTGTGTTAGGAGGGAGATGTCAAAATACACAAGCTTAATACTGAAAATCCCAGTGTAGCAAAAGCATTTGAGAAATTAGTACAGACTGCTTGGTGAACACCTACAATATCTGTATTGGTGAAATCAATCACATTATAAAAACTGAATATTCTTGGCTATTTTAGCTTCATTTTATTTACTGATTTTTTTCCAATGACTTTTTCAAACCCCACATTATGTTTTTCATATAGTGGTTTTCAATTGTTGTAACGTAGCATACTGTACGGCAAAAGTGTTTCAGGAGAACAAAGCAACTGCCAGGTGATAACTATTTTCCTCTGGTTTCAATGCTGAGAAAAATGTTGCTCATTTAAAACACTAAGACTTAAAACCATTTTCATATGCTCCAAAATCAGATTCTCCAAACCTATAAAATTACCATGCCACTAATTCTCAACTACTATACATTTAGTTGTATGGTTATACATTGAAAGTAATCATTAAGATATGTACCTTGGGAGGCTGGGGATGTGGCTCAAGCAGTAGCGCGCTCGCCTGGCATGCGTGCGGCCCGGGTTCGATCCTCAGCACCACATACCAACAAAGATGTTGTGTCCGCCGAGAACTAAAGAATAAATATTAAAAATTCTCTCTCTCCTCTCTCCTCTCTCTCTCTCTCTCTCTTTTTTTTTTTTTTTTTTTATTGGATGTTCACAACATTACAAAGCTCTTGACAAAAAAGATATGTACCTTGGCCGGGCACAGAGGTGCATGCCATGATCCCAAAAAACCAGGAGACTGAGGCAGGAGGATCACAAATTCAAAGCCAGCCTCAGCAACATAATGAGACACGTCTCATCCTAAAAAGGGATAGGGATGTGACTCAGTGGTTAAGCACCCCTGGGTTCAATCCCTGGTACAAAAAAAAAAAAAAAAAAAAAGTCTTTCCTGGTAGGGCAGGGGGGAGTGTATATAAAGAAAGACCTTTTATATAACTTAAAAGAATATATGACCCCCTCCTGTCCCAGTTTAAAATAAGGGAGAGGAATAGTGAATACAGACTTCTCTTTTGAGTAATGAGGTTAAAAATCAAACAGTACAATTTGTTTTGGCTAGAAAGAGACAAGCATGTTTGTAGGGCATGGGGAAGGATCTAGTAAAGAAAAATAATTTGAAGCTGATGGTAGGATGGAGAGTACAAATACCTAATAAAAGTCCTAAGGGTGCATAAAGAACTGAGATCAGACACAGAAGGTAAAATAACTTGAATAGGAGAGAAATAGTACATCTTCCAAGACCAGAGGGGGAAAAAAGTGAAGAACGGTGTGGCTATTAGATACCCCTTGGAAGTAGGAGGAAAATTTTTTAAACCATGCCCGACAACTTAATTTTTCAATGAAGTGGAATTTGAGGTTGTGTTCTAGAGGTGACGCTTGTATGGAGAGTGAAAATAGTGGTAGTCATTGAGATGATTCAGAAAAGGAGGTAACCAAGGGTAAGAAAAAACTGACAGGTGACAGTAAGTGTCCAGATGAGGCTAGTGAGCATGGGTTTATAGTAGTAATAGTATAGATTCCCTGATCTCCTTTTCTTCCTTCCACAAACCTACCCCAGTAGTTTTCAGCCATCTTGTTGTAGGTGAGAAAAAAGTATGTTGCAACATTGATCTCAGGTTTTTAATAATTTTTTTTTTTAGTTGTTGCTGAACCTTTATTTTTTATTTGCTTATTTATATGTGGTACCGGGAATCAAACACAGTGCCTCACATGTATAAGTCAAGCACTCTACCTCTGAGCTACAACTTCAGCCCCTCAGGTTGTAGTTTTGATGGGTAGGATAACTAAGACAAGGAAGCCGAAGGTTCAGAAGAGTGATGTAAGAGATTAGTTCAAGAAATCATAACAAACATAATTGGTAAAGGATAATGAAGTTACTTTAGGAAGAAAATTGGTTATCTCAATCAAGTGTCTCTTGTGCCCCTCTTCCCAGAATTATATCCTTTTTTAAAATAATAATAATAATTATTATTTTTTTTAGTTGTAGTTGGACACAATATGTTTGTTTTTTATTTATTTATTTTTATGTGGTGCTGAGGATCAAACTCAGGGCCTCACATGCACTAGGCAAGTGCTCTATCACAGAGCCACAACCCCAGCCCCCCAAAATTGTATCTTGAACTCTGATATCTCTCCTAGTTTATAGGTCCAAAAACTTTGTTCTTTTTGCTGGGTATCTCCATCTGGATATTCCTCAGGCATTTGAGATTGAACTCAACTTTTCTTTCAGATATCCCCCTATTCCTTTTGGTGGCATTTGCATCTTCCTAATTACCTATAATTAAAATCTGACTGTCTTATGCTTCTCTTGCCCTTTATTTCCCATAATCAGTCTGCCTTTATAACTTATTTTAAACATTTTTCTCTTCCTACTGCTACTAATTCACGTCAAGCCTTCATTATTTTCTGAGACTGCTGTAATTAGCTTCCTAAACAGATCTCCTTACCAAGTTTCTCTTCACTCAACTAGTCCATTCTTTTTTCACTAAAGTTTAACTCCAAAATCCTAGTGCCAGGTCAGGTATGGTAGCATACTCCTGTAATCCCAGAGGCTCAGGAGGCTCAGGAAGATGCAAGTTTAAGGCCAGCCTCAGCAACTTAGCAGGACCCTATCTCAAAAATTTTTTTAAAAGGGGTGTGGGCTAAGGATGTATCTCAGTGGTTAAGCACCCTGAGTTTGATCCCTAGTAAAAAAAAAAAAAAAAAAAATCCTTGCGCCTTCCTAGCTCCTACCACATAATTTTGCCAAAATACAAGGCCCTTCTGAAGTAGCTCCAACCTGCCTATCCTATTCTTATTTATCATTAGTTTGTGTCCACTGTTTCCCCTTACAGTCACCTTTGATAGCACTGTGGCCTGTGCTTGAAATTCCTTTTTGTATCTCTCTAACCTAGCCTTCATGGCCCCCTTCAACGTCATGATCTTCTTAGAAGTCTTCCTTAAGACACCATGCCAGATAAAAAACATTTGGTTTAAATTCCACAAATAAGACATCTCTTTTGAATAGTATAAATTACCTTCTGCTTTGTTATGTAGTTAAATGTAAAAATATTTTATTATTCAGATTCTTCCAACAATGTAACAATTATTATAGATTATTAGAACTTCACAAGTTTATTCAGATCAGAAGTTTAGGGCCTGATGGCATGTGCCTATAGCCCAACCTATTCAGGAGGCTGAGGCAGGAGGATCACTTGAGCGCAAGAGTTTGAGGCCAGCCTGAGCAACCTAGCAAGATTCCATCTCAAAAAAATTTTTTTAACTGACCTTCAAATTTAGGGGTTCTTAATACTTGCTATTCATTAGAATTCTATAGGGAGTTTTTAAAAAATATTTTTTTAATTTTTTTTAAGAGAGAGAGAATTTTTTTAATTTTTTTTTTTTTTTTTTTTTTTTTTTTTTTTTTTTTTTTTTTTAGATTTTGGCAGACACAACATCTTTGTTTGTATGTGGTGCTGAGGATCGAACCCAGGCCGCACGCATGCCAGGCGAGCGGGCTACCGCTTGAGCCACATCCCCAGCCCTTTAAAAAATATTGATGGCTAATTCAAAAATTTTAGTTAGCTGATTTTTGGTGAGTCCTAACCATAAGGTTTTTTTTTATATATATATTTTTAGTTGCCAATGGATCTTTATTTATTTATATGCAGTGCTGAGAATCGAACCCTGTGCCCCACACATGCCAGGCAAGCATTCTACCACTGAGCTACAACCCCTGCCACCATAGTATTTTTTTTAACTTCCCCAATTGATTATAATTTATACAAAAAGAATTAGGAACTAGTGTCTTAATTCTGGTGCTTATTTGATGTGCCAAGTGGAAAGCTTCTAAATCATTTGACTTAGCTATGTCTACCAGGATTTGCTTAATTAAAGGTATGCAGCTTTCTTCTGAAGTCTTTGTTAGTTACTGATGTTGGAAGGTACCTCTCGGCTATCACAGAAAAAAGAATGAATTAGAAGCAGTAGACTTGTCAGTTTTCATTAGCATGTTTGTTTTGTAATGACAGATTTCAAAATTTATTTGAAAAGCACAAACAGGTGGGCCTTTGAAAATCATAAGATCTGCTAAGCTCTTGAAATGAATCAGACATGTGAGCTAGTGTGGTCTAGTGGTTAAACGTGTAGACTAGTAGAAGTACTTCTGGGGTTATTTGCTCATCTTTACTGACTTACATGACCTTAAGAAAGTCACTTGAGCCTCACCCTGTAGCTAGCCCATGCTGCAGCTTCACAGAAAGACCAAAGACCAACAAATTAATCTCATAAGTTTTTTTTTACAAAATTAGAAATCACTGTAATTTCTTATGTTTGAATCAGTGACCACAAGAGGAACAACTGGGAAAGAAAATTGGCATCTTTAAGGGAAACAAACTCATCCCACTCAGATTTAGAAAGTCACCCACCACCAGTTTTAAAGTGTCTGAATTTTAAACTCAGCTCTGACTTCTTGATATCTGTTTCTTTATAGATGGTGAAGCCATGTTTACTCTACTTAAAAATATTAACAACAGGGCTGGGGTTGTGGCTCAGAGGTTGTACGCTCACCTAGTACATGTGAGGCATTGGGTTTGATCCTCAGCACCACATAAAAATAAAGGTATTGTGTCCACCTACAACTAAAAAATATTTTTAAAATATATTAACAACAAAACTTAGAAACTTAGAAAAGTACACAGAAGTAGTTAACCCCAGCACAAGCCCAATCATTTTATGGAAAAGGAAAAGCTCTTCAACAGGGTGAATTTTGGTCCATGCTTTGTGCGCCCATGTGGCTGTTATTTTATTTTTTAAGAGGAAGAGAGGGGCCACAGACAAGTGTTTTCAAGGACTCACTAATGGAAATGAATCTTCTGCTTTTTCCTCAGGAAGAAACAAATGAGGTAGAAAAAGAGTTAATGTTAAATATGAAATTCTAGTTATTTGCCAGATAAGAATCCCTCAATATTTTCAGTATCTAAGAGAAGCATTTTGCAAAATGGGGTGTGAGCCCTCAACTTTCTGAAAATAGATGACATTTTGACCCTTTGTGTTACTGATCACAGCTCCCCTTTGTTTCAGTTTTGAGTGTATGGTTGGGCAGACAGAGCTATTCTGGTTTAATGCTTTATCATTTAGAATTGTTCATGTAGAGAAGGGAAAATCCCACTTCATTTTTTAGAAGATGGCAAAATATGAGTAAGGTTATAATTGTCATTGCCATGTAAAAAGAAAGGAATCGCAGGACTTGATAGATAAGCAAGATACCTTTGTGGAAAAGGTATCTATTTTTAGCATTTTTCTTAACCAGTATGACTCCAAATAAATCCTTCACCCTTTCTCAAGCCTCAAGAATTTCACCTATTTAAAAGGAAACCCAAGCGCTGGGGTTGTGGCTCAGTGGTAGAATACTTACCTAGCACACATGAGGCTCTGGGTTCAATCCTCAGCACCACATAAAAATAAAATACAGGTTATTGTGTTCACCTACAACTAAAAACCAAATATTTAAAAATTTAAAAAAAGAAAACCCAAGGGGTTGGGGATATAGCTCAGGTGGTAGAATGCTTGCCTAGCATTCACAAGGCCCTGGGTTCAATCCCAGCACCACCAAGAAAGAAAGAAAAAAAGGAAACCCGATAGGTTAAGACTAAATCACTCTTGAGAAAATTAGGTAGTATAACCTCATAAAAAGAGACTACATACACTTAACCCTCATCTTTTTAAGTTTTTTATTTACCTGTGCCATTATTAATAAAAGTATCTCACCTATCCCAGCAGGATTTTGCTTTTGTTTGGTTCTAAGCCCCCAAAATGCAGGTATTGGAATGTTCATTTAGTTTAACTGGTGAAGTGATAAACACAGTGCTTGTACACGTAAACAGTGAAACTATTTCTGTTTAGCAAAAATATTTCTCATTCCTGTTCCTTCCCGGATCTAAATTCTGGAGTATGAGAAAGTGTGAAAGGTTTTTTTTTTTTTCTTTTAAGCAGTCTTTGCATCTTTATCACCTTTATGTGTGTTATCAGCAGAACAGGTTTCCCTACTGCAGTAGAACTCTGTATGAACCCAGTAATTTCTCAAATCTGATAGGTACAGAAAAGTGTGTGGCTTTTCACTTCCTGTCCCTTCCTCTAACCCCAAACCATAGTGAAGCTTGCTTTCTGGTGACATTTATTCGCATAGACATTCTTACAGCTCTTTCTTCCAGTAAGATTATGTTATGTGAAGAGTATTATTCAGTGTCATTTTATAACAACCTACCAATTTGATTCTGTGAATTCAGAAATCAATATGAACTCTTAAAAAATTCCCTATAAGAGTTATTGCTTCTTTCAGTTTTGAGGGTGAGGGTCAGATTCAGAGATATCTGTGCTTTATCATTTCAGATAGAAGCCTGATGTGATCTTTACACATATCACCCAGGATTGGTCAGGACTCAATCATTCAGATGGTGCTATGATGAATAATGTTCCACAAGCTGCAGTATGGAGTCCACTGAGGTTCAATAAGAGTACAGTGAACAAGGAAATAGGGACCAGAATGAGGAAGGTCATTTAAAAATCCAAGTTTATTACTGATTTTTATTGTATTAAAAAAATGGATAACAGAGTTTAATCAGTTATTTAGCTCTAGTTGCTCAATAAACCACAACTTTAACTCTTTATATAACTTTCTCTGTTACAAACCAGTGATTTATGGATAACATACTTCTGAGGCTTAAATCAAGAGTTTGTATAGCTCCAGATCCTTGAATATAATGATTTATAAAAATTGCCAACTTTTAATTTAAAACCTCTTATTTCAGTTCTCATGCCCAAACTTAAGAAACTCCTTACTAGCATGTATAATAATACCTGTTAACCAGATGTTGTATGATAGCCCAATAACAACAAATAGAGGGACTTATCCTAACCAGACTTTTGTGTTCTGTCTTTTTGATGTGTAGCATATGTGGAGCAGTCGGCTAAATAAAGGTCTTATCAATAAGATGCTGTTTGAGGCTTGGCATTTTGCTTTTGTTGTCATGACACTTACCATATGGTAAAGAACTAGTTGTAGGAGGCTATCTGGCTTTTCAGAATTGAGATTTGAATCAGTGGCATTTTCATGAGAACATTCCTCTCTTGTTTGTGATTTATACATTGCAAACTTTTATCATATAGTTTTTTTCAAATTATTTTCTCTAACATATAGACTGTGTTAAGTCATTATTTTACTGTCACCTGTGTAGGTTTTTATGTATACTTAAAAGAAATTAAATTTGGGGCTGGGGCTCAGCGGTAACGCACTTGCCTGGCATGTGTGAGGCACTGGATTCAATTCTCAGCACTGCATATAAATAAATGAAATAAACATCTATCATCAACTTTTAAAAAAAGGAAGAAATTTAAGTATAAAAACTTTGTTTTTACCCACTGCCAATCACATTCTATGCTGAGTATTTTAAAGGTATTTCCTATAGAAAACACAGTATTAAAGGGGCTGGGGATGTGGCTCAAGCAGTAGCATGCTTGCCTGGCATGCACAGGGCACTGGGTTCGATCCTCAGCACCACATAAAAATAAAATAAAGATGTTGTAGCCACTGAAAACTAAAAAAAATTAAATATTAAAAAATTCTCTCTCTAAAAAAAACATTATTAAATATCAACGCTGGTATATTACTATTTTTTAATTAAGCAAAGTTATCTGGGCCCACAGTGTTCTTTGATATTCATTATTAGAAGTTTCAGGATTCAAAGAGAGGTTTCAGTCCCTTTTATTGCATAACAGGGCAGGGGTTGTTCTTTAATGAAAAGGTTAAACAGGTAAATGATTAGTTTATCATAATTAATAGTACACAGATAAAGAATTAAGAAAAAAGAGGAGTCTCAGGAGTCCCTTTAACCAAAAAAGGGTAGAAGTGTAGGTGTTTGATAAGATCCTGCAGTCATACTCCAAAAGTAACTAGGAGATTTTATTTTATAATACGTTTTTGTGAGGTGAAAGGTGCTTTTTATATTTTGAAGTAATGGATTTGAACAATACTTATATTCTGAGTCACTACATTTTAGGGAAACTAGAAGCTTGAAGGGAGTATAGGAAAGAACACCAATAGCAATAAGGAGTGGTTGTATGGCATCTGTGAGGAAAGATGAAAAGGACTTGGAGTTAAAGAGAAACATTTTCTAAACTATGAAGAAATAACTTTAAAAGCTTGCCCACCAAAAACCCCTAAAAGTTCCACAAAGGAAAAAATAAAATTCTGTAAGAGAGATTTATAAAGTGAGAAATAGTATCTAGAATTTAAGGTTTGCTAACCATTATAGAAGCTCACATAGAAATGTAAACTCTCCAGCCTTTGAGATCATAGAGCTAGTTCATTAGCTGTCTTGTAAAAAGGGATCAAATCATTACTTTAATAAAGGGTCTTAGCTGGGTGTGATAGCACACACCTGAAATCCCAGCTACTTGGGAGGCTGACGCAGGAAGGTCACTTATCCTGAGCAACTTACCTAGATCCTGTCTCAAAAAAAAATAATTTTTAAAAAGTGCTCAGTGGTAGAGCACTTGCCTGGCATGCATGAGGCCCTGAGTTATCACAAAAAAAAGGGGTGGAGGGGTCTTGAATCTGGTTGCACATACCTGTAGTCCAGCTACTGGAGGCTAAAGTGGGAAGATCATCTGAATCCCAGGAGTTTGGGGCAAGCCTGAGCAACACAGCAGGAGTCCAGTCTTCAAAAAACAAAAGGCAGAATTTGAATCTTTTCTTAATTATTCATTTTGCAATGAGATCTTGCTGTGTTGCTCAGGCTGGTCTTGCACCCCTGGGTTCCAGTGACCCTACCACCTCAGCCTCCCAAGTAGCTGGACTAGAGGTGTGTATAATCCAGACATCATCATACATAGCTAATTCTCAACAGAAGTAGACTGAAAGGGAGTATGGATCCCAAACTCATTGTGTGTCCTCATTTTGCTACTACATTCTGCTTCTCTTCATTCACTTAAAATAAATAAAAAATATACCCCATGAAAAAATGGTAAGTCAGAATTACACAGAAATAAAGACCCATAGAAAATAAGTGCTGGCAAGAATAAGGAGAAAAAGGAACTTTTACACACTTTTGTTGGTATGGAAATTAGTATAGCCATTATGAAAAATAGTATGGAGTTTCCTTAAAAAATTAAAAGTAGATCTGCCATATGCTCCAGTTACCATATGCTCCAACAGTCCTGCTACTGGGGTTATATTCACAGGAAATGAGATTGGTATGTCAAAGACACATCTGCACTCACATGTTCATTGCAATGTTTATTCACAATAGATAGCTAAGATACTTAGGAATCAACCTAAGTATCCATCGAAAGAACATGTGATATATATTTAGACAAATGGAAAAAATCTTGTCATTTTTGACAGTATAGATGAATCTGGGGGATACTATGTTAAGTGAAAAAAAAGCCATGAAAGATAAATATTGCATGATCTCACTTATATGTGGAATCTAAAAAAAAATGTTGGATTCATAGAAGCAGAGAGTAGAATGGAGATGATTGCCAAGAATGCGTGGTCAGGGAGAGAAGGGGATTCAGGAGATATTGGACAAAGGATATAAAATTTCAGTTAAGAAAATAAGAGTTCTGGGCTGGGGATATGGCTCAAGCGGTAGCGCGCTCTCCAGGCATGTATGCAGCCCGGGTTCGATCCTCAGCACCACATACAAATAAGGATGTTGTGTCCGCCGAAAACTAAAAAAAAATAAATATTAAAAAAAGAAGAGTTCTATTGTACAGCATAACTATAGTTAATAACAATGTGTTCTCAAAAATCTTGAGAGTAGATTTTTTTAAAGATATTTATTTTTTAGTTGTAGTTGGACACAATATTTTATTTATTTTTATGTGGTGTTGAGGATCGAACCCAGGGCCTCACACATGTGAGGCAGGTACTCTACCACTGAGCCACAGCCACAGCCCCTTGAGAGTATATTTTAAGTGTTCTTATGAGACACAAAAAAAGTACTCAAGGAAATACATATGTTGGTTAGTTTGATACAGCCATGCCACAAGGTACACATACTTTAAAATATATTGTACACCATAGATGTTATAAAATTATAAGATACAAGGATTAGGACTGTAACTGGGTGATATAGCACTTGTCTAGGATATACAAGACCCTGGGTTTAATCCCCACCACCACCAAAAAAAAAAAAAAAAAAAAAAAAGGTGTGGTGGCACACACCTATACCCAGCAACTTGAGAGGCTGAGGCAGAAGGATGACAAATTCAAGGCCACCATCAGCAACTTAGCAAGGCCCTAAGCAACTTATCAAAACCCTCTCTCAAAATTTAAAAAGAAAGGTGGGGGTGAGATGTGGCTCAGTAGTTAAGCACCCCTGGGTTCAATCCCATGTCAAAAAAAAAAAAAGAGGATTATATCCAAAATTCTTCTACTGTGGCCAACTACATCTCATATCATTTAGAATGATAATTTCCTCCTCTTTTATGTTTCACTTACTAAGTAAGTACTTCTGATCCAAGCAATCACGCCGTGCTCCAATTCTTTGCTCCACATTTTCCTCTGCAGGAATGGAAGTGAATTATAAGCTACCAACCAAAGCTATGGCACTTAGCACTATTCATTTTTGGCAGTCTTAGCACTTCCCAGACAACACTTGTCTGGGAAGTACTAAGACACAAGTCAAATGGATGTGAAGAGGGAAAATACCAGAAAAAGTAGAAAGTCATGATGTAGTATTAGGTCTGCCTTATAGATTTAAGCTCACTCACCTTACTGGTTGATGCTTTGAAACATTTCTGGCAGGAAGATGCAGCTATGTGCAACCAAGGAAAGAGTTACAATATGCCTTCTATTGTTTTCTCTAAAAATGAAAGAAGGAAAATTTTATGAAGAAAACATTCCAAGAATCATAGTAAGTAAGTGGCCTCTCAAGATGGTTTTCATTCAACAAGTAATTATTGATCATTGGCATGTGATAGGCATGAAGGATATACTGAACAAGATAAATTGGATGGGAGATAGATAAACAAATAATATCATTAGACAATTAGTAAGGACAATGGAGAAAATAAAATAAGGAGATAGAGGAAGTGTGAGGCTGGATTTCAAATGGGAGAAATAACATTTAAACAAAAATGAATCACTTGAAGGAGTCCACCAGGCAGAGATCTGGGGAAAGAATATCCCCAAGCAAACTCCTGAAATAGTTGTAAACTTAACCTAAGTGAGTTGAGACAGGATTGGTCAGTATTGCTGAAGTGAAGTGAGTAAGGGAAAGCACTGTCTCCAGGTGGAAGATTTTATAAGATATTTTTGGTGTCTAAACATTCTTCATTCTTTAGTGATCCAGTCTGTAAAAGCTCTTTCCCAGGTCAGACCCTGAATATTTTAGAGCTAAATAATTAAATTTGTAATTCTTATCTCCTGTTATAATTGCCATTATCAGAGCTATATTGTATATAAGACATCATTAGTAACTGAGTTATTCATTCTAAATTAAAATTGGTGCATAGTTGATCTTCTAGTTCAGGAGTCGGTACACTTTTAAAGGGACAGAACATAAACATTTTTATCTTTGCTAACTCTACACCTCACAGCTACTCAGTTCTACTGTTGTACTATGAAAGCAGCCATAGGATAAGTAAATAAATGGGTATAGCTATAATCCAATAAAACTTTCATTTACAAAAATAAGTAGCAAGCTGCATTTGGCCCATCATGGACCAGTTAGTCCATTGACTTGTTCTTGTACATTGAGAAGTGTTACAGTTTGGATCTGGAATGTCTTTGAAAGGCTCATGTGTTCAAGGCTTGATCTCTATCTAGTACAGCAACAGTGGTAGGACTTTTAAGAAATGATTGGATTACAAATTTGGATTACAAATTATTAAATCACTAACCTCATCAGTGATTTAATCCATTGATGTATTCATAATTTGAATGGACCTTTAAGAATAGTAGAAACTTTAAGAGGTCAGATATAATTGAACTGGACCTTGGGGCTGTGCCCTTGGAGACTATATATTGTTCCCAGTTCCTTCATCTCTCTTACTCTGCTTCTAGCTGCCATGAGGTTAGCAGCTTTTCTCTACCACACTCTGTATACCATGATGCCTCACCTCAGACCCAAAGCAAAGATGCTGGTTGATCTTGGACTGAAACCTCTGAAACTGTGAGCCAAAATAAATTTTTCCTCTCTTAATCATGTTTTTCTCAGGTATTTTGTCAGAATGATAAAAAGCTGACTGATACAAAAAGTGCTAATATGGTGAAGCAGCAATTGCAGTTCTATAATCATTCATCCAATTAAGAAAACAAGCCTGTGCAGAAAAAAATATATGGATAAATAAAATATGATCTCGAGTCTTCTCCCAGCCTAGTGAGTTAGACAAAATTTATACAACTAAAAATACATTCCATAAATGTATAAAAATGACTATAAACAATGTATTCATATGATTGAAACAATTAAAAAAAAAGGCCCAAAGAAAACAAAATTTCTCTTTTTTAAAAAGGGAGTAATGTGATCACATCTGTGAGAGAGGACTGTGATGGCAACTGTGAAGAACATACTGGAATGGGAGACCACTGGGGAGGCTGTAGCAGGAGTCCAAGCAAGAGATGATTCATCTGAATTAGGACAAGGATAGTGAGAACGGAGTGGATGAAATGGAATCAGGAAGCACCTCAGAGGACCGTCAGCAAAACTTGGTGACTGATTGAGCATAGAATATTAAAGGGTAAGAGATAAAGATGACTAAGGTTAGCATGTTCAAGGCCATGGGATCACTCCCCAGAACCAAAAGAAAAAGGAAAAAAAAAAAAAAGATGACTGAGACTTCTAGTACCAGAATGCTTTGATGGAAACAAGAAGTCAGAAATTCAGGTTTGAACATAATGCATTTGAGGTATCTTTTAGGCATCTAAGGGAAGGAAAAAAACAGAAGTTAGAGATTTGAATCATCAATATTCAAAGCCATGAGGTGGAATTCAGTGCAAAAAGAAGAGAGTCAATATGAAAATTAAGGCCTATCATTAATGAGCTAGTTAGAAAAGCAAACAGGAAAGATTATGAAGAATCAGAGGTGGAAAGAAAGTCACAATTGAGTGTGTCACAAAAGCCAAAAGGAGGAGAATTCTAGGAAGAAAGGAAGTGATATCACATACTACAGAGTAAATTGGGAAGAGAATGGAAAAAAGGCTTTTAGATGTGGCAGTTAGGAGACTGTTATTGACAATTCTGGTAATAAGTCTTTGTTCATTTGTCATTGAGACTGGTAAGCACACACAAACTGTGTTCCTCAGTTCTTTATGGTTTACAAAGCCCTCTTCCATGATTACTGCTAACAAAAGCAGACTCTAGATAGAACCCTATTTTCCAAGCTCAATGCAGTATTCCTGCACATTAGATAGATCCTCAAACTCCATTCAGTCCTACAACACTTGTCATTAGGACTGCAGGTGCCCTAAAAAAAGAATCCCATCAATTCATTAGTAGCATCTTTGAAAATAACTACAATTTAACCCTTATCATTAATCAAAACCATAGTGATCTGCTAAAATGTTATGATCTTGCCTCTGATTTATCTATGCAAGCAGACAGCCTTTTGTTACAAAAATGACATGAAAATTCAGAAGGTGCCTAGTAAGGAGCCAGGCTGGAGGCATAGGTATATACTTGCTATTAACTAATAAAACAAACATGTTAAAGTAGTTGAGACAAGGAATTTGGAAAACATAACGATTATATATCATCCATATTTAACTTCAAATATAAATTACTTTGGGTGCTGGGGCTGTAGCTCAGTGGCAGAGTGCTTGCCTAACATGCATGAAGCACTGGGTTTGATCCTTAGCATTACATAAAAATAAATGAAGGCATGCTGTCCATTTGCAATTATAAAAAAAATTAATGTAAATTACTTTGGAAAGAAGCAAATCCATGGAGAGGAGGGAAAGGGTAGGTATTAGGGAATGAAATTAATCAAACTATGTTATGTACAAATATGACATAATGAATCCCACTTATGTATAATTATAATGCACCAATTTTTTTAAAAGGTGTGCTTTTGTAAATCATAATTTTCTTAAATTCTCCTTAAAATTCAGAAATCAAAATTTTCAAGGGGGGGCTAGGGTTGTGGCTCAGTGATAGAGTGCTCACCTAGTATATATGAGGCACTGGGTTCGATCCTCAGCACCACATAAATATAAAATAAAGATATTGTGTCAACCTAAAACTAAAATATATATATAAATTTTTTCAGGGCTCAGCATCTTTCTTGATTATAACTTGTCAAAACATTCTCCATTTTTAATATTCATGAGCCTGGCTTCTAATTTTTTAAACAAAGTGTAATTTTATGTAACTTCAAAAATAACCCACTGAATTATTAACATTTAAGAAGTACACAGGAACTAATAGAGGATATATATATTCATTTATACCTAAACTTAGCTTATAACTCTCAGCAAGTTGTTATATAGTTCTGTAATCATTTACATTCTATATTAAGGACTAGGGGTGTGAAAGAATTCTTATCAGTAAAAGGGAAATAAAGGGAATAAATACAGTGAAAGGAAATATCGTTGCCTATCTTTCCAGGTGTTTTAGTCAGTTTTTTCACTGCTGTGAAAAAAGAACAAAAAGAACACTTTTAAGGGAAGAAGTTTATTTTGGGGTTCATGTTTTCAGAAGTCTCAGTTCATAGATGGCTCCATTCCTCGGGGCTTGAGGTGAGATAGTACATCATGGTAGAAGAGTGTAGCAGAAGGAAGCTGTTCACATGATGATCAGGAAGCAGAGAGAGACTCCACTTGCCAGATAAAATATATCCCAAAGGCATGCTTTCAGGGACCCACCTGCTCCAGCAACACCCCTACCCACCTCCAGTTACCACTCAGTTAATCCCTATTAGGGGATTAATTCACTGATTGGGTTAAGATTCTCATAACCCAATCATTTATCCTCTAAACCTTCTTGTATTGTCTTACACATGAGCTTTTGGGGGGATACCTTACATCCAAATCATAGAGTTCAAATATTAGAACTCAGGAAATCCTAGTTCCAGATGCCTGAGGATTGCTGTCTGTCTGCTTGATGACTTGCTGCAGAAATCTCCAGGCTCAAGTTGATATTCCTGTCTCCAACAGACATCAAACCTGTGTAATTAATCTAACAACACTTCCTTCTGCCTGCCAGCCAGTTGCAATTGTTTTTTATTTGTAGTTCTCTAAAGAAAATTTAAATCATTTTGATCCTTCTACATGTTCATTGAGGACTTGGAAGATCAAATTATAGAGTTCCATAGCCTACAAAGAATAAAAGATAGCATATTGGATAATAGCTTGGACATTTTGAGATACATGACTTAGGCTGAAAGTTCTGAACTGCTACTGTCTTTGTGATCTTGAGGAAGTTACTTTAATTTTTTGTACCTTTATTTCCTTAACATAAAATGGACATCATAACTAAATCCTTCCACATCACTCTAGTTAAAGATGCTTAGAACAAGTACATAATACATGGTAAGTACTAATAAGAAGTGTGTGGCAAATGTTCATTGGTGTTATAATCATTGTCATAATGAAAGTTATCATCTACTGTAACCTATATGAATTTTATAATAATTTTAAGGTACTTAAGTATTATTAACCCATTTTATAGACAGACCCTAAGATTTTGAGATTCAGCTTTCCCAAAATCATACAAGCATCCCTGGCAGAGCAAGGATTAGAACTAATTGTGTTTGCTGGGCATGATGGCATATGCCAGGCATAATGACACATGCCTTTAAGCCCAGAGGCAGGAGGATCACAGGTTTGAAGCCAGCCTCAGCAACTTAGCAAAGCTGCAAGCAACCTAACGAGACCCTGTCTGAAAAAATAGAAAGACCTGGGGATGTAGCTCAGTGGTCAATTGCCCTTAAATTCAATCCCTAGTATAAAAAACAAACAACAACAACAAAAAAAAAAACCTTTGTGTTCAGAGTTCCCTAGCGCCTGCCATTAGACTGGGGTTTCATCTCAGGAGCCAGGTCTAAAGAATTGAAATGGTTGCTGAGAATCCTGTTTTCAGAATTCTCAATGCAAATCCAAGCTCATTAAGAAAAGAGTATTTGATTTATGAGCAGGGTTAGCCAATTGCTCAGGAGTTTGGAGTGGGATTACATAGTTGCTTTCCTTCCCGCACCCCCACCCGAAAATCAGGTAAAGATTCTTATTAACTTTTTTTTTTTTTTGTACCAGGGATTGAACCCAGGGATGCTTTACCAGTGAGCCACATCCCCAGCCCTTTTGTTTTAAGACAGGAATCGCAAAGTTGCTGAGGCTGGCTTTGAACTTGCAATCTTCCTGCGTCCGCCTCCCAAGCCATTGGGATTATAGGCTATACCACAGTGCCCAGCCCTAGTTTTTCTTAATAAACAAAACGTTTAGGTTAATTTGAATATATCTCATGATGAATTTACTAATTTATAAAATCATTTCAGCCTTGTAAGTTTGCCAAGAAGTGTTACTATACCTAAAATGTTTACTAATTTGGCAGAGGGTTCTCTTATAAGCTTTCTCTATAACTCTTCTCTTTTGCTCTTAAAACGGATATGCAGGTTGAGAAGTCAGGTGATCATCTCTTATTTCTAGTTTAAGGGTTAATTTTGGAAATTGGGGTAAGTACTAATGGCATTTTGAGAGGTAATTGGGAAATTTTTATGTGAGCTAAATCTAGTCTACTTGAAAGAAATTATTTTGGATGTATCATGTAAATACATGCCTGTCAAGGAAATAAAGGTATAAAAAATTAAAGTAACTTCCCCAAGATCACAAAGACAGAAGCAGTTCAGAACTTTCAACCTATGTATCTCAAAATGTCCAAGCTATTATCCAATATGCTAGCTTTCATTCTTTGTAGGCTGTGGAACTCCATAATTTTTTTAAAGTTTTTTAGTTGTAGATATATACAATACATTTATTTATTTTTATGTGGTGCTAAGGATCAAACCCAGTGCTTCACATATGCTAGGCAAGTACTCTGCCACTGAGCCATAACTCCAGCCCATGAATAAAAACCATTTTAAATACACACAAAAGCTCACTTTCTGTAGAGCTGGCACATTTGATCTGCCTGCTCTGGACTTCTTGTTTTTATTTTAGCCAATGTTATCCTATCCCCAATATTTTAGGTCTTGTTGTAGGTAAGCTACAATTTACATTTTAAATTGCTTATATAATCTAAGTGTGGGTAGTCAGAGTTGGCTTCTTTTTGCCTCAGAAAAAGCTGGCCAGTTTACTAGGTTCACCTAAGTACCCGTCTTAATCTGGGCATTAGAAAAAGGGGAGTCCTATTTCCCATTATGAACTACTTGTGGGGGATACAAAGCTCATGAAGTGTGAGAACTTGGTACTCCATCCCCTAGCCATAAAGAAAAACAGGAGAAATAGAGAAGGCAGGCACTACCTGGGTTTTCCCAAATAGAATAGTCTGTTTCACTGGACTATTAAGAATCAGTTACTTTACTATCCTCTTCTTACTAAGATACTTTTAGAGATGTGGAGATCTTACCTCCTCCCCTGGAAGTCTGGCCATTTTTGGATAATACTAATATTTTTTTTTCATTTTACTTCTGCTTTCTATATAAAATTGCCAAACAAAGAAGAAATTTTATTTCTTAGAAATATTTCCAGTTCTATACTTAATAGTGCAGAACTGATCTACTCTGATTTCTTGATCTTTATTGATTTAAATCTGAGTTTTATTTACATTTGATGTGCCCAGTGGCAATGAACAAGGCTAAATAAGCATCTGAAATATTAAATCACTTTCTGAAAAAAGAATTTGTTCCCCAAAAGCTTTCCAGAAATATTTGCCTATACTGAAGTACTAAAATGTTTCTCCTGTTTTTCTAATCTTTGATCCATTTTGAGTTGATTTTTGTACAGAATGAGAATTAAGGGCAACTTTCAATCTTCTGCATATGGATATCCAGTTTTTCCAAGGACCATTTGAAGAAGCTATCTTTTCTCCAGTGTTGGGTTTTGATGCTTTTGTCAAAAAATCAGTTGGCTATAGATGTGTGGGTATATTTCTGGGATCTTCATTCTGTTCCATTGGTCTATGTGTTTCTATTTATGCTAATGCCAAGCTGTTACTATGGCTCTGTAATATGTCTTGAAATCAGGTATTATGATGCCTCCAGCTTTGCAAAGTTTGTTTTTTGCTGAAGACTGATTTGGCTATTCGGGTTCTGTTGTGCCACTGTATGAACTTTATGGCTGTTTTGTTTTTTTAATAGTTCTGTAAATAATGTCAGTGTATTTGACAGGGATTGCATTGAATTGCTTTGGTAGTATGGACATTTTTAACTATTAATTCTCCAATCCATGAACATAGGTCATTCTAGTTTTTTATTTCTTTTTTCAGTGTTTTGCAGCTTTCATCTTATAGGTCTTTCACGTCCTTAGTTAAATTTATTCCTAGGCTTTAGGTTTGATTTGGTTTGGCTTGGGATTTTTTGTAGCTATTGTAAATGGGATTACCTTTATGTTTCTTAACAAAATTGTTATTGGTATATAGAAAAGCTATTAGTTTTTGTATATTGATTTTGTACCCTATTACTTTAATGAATTAATTTATCAGTTCTAATAATCTTTTGGTGGAGTCTTTAGGTTTTTCCATATATAGAATAATATCATCTCCAAACAGAGATAATTTGACTTCTTCCCTCCTATTTGTAAGCCTTTTATTTTTTTTTTTTTCTTGCCTAATTGCTCTGGCTAAAACTTCTAGTACTACATAGAATATAAGAACCAGGGAGAATGAATACCCTTATCTTGTTCCTGATCTTAGAGTAAATGCTTTCAGTTTTTCCCCCATTCGTTATGAATGTTGGCTATGAGTTTATCATATACAGCCTTTTTTATGTTGAGGTGTGATCTTTCTGTACCTAATTTATTTAGGACTTTTGTCATGAAAGGATGCTGTATTTTATCAAGTGCTTTTATTTTTTAACTTATTTTTTGCATCTATTGAGAGATGATCACATGATTTTTATCTTTCTTTCTGGCAAGACTATATATTAATATTTATAGATTTACATATGTTGAACCATTCTTGCAACCCTAAGATGAAATCAACTTGATCATGGACAACAATCTTTTTGATGTGTTACTGAATTCTGTTGATAGTACTTCATTGAGAATTTTTGCATCTGTGTTCATCACAGATACTGGTCTATAGTATTCTCTTTCTTTCTTATACAGATTTAATTGATTGCATTAAATCTGTATAATGCTTTTGGTAGTATGACCATTTTAACAATATTAATTCTGTCTATCCAAGAACATGGGAGATCTTTGCTTCTTTTTAGGTCTTCTTCAATTTCTTTCTTTTTTATTTTATTTTGTTTTATTGGTTGTTCAAAACATTACAAAGCTTATGACATATCATCTTTCATACATTTGATTCAAGTGGGTTATGAACTCCCATTTTTACCCCAAATACAAAGTGCAGAATCACATCGGTTATACATCCACATTTTCACATAATGCCATATTAGTGACAGTTGTATTCTGCTACCTTTCCTATCCCCTACTATCCCCCCTCCCCTCCCCTCCCATCTTCCCTCTCTACCCCATCTACTGTTGTTCAATTCTCTCCCTTGCCCCCCCCTTCCCCTCACAACCTCTTATATGTGATTTTGTGTAACAATGAGGGTCTCCTTCTATTTCCATACAATTTCCCTTCCCTCTCCCTTTCCCTCCCACCACTCATCTCTGTTTAATGTTAATCTTTTCCTCATGCTCTTCCTCCTGCTCTGTTCTTAGTTGCTCTCCTTATATCAAAGAAGACATTTGGCATTTGTTTTTTAAGGATTGGCTAGCTTCACTTACCATAGTCTGCTCTAATGCCATCCATTTCCCTGCAAATTCCATGATTTTGTCATTTTTTGGTGCTGCATAATACTCCATTGTGTATAAATGCCACATTTTTTTATCCATTCATCTATAGAAGGGCATCTAGGTTGGTTCCACAGTCTAGCTATTGTGAATTGTGCTGCTATGATCATTGATGTGGCAGTATCCCTATAGTACGCTCTTTTAAGGTCCTCAGGGAATAGTCCGAGAAGGGCGATTGCTGGGTCAAATGGTGGTTCCATTCCCAGCTTTCCCAGGAATCTCCATACTGCTTTCCAAAAGTGTTCTGTAGTTTTCATTGTAAAGTCTTTCACTTCTTTTATTAGATTGATTCCCAAGTATTTTTTTCTTTTTGTGAGGCTGTGGTGAATGGGATAGTTCTCCTAATTTCTCTTTCTGCTGATTCATCATTTTCCCCTACCCATCTTACTGAGAAGCTGTCTATCTGCTTTCTTGTTTTCATGCCATGGAACAGCCAGGAAAGTAACCTTCACTATTCCACCAACTTCTATCAATCTCTTTTAAATTCTTTACCAGGCATTTTATCCATTTTAATTTCTTGAGCTCTATTTCTAGAGAGTTAGGTTCTTTGAAATATGTCACATTACTCTGTTTTTTTCCTATTACTTATGCTCCTATGTTGATATTTGTGTGTACAGTAGATTAGACATCTCCAAGCATTTTGTGGGGTAGCCTTATTAGTTAAGGGCTTTCTTTGGAACATATGTATTGGTTTATCTGTCACACAGTGTTGTCTTTGATTTTGTCTGGGCACCATAGTATAGTGTCCCTATAACTTACTCGACTGTGATTGATGACATTGGGCACAACATGTACTGCAGCAGAGTCAGAGAGACCCATTGTCTCTTTGGCCATGCAAGTGGGGATACTCTGGCAGTTCAGGCAGGTATGCAGACAGAGGTGGATGTGGGGTGCTGTGTGTCTATTCCTACAGTGGGAATGGCTTCTATCAGACGATGGAGGTTTCTTCAGGCACTGCTGGGTTTGCTACTAGCAAGGGCCTCTGGCACTGGTGGCCCCAGCAGTTGTGAGGGGCTTAAAGCACTTGTCCTCCAACAAATAGGTACAGGTCCAGATGCTGCCTCTCAGTGGTGGGAACTATAGTGCCCCCTCTGTGGCACTTAGACCCAGACCTTACAACAGTGCATGGACAGATAAGGGGTGGTGACAGGGCAGTGGCAAGAATTACATAGGAGGTGTGGTGGCAGTAGTATGGTGTTCTACTCTGCCACTCCGGTGACAGCACCTACCAGGGAGCAGAACCGTGGATGGAGCTGGGCAAAATTCCTCTCAGGCGCCCTTTTCGCCATGTGTGCCTTGGCAGTAGGGCAACAGCATGCCCCTGTGGGCAGGGTAGAAGTGGAAATCATAAGGTTCCCTTCCCATCCTGTCAGTAACAGGCATCTAAGTGTTATACAGTAGGGAGCAGCAGCAGGAACAAAGTAGACACCAACTCCACACGCAGCTAACTCCACCCTTAGTCTCAGAGGGCAAGTACCTTGATCTGCTTCTCAAAAGTGGCACCCTCCATTGTCTGCATTACAACACCCATCCTCTATTATAGTACAGAGCATCCAGCAGGCTTAGGTCCCAGTCACTCTGTTAAGGCACATTGGATTCACAAGGCAGTACTGCCTTCTCCCTCAGCCCCAAACAGTGCACCAAGGATGGGAATGTACAGAGGTTTCTAACCCCTACAGCAGTTCAGACTCAGACATAGTTCACTTAATCAATATTGCTCCTGCCTACAGCATTCTGTGACATCACTGGGAGATGAGATGAGATCCTTTTCCAAAGCAAGGCTACTAGGCAGATTTCAGGTTATTTATCTAAGTGGGCTGCCAACCTATGATGATTGTAAACTTTCCAGCATCTACAATGAAACAGTCTGCTGGAAGTTCCTTTTATACTCTTATCCCTGCAAAAGAGACTCCCCCTCTCCCAGCTGTGAAGATACCAGGGTATTTCATTTCTCTTAGTCTGTGGTTTTCTCAGATCTCTCAATCTTCCAGTCTCTTACCAATTTCTAGTGTTCTGCCATGGTCACTCACCTCATAATGCAGGTATGCACCTGTTACTTTGGTTCTTTGTGGAGGAAGGGATGAGAACTGGTGTATCAAACAATTTTGAATCTCATGTATTGCTTGCTTTTTTAAAAAAAAATCTTGATTATTGATCATATAGCAATGAAAATTAATTCAAAGATTCTATTACATAAGTCAATCTTTAGGGGTATTTACCAGAAATGGTTAGATAAAAAAGTATATTGTTCCATATGAAGTTGATATTAAATGCCTTGTGGGACCTAATCCATTTTATGTTTAAAAGTTAAAATATGGGCTGGGATTGTGGCTCGGTGGCAGAGCGCTTGCCTCACAAGTATGAGGCACTGGGTTTGATCCTCAAAACCACATGAAAATAAATAAATAAAAGTATTGTGTCCATCTACATCTAAAAGAATATTTTTTTTAAAAAAAGTTAAAATATTCAGGTTTCATCCAAAAGGTAATCTTGTTCATTATTTATTGTCCTTTTTCCAGGTGGTATAATCCAGTATAAACTGTTTTTAAAATCCTACTCAACTCTAAACTCTTCTCCACAACCTGTCTTCCCCAAATGGATGGAATCCATTTTCTTTCCTAAACAGAATTTTAATATTTTTTGCTAAATTATGAAAAGCAGGAGGACATTGGTAGATTCAAACTTTTAGACTTCTTTCTGTACTTAATAATGTTTGATCTTTTCTCTCTGTGTGAATGTTATTAAATCAGAGTAACCTCATTATCCTCTCAAAATCCTCCTTGTTATGTTGAAGATGGGAGTCCCTTCATACCTCTCATTTCATACATATACATTTAGTGTTTTTGGTTGTTTCAGATTGACCCCAATTCTTGGCATTCAGAAGCATTCTCCAAAAAATGTGGTGTTTACACAGTTCATAGCCACCCTGCTTGAAGAATTACAATTAAAGAATGAAGACCTTGAAAGTTTAACCATCATATTTAGAACTAGCTGTTAACCAGAGTGGTGAGTTTTATTTTGCTTTTTTTTTTTTTTCATTTAATGCCTATGTGGATTCTTTTTATATTGGAAAATTTTTTTTATGGTGTTGGAGATTACATCCAAGGCCTCACACATGCTAGGCAAGTGCTCTACCACTGAGCCACTCCTCTAACCCCATTTTGGAAATTTTAAAAACCAAGTACAGACCTCAAGATGCTTACTGAAGGACATGGTATGTCTTAGTTTTCAGCTGCATCAGTCACTTCTATCTACTTTTCTTACCTTATGCCCCAAACTATTGCCGTTTCTCTTTTATAGGCCATAGAAGTTCTGTTTCATTCCAGGAAACTCCACTATCAACTACTAAAGCCCAGGCCATCCCACATGTCCCATCTGATAAGTTCCTTCCCAGGAAGTATCAATTTACTTCAACCAGCTACTGCAGTGATCTACTGTGAACATCCTCATCCTGCTACCCCTTTGAATGAAATCACTCCCTACCCAGCCAGTAACTTGGTCATCTCATGTACAGATAAACAATTGAATTTACATGTCTGGCTTTGATGAATCTTAATCCTGCTCCCAGATAGATAGCTCTTTCCTTTCCTAAGTCCCTGCCTCTTTCAGAATTGCTCATCAGAATGTCCCCTAACTCTTCATACCCTTCTTATTTCTCATGCTTCCAAGTGCTCAGATAAATCTAGATTTAATTTAATTGAAAGAATTCATACTAAATTACAAGTGAAACCCTCTCAGGAAGTGATTTTATTACATAGAAAGAATATTTGAGAGAGGTATCTTAGCAGATAAAAAAGAACAGAGGCTGGGGTGCAACTCAGTGGTAAAGTATTCAAGTGTTTGCTTAGGACGCGTAAAACCCTGGGTTTGATCCCCAACACTTTAAAAAAAGGGGAGGGGGAATAGGGAAGACCAGCATCCCTTCATTGAACTTGCTAGAAAACAGAATATAAGGAAATAGCATTGTAACTGCTTCCAGTGGCCTTTTCAAGTAATCCTGCTACCCTGAAGACCCTAAAGCAAAAGCTTTTATTTAGGGAGTAAGCTCAGATTGGTTTATATAAGTTTATAGCATTCAAAGGCCTTTAAAGAATGATGAGGTTGTAATGTTTTGTTACATTGAATGCTATTTCAGTTAATCATGGTTCATGACACCCTAGTCTATTGAAGTCCTTCTAGACTGACTTTAATTAATGGATACTAATTAATAATTATTTTAATTAGCATATTTTAAACTTATATGTAAACAGATGGTGTTAAAGTGGTTTTTTAAGGACTTTCAACAGTGGATTTAACAGTTCCTGCGTGATCACTGTTTATTTACATTGTTCATTTGCTGAAGTAATCAAAGGTATATTTTGGCATAAACTTTGCACTATTATAAAGGATCATGAATGAATGGGGCCTTATTGCATAATTTTTCATATGAGAAATGGAGATGCTTATAAGTAGGTGAACAGTTTTCCTTTTTTTTTCTGTTTTCATTATTTTTATAAACCATGGTAAATTTGAGTCTAAAGATTTTAATGTTTAGGAACCTCAAGATTACTGCTAGCTAGTGTGCGTGAATATGCTTTCAGTTACAAATAACTAGGGAAAGAATCTAGCTCCAACTAGCTTTTGTTAGGGTGTTGTTTTATCTTTTGCTCCTTAACAAATCACTCCAAAACTTAGTGGCTCTGTTGAGCTTGGAGTCTTTGCTCTCTCATGAGGTTGCAGTTAAGCTGTCTACTGTGGCTACAATACCATGTGAAAGCCCAGATAGAAGATGATCTCCTTTCAAGCTCACTAGTGTGGCTATTGGCAGTATTTAGTTCCTCACAGGTTGATGAACCAGGGCCTCAGTTTCTCACTGACTGTTATCCAATGACCCCACTTAATACCTTGCCTTGTGGGCTTTTGTAGCCTACCTCATAGCATGGTATGTGTCTTCCCTCACAGTAAGCAAATGAGAGGATACCCAAGATGGAAGACACAGTCTTTTAGTAACTCATGCCAGAAGTGACATCCCATCACTTTTGCTATGTTCTGTTAGAAAGTAGGTCCAGCCCAAGGTCAAGATGAAAGTCTTATATAAGGATATGATTACCAGGAGGTAGCAATCTTCAAGGGCCAATTTAGAAACTGCCAGAAGTTGGCAAAATTGTTCAGTAGATCCTAGTTTTATATATAGCAAACCACATGGTCCTAGTGAGAGTCTTGAAGTTCACACTGATCAAGAACATGCCTGAATTAATCCTTGTGGCCTTGGGAATGCTATGGGATAACTCAGTAATTCTGACATGAGAGAGAGAGAAGCAGGATTTTCGAACTGATGTAGTTCAGTTAGGGGCTACCCCTGGGTTGAATACATAGCTGGATCTCTTCCACCCAAACTACTATTGCTACATAATTACAATGTGTATTGGGAAGGCAACACAGCATCAATATACTTGGTGAAATACTTGAGATGTTTTATTCAAATTATCTTTTTTTGCTTTACAGGTATAATTCAGGAAGACAGACTAGAAGATGAACTTCTACTTACCGTATCTGGAATTCGAGTTATAGTGATGGTTGGTGGTGACTGATAATTAGCTTTGTTCTAACAAACAGCATTACTTTCTCAGATTTCATCCCACCCAACCTCCCACCTCCCTGTCCCTAACTGCAGAAGATAACTTCCCCAGATACAGGAAACCATTACTGCAACAAGGCTAACCAACTCCTTGCAATCTACCTACAAGAGATAGTTGGGTTTTTTTAATTTGAAAGATAATAATAATAATAATAATAGGGCTGGAGTTGTGACTCAAGTGGTACAGTACTTGCCTAGCATGTGTGAGGCACTGGGTTTGATTCTTAGCACCACATATAAATAAATAAAGTCCATTGACAACTAAGAAAATATCTTTAAGAAAAAGAAAATAGAAGTCAAGGTGAAACATAAATATTAAAGAGGCCTCTAAATAATTCTAGCCATCATCATCAGTTGACAAAAAATTTTTTTGAGAAAATTACCATTTGGACCTCCCAATTAAAGAATAGCAAATAATAATTAAGTCAATATAGATACTAAGATGAAACCTTTAGAAATCCCGTCATTCTGCATGCAGTGGAACATGCCCATAATTCCAGTGATCAGGAGACTTGAGACAAGAGGATCACAAGTTCAGGGCCAACCTCAACTCAGCAAGACTCTCAGCAACTTAGTGAGACCCTATCTCAAAATTTAAAAATTAAAAGGACTGGGATGTAGCTCAATGATAAAGTTTTGATCCCTGGGTTCACCATACACACACACACACCCCAAAAAAAATCTAGTCATTATTCTTTTTTAAAAGTTAACTCTACTGTAAAATGGTCCTGACCAATTGGTTAAACTCTCAAGTCCAAATCAGGAGAATCCTAGCTCTGGAATTTAGATTGCTTTTCAAAATATCAAGGATGCAAGTTAGCTAGGCCTCAATGGCAGTTGGGTAAGAAACTCAGAAAGTTTGGGGAGCTTTTCTAAAAGGCCAAGAAAAAAGATAATAATCATATCTATACTCTTGGATACTGGAGAAAATGACAGCTACTAAAGCCAAACAATGGAAGGGGATCAATAAACACCTTAGATGAATAGGGCCAGAAGATAGAGATGAATTCTTTTCCTGGCTCTACCAATAAGCTCTATAGCCAAGTCACGTAAACTTTCTAGATTTCTGTTCTTTGTGAAATAAGACCATAGGCCATACAGTCTCTATTGAAAAGACTGCAAAAACTAAAACTCTGCACACAGATATAGGCTGCTGCTACCCTGTCATTGGTCTTGGGCACCTTTTTTTTTTTTTAATGTTTCCCCCTTTCAAGTTGTAATTTCTAATTATTTTTAAATATTTTTTTTAGTTGCAGATGGACACAATACCTTTATTTCATTTGCATATTTTTAGGTGGGGCAGGGGATCAAACCCAGTGCCTCATGCCTGCTAGGCAAACACTCTACCACTGAGCCACAACTCCAGCCCCTCTTGGGCACCTTTTTTTAAAATCTCCTCTGACTGGATGAGGACCTAACCACAACATAAAATTACAGTGTACTAGAACTAATCAAGTTCAGATTCACAGATTATAAGATCAGTATACAAAAAACAGTTGTTTTGTACCAGCAATGAAAAATCCAAAAATGAAAACAAATTCCATTCACATCCAAAGGAATTAAAGAAATGTGAGGATTGAATAATGAAAACAAAAGCATTTCATGTTCATGAATTTGAAGATCCAGTATTGTTAATAGATTCTCCCCAAATTAATATACAAATTCAATGCAGTCCCTATGAAAACCACAGCAGTATGATATTTCAGTATATTGATAGGTACTGATCAAATTAGGGTAATAAGCATTACCATATTCTAATCATTACTTCTGTGGAGTCTAAGAACTCCTCTCTTCTAGTTAGTCACAAAATATGTATCATTGTGAACTATGGTCACCCAGCTATCCTACCGAACACTAGAACTTACTCTGTCTAGTGCTCCTTATCCAACCTCCTGCTATCCTCCATCACCTGCATCCTTCCAGCTGCTAGTAATGACTATTAACTTTTTTTGTATATGTGGTTCTGGGGTTTGAATCTAGGACTTCATGCATGGCATGCAAGTACACTACCACTGTACCATACTCCACTGTACCATACCTCTGCCCCAAGATTAACATTTTTAAACACTCAAATATGCGTGAGAACATGCAGTACTTGCTTTCTGGTATCTGACTTATTTTACCTAACATTAAATGGCCTCCAGTTCCATCCACTTTGCTGCAAACGATAGGATATCATTCCTTTTAATGGATGAATAATATGCCACTACGTACATTTTCTTTATCCAGTCATGTTGAATATATTAGTTATTATGAATAGTGTAACAATAAACATGGGCATGCAGGTGTCTCTTTGATATGCTGATTTCATATCCTTTGGCTTTAGCTCAGGAGTGGGATAGCTGAATCAAGTGGTAGTTATTTTTTTAAAGAAACTCCAAATGATTCTCCATATGACTGTACTATTTCACGTTACCACCAGCAGTGTATAAGAGTCCCTTTTCTCCTCAGCCTCACCAGCACTTGTTTTGTTTAGTTTGCGGCACTGAAAATAGGCCTTGTGCATGCTAAGCAAGCACTCTACCACTGAACTATTCTATTTGGGGTGAAATGTTAGCTCATTGTGATTGTTTTTTTTTTTTTTTTTTAATTGTAGATGGACACAATGCCTTTATTTATTTATTTATTTCTATGTGGTGCTGAGTATCAAACCTGAAACCTCACACGTGCTAAGCAAGTGCTCTGCCACTTCCCGGCCTGCTCATTGTGATTTTGTTTGCATTTACCTGACTGCTAACTGGGATAATAATTTTTTTTTAAATATTTAAGGAACCAGGCATGGTGGTGCATGCTTGTAAAAGGCTAAGGCCAGCTTGTGCAACTTAGCAAACCCTTGTCTCAAAATGGAGATAAAGTGGTGGAGTGTTTGCCTGGTATGCACGAGGCCCTGGGTTCAATCTCTGGTACCAACAAAAAAGGAGGGGGTGGTAATTACTATGATTTGATCTTTGCACGCTCTATGTATGTATCACAGTTTCATTCTGCACTCTATAAATTTATATAATTAAAAGAATAAGACTAAAAAGTAACAAAGCAAGTAAACATGCAGTTACTGATTTGGGAGAAAAAAAGTCACAGCAGGCTTTTTTGGAAAATGGACAAGCTAATTTCAAAATTTATATGGAAATACAAAGGATCCAAATCAATAATCAAAACAATTCTGGAAATGAACATTTCCTGATTTCAAAACTTACTAGAAATTATTCTAACCAAGATAGTGTATATTGATATAAAGATAGCAGGACAGATTAGTGAAACAAGTAAGTCTAGGAATAAACCCTCACGTTTATTGTTAACTGATTTTCAACAAATGTGCCAAGACAATTCAATGAGAAAAGAAGATCTTTTCAGCAAATAGCACTTGGGCATTTGGATATCAGAGAGAGAGAGAGACCGACCGACCGACCGAGACCCACAGCACCATATACAAAAATAAACTCAAGATGGACCAGAGGGGCTGGGGTTGTGGCTCAGTGGTGGAGTATTTGCCTCACACAGGTGAGTCACTGGGTTCAATCCTCAGCACCACATATAAATAAAATAAATAAATGTATTATGTCCATCTACAACTAAAAATAGTTTTTTAAACAATGGATCAGAGACCTAAATGTAAGAGCTAAAATTAGAAAACTTTTAAACAGGAGAAAACTTATATGATTTTGGTTTATGAAAAGAATCCTTAAGACATCAAAAGCACAATTCATAAAAATATTACTAGATTGGATCAAACTTTCACACATCAAAAGTCAATTGGCCAGACACATGGCACATGCCTGTAATCCCAACAACTCAGGAGGCTGAGGCAAGAGGACCACAAATTCAAGGCCAGCCTCAACAACTTACGGAGGCCTTAAGGAACTTAGCAGAACATAGTCTCAAAAAAAAAAAAAAGAACTAAGGTGTAGTTCAGTGGTAAAATACCCCTGGGTTTAACCTCTAGTACCAAAAAATTAATAATAACTGATACATGTACTTGAAGCAGGGGAATTTTATATGTGTAAACTATACCTTTATAATATACTATTTATGTGCTGGGGATGTAGCTCAGTGGTAAAGTATAAGCCTAGCATGAACAAAGCCTCTGGGTTCAATCTCCAATAGTGCAAAAATAAAATAATTCAAAAAATCATTAGATAATGACAGAGCCCCTCTCTTTCTGACCTACTAGTGACACCCACCAGAGGTGGGAGGGATAAAGGTAGTAAGAAGTATCCAACTTATTCCAAACCCTGTGCCCATAGATACCTTTTCATTTGTCTTCCACACCCTGCAGGGTCTTAGGTGAAAAGCCAGTAGTTCACTATAGAAACATCAGGAATTCAAATGATCCAATGGCCAGATATACCACTGTACCATGTCACTGCAGGGGAGCTGCTTTGGGGAGTGTGGCAACTGCCTCTCACATACTCCTGTTAAGTTTGTTAGCCTGGGAAAACAAAGCAGAATTCAGTTCAAAGTGATGTTCTGGATCTTGGTTTTTAAATATTTTTATTAAAATCTCCTTGGAAAAATGCCTAGGTTTAAGGTTGGGGCAGGGAAAATTACAAGATAAGCTTGGAGTATCTTGTAGTACAAGAAAATTAAAAAGTACCCAAAAATATGAAAGAATAGGATCATGTCAAAGGAACATGGGAGCCAACCTGAAAGAAGTCCCAGTGGCAAATTCTGGAATGATTTTAGCAACAAAATAACAGTATGCCCAAAATATAAAATATACATGAATCCATACTGATATAAAAGACTGAATAGGGCCAGGGTTATGGCTCAGTGGTAGTGCACTTGCCTAGCATGTGTAAGGCACTGGGCTTGATTCTCAGCACCACATACAAATAAATAAAATAAATCTGAAGGTGACCTAGGAGAAAATTTTACTAGTGGCTCAGACCATTGTTACCACTGACAACTCAGCTCATGTTGATGTCATATCTTCTGGGAATATTGGCCAGCAGGCTGTGCTGAAGTTGGCTAATACTACTGGAGTCACTCCTGTTGATGGAAAACTTTGCCAAATTCAGGCAGCCTTGTAGGAACCATGTCTTTTGGAGGTTACCAATCCCAGGCCTGATCACCATTCTCTGAGGTTTTACATTAACATGCCTAACAATGCTCTAACAGATTCTGCTCCATGACACATGAGCACTTTGATCCATGCAGCAACAAAGGGTCACTCCATTGGTCTGATATTATCAGATTCTGGCTATTGTGGTTTGGATATGAGCTGTTCCCCAATAAGTTCATGTGATAAAACAATGCAGGAATGTTCAGAAACAAAGTAAATAAATTATAAAGGCTGTAACCTAATTAGTGGACTGATCCATTTAATGGATTAATAATTTGAATGGCTTCTTAGGTGGTAACTATAGGAAGACAGGGTGTGGCTAGAAGAAGGTGGTCACTGGGGGCATACCCTTGGAAATTACATATTTTATCCCTGGCTCCTCGCCACTCTCTGTTCCTTGGCTACCAAGACCTAAGAGCTTTCCTCTATCACACCTTTCTACCATGATGTTCTGCCTCACCTCAGGCCCAAAGCAGTGGAGCCAGTAGACCATGGACTGAACCTCTGAAACTGTGAGCCAAAATAAACTTCTCCTCCTAAGTTGTTGTTCTTGGGTATTTTGGTCACAGCAATAGAAAGCTGATTGACACATTGGTCTAAGAAGTTCTATGTGGTCTCTGGTGAGCACCTATGGGAGGTCATACCTGATCTCTACTTCTAGAGATCCTGAAAAGACTGAAAAAGGAAAGTAGGCCTCTGCTGAAAAGGCTGTGGCCTGTGAGGAATTTCAAAGAGAATAGACTGCTCCAGCTTCTCAGTTGACTACTACTCAGTCTGAGTCACAGGTTGTGCAGGTGCACTCTGCACCTCTTCAGTAGGTCCTAACTAAAAATAAGCATGCAACTGGCCACTAAGGACTTGTCTAAGCCTCCCACTGCACACACCTCTAGATGGGTAGGAAGACCAGTGAGTGGCTCAAGCTGCTTTCCCACAGGCTCTTAAGTGGAAAATAGAAATGCTGTTGGGAAAGAATCATCCCTTCCTAAATAAATCATACATGTAGATACTTTTCCTTCCAGGAGGTAGGGCTTAGTCCACCCTTTGTAGATAGGTCAGTGACTTACTTCCAATGAACAGAGAAAGGAAAAACACTTTATTACAGTAAAGATTAAATCACCAGAAATATAATAAGTTATCATGTACTCCTTGATGTATGATAAGAAGGGCACTTCACCTCTGTGGAATTGTTCCCCCAAACCCATAACTTTAGTCTAATCATAACAAATCCATTTTGAAGGCTATTTCCATATACAGTACTTAGTACTCCTCATGACTGTCAAGATCATAAAAAACAAGGTTGAAAAGTTGCCACAGGTTGGGGAGACATGTAAATGAAATGTATGAAGGGTGTTGGGTTGGAACTGAAAAAAAGACACTAATGGAAAAAAATGTGAAATTCCAAAGAAGTGTTGTCAGTAGTAATAAGCCAATACCATTCCTTGGTTTTGGGGAATATTGAGTGAGGGGTATACAGATCTTTGGAACTTCCTGTAAATTTAAAAAAAAAAAAAAGCTGGCAAGGTGGTATATATCTGCTAGTTGGGAGGCTGACACAGGAGGACTGCAAGGTTGAGGTCAGCCTGTGCAACTTGTAAGACCATGTCTCGAAATATTAAAAAGGGCTGGGGTTATAGCTCAATGGTAGAGCATTTGCCTAGTACGTGTTAGGCACTGGGTTTTCAGCACCACATAAAAAGAAAGAAAATAAAGGTTAAAAAAAGAGAGAGAGAGTAGGGGATAGGAAAGGTAGCAGAATACAACAATTACTAATAGGGCATTATGTAAAATTGTGGATGTGTAACCGACGTGATTCTGCAATCTGCATTTGGGGTAAAATTGGGGGTTCATGACCCACTTCAATCTAATGTATGAAATATGATATGTCAAGAGCTTTGTAATGTTGTGAACAACCAATAAAAAAAAATAAAAAAAAGAGAGAGAGAAAGGAACCATGTTATTTTAAAAGGGGTGGTGCGGAGGCTGGGGTTGTAGCCCAGTGGTAATGAGCCCCTGGTTTCAATCCCCATTACTGAAAAAAAACAAAAAGTGGGGCTGGGGTTGTGGCTCAGCAGTGGAGCATTCGCCTAGCATATTCGAGGTCCTGGATTTGACCCTCAGCACCACATAAAAATAAATAAATAAAGGTATTAAAAAAAAGTGCTGGGGATATAGCTCAGAGACAAAGCGCTTGCCAAGCATGAGGAGGTCCTGGATTCAAGCTCAAGCAAGAAAAGAGAAAAGAAGAAAGAAAACCTGGCTGGCCACAGGAAATGGTAAAGACAAGAAAGTCAGTCATGCCCAGGACAGTCCTTATTCATACCTATTTTCCTAATTTATACCTATTAATTTAAAACACTCTCTTTTATTTCCAAAGTATTCTGGTTTGAACAACAAACTATATAGTCACACCACCTCAAATGCCCACGGTTTGCTTTGGTGGTCAGATGGGAGGGGGCTTCTGTGAAGGCATGGAAGGATGGGTCAGAGGTTATCAGGTGGGAATAGACAGGAGGACAAGGAAGGGTACAGCCCAGGTAGGGCATCCTCAAGAGTAAAGATCCAAAGGCAGAAAAGGTAACAGGGTGTAGTTATTCTTAAGACAAAAGTCTAAACTTGGGGGGGGAAAAAAGAACAGTGGTAAACATAATTAAAAAGACGGGCAACTAGGGCTAGGAGCTAACTAAGAGGTCTAGAACTCTGGGCAATAATATGTTTACAAGCAGACAGGAGTAAAAGTGCCTGTACAAAACTCTAAATAAAAAATGTACAAGCTGAGTGTGGCAGCACACGCCTGTAATCCCAGTGGCTCAGAAGGCTGAAACAGGAGAATCATGAGTTCAAAGCTAGCCTCAGCAAAAGCAAGGTGCTAAGTAACTCAATGAGACCCTCTCTCTAAATGAAATACAAATAGGGATGGGGATGTGGCTCAGTGTTCAAGTGTGCCTGAGTTCAATTTCCAGTATCCAAAGAAAAAAATGTGCAAAGTTAATTTTCTTGATCCTTTCTTTTCCCCACTAACATTCTCTCCCTAACTTTTCCTATACATTTTCTAGAACCTTGAAATACACTGAGCACAAGCTCTCCCAAGCTCTCAAAAGATATTGTGGAGCCCTCTAACACTGATACTGCCTTCTGCTAAGTTCTCAACCTTGACAAGACTTGAGTAGCTGGTTCCAGAGGCCCTGGGTGTCTGACCCAGTCTGTGGTTCAGTCATGTGTTCTGCTGACTCAGAGCCTGCACTGTCTCCTCTCCAGATCCCCAGGTCCTGATATCCTTGTGGCATTCTTCATTATTGAAGTAGTGTTACCTTCAATAAAGCATAACCTCCAGGTTTTCTTGTGAACTCCCAAGTTTCAAAGAATGGGAAGAGATATTTTGAAAAAAACTCTCTTGCTCTTTCAGGAAAGAAGATTTTAATTCTAAGTAGCATTTACTATGAAAGTAAACTGATTTTCACTTTCCATTTAAACACTTCAGGAACTAGGATATTTGCTGTTATAGTCAGAAAATAATGACTTTAAGAAAAATAAAATCTTGCCCTTTAATTATTTCCATTCTTGTGAGATTCTCAAACCTTAAAAACCCCTGCTAGACTTGGATGTGGTTGCACGTGCCTATAATCTCAGCGACTTGGAAGGCTGAGGCAGGAAAATCATAAGTTTGAGGCCAGCCTCAACAACTTAGCAGCACCCTAAGCAACTTAATGAGACCCTGTCTCCAAAAAAAAAAAAAAAAAAAAAAAAACCCTACTAGGCTTAACCTACTTAGTGGAGTCTCTCTAAGGCATTTAGCATCTTGTGTTTATAAGTCATGTGCAATGGCCCACCTCTGCTGGACTAATGGTGGGTAGGGGAGCAGGGGTAACTTTCATCTGAAATGCACTTCATGAGGTCTGAGTCTGAGGTTGGGACTGGCTCCTGAAATTTTTGGCATCTGGGCCAGGAGGCAAACACCAGTATGTGTGCAGTCATCAAAGCCTCAGTGGGGAATCCTAGCCCCTCTCTCATGCAGCACACCCTAGAGAAAATAAGATATGAGGCAGTGTTGCTGGAGAATGCCTTGTGTGATGCCTGAAGAAATGTTCTGATGAAATGTGTTATTTCCCCAGTAAACCTTTTCTAAATTAAACTAGGAAAATATGAACTTTCATAAAATCTCTTTGGCTATCCAGTTCTCTACTCCTTAAATTTTCAAGCCTTCTTTCCCTGAGGTAAAATACTTATCTTTTAGAAATCTGATTACAAGGGGCTGGGGATGTGGCTCAAGCGGTGGCGCGCTCGCCTGGCATGCGTGTGGCCCGGGTTCGATCCTCAACACCACATACAAAGATGTTGTGTCCGCCAAAAAACTAAAAAATAAACATTAAAAAGAAATTTCTCTCTCTCCTCTCTCTCTCTCTTTAAAAACAAAAAAAAAATCTGATTACAGATAAAGAACTGAGAAATGGCACTGGATCAAAATACCCTTCCCTCTGAATGAACTGTCTGATGGAGAAAAGCCCACTACAAACTGCTAGTTTTCAATTTGTTTTCTAGCACCTCTGCACTCATAACCAAAGCAAAGGAGAATGCTGCTTGATTTCAGAAGAAAGCCAGCCACCTTGCAACATCTTCAGGAAATTCTGCACTCCCTTAGAGTTTGCAAAACTCCCTATGTCTTGCAGACCAAAAGCAAATTCTCAGTCACCTAGCTCTAGTTTGCATAATTATAGAAAGTGGAAGCTGGTTATTTTTCTGGCTGACCTTTGGCTCAACCAAGCACACAGGACCTGTGACAGAAAATAGCAATAAAATGAAGTGTTAACAGCAGTGAAAACGTTATTATTTAGATGAGCAGGAAAAATCAGGCCCCGATACGCCCATCAGAACCCTGCCTGCTAGAATCACATCCAAGGCAATGTCCACTTTAAGTACTGTAATGTTTTGAAGTTGACACACATATAACTTTATATATAATCATGTCACATTGTATAAGACTTTTCAGAGAAACAGTTTACTAATAACTTCTATAATACCTTTTATCTTTTTTTTATATATGGAAAAGCATAGTCTATGACCTGATAACTTTCTTGTTCCCAAATCCTTACCTCTTTCTTATTCTCTCATTGCCCCATTAACACATTATCAATCTTTGGGGGAAAAAATAAACACAATTTTAGAGCCTCATCCACTCTGGCCACATTGAGCAGGAAAGGAGGAATATACCTTCAAAGTCAACCAGAATGGCTCTAACCTGTCTTTTCCATATTGCACAATGCAAATAAGATTTCTTTTGAACAAAGAGTCTTGCTACTTCGAAAAGTTTGAAAATTACTAAGCTAATCGAAGTCCCTCACTTTTAAAAACCACCAATGTAAGATCTAGAGAAGTTTACCTGATATAAGGTCAGCCAGTTCAAGCAGAGTAATTGTTAGAACCCAATTCTCAAACTCCTCATTTATGATTTATCATATTAAGCAACAGCAAAACATCCCAGTGACGCAGCAAAGAAAATAATTGTCAGAATGAAGAGACAATCCACAGAATGGTAGAAAATATTTGCAAATTGGGGCTGGAGTAGTGGCTTGGTGGTAGAATGTTTGCCTGACATGTGAGAACCTTGTATAAATAAATATAAATAAATAGGTCCATTGACAACTAAAAAATATTTTTTAAAATATTTGCAGATCCATTTCTATGTTCCCAGTCCTAGATCAGGAGCCCCAGTTTTCTGCACTACACAGGAGCTGAAAAAAAAATTATAGGGAGAAAACTAAGCATACCCAAAGCCAGGAAATGGCACTGAAATCATGGGTGCATATCAACTAAGCCACATGGAAGATTCCAACATGGTGGGCCAAAGGGAGGCAGCATTCTGTTTCAATCTGTGACCCAGATCTCACCTAGTCAAAATACTGCATCTCAGAGAGTGTAAGAGGACCCCTATATAGCTGATTTCCACAGAAATCAACAGCATTTTGATCCCCACGCAGGGCTCAGAGCCTCAGCATTTGAGTAGGACTCCGGAGTGCTAGCTCCCTAAACTCAAAACCCGCAGTTCTAGCCCACACACAGCTTGCTAAGAATCACCTATCAGCTCCTCTGCAAACCTCCAGACTGTACTCCACTCCCATGCAGGTCACTCGGATACTACCTACTCAAAGCACAACAGGATTGCGGGGTTCCCCCCACCTCACAAGACACTCTGTCATTGGAAGCAGACTGCCACCATCTTGGATAACCTTTCTTGCCATATTTGGAGGGGGCAGCTCTCAGATGGGATCTCCATCTGGTCAGGTACCAGGTATCCAAAACCCCCCCACCCCAGCAGGTGATAACTCAGTAAAGTGACCTCCCAACACAAAAAAGTTCTTAGTTGGGCAGGTGTGCAGTGTGATCAGGGCGCCGCCCACCTGGTGTGAGCCTTGGTGTGAGAGGTCCTGCAGTAGGGAACTGCTAAGAGAGAGGGAGACAGGACTAAAGTTTGGAGCCTAACAGAGAGACTAGGAACTGGGAAATTTCTAGGCAAGAGAGGGAGATAATACCGGGCGCTCAAATCAGACGAGCAGTCCCAAAAAGAGACGTGAAGTGCAAGTTCTCTGCAGGGACTGGCGGGTGGCGCTCCCTGCTTCCAGATGCCCTACACCAGGACCAGTCTTCCCACCCTGGTAACGTACACCATCCTGAGGGCAGAGACACTAGCTTAAAACAGATAACCCCACCTACTGGATGAGAAGAGAAACAGAAAAGACTAGCAACAACCCTGGTTTCTTCTTTCGAGGTATTTTTTTTTTCTCTTCTACCCCTCTCTCCTCCAGCCCTCATCAACATATGTGAAACCAAGAACTATTCATGAAATAGGATTTTGAGGACTGAGTCATCTGAATAAAATAATATAGAAGTATTGTATATGCCCTTATTTCCCCTCTTCTTTCTTCTTTCATTTTTCTTTCCCCCTCCAAATTTTAACATCCTTTATTTTTCTTAATACATATGTACTCTACTGTCATACCATGTACTTGCCCACCCTAAATTACTTCCTGTCTATTCTCTTTCTACTAACCCTCTTCATTAGATTTCTCCTTCACATTTCCTAAGATATATTGACTCTATATCCTTACATTCTTCCTCCTACGTCCTACGCCCCACCCCCAGTTCATTGTCCACTGTCAGAAACTGTAAACCTTTTTACAAAACTACTGATCATATTTTAGATAATAATTGAATCCAACTTCTCTGTACATTGAGACTAAACTGTAAACGTCTTAATAACAACAAATTGTGCATAGATGATATGTTGATATTGGGATCTGTTAATTAACATTGTCCTTCCCCACAAAGGAGGGATCTTGGAACCCTACAAGAGCACTACAAACCTATAGGGTAAAAACAGTAACACTCCACACCCACAGAGCTGGAAAGGAAGACACACAAGCAACATGAAAAGACAAGGGAAGAAAGCACCCCAAACAAATCAAGACACTACATCATTAGATGGCAGCCACAGTAGAAAAAATTACAGAGCCAGAATTCAGGATATACATTGTTAAAGTGTTCTGTGAACTCAAGGAAGATATAAGAGAGCAAATACAAGCAGTGAAAGATCACTTCAACAAGGAGCTACATAAAGAAATCCAGGAGGCAAAAGATGATCTCAACAGGGAGATAGAAAAAAAAAAAAAAAAACAGAAATCCTTGAAAGGAAAGAAACAACAAACCAAATTAAAAGCTCAAATAAAAGCATCATCAACAGAGTAGACCACTTGGAAGATAGGAGGACATCAGACAATGAAGATAAAATATATAATCTTGAAAAGAACATAGACCACACAGTGATAAAGGTAAGAAACCATGAGCAGAACATTCAAGAAATATGGGGTAGCATAAAAAGACCAAATTTAAGAGTTATTGGGATAGAGGAAGGCATAGAGGTCCAAACCAAAGGAATGAACAATCTATTCATTGAAATATATCAGAAAAATTTCCAAACATAAAGAATGAATTGGAAATCCAAATTCAAGAAGACTACAGGACGCCAAATGTACAAAATCACACTAGATCCACACCAAGGCTTATTATAATAAAAATGCCCAACCTACAGAATAAGGAGAGAATTTTAAAAGCCACCAGAGAAAGGAATCAGATTACATATACGGGAAACCAATTAGAATAACGGCAGATTTTTCAACACAAACCCTGAAAGCTAGAAGATCCTGGAACAACATATGCCGCAGTCCAGCTGGGCAAAATAACCGGGAGGTGACAAGCAACTTGAAGGTTGAAGCGGGAACTGCTTTATTGCAAAACAGCAGAGGTAGATCTATCTAACTGATTACATACAGCTTGACTCAATCAGCATCATCCAATCATAGCATTGCTCCCCTACAGATACAGCAATCAGCCAATAAGGAGTCCCCACCATCTTGATGGCTCGGTGGCATTGCCTCACAAACCACTCCTCCTGGCAAACTGCCAGGCGCCATCTTGACTTGATTGCGGATTCCAACATCTCCCCCTTTTTGTTTTATTAAACAACAAGTATGTGGTTTAGGGACCGTGCCTGTCTTAGGTAATGCAATACTACATATGGTCCTTACCCGTCACTGGATGGTCTGACCTCAAATTGTCAGCCTCCTGGCTTAGGTTGGTACCGTTGTAATTGGATCTTACCCGTCTTTGACTACCGGCCCAATATATTTAGCCATACTTGTGGATCTTGCCCTGTTTCTAGGGCCATCATGACCTGTTTAACGACCACAGTGGTTTCTTTTTGTTGTCTGTGTAATTTACACAAACACCATAAACAACCTGCCACAAGCAGAAGGAGAATACAAAATGCCACAATTCCAAGCCATTGACGGCTCCAAGTGAGAAACCCTTGGAAAAATTGTACCACTGATGACACTGTTGGCAAAGACACTCTGGTACTATTAAGAGTTACAATTTGTTGTCTCAATAGATTAGTTAAATTTTGAAACTTTACATTCCATGTGCCATTAAGCATGACTCCTACTTGTCTGGATAGATCTGCTGCTCGAGAAATATTAAGTGATACACAGTCCAGGTAAGTTCTGTAAGCAGCTTAAAGCAGAAGAATCCATTAATATGTCTATTTCTTCTTGAAGTAAATCGACTCTTTGGTTGAGCATCAGAATTCCATTTCTAAGATGATCTTTAATAATGTTTTGTGTTTGTAAAGCTTGTACTACTTGTTGAGTTAAATTATTTATTGATGCAGCAGTTTGTACAGTTTGTGTGATAGCTATCGCAGAAGCTGCAGCAGCAGCAGCAGAAACAGAAACAGCTGTGATGATGGCAGCTGTAATTCCGAAGTCTCGTTTGGTTCTCAGTAATACTGGAAATTCTTCTATATTTGTCCTCACTGGCACTGGGATGAAGGTAGGAATTCTGGCAATGATGGCTAAAGAAAATTGTGTAGCATTCCAGAAGGCACTAAGAAAACAATTTTCTGAACAATTTAGTACATTATTCTGAACAGAATTATTAGATGTAATGAAAAGGAAAGGTGAAAGTAAACAAACAGGAGTTTTGTTCACATTTTAAAACATTCCTTGTAAATTTATGAATTTAGGTAGATTATTTCATAGACATCAACATTTTATTAGTTTTTTTTAACACCTAGAAAAACTTGTAAGCTTAATTTTAAAGACATCTTTACTTTCATTTGTTTACCCAATTTAAATTAAACTGTTTAAATCACGTGAATAAAAGATATTTGGATCCATTTTTTTTTAATTTTTCATGAGCGCTCCTCATATATCTGCCAATTTTCATATCAAATGTATGACATATGGACATACGCACATACAGACATACAACACATAACACAAGTGTGCACACATAACACAATAGTAAAGGCCTTGTAGCTTTTCACAGGTGAAATCTCCATTGCAATGTTTAAAAACTCCACAGTTGATCAAAAAATAGAACTGATCAGAAAAACATTAACCTAGGTCTGTATGAGCTCAAAAAATAAAATAGAACTCCATGACGTGGAAGAGGGCATAATAAAATAGATATTGAAAAAAGCATCCTGGCTACAACCTGGGATTGACTCTTCTTTTGATATCCCATCCTTCTTCCTGTAACTTGCATATGGGTTTGAAGGTATACCCACAATTAAGCCTCAAGGTTTTTTACATTTGAAATAGGCCTCAATGGTTCTCATTATTCATTAGCCTCCAGGTGTGGGAGAACCACTGTCACAGACGTAAGGATAGCTAAACTGGAGCTCTGGATATCAGCTGTTATGGATTTGAGGCAAATCATCTTCTTTTTGGTCTGTAGAAATTGCTTTAGTTAGCCTCTCTGGAATCCAAATCAGCTGCTGTTCTCTCTGTGGAAACCATTTTTGGAAAAACTACAGGATGTGAGGACCAAAAAGACAACAAAGGATTAGATGGTAATTGGTTATCAAATGAACAAATAGATTTGCACATGGTAACTTTCCATAATAGATACTGTCCTCCATTTAGCACAGCTTTGCACTTGCTAGCCCAATCTGCTGGTGTCAACTTTAAACTTGCAATGGATTCAACCATGCTTACGGTAAAAGGGGCTTGAGGACCATAGGCTGCTACAGCTTCTTTTAACTGCTTTACAAAATTTTAAAATCCAAAGCCTGGTGATATCGCTGCCCTCTCACATCCTCAAGTACAGAGCATGCTAATCTTCAAGGTCCTGTCTCAGGATCCCATCTATCAACTATGGGGGGTGGGGGCCACCCAGCATATGTTGTCCCCATATACATAGGTGGAGCTGTTGGTCAAATACTTATGCCCTCTGGTGATAGAAAGGGGTTAGTAGCAGCCTCCTGTTGTAACTCCTCCCCTGATAACCCTTCCTCCTCTAAACTTTCTTCCCCTTTCTGACTAGCTGGAGAGACTTCCTCTTTTACTTGATCTAAGATGTCTTCCCCTTCCTCTACCATAGTCTGAACTGAAGGGTTTGGACTAAGCAAACAAGATCGTATCAACGTCCACAATGGTAATGTGCCAACTGGCAGAGTTCCTGGGCTTTTCTTTTCTATCTTTTTTAAATCTTCACCATGATGGTCCCATTGTGGTATATTTAACAACCCCTCCTTTAAGAACCATGGACTACATTTTTGAATCGTATCAACGTATGCCCTAACTATTCTTGGTTTTACTGGGGTGCCTCCTTCCTTTAGCAATTTACTTAACACCCTTTCAGTTTGATTTTTACTAACTTCTGATCCCATATTTCCATAACAAAGACAACACAACACACTAAGATAACACAAAACAAAAACGAAACAAAAACACATTGTATCAATTTTTCTATTTTCTTGAAATGGCCATCTGTCCTCTCGCCCTATCTGTTCCTCAGGGGTGAGCAGCTTTCCTCCCATCCTATCTATTTCTAGGGATGGGCAGCTTACCTTGTCACTTACCCCCGAGCGTCCCGGAGTTCCCTGTATGGGCCACCACTTGCCGCAGTCCGGCTGGGCAAAATAACCGGGAGGTGACAAGCAACTTGAAGGTTGAAGCGGGAACTGCTTTATTGCAAAACAGCAGAGGTAGATCTATCTGATTACATACAGCTTGACTCAATCAGTATCATCCAATCATAGCATTGCTCCCCTACAGATACAGCAATCAGCCAATAAGGAGTTCCCACCATCTTGATGGCTCGGTGGCATTGCCTCACAAACCACTCCTCCTGGCAAACTGCCAGGTGCCATCTTGACTTGATCGCGGCCTCCAACAAACATATATCAAGCTCTGAAAGAAAATGTGTGCCAACCAAGAATCTTGTATCCAGCAAAATTAAGCTTTAGAGTTGAAGATGAAATAAAAACCTTCCACAATAAACAAAAGTTAAAGAATTCATAGCTAGAAAAATGGCACTAAAAACATCCTTGGCAAAATATTCCATGATGAAGAAACAAAGAAAAACAATGAAAATCAGCAGAGGGAGGTAATACACTAAAAGAAAAACTAATCAAAGAAGAAAATCAAGTTTAAGTTAAACAACAAAAATAAACAAATATGGCTGGGAATACAAACCATATAATAACCCTGAATGTTAATGGCTTAAACTCACCAATCAAAAGACATAGGCTAGCAGACTGGATTAAAAAAAAAAAACACCCAACAATATGCTGCCTACAGGAGACTCATCTGATAGGAAAAGCTATACACAGACTGAAGGTGAGGGTGAAAGGCTGGGAAAAATCATACCACTCACATGGACCTCGGAAGCAAGCAGGGGTGTCCATACTCATATCAAATAAAATAGACTTCAAGCCAAAGTTAATCAAAAGGGATAAAGAAGGACACTACATACTGCTCAAGAGAACCATACAGCAACAAGACATATCATAAATATATATGCCCCAAACAATGGTACAGCTGTGTTCATCAAACAAATTCTTCTCAAGTTCAAGAGTGAAATTAACTACAACACAATAATCTTGGGTGACTTTAACACATCTCTTTTACCACTGGATAGATCTTCCAAACAAAAGTTGACTAAAGAAACTATAGAATTCAATAATACAATCAGTAACTTATACTTAACTGACATATATAGAATATTTCAACCTGCATCAAGCAGATACACTTTCTTCTCAGCAGCACATGGATCCTTCTCTAAAATAGACCATATAATACGCCACAAAGCGACTCTTAACAAATACAAAAAAGTAGAGATACTACCATGCATTTTATCATATCATAATGGAATAAAATTGGAAATCAATGACAAAATTTAAAAAATTTCTCCAATACCTGGAGACTAAATAATATGCTACTAAATGAACAATGGGTTGCAGAAGATATCAAGGAGGAAATTTAAAAATTCTTAGAGGTAAATGAGAACATAGACACAACATATTGAAATCTCTGGGACACTATGAAAACAGTACTAAGTGTAAAGTTCATTGCATGGAGTTCATTCCTTAAAAGAAGAAAAAGTCAAGAAATAAATGACCTCACATTATATCTCAAAGCCCTAGAAAAAGAAGAACAAATAAGCAGCAAAAGCAGAAGGCAAGAAATAATTAAAATTAGAAATTGAAACAAAAGAAACAATTAAAAAATGACAAAACAAAAAGTTAGTAATGAAGAGGAGAGAGAAAACTCAAATTAACAGCACATGTGATGAAAAAGGTAATATCACAACAGACACTACAGAAATACAAAGGATAATTAGAAATTATTTTGAAAACTTATACTCCAACAAAATAGATGTTGAAGGCATCAACAAATTTCTTAAATCATACAAATTGCCTATATTGAATCAGGAAGATATACACAATTTAAACAGACCAGTATCAAGTGATGAAATAGAAGATGCCATCAGAAGCTTACCAACCAAGAAAAGTCCAGGACCGGATGGATACACAGCCGAGTTCTACAAGACCTTTAAAGAAGAACTAATACCAATACTCTTCAATTTATTTCAGGAAATAGAAAAAGAGGCAGCACTTCCAAACTCATTCTTTGAGGCCAATATCACCCTGATCCCAAAACCAGGCAAAGACACATCAAAGACAGAAAACTTTAGACAAATATCTCAAATGAACATAGATGCAAAAATTCTCAATAAAATTCTGGCAAATTAAATACAAGAACATATCAAGTGGGATTCATCCCAGGGATGCAAGGTTGGTTCAATATACGGAAATCAATAAATGTAATGCATCACATCAATAGACTTAAAGATGAGAATCATATGATCATCTCTATAGATGCAGAAAAAGCATCTGACAAAATACAACACATTTACATGTTCAAAACACTAGAAAAACTAGGGATAATAGAAACATATCTCAACATCGTAAAGGCTATCTACACTAAGCCAACATCTTCTAAATGGAGAAAAATTAAAGGCATTCCCTCTAAAAACTGGAATAAGACATGGATGCCCTCTTTCACCATTTCTTTTTTTTTTTAATTTTCTTAGTTGTAGTTGGACATAATACCTCTATTTTATTTATTTATTTTTATGTGGTGCTGAGGATCGAACCCAGGGCCTCACACTTGCCAGGTGAGCACTCTACCACTGAGCCACAGTCACAGCCCTTCTTTCACCACTTCTATTCAACATAGTTCTTTAAACACTGGCCAGAGCAATTAGATAGACTAAAGAAATTAAAGGGATATATATAAGAAAAGAAGAACTTACATTAGCACTATTTGTTAATGATATGATTGTATATACTAGAAGACCCAAAAAGCTCTACCAGAAAATTTCTTGAACTAGTAAATGAATTCAGCAAAGTAGCAGGATATAAAATCAACACCCATAAATCAAAGGCATCTCTGTATATCAGTGACAAATCCTCTGAGAAGGAAATGAGGAAAACTACCCCATTTGCAAAAACCTCAAAAAAAATAAAATACATAGGAATCAACAAAAGAGGTGAAAGATTTATACAATGAAAACTACAGAACCCTAAAGAAAGAAATCAAAGAAGACCTTAGAAGATGGTAAGATCTACCTTGCTCTGGGATAGGCAGAATTAATATCATCAAAATGACCATACTACCAAAAGCACTATTCAGATTTAATGCAATTCCAATCAAAATCCCAATGGCATTCCTCATAGAAATATAAAAAGTAATAACAAAATTCATCTGGAAAAATTAAAAATCCAGAATAGCTAAAGCAATCCTTAGCAGGAGGAGTAAAGCAGGTGGCATCACTATATCAGACCTTAAAGTATACTACAGAGCAACAGTAACAAAAACAGCATGGTATTGGCACCAAAACAAACTGGTAAACCAATGGTACAGAATAGAGGACACAGAGACTAACCCACATAATTACAATTATCTTACATTAGACAAAGGTGCCAAACACATGTGTTGGAGAAAAGACAGCCTCTTCAACAAAAGGTGCTGGGAAAACTGGAAATCCATATGCAACAAAATGAAATTAAATCCCTATCTCTTATGCACAAAACTGAACTCAAAGGGCATCAAGGACTTAGGAATTAAACCAGAGACTCTGCATCTTATAGAAAAAAAAGTAGGCCCTAAACTTCATCATGTGGGATTAGGCCCCAACTTCCTTAATAAGACACCTATAGCACAAGAATTAAAATCAAAAATCAACAAATGGGATGGATTCAAACTGAAAAGTTTCTTCTCAGCAAAAGAAACAATCTGTGAGGTGAACAGAGAGCCTACATCTTGGGAGCAAATTTTTACCCCTCTCACATCAGATAGAACACTAATCTCTAGGGTATATAAAAAACTCAAAAAGCTAATCACCTAAAAAAATAAATAACCCAATCAATAAATGGGCCAGGGACCTGAACAGACACTTCTCAGAAGAGGATATACAATCAATCAACAAAATATGAAAAAATGTTCATCATCTCTAGCAATTAGAGAAATGCAAACCAAAACTACTCTAAGATACCATCTCGCTCCAGTCAGAATGGCAGCTATTATGAAGACAAACAACAATAAGTGTTGTCAAGGATGTGGGGGAAAAGGTACACTCATACATTGCTGGTGGGATTGCAAATTCGTGCAACCATTATGGAAAGCAGTATGGAGACCCCTTGGAAATCTGGGAATGGAACTACCATTTGACCCAGCTACCCTCTCTTCGGTCTATACCCAAAGGACTTAAAATCAGCATACTACAGGGACACAGCCACATCAATGTTTATAGCAGCACAATTCACAATAGCTAAACTGTAGAGCCAACCTAGATGCCCTTCAGTAGATGAATGGATAAAAAAAATGTGGCATATATACACAACAGAATTTTACTCAGCAATAAAAGAGAATAAAATCATGGCATTTGCAGGTTAATGGATGGCACTGGAAAAGATAATGCTAAGTGAAGTTAGCCAATCCCAGAAAAACTACTGCCGAATGTTTTCTCTGATATAAGGAGGCTGACTCATAGTGGGGTAGGGAGGGGGAACATGGGAAGAATATGAACTCTAAATAGCGGAGAGGGGTGGGAGAGAAAGGGAGGGGGCAGGGGTTAGCAAGTACGGTGGAGTGTGACAGACATCATTATCCAAAGTACATGTATAAAGACACAAATTGGTGTCAACATACTTTATATACAACCAGAGACATGAAAAATTGTGCTATATATGTGTAATAAGAATTGTAATGCATTCCACTGTCATTTATTTTTTTAAATCAATTAAAAAATAAACAAACAAAAAATTGCAAATTATGTGACTGGCAAGGGGTTAATATCTAGAATATATATATAAGGAACTCCAAAAACTCAATAGCAAAAAGTAAATTTTAAAAATAACTCAAAAAATGGGCAATAGGCATAAACAAACAAATAGGAGCTGGGGCTACAGCTCAGTGTCAGAGCACTTGCCTAGCATGTGTGAGGCACTAAGGTGGATCCTTAGCACCACATAAAAATAAATAAAAAACAATTATTATTTTTAAAAAGACATGCAAGGGGCTGGGGTTATAGCTCAGCCATAGGACTCTTGCCTCATACTTGTGAGGTAATGGGTTTGATCCTCAGCACCACTTAAAAAATAAATAAAGATATTGTGTCCATCTTTTTAAAAAAAAAGACATGCAAATGGCCAACAGCTATATGAAAAAATGTTCAACATCACTAATTTTCAGGGAAATGCAAATTAAAACTACAATGAGATACTACCTCACTCTAGTAAGAATGGCTATTATCAAAAAGACAAAGGATGATAAATACTGGTGAGAATATGGAGAAAAGGGAACCTCTGCACACTATTGGTGGGAATGGAAATTAATACAGCCACTATGGAAAACAGTATGGGGGGGGCCTCAAAAAATTTAAAATAAAACTACAATTTGATCCATCAATTCCACTAACGGGTATGTAACTAAAGGAAATAAATCAGTAAGACACTCCCATGTTAATTGGAGCACTATTCACAATAGCTAATAAATGGAAACAACATATCCATTGATGGATAAATAGATAAAGTGGTACATATATACAATGGAATATCAGAAAAATAATGAAGTCCTGAGGTGATTTTAGATAACAATGATGTACTATGTATCTCAAAAAACTAGGAAGAGGAATTTGAATGTTTTTATAAAGAAGAAATGGTATTTGATGAGATAGATATTTTAACAGAAACTTAAGCATACAATAGATAACATTTTAAAATATCACACAGTATCCCAACAACATGCACGCTTTTATGTTTTTATGTATCAATTAAAAATAAAGCTTACAGAAGTTCACATCTGTAATTCTAGTGACTCAGGAGGCTGAGGCAGGTGGATTACAAATTCAAGACCAGCCTGGGCAATTTAGACCCCATCTCAAAATTTAAAAAAATAATTAGAGAGAGAGAGAGAATTTTAATATATATATATATATATATTTTTTTTTTTTTAGTTTTCTGCGGACACAACATCTTTGTTTGTATGTGGTGCTGAGGATCGAAACCCCGGGCCGAACGCATGCAGGGCGAGCGTGCTACCACTTGAGCCACATCCCCAGCCCCAAATTTAAAATATTTTAAAAAGGTTTGGGGATGTAGCTTAGAGAATTGTTCCTGAGTTCTATCCCCAGTACCCATCCACCCATCCAAAACAAAAAAAAAGGATTCTTCTAATCAAAACCCACCTGGGATTAGGGCAACTACCCTATCTATGCACTAAACTTAGAGGCCTCTTCCTCCACCTCCACAACCTTTCAGAACAAGGGTCATTGCTACAGGAAAGCTGAGTTTATGGAGGGAGGCCCAGTTTGAATCAGAGTACACTTTGATTTTAAGGCCCAGAGTTTTTGTTTCAAGCCTCTGAGCTTGGTTAGAGGTTATGGCACCATGGAGCCAATGAGCAGCCCTTGGGCTTTTCAGAGTCTGGGAAAATAACTCATTTATTTCAGGAGTTTCTCAGGGAAAGTCTCTAGGGAATATTTACCAAATGGGGGAGAGAGCTACTAATGAAAACCTTTCTAACACACTTCTCTATGAACCAATTCAATAAAACCAGCAAATAAAACTGGTTCTATCACAACCTCATTTTCTTTGTGGTTAAAGCCTTGATTTATTTTGTGAAATATAACACCAAGAAGGTCAGTTACTCATATTGGTCACAGAAGCCAAGATGTCTACAGAATAAAGGTTTGGGACATTTTTAGAAAGACTGAATACTTTCCCTACTACTTATTAATTCTAGTAACTTTTTGTAGAATCCTCAGGATTTTCTACATACATAAAGATTATGTACGACTTCTCAGTCTCTATATCTTGGCTTACTCCCCTTGCAAGGATCTATAGATCCATACCGAACATTAAGTGGTAAAAGCAGATATCCTTCCCTGTTCCCTAATTTTACAGGGAAAGTATTCAACCTTTCACTATTAACTATAAGGTAAGCTACGCTTTTCATACAGCTCCTTTAACAGGTTGAAGTCCCCTGGTATCCATAGTTTACTGACAGTCTTGTATTTTTAAATCATAATGAGCATTGAATTTTACCCAAAGGTTTTGGGTTGGTTGGGTGGTTGGTTTTCATCCCCAGGGTCTTGCTAAATTGCCCAGGCTGGCCTTGAACTTGTAATCCTCCTGACTTAGCCTCCTCAGTCTCTGTGATTCTAGGCCTGAGCCACCATGCCCAGGTGCTAAAAGTTCTAAATGTATCTATGGAGATGATCTTTTTTTCCTCTTCATTTATTGATATTTAGATGTTAAATTAATCTTGCATTCTAGTATAAGCCCCATTGGATCACAATGTGCTTCCTTTTTGTATACTGTGTGTTTAATAGTTTATTACAGGTTTTGCCCATGTTCATGAGGGACGTTAGTTTGTTATTTATCTATCTATTTATCTATCTATCTATTTATCTATCTATTTATACCAGGGATTGGACTCAGGGACACTTAACCACTGAGCCACATCCCCAGCCCTATTTTTTTTGTAGTTTATTTAGAGACAGAGAAGCAATGATTCCCACAGGCCACAAAAATTGCCCTCCTAACCAGGGAGATTTAGCCACAGGGTACAGACAACTGAAGTATTCCCTCAAATCCTCCTGAGAACATTTAAGTATTTGGAAATGCCATAGACACACAACCAGATAGGTTCATGCCAGAAGTGGGTGGGTCAAAATCAATTTAGTTAGGCATAATAATCTGAGTTCTGGGGAGCTTATAAATAAAGGAGAAGGTTGATCTAGGCAGGTGAAGAACTAAATACACAGCTCTACAATCCAACACAGAGACAGCTGGTGTAGTTACTACCTCCACACCCAGAGACATTCAGAGGTCACTGTAGTCAAAGCTTGAATATTTACTATACCTCCCAATATCTGGCAAAGTCCAAAACTGAAAACCCTAGTAAGAAATTTCTCCATCTCAAATATTTTGGCAAGAAGTATTTAGACTCTTTACTATTCGTTGGTTTTTTTTTTTCGTTTGTTTGTTTTCTTTTTCTTTTCTTTGAGACAGTCTTACTAAGTTGTGTAGGGCCTTGCAAAGTTGCTGAGGGTGGCTCCTGACTCAGCTTCCTGAGTTGCTGGGATTATAGCATGCAGTACCACGTCTGGCTACTATTAGCTTTTTAAATTTTTTACTGGCATTGTCATCTGTATTGATTTGATAGGTTTCCCCCACAATTTAACACTGCATATCTTAATCCAATTTTATGTATTTTTAACATTGCAATGTGTTAGTTATTTGCTCTATCATTCTTCCTTATCACTTATACTCTTTCCTTCCCACGCCCTGTTGAGGTTTTTTTCCCCTCTTTTTTTAATGGTAAAATGTGTTAACTGGATTTATTGATTCTACCTTTTTCATCTTGCTCTTTTTATACTCTCACCCTCTTTTCTCTCTTTGCTTTTTCTTCTTCTCTCTTCCCTTTTTTCCCTCCTTCCTCCCCCAACTTTTTTTTTGCTTCTTTCATGCCCTTATCATTTAATGTTAATTTTACTTTTTTAATATCTAATTTTTCAGACTGTTATAGGGTAGTACTCCCCTTTCCATTTCTGGACTAGTGAAGTTGTAGAGAAAATAATAAGTTTTTATTGTTTATTAGTACATAGTTTACTCACAAATGGTCACAGTTACTAGTGATCATTATGTCCTATCAAAGGATGCTAGGGATTGACCGTAACACTGTGAACAAACACATTGAGTGGCTGCTTTGATGCTGAGACATTCTCCCCACACCAAGAGCACATAGTAAAAGAAAATAGCTCATTAAAAAGATCCTCACAGGGTAGGTGGTATAGGTCAGTGGTAGAGCATATGCTTAGCATGCATGAGGCCCTGGGTTCACCTAAATAAACAAAACAAAAATGCCTGTTTTTAAAAAAAAAAAAACTCATATAACAGCAGAAGAGATATACATCCCAGAAAATTTAAAAATCTCAATAGAATCACAGAAAACGTGAGAAAACAAGGTAATAAGACACTTCCAAAAGTTCATAATCCTGTGGACTGGGGTTGTGGCTCAGTGATAGCACACCTAGCATGTGTGAGGCACTGGGTTCGATTCCCAGTACCACATGTAAACAAATACACAAAATAGAGGTCCATCAATAACTAATAAAAATATTTTTTTAAAGTTTATAATCCTCTAATAACTGAAACTGTAGATATCAAAGTAGAGGAAATGTCACACAAAGTATTCAAAAAGTTTGTTAAAATGATCAGAGTATTTTAAAAATCTAAGGAATGGACTAAGGAAGAAAATTCAGGATAGGAAAGAGCATTTCAATAAAGAGAGATTCTGAAAAAGAACCAAACAAATTCTGGGAATGAAAAACTCAAATCAAATAAAAACCTTGTTCAAAGTGTCACAAATAGATTATATCAAGCAGAAGACAGAATTTCAGAACTTGAATATAAGGTAACTAAACTTGAGCATCCAGACATCAATGAAGAAAAAAACAGGAAACTATGATCAGAATATATAAGAACTCTGGGACAATATAAAGAAAACTAACTTAATACTCATAGGTCTTGAAAAAGGAGTAGAGATACATGTTAATGGTATAGATAACCTGTTTGGTGAAATAATGGCATAAAATTTCCCAAACCTTAGGAAGGAGATGGACATTCAGATTCTGAAGGCGTACACAAACCCAAATAGACAAGGAAAAAAGACAAGATCATAACACATTTATAGTTACAATTCCAAAAATCTAAAATTAAAAAAAAATTTAAACATACAAGACACACCAAATCACTTAAAAAGGCAAATCCATCAAAACAACAGCAAAGAGGCCGGGGTGGTGGTTCAGTGGTAGAGCTCCTTCCTAGGATGTGTGAGGCACTGGGTTCCATTGACAACTAAAAAAAAAAAAAACAACAAATTTCTTAGCAGAAATTCTAAAGGCCAAAAGGGCTTAGAATAATGTATTTCAAGCGCTAAAATAAAAGAACTGCCAACCTAGATTGCTGTATCCCCAAAACCTATGCTTTAGAATTGATAAAGAAATAAAAAACCTTCCAAGATAAACATAAACAAACAAGTAAATCATAATCACTAAGCAAACACTGAAGAAGATACTACCCACAGAAGAAGATAAAAACATCCAAAAGAGTACAGGAAAGAATAAGAAAAAGAGTAAAGTGCCTTCATTAGACGAGTAGATAAGCAAATGAGAATTAAGAATGAATCAAACATTAGAAATAAAACAAAATGAGAAAATAATACATACCTTTCTATAATAAAATTAAATGTAAATAATCTCTAATTAAAATATACTGACTGGGGGCTGGTGTTGTGGCTCAGTGGTAGCATGCTCGCCTAGCATGCATAAGGCACTGGGTTCGAAACTCAGCACCACATAAAAATGAAGACAATAAAGTCCATCAACGACTAAATATATATATATATATATATATATATATAATAAAAAATATACTGACTGACAAACTGAATTATCAGCAAAGATACCAAAGACTAAAAGTGGAAAATTATATTCATGTAAATGGAATATGAAAGCAATTATGAGTAGCTATTCTCATATCCAGCAAAGCAGATTTCAAGCCAAAATTAGAAGAGACAAAGGTCATTACGTAGTGGTCAAGAGAACAATCCACCAAGGAGATATAATGACTGTAAATATTTATGCCCCACACATCATTGAAAAATTTTATAAAACAAACACTACTTAACTTAAAGGGAAGACAGTCCTAATATAGTTATAGTCAGTGACTTGAATACACCACTGTCACTAATAGGTCATCCAGACAGAAGAAACAACAAAGATACTATACAGAATTAAACAATATTTTGATATTACAGAATATTTCACTCAACAATAACTGGACAGACTTTCTTTTCATTTGCTCATGGAATGTTCTCCAACACAGATTATATATTAGGCCACAAAGCAAGTCTTAACAAATACAAAAAATCAGAAAAAAATTCCTTGCATCTAATCATATCATAATGGAATAAAATTAGAAGCCAACAGCAAGGGAAATGACAGAAATGATACAGTCATGGAGATTGAATAATATCCTTTCAAATGATCAGTAGGTCATCAAAGACATCAAGAGAAATTTAAAAGTTTTTAGAATCAAATGAAAATAGAAATACAACATACAGTCAACTGCAGTAGCACATGCCTATAATTCCAGCTACTAAGGAGGCTGAGGAAGGAGAACCACAAGTTCCAGGCCAGCCTAGGTACAAACATTCCTCAAAATAAAAAACAGAAAGAGATGTAGATGTGGCTCAATGAAGAGCTCCCAGTGTTCAAACCCTAGTACTACAACACATAAGAACCTATGAGAGGCTACTGTTGTAGCTCAGTGGTAGAGCACTTGCCTAGCATGGATGAGGCACTGGGTTTGATCCTCAGTACCACATATAAATAAATAAATAACTGTGTTCATCTACAGCTAAAAAATATATTTTTTAAAACTTATGAGGTAGTGAAGGCAGTTCTAAGAGGGAAGGTTATAGCAATGGGTGTCTACATTGTAAAAAGTTTTGAAAGATCTCAGCTAAATAACCTAATGATACAATCTCAAGGTTTTAAAAAAATACGAACAAACCAATCCCAAAACTAGGAAAAGAAAAAAAAATAAAAATCAGAACTGAAATCAAGAAATAATACAAAGGATCAGTGAAACTAAGAATTAGGTCTTTGAAAAGATAAACAACATTGAAAAACCCTTAGCCAAACTAACTAAAAGGAAGAGAAGACCCAAATTAATAAAATTAGAAGAGGAAGAGGAAAAGGAGGAAGAAGAAGTACACATACACACACACAACAGAGTTTTATTCAGCCATAAAAAAATGAAATTATGACATTTTCAGGAAAATGGATGGAAACAGGGAGCTTCATGTTAAGCAAAATAAGCCAGACTTAGAAAGACAAGTGTTGTATATTTTTTTCATATGTGAAAGCTACAGGCGGGAAAAGAAAAAGTGTGTGTGTGGAGGAAATTTTCATGAAAGCAGAAGAGAGACCATTAGTGTAAAAGAAAGTAGTCAGGGGCTGGGTTTGTGGCTCAGTGATAGAGCGCTCGCCTTGCACACGCGAGATCCTGGGTTCAATCCTTGGCACCACATAAAAATAAATAAGTGAAATAAAGGTATTGTGTCCAACTACAACTAAAAAATAAATATTTTTAAAAAAAGAAAGTAGTCAGGGAGAGGGAGGAGGGAAGGGTAAGGAGAAGTGTTGGGGAATTAAATTTATCAAGTTATGTTATATGCATATATGAAGATGCTACAATGAACCTGTAACTCTGTAAAATTGACATGTACAAATTAAGGAGAGTTAATTAAAGTTTTTAATATATTTTCACAGTACAATTATGCTAAAATTTCAAACATCAAAATCTAAGAATCAAAATAAATGATAATGTCTATGAAACAAATAATCATTATATTTAAAATGTAGTGGCTAGGGGTTTAGCTCAGTGATACAGCATTTGCCTAGCACGCACAAAACCCTTGGTTCAATCACCAATACTGAAGAAAAAAAAGTAAATTTCTTATTTTTTTTAATGGACAGCATACATTTTTTTTATTTGTTTATTTTTATGTGGTGCTAAGGATTGAACCCAATGCCTCACATGTGCTAGGCAATCACTCTGCCACTGAGCTACAACTCCAGCCCCTAAAAAAAGTAAATTTCTTATGACTAAGATTTTTAACACTATCATAATACAAAACATATACAAAATAATCTATAATCCATAACCAAAATTTGTTGCAATGAACTGACCAACATATTCTTTGAAGTAAATGTCATAAATTAAAAAGGTAATAAAACTTCTAAGGAAATTATAACTAACCTTACATTTCAAACTAGTTAAGTGTATGTGAACAAAATTTTTCCATCAGTTTTTCCTCTGAAACCATCATGTGACAGACCACCAGAATTCTAAGGACTACCTTTGAGAAACCCTGTTCCAAGATCAGGGTTTTTATCTCTAATGAGTAATTTCTGATTTTCAGTGCCCAATATATAGAAAGAATTTAATACTCATGGAACAAATTATTAAATCAACTTTTTTGGTTTTGTTTATATGTTAGGCACTATTCTAAACTGGGAATATATCAAGAGACATTGTTTCTATTCCTCCCTAGTGGGGAAAAGCAGAGGGAAAAGGAAAGAGGTTAATGTTTAGAAAAACTTCATGATGTAAAGGAAAGATGAGATCAAGTGTTACTTGAGAAAGACTGGAACCACTCAAATGGTCAGAGTTTGTTAGTCAGCTTTACCCTGCTATGAAAAAAAAATAGTTTAGAGGTGGGAACATTTATTTTGGCTCAGTTTCAGAGATTTTGTCCATATTTGGCTGACTCCATTGCTCTGGGCCAAAGGTGAGGCAGAACATGGCAGAAGGGTGTGGTACAGGAGTGCTTCTCAGTTAAAGACTGGTTGACTAGGAAGTGGGGTGGGGGCAGGGAAGATGCACCCTTCCAGAGTACCAGAAACACAAATCCTCCAGCCATGCCCCACCTACCTATAGTTACCACCCAGTTAGTCCATTCAAACTAGGGTAGACTGGTTAGGTTACAGTTCTCATAATCTAATCATTTACCTCTGAGCATTTCTGCATTAACATAGAAGCAGAAATTGATATGGGGATACTTCATATCCAGACTATAACAGTCAGGAAGACCTTGTTGAGTGGATGACAGTTGAATAGAAAACTAAGTGATGAGAAAGAGGCAGGCACTGGGGAGCTAAGATCATTCTCCGTAGAATGTCCAATAAACACAAAACCCCTGAAGCAGTAATAAAGGCTTGGCCTTTTGAAGAACAGAGAAACAGCTGAGGTGCCTGAAACAGAAAGAGCAAGATGAATGAATCAATAAGAGGCTGGAAATGCAGCCAAGGGCAACAGCCTTGTGGGCTGTGATGAAGAGTTTGGGAAGCTACTAGTAATTATAAACAGGGGAGTAAAAGGAGATTAAATATCTTTTAAAAAGACCACTGGACACTCAGAGTATGGATAGGTTAGAAAGAGGCAGAGTAAAGGCAGAGAAACTATTTACAAGGGTATTTAATAATCCAAGCAGGAGGTAACTGGGGCAATCAGTGGAAATGAAGAGAAGTTGATGCACTTATTAAGTATTTAATGAACCAACTATGGCTAAGGAAAAGTGAAACAGTTGAAATCCTGTATTAAACAATCAATAAGGTTGAAATTAACTTCCTATGTATTTGGGAGCTCATGATGAACTTGCCTGCTAGCTTTGGTGTGGGTATTGGTTGTTGAGAATCCAGCAAGATCATGGGGAGTTAGATCTGAAAATCCCAAAAAAAGGTGAAATTGTACCCTCTCTCTGCCTAATGTCAAGGATAATGGTACCTTGGGCTTCCTTCCAAGCTAGCTGGCCTTAAGCCCTTTCTCCAAGTTCTATGCTTGGACTCAGGCACCCATCTTACTACTAGCCAGGAGAAGACAAGAGTCTTTACTGGCCTGACCAATGTCAAGGTGATTGGTGAGTGGGATAGGAGGTGGAACAGATCCTGGCCACATTTACTGTCCCTGAAAAATATGGCAACACCTAACACTCTATAAATGTCTCAGACAACAAGTAAATTATCCCATAAACTCTGAATGGAGGCATCAGTCTTTCTCTGCCAAAGGTGGTGGGTTTTTGCCAACACCAGATGGGAAAGCACCTCCAGGGCCACCAGAACCACCACCCATCACCCATCCCTAGAGATCTACCTCTACAACTTCTTTTTGTCCTCTTCCTCCACCCAGCAATTTGTAAGCCTAGCCTTTCCTGCCTCTACCAAGAAAGAAGGTATACCCCAAACTCCACAACAGGAGCCCTGTTATACCTATAGAGGAGGCCTGGATTTTCAAATTCTAGACTCTCTACCAGGCTCCACTAAGATCATCAGGCTTATATCCTCAGGCCCTGTCACCTGTGACTTTAACGGGTAATTTAATTTAACCTGCTATGTGGTTCCAGTTCAACTATAAGCTCTAGAAGGGCAAGTATACTGTCTCATACGAACTTGTCCCTAACAGCTAACACAGTGAATATTTAGAATGCATTTACTGAACAAATGAATAAGTGACTAGCCATGATGTAGATTTGGGAGATGGTACACAAAAACTACTCAATATCTTAACAGTTTCCTTGGAGGTATGCCGACATCCTTCATGGAAACAACTGCCTTTTACTTGATTGTGTATAATGGTGCTGGGTAGATTTCCCATATTATCTCATTTAATATTCAAAAAACATCCACCATTCACAGTAAGCATTTTTTTTTAATCTTGAGACAGGGTCTCACTACTGAGTTGCTTAAGGGCTCACTAAGTTGTTGACACTGGATTCAAACTTGCAATCATCCTGCTGCAGACTCATAACTCATTGGTATTACAGACGTGTGTCACGTTGGGCTTACAGTAAGCATTCTTATTCACATTTAACCAATGAAGAAAATAAAGGTTAGGCAACTTAAGGTCACACTGCTAGCAATAAGTGTGACTAGGGCTGGGGATATAGCTCAGTTGGTAGCATGTTTGCCTCATATGCACAAGGCCATGGGTTCAATCCCCAGCACCATAAAAAAAAGAAGAAGAAGAAGTGTGACTGACCAGTGCTAACTGACCACAAAGCCCTCATCTTTACAGATCACATTCCTATAGTACTTCTGTGGGCAAAGTCCCTGGCTCTTCTACCTATCATTAGGGAGGGGAATATGACTCTTTAGCTCACTCTTCCACCTTAATAGGAAGCTGTTTATCAGATTAGTAACCTGCCCGTTCTCACAGCAGACAGCAGGGTTCTGGGGCAACAGAATTGGGCCTTTGCTCAAGACCAAGGACACAGAGATGTTCCAGGCTTTGGAACAGGGAAACTGCTTTGTTTATCCCCTTCCCCAGAGGAAATTGTAATGTGCCCTTTGACATCAATGTCAGAATACATTAATGGGAAAATACATGATTTGAAGCCTGATAGACATGGATTTGAGTCCTAACAGGATCTGTGCCCTTGGACAGACCTCTTATCCTTTCAAGGTTCAATTTCTTCAGATGAAGAATAGTTTAATGCCCCCTCCTTCTGGGGGTATCTTGAGCACTGAATGAGATGACATATTTAAAGAGTTCATTCTAGAACTGGCACCCAGAAGTTCTCCTGGCAAAAGTTATTCCTGGTTCCAATTGTCAGATGAGCAAAGTGAGTTGCCAACAGACTAAATAGCCTACAAGTAGGAGAAGAGGGTCAAAGTTCTTTTCACTACTTGTTGTTGTTGTTGATTCCTCAAAGGCAAAAATAGGTTGCTCACTTACCACTGAGCTATATCCCCAGTCCTTTTATTTTTTGAGACAGGGCCCTGCTAATTTGCTGAGGCTTGCCTCAAACTTGCAATCCTCTTGTCTCAACTCCCAAGTTGCTGATAATATGGCATGTTGCCACTGCACCTGATCCCTTCCCCCAAATTCTTATCCTACCTATCTCTTAGTACACAAATCAGACTGATCATCATAAAGCCATGGAAAGTATCATAGACAGAATGAGAGATATATAGAATTCTTTCCACAAGCAAGACAAGCCCTCTCCTATTGGCATAGAATTATGACTCATCCAAGCTTTTTTATGAGGGCCAGATGCTGAGCATGTCAGAATTGCTGCAGATTGCTTCTTCTTCAGTGTATGTTGGTGGTAGGGAGGAGAACAACCAATATCCATGTGCATTTATACACTTAACCAGGAAATGTGTTTATATTGTTTTCCAATCAGGATTTACCACAAGCCAGGAGTACCACACCTAATGAGTTGGCCAAACACAGCCCATTGTCAACAGAGAAAAGTCCATCTCAAACATAAAAGATTTTAAATCAAAATGGATGTTAGAAGAGCATGATTCTTGGCACTGTTGAATAGCTGCAATTGTCTCAAGCAGGGAAGAGAGTAAATGATGGTTATTTTGGGGCTCAGACTTCATATTAGATGTTTTAGGAGACAAGAGACTATCAGGGAAAACAGAACTAGGTTAGGAGGGCCAGAGAGGTAGAGAAACAGCAAGACCTATTTTGTCTATAGAGAGCTAAGGTGCTCAAGGGACACCAAATGGAGGTGCTTAAGCAAGTAACTTCAGTGTGAAAATCTGATGTTTGGAGAGGGACAAGAAGGAGAAATAAATCTGACAAATACCAGCATTTACATCATTAAAACTATTGTGACAGATGACCTCACACAGGAAGAATATGACAAGGGAGAAAAAGTAAGGTTCTGGGATGGACACTGACCATTAAAATTAGGTAGAAGAACCCATGAAGGTGACAGAAGAACAGATAGAGGAGTAGGAAGAAAATCAAGAGGTTGTGGTGCCTTGGAGGAGGGAAGGAATACCAGTATCAGATACTTCTGAGTAGTCAGGGAAAATAAAGATTCTAAGTGATCTGGATATGCATATCAAGACCTCCAGGTTTCCTGGGAGGTGTCATTGAGAATGATCATAAGAAAGAAGGGCAGGCACTGGGGGGAGGGGTTGTAGCTCAGTGGTAAAGGGCTTGCCTAATATGTTTAAGGCCCTGGGGTCCATCTCAGCACCGTTTAAAAAAAAGAGAGAGGACATTTGGCATTTGTTTTTTAAGGATTGGCTAGCTTCGCTTAGTATAATCTGCTCTAATGCCATCCATTTCCCTCCAAATTCTATGATTTTGTCATTTCTTATTGCAGAGTAATACTCCATTGTGTATAAATGCCACATTTTTTAATCCATTCATCTATTGAAGGGCTTCTAGGTTGGTTCCACAATCTTGCTATCGTGAATTGTGCTGCTATGAACATCGATGTAGCAGTGTCCCGGGTGTAACCAAGGACAGGGTAGAGAGGAAGAGCTTGAGAAGAAGATTAACATTAAACAGGGATGATAGGCGGGAGGAAAAGGGAGAGAGAAGGGAAATTGCATGGAATTGGAAGGTGAGCATCAGGGTTATACACAATTACATATAAGAGGAAAGGAGGGGTAGGAGAAAAATTATATAAGTGGAAGAAACGATTTATAGTAGAGGGGGTGGAGAGAGAGAAGGGGAGGGGAGGGGAGGGGAGGGGGGGGATAGTGGAGAATGGGATAGACAGCAGAATATATCAGTCACTAGAAAGGCAATTTGTAAATCAATGGAAATGTAACTGATGTGACACAGCAATCTGTATACGGGGTAAAAATGGGAGTTCATAACCCACTTGAATCAATCTGTGAAATATGGTATATTAAGAACTATGTAATGTTTTGAACAACCAACAATAAAATAAAAAAAAAAAGAGAGAGAGAGAGAGAGAGAGAGAGACTGTGCTGACTTTCGTCCTTTCTCTTCTAGTCCCAGTGCTACAGGACCCAAACCTTTTAGCCTGGTCTTGTAATGATAAGGGTTACAAACCACCAATATAGCAAACATACCACACCCAGGAATCCTAGGAAAGGTACAGTGCTGATGCATCCCTAACCGTTTGACCTTGAGCAAGCCACAGTTCCTTTACTGGCCTCAGTTTTCACATTAGTATATAAGAGGATCAGAGGGCCCCCTTCCAATCCCTGCATTCCATGATCCAATCAACTCCACAGAAACAGGCTCTTGCCTAACTTTTTTTTGAGCGGGAGCATTTAAAAATCTGGCTTTCTGATGTAAAAGCTTGCTCAGAGATTACAGGTTATGTGTTCAAGTAGCCATGGAAAAGAAAGTGCAAGGCCTACTTAAGTGGCTCCCTAAAGCCACACCCAGGTACAGGACCTACAGTCACCTAAATTTCAAACACAATGATGAGAGGATAACACATTGAATTAATACCTGATTTCACAGAAAGTCCTGCCCTTTAAACCCTTCTTTGGTGTGGCTGAGCAAGGAAAGAGCCTAAAAGCCCAAGATTGGCAGTTAGACCCAGTTTAAAATCCCCAATTATGAGCTCTGTGACCTCAGGCAAACTATTTAGCCTGTCTATTGTACTGCTTTTCCCTACTATAAAATAGGGATAATAGTACCACTTCTCAAGATTAATATGATGATTAAATGAGTTAATATTTATAAAGTACTAAGAATAGCACCTGACACATAAGAAATATACAATAGCTGTTAAATAACACCACCACATATGTAAATACTTACATAAACTGTTTTGCTCTGTGTCTGTGTTCTGTCTTTGGGGGTACCAGCTTCATCCTCAGGTACCTCCTCATGCTAGAAAAATGGATCAACAATTCTAGTCTTCAAATCTTCACATTACATCATACAGGGGAAGAGAATCACATTTATTTTAATTGCTGCCACAAAAAGAAAGGATGCTTTTCTTTCCAAAATGTGGAAAGAAAAGCTTATTTACTATAGCTGGGTAAGTAGCAGAAGAAACCCATCCCTGAAGGTGGAATTAGATCAGTCCCACCCAAAACTCTGGCTCAAGAGTAAAACAGTGGTCAGGCATGGTGGTGAACACCTGTAATACCAGTGGCTCAGGAGGCTGAGGCAGGAGGATCACAAGTTCAAAGCCAGCCTTGGCAATGGTGAAGCGCTAAACAACTCAGTGAGATCCTATCTCTAAATAAAATAAAAAACAGGGCAGGGGGTGGGCTGGGGTTGTGGCTTAGCAGTAGAGTACTCGCCTATGTGTGAGGCCCTGGGTTTAATCCTCAGCACCACATACAAATAAATACCTAAAATAAAGGTATTGTGTCCAACTACAACTAAAAAATAAATATTAAAAAAAATAGGGTTGGGGATGTGGCTCAGTGGTCAAGTGCCTATGAGTTCAATCCCCAGTACCAAAAAAAAAAAAAAAAAGAGTAAGGCAGTGGACAGGTCTCCAGAGGAAGATTAGGGTATGATTTGACCAGTGAATGGAATGGAAGATGTTCACTACAACTCTATGAGATATCTCAAAGACACAATTCCCATCCTCACAAAGCTCCTAGAGAAGGAGACAGTTGTAACATAGCACAAAGAGACCTCTAAGGATGGAGGGGCCTAAAAGAATAGGAGTGAGGAGTTGTCCCTAAAGCTTCCAAAACAGGGTGACTTTTGAAGGATAAGCTGAATGAACACAGCTTAAATTTGCTAAGTTGCTGAGGCTAGTTTTGAACTTATGATCCTCCTGCCTTAGCCTCCCCAGTCACTGAGACTATGAACATACATGTACCACCACACCCTGTTAAATTCTTTAACACCCTGTTGTATCTCCACTGCAGTGACAATGTAAATGACATGTCATCAAGCACCAGTTTTTAAAATGCCAATGATCTTTCTCCAGAGCAATTATGGCAAGTTTATATTAATATTATGCATTGTAAGCTAAAAGTAGTCTGAACAGCAAAGAAACAATGTTGACACCTTTTGGGGAGAGATTTAGAATTGTTTTTTCTTCATTTGTTGTTAAAATTATTGTTTACTGCACCAATTGTTTAAATTACAAGTACATACTGAAGATGTGATCCATACTCTCTGAGCCATGGTACCTAGGAAACCCTTGCCCTTTAAATCTAAAATATAATGGGATGACCCTGTTTGATAATTCTTCTCTCATCCTTTCCTATCACCACCTCCCTCCCTAGGGGTAATCATTATTAATAATCGGGAGCAGGGCTGGGGATGTGGCTCAAGCGGTAGAGCGCTCGCCTGGCATGCGTGCGGCCCGGGTTCGATCCTCAGCACCACATACCAACAAAGATGTTGTGTCCGCCGAGAACTAAAAAAAATAAATATTAAAAATTCTCTCTCTCTCTCTCCTCTCTCACTCTCTCTTTAAAAAAAAAATAATAATCGGGAGCATAGGCTTCCAAATCTTTTTTAATGCATACAATAATATTCTTTTTACAAATATAATTACAAAAATTACTTTCTAAATTCCACATTTAGATGTTACTGACATTTTTCCATGTTAGTACATAAAGCACTACATTTTTATTGCAAAGTGAAAGTATTCCATTATTTATTATTTATTTAGTCACTTTCTTAATGATGGACATTTAAATTGCCTGTTTTATACAAATTCAAAAATGATATAATACAAATATTGAATATTTGTCCTTGTAAGCTCCTATAACTATTTCTGTAGGCAAATATCTAAAAGTGAAACTACTGGATCATGTCAGATACTTTTAATTTATGCTAGTCATATTTTATAACTCATGCAGACCACCTTAAATCGTTCCTAGAACACAGAGAGTTGGAACTTTGAAAAGGTAAAACTGAAAGAGAGAACTTTGTCTTTTCAGGAAGCCCACAGAACTAGAAGTAGGTCAGGAATGTTTAATGGAGGAGGGACAGACTAAGGGATTTTTTTCTTTGTGGTCTTCACTCTCCTTTGTACCTCTCTTCTCATTTAAACAATAGGAAACATTTTGGACAACAGCCTATGGCATGAACCAATAATGAAGGGAAGGCATTCTAACTGATGAAATGATTCAGCAACAGAGCCAGGAATCCTCTCAGACAGTCAGCATCCCATCGCTGGAACTGTTCAAGATGAAGCCAAATGGCCTACAAGAAAGACCACATAGTGTTCTGGTTGAAACAGACCCTGGAGTCAGGATGCCTGGACTGTTTTTCCCTTTTGCACATTACTGAGGATTAAAACTATGGCCCTGAACATGCTAGGCAAGCACTCTACCACTGAGCTATATCCCCAGCCAAAGGATGTTAGATTTGAATTCTGGTTCTGATACTCAGCTGGGAAACCTTAAGCAAGTCACTTTTTCTTTGGGGGGTGGGGGTTAGAGGTAAAACTTTCATCTCAGACTGCCCCTCCCAATTCCCAATCCCCACCCACAATCTCTCCCCAACATCAAGAGCAGAGAGTAAGAACCATTATGAGGACCCTTTAAAATTTAAAACCTTGTAAAGTAGGGTTGGGGATGTGGTGCTTGTCTGGCATACCCGGGGCACTGGGTTCGATCCTCAGCACCACATAAAATAAAATAAAGATGTTGTGTCCACCGAAAACTGAAAAATAAATATTTTTTAAAAAATTCTCTCTCATTTTCTCGCTCTTTTTTTAAAAAAATACTTGTAAAGGGGCTGGGGATGTGGCTCAAGCGGTAGCGCGCTCGTCTGGCATGCGTGCGGCCCGGGTTCGATCCTCAGCACCACATACAAACAAAGATGTTGTGTCCGCCGAGAACTAAAAAATAAATATTAAAAAAATTCTCTCTCTCTCTCTCTCTCTCTCTCCCCTCTCACTCTCTTTTAAAAAAAAATTCTCTCTCTCTCTCTCCCTCTATCACTCTCTCTAAAAAAAAAAAAAATACTTGTAAAGTTACTTAACATTTTTGTGCCTCAGTTTATTCACTGGTAAACAGTAATAACAGCACTGACCTCATGGGGTTGTTACCCATCATTTGTTCTCTGCATGTAACTTTCAAGGCATCAAGAAGAGAGCTCAATGGTAGAGCATATGCTCAGCACATGCAAGGCGTTGGGTTCAATCCCAAACACCAAAAACAAACTTAAATTTTTTCAAAAGAAATAAGGAAATTAGTTTTCTGAGACTATATGCTTTGTAGCAGTTTTTTATTTTGTTTTATTCCATGAAAGTTTAAATGCTCAAGAACTCTACTTCCAATTCTTTGGGACTAGGTCAATTGCAGAGCTGTTTGGGGAATAGGGTCATAAAAAGGAAACTAGAAAAAATATAGGAATTGGAGGGACCATCATAAGGTAGAAACCAAATACTTCTAGGAAACTCTTGAGGGAAGCAGGAAGGCATCATATTTCATCATGATGAGATACAAAGCACAATGAATGGGAGTCAAAGACTTGAGTTTTGGTTCTAAACATGTCACCATTGGAGCAGGGGTTGTGGCTCAGCGGTGGAACGCTTGCCTAGCGCGGGCAAGGCCCTGGGTTTGATCTGAAGCGACACATAAAAACAAATAAAAAAATAAAACAAAGGTATTGTATCCAACTACAACTAAAGAATGAAAATAAATATATATATATATATATATATATATATATATATATCACCATTGATACCTGGGCTGACTTCATCTATCTGAACCTCATTTTTCTTAAAACAATATCATCTCTACATACTTTACTCATTTCAGTTCACAAAATATTTAAGGGTTTATCAATCAGCACTCAAGTTCAAGGGATAGTTTGCAGTTCAGGCCCTCATGTTAACACAAATAAAAGGCTGTATTATGCAAAGCCCCTCCAGCAAGGAGACAAATAAAGAGAATCCTGGAAGGCTAAGTAAAACTATGATCTAATTCCACCTTCAGTAAAACTGGGTGCTCATTGAGAGTTCTGTTTTCAAGGGAACAATATGACTTAGATGCTTCTTCCAAAGTCAAAGAACCATAGACTGTCAGAACTGAAAAGGTAAAGAAGAGGATCAGAAAGGTTAAACAGCCTATCTGGAGGTTATGCCTCCAGGAAGTGGCAGATCCAGGACTAGTTCAAACATTTTCTCACTTACCCTCACTTTATGGAAGTGTGGGGACTCAGGGCCTAGCATACAGTATCCCATCAGCTATTAGGGCAAGACCAAGAAGGCAAACACTAATGGGGAGCAGGGGAGGGGCAAAAACTCAGTATTCAAAACAAATACTCTAACGCATGATTTTAAAACTTTTAAAAATCCCTGAACAAAATATAAAAAATTTAAATAAGGAGAGTATCTGCCTCTGCACTTGTACAGTAATGCCTCACCCATCTCACCTTAGTCTTGGCCTTTTTTTAAAAAAATATTTATTTTTTTTAATTGTAGTTGGACACCAATATCTTTGTTTTTATTTGTTTATTTTTTTTATGTGGTGCTGAGAATCGAACCCAGGGCCTGGCAGGCGCTAGGTGAGCGCTCTACCGCTGAGCCACAACCCCAGCCCCTTGGCCCCGGTTTGAATAAAATTTTGTTTACAATAAAAAGGTGGCAGACCACACCCTGTCATTGCAGATTTGATTATTTGAAATATATTTTTATTTCTGTACTTTTAGATGCTCCCATAAGTACTTCCAATGAAAATGACTCATTCTCCTCACCCTAGCCCTACCTCTGGGGCAAGACAAGGAATTCTGGGATCTCAGGCACAGAACATCAGAAGTTTCCTAACCTAAGGTCCTTGTTCTTCCCCGACAGGAGTCTGTAAATGAGTTTCTTTAATTACAGGCAAAGTGCTTTGTTCACAAATTTTTTCCCAGGAAAATGGTTCTTAGTTTTCATCCAATTCCTGAAAGGACTCCAAGAAGGTTAAGAACCACTGCAACAGGGGCTGGGGTTGTAGTTCAGTGGTAGAGCATTTGTCTCACATGTATGAGGTACTGGGTTTGATCCTCAGCACCACATAAAAATATATTCTGTCCAACTACAATTGAAAAAATATTTTTAAAAAATAAATAAAGGGGGCTGGGGCTGTAGCTCAGTGACAGAGCGCTTGCCAAGCATGTGAGGCACTGGGTACAATCCTTAGCACCACATAAAAAATTACATGCTGTCCATCTACAACTATAAAAAATAAAAATAAAAATAAATAAAGGAACCACTGCCAGAGTGAGGCAGGAACTTGGCTTTTACTAGTTCTCAACCTGCTCCCCTTTCCCTTTTCTTCCTACCTAAAACGTACCTTAAAAGGTTAGTATTTTCACTTCTACTTAAGCGCAAGCACCCTTTTAAGACACAAAGCCCAGGGCACTGCTTATTAACTACACCTCAAAACACTTGAGTCAAAGAAAGTCTCCTCAAACAGCAATTAAAGTAATGGGCAGGAGCCCTGAGAAGTATCTCAGAGAGGCCTTTCCCCTCAAATCACACCTCACCAAGCGTCCTTGGAGGCTTCCTAACTCTTGGTGTGTCGGGATACCTCCAGATGGCTACAACCAACACCCTTTCGAGGAGTTGTGGAGCATGAACAAAGGCAACACTTGCTGTAAAAGATATCAGTTTCGCCAAGCCTGCAACTCAGCAAAATTGGGCCGGGCCTGGACTAACCTCAGAGAAACTGGGACCCACGAGCCCAACACCGAGACCGGAAGTGCGGGGGCGGGGCCGCAAAGGGGCTCACGGGAAAGGGGCGGGGCCACAGTCCTGGCAGCTGCTTGGGCCCTGATTGAAAGTTGCTGAATGGTCTCCTGTTTCTCTTGCTACCTATGTTACTGCAGTGGAACTGGCAAATATTTACCTTGTGACTGAAAATATTTGGCTGGAGCCAGATGCGTCGCGTGTCTGTCCCTGAAATATTAGCTAAAGGAGTGATTTAGCAAAATAAAATGGTGGGTGGGGCACCTGCCTGGCGGAGATGTTTACTTTCCTCGGGCTCCTGCTGAGCGAGTGGAGCTGCCTAACAATCCCAGAGGGAATGTGAACAGCTGGGGAGCGAGCCAGACTCAGAGAAAGAAAGGGTCTGTTTTGGTTTGGAGCAGGTAGTTTTACATAAATCAGAGATGTGGAAATACACATCTTCCTTAAAAGCTTTTAATAATGCTCTCTTAACAGTTGACCCTGGAGAAGTAAACGAAAGTGTTTTGTTACAGCTTTTTTAATTGTAGAGAGCATCTGAAATAAGGGCACATTGACAGTCCCATTCAGAAATGCTGCTGTTCCCCTGGCATTGTGGTGCACACTTGTAACCCCAACTGCTCTAAAGAGGAGGCTGAAGCAGAAGATGACAAATTTAAAGCCAGTCTAGGCAATCTAGTGAGACTCTTATCTCAAAATTAAAAGGGCTGGGGATGTAGCTCAGTGCTTGTCTAGCACGTGCGAGGCCGTGGGCTCAAGCCTCAGCACTTCACGTGCGTGCCCGCTGCCATTCTGTAATGGACCAATTCACAAAAGGCAGAGTTGATCAAGGTGCTTACTGTGGGCCTGTCCGTTGTGGTCAACTCTGTTGACACATCGTCTGTCAGTTCTCAGAACCAGCACAAACCCGGAATGAGTTATCATTTTAGAGACTCAGCTTCAGAGACACTTTGAGACCTGCCTACAATCTCACAACTCAAGAGTGGCCAAGCCGGAATTGGAATCCAGACACTCAGACTCTCTCTGCTCATGGCTTCCCCTCCCTTGAGAACCTAGTAATTGTGTGATAAGTCTGTGACCTAAAAATCTACAGATGAAGGCAATAGGACTTGTGCTGCTGACTGGTCGGCTTTCCATATCTGTAACCAAAGGTAGCTTTTTTTTTTTTTTTAACATTTACTTTTTAGTTGTAGGTGGACACAATACCTTTATTTTTATTTTTATGTGGTGTGGAGGATCAAATCCAGTGCCTCATGCATGCTAGGCAAGTACTCTACCTCTGAGCCACAACCCCAACACCAAAAGTAACATCTTTTTTTTTTTTTTTTTTTTTTTTTGTCATCAACCTGGGGTAAGACCAGGGAAATTTTATTTATTTATTTTTTTTATTGGTTGTTCACAACATTACAAAGCTCTTGACATATCATACTTCATACATTAGATTGAAGTGGGTTATGAACCCCCAATTTTACCCCAAATGCAGATTGCAGAATCACGTCGGTTACACATCCACAATTTTACATAATGCCCTATTAGTAATTGTTGTATTCTGCTACCTTTCCTATCCCCTACTATCCCCCCTCCCCTCCCCAAAAGTAACATCTGTAAAAGGTGTGCTGAGAGATGCTGCTGGTGAGGAAAGTAAATGTAAGAATAAAATAAATGCAACTTGGGACTAAAGTTGTGGCTCAGCGGTAGAGCGCTTCCCTAGCACATTTGAGGACCTGGGTTCAATCCTCAGCACCACATTAAAAACAAATAAATAAAAAAAGGTATAAAAAATGCAACTACAACAAGTCTCTAATAAAGAACTCAAAAAAGAGTCATTATTTCATTACTTTCTTATTAAAATATGAAGAAAATGCAAGGTCATATAAGGGTTTTGGACTCAAGTGATAAAGACTTACGTCTCTAAAGGGCAAAAACAAATATTCAGAAAAGACAAACTGAGGATCTGATTCATATTACAGACTATCCACTTCCTTTAAAGAGTACATTAGTGAATGTACTCTTTAAAACTATAGTCCATGTCAGAAGACCGCTTGCTTAAGAGATTACATTCAATCAAATGGTTACTTTCAAAACAACTAATATTTTTTCTTTTTTGTTTTTGCTGGGGATCTAACCCAGGGTCTAGTGCATGCTAAGCATGAGCTATATCATTGTGCTCAATCCCCAACTCCTGATTTTTTTTAAATTACACTAATCAGTGTGTTTTTTTCTAGAGTTGATTCTGTGTGTTAATACAAGCCATGCAATATGCAATTAGTTAACCAAAATATAATTTCTACCTTCTCAATCATTTCTCCTAGGAACCTTGAAATTATCTTAGTCCCTGCCTCATCTTTGCTACCTACATCCTGCTCAAAACTTCCAATGTCTTTCCTGTGCACTGAGACAACTGCCCTAACTTGGCATTCTGGGCATTTCTTTTTTTTTTTTTTTTTTTTTTTTTTTTTAAGAGAGAGGGGAGAGAGAGAGAGAGAGAGAGAGAGAGAGAGAGAGAGAGAGAGAGAGAGAGAATTTTTTAATATTTATTTTTTAGTTCTCGGCGGACACAACATCTTTGTTGGTATGTGGTGCTGAGGATCGAACCCGGGCCGCACGCATGCCAGGCGAGCGCGCTACCGCTTGAGCCACATCCCCAGCCCTTCTGGGCATTTCTTGATCTGTCTCAGCCTGCCTGAAAGCCCAACTGTTAGAGCAAGAAGAGATTGTAGTCTAAGTCCATCCCCATCACTGAAGAACTTCTTTTTCTCTGTGGAGCCTAGAACCTTCATTGTAAAATGAAGGTGTTGGGATGATCTCTTGGTCCTTATAATGGAACATTCTTGGCATTGTCCCTATAGCCTACTTTCTTGTGTCTTCCCTTTAGGTACCACATACTCCAGCAGCAATGTATTCAGGACCCTGAACATTCCTATCTCTGCCTTCCTTCTTTTACTTGGAATTTCTCTAAAGACTTAAATATAATGCCAACTCCCACATGAAACATCCTCAATTTTCTGGGCAGGAAATCCTTTATTCAGATAGAGAACTACATAGCCTACTATCTAACATCCCCCTCAAACACACAACCACACACACATACACATTTTTGAACACAGAGATATCATTTGTTTGCCTTCAGGGTCCAAGTTATCTTCATATCCTTCAAAATGCCAACTAAAAAGAAATCATTTAATTAAATAATAGTTGTATTCAGTGAATACTAAATGTTAATTGGTAATAACTGTAAGTAAGTAGTAAATATCTACTATTTAAAAAATATTTTTGTAGTTGTAGTTTGTACAATATCTTTTATTTATTTATTTTTATGTGGTGCTGAGGATCGAACTCAGTACCGCACACGTGCAAGGTAAGTGCCCTACCACTGAGCTACAGCCCCAGCCTCAATATCTACTAATTTGTAAGCTATTTTTAATATAATGATGATAATACTAATGATGGTGTTTTTTGAATCTGGGGGAATGAAATAAATTGCAAACCCAAAATCCTATGAAAATATACCATTAGTAAGTCTGGGTCCCTAAATATAAAGTTAAAGAAAATACACTCCCTAGAAACATCCAGAAAACCAGTGTTAGGGTTCAAGATTTTCAGTTGCACATATGTAGATATGTTAAAACTTAAACCCAGAGGAACCTTCAAGTTTTAAATGGGTAGTCTGCATCAGACTGTAATCTCAGCATCTTGAAACTCTTCATTCTTCCTGTTGCAATAGTCTCACATATTGAGTAATTTTTTTAAAAAATGCTAAAACATAAAAAATACTATGGCTCATCAATTTAATTGAAAATAATATATAAATAAATTTTTAAATTCAGTGATCAAGTACTACACTAAGGGGGCTGGGATTGTGGCTCAGTGGTGGAGCACTTGCCTAGCATGTGTGAGGCACTGCGTTTAATTCTTAGCACCACATGTAAATAAATAAAATAAAGGTCTGTCGACAACGGGAAAATATTTTTTTTAAATATTTAAAAAATACTACACTGGGGCTGGGGTTGTGGCTCAGCAGTAGAGTGCTTGCCTAGCATGTGGGAGGCGCTGGGTTTGATCCTCAGCACCACAGAAAATAAATAAATAAAATAAAGTTATTGTGTTCAACTACAACTAAAAAAATAAATATTTTTTTTTTTAAAGTACTACACTAAGCTGCCTCAAGTATTTTAATATATAAATGCCTATAGGTATAACATGACCTGTTCAGAACAGAGCCATTACAAATGAATGAAAGCAATAAATTGCTATTGTGTATTTTGAAGTAAAACTTGCAACTTTGGAAAATGTCTCTATGTCTCTGTGTCTCAAGAAAAGGCATTTGATCATGAATGCAAATCAGCACCAAATCCTCAAGCTGGTTGGTGAGAGGATATAGCATCAGTACCTGGAAGCCAGTAATAAATGTTTTTAAGGCTATCCTGCCTTCTGTCGTCCCTTCTTTTTGCCTTCTGATCCAAAAGTAACACAAAGAAATATAAAATTCATGGGCTGGGGATGTGGCTCAAGCGGTAGCGCGCTCGCTTGGCATGAGTGCGGCCCGGTTCGATCCTCAGCACCACATCTCTCTCTCTCTCTCTCTCTCTCTCTCTCTCTTTTTTTTTTTTTTTTTTTTTTGAGGAGAGAGAGAGAGAGAGAATTCTTAATATTTATTTATTTTTTTAGTTCTCGGCGGACACATCTTTGTTGGTATGTGGTGCTGAGGGCCGCACGCATGCCAGGCGAGCGCGCTACCGCTTGAGCCACATCCCCAGCCTCTCTTCTCTCTTCTCTCTCTCTCTTCTTCTCTCTCTCTCCCCCCCACCCCCTCCCCACCCCCTCCCCCTCCCCTCCCCTCCCCCTCCCCCTCCCCCTCCCTCTCCTCTCTCACTCTTTCTTTAAAAAAAAAAGAAATATAAAATTCAAACATTGCGGAGATACATAACACATAGCAAAATCTCCCCAAATTCCATCCTAGTTCACTCTATCTTCAAGTAATCATCATTAGCATCTTGGACACTTACCATATGTTCTTCCAATTTTGTTCCTGTGTATATTAACATTATTATTGTGATCATTTATTTTTACCAAAATGAGATTATGTTTTACATACTACTTAGCAACTTGCTTTGCTGCATGTCAAATCTTACCATTACAATATATGGATGTGCCAGTGCCTTTGCTGAGGGGTTCTTACTGATAGTTCACTCCTTTAAACAATGCTCAAGGAAATATTCTTGTATATTATTATATCTTTTTGCTATGACATTACCTTCAGACAAGACAGACCCAACTTCAAAAGTTATAGGGAGGAGGTTCAGCAAATTTATCAGTGACAAAGCAGTCAGTCAACAGAGTTGTTTCAAGGAAGATTAGATAAACCACACTTAGGAACAGCAGAAGGAATTGCACCACACCCAAATTCAAGGAAACTTCCCAAGAAGCTTGGATAATCCCCAGCTCTCTGCCCTCCTCCCTCAGCAGCCATCACATGGACCAGGTTTATTTTTGGAGTGTTAACCAGTTATCTTCCATAACCAAGTTTCCTCTGCAAGGCCTAGATCAGGAGGGCATTATCATATTACCATGTGCTTATAAATGGATAAAGAACTGATATTATCTGTGAATTACAAGGATTCAAGATGTTCAACATTCAAGAAGACTTTTGGTTGGGAGAGATGCATTTGAGAAATCTTTGTGGTATTAGGAGAAAGGAGAGTGGGTTTCTTTGATAGCTTCACTCTTTTCTGGCCACCCAGAGTTTCATGCAGAGTTCTGAGTCTGCAGACTCTCTCTGGAGTCCCTGACTGAGAAGGGAGAGTTTCCAAGGTTCCTCTGAGTAGGGGGCTTGCCTTTGCTTTGTTTCTGCTCAGGCAGCTTCCAAACTTGTCAGGTTCTGGTATGACTGAGAAGAGCCACGGCTTCCTACTTGGTGGGAACTGAACTTGTAAGAGCTTGTGGTTTTGTGATGGCCACTCACCCAACAAACTATTTCTGAAACTATTTTTGGCCAGTCAGATTTCCTCTCTTTGGGTGAATAAGGATTTAAAAGTATAGAACTACCCAATCTGAACTTCAACCCCCTCATTTTACAGATGTGACTAGCTTCAGGTTATACACCTTATAAATAATAGAGCTAGCTTGCTTGCTTCTTCTCCTCCTTCCTCCACCTCCTCCATCTTCTTTTTGGTGAAAATGGGTTTAAATCCAGAGCCTCATACATATTAGGCAAGTGTTCTACCACTAAGCTCTACTCCCAGTCCTTAATAAAGCTTTTTAATATCTCAAGATAACTGCCTTTTACATCTAGGAGTTATCAGAACTAGAGGAACTTAACTGTTTAAGGGTCCTTGTCTTTTTTTTTCTTCTTAATATTTTTAGTTGTAGATGGACATAATTACTTTATTTTATTTATTTATTTTTATGTGGTGCTGAGGATAAAACCCAGTGCCTCACAGATGCTAGGCAAGTGCTCTACCACTGAGCACAACCCCAGCCCCAAGGGTCCCTGTCTGGAATGCTACAGAGAGGTTTATCAAAATAGAAATAACCGTAATAGCAGCAATTTATATACATAACAAATAATCAAAAAAGAAATAGCCATAATAATAATTTTTTAAATTTTTTTAGTTATAGGTGGACACAATACCTTTATTATTTTTAATGTGGTACTGAAGATTGAACCCAGTGCCTCACACATGCTAGGCAAGCACTCTACCACTAAGCCATAACCCTAACCCATAATAATAATTTTTATATAACAGTTCATATACATATAATTTATTACTTAATAGAATAAATATTTTTTATATTGATTACACACCAGTGGTAGGCTAAGTGTTCTAGACTTGTTACTATCTGTTGCTTTTTTTTTTTTACCTCTTTCTTGCTTTGCCTTCTCTTAAATTGATTTTCTAATTTCATTTCCCTTTAATTTTTGGAAAGTATATGTACTCTATTATTTCGGGGATTTTGTTAGATAGTTTAACATGCTAACAAAATAGAGTCTGAAGTTAATATATTTATCTTATTCCCAAATAATCAAGGACCCTGGAAAACTTTAATTGTAGTATAAATCTAGTGTTTTAATTATATTCTATTTTCCTTCCTAAAAGTAAATATTGTTTCAGGTTTCTGTTCCATAGTCAATGTCTGTGGAGATATGCCATTTACCACCATTTCTTTTTTTTTTTTTATTGGTTGTTCACAACATTACAAAGCTCTTGACAAATCATATTTCATACATTAGAATCAAGTGGGTTATGAACTCCCATTTTTACCCCAAATACAGATTGCAGAATCACATCAGTTACACATCACATTTTTACATACTGCCATATTAGTGCCTGTTGTATTCTGCTACCTTTCCTATCCTCTACTATCCCCCCTCCCCTCCCCTCCCATCTTCTCTCTCTACCCCATCTACTGTAATTCATTTCCCTCCATGTTTGTTATCCCATTCCCCTCATAACCTCTTATATGCAATTTTGTATAACAATGAGGGTCTCCCTCCATTTCCATGTGATTTCCCTTTTTTTCTCCCTTTCCCTCCCACCTCATGTCTCTGTTTAATGTTAATCTTTTCTTCCTACTCTTCCTCCCTGTTCTGTTCTTAGTTGCTCTCATTATATCAAAGAAGACATTTGGTATTTGTTTTTTAGGGATTGGCTAGCTTCACTAAGCATAATCTGTTCTAGTGCCATCCATTTCCCTGCAAATTCCGATACCACCATTTCTTATTGAATCTCAGGCCTTTCATTTTTTATTCTAAACTACATCTCTTAGAATTTCCTTTAGGGAGTAATTTTGAGTAATTTCTCTCAGATTATTGGGGATGACAGGTGTTTCTATTGTTTTTGTTTGCCTGAAAATATTCTTTATATAATCCCTTTTCTTTTTTTGTAATTTTTATTTTTTAGTTCTAGTCAGACACAATACCTTTCTTTTTATTTATTTATTTATTTATATGTGGTGCTGAGGATCGAACCTAGGGCCTTGCACTTGCTAGGCCAGCGCTCTACCGCTGAACCATAACCCCAGCCCCATAATCCCTTTTCTTAAAATACAACTTCATGGATGTGGAACTCTAGGTTGATAGCTATTTTCTCTCAACACATTAAAGAAATTCTTCTGTGATGACTGGGGTTATAGCTCAGTGGTACAGCACTTGCCTAGTGTGTGTGACACCTGGGTTTGATCCTCAGCACCACATAAAAATAAAATAAAGGATTGCATCCATCTACAACTAAAAATTAAGAAGAAATTTTAAAAAGAAACTCAGTTTGCTGGCCCTTTACAAAGCTTCAAAATACATGAAGCAAAAACTGATTAATCTACTAAGGAGAAATACATAAATCCACAATTATAATAGGATTTCTCAATAATTGATAGAACATATAGATATAAGCAAGACTATAAACAACCTTTAACTAGTTGATATATGTAAGACATTCCACCCAACAAAAGCAGATTGCACATTCCTGTTAAGGTATACATAGAGAGCTGGGGGGTATACCTCAGTGGTAGAGCATTTTCCTATCATGGGTTAAGACCTGGGTTCGGTCCCTAGCATCACACACACAAATCATATACAAAGAATGCACATTCTTTTTAAAGTTAAGAAAAAAATAAGAAGAGCAGCCTGTGTTCCATCCCCAGTACTACAAAAAGTAAATAAAAGAAATAACTATTTACTAAACTAGGCTATATTCTGGGACATAAAAGAAACATTAATATATTTAAAATGCTAGATATATAAAAAGGTGCTAACATCACTAATCATCAGGGGAAATTCCAATCAAAACCACAAGATATCATCTTACCTTATTTAAGATGGGTATTGTCATATATATATATATATATATATATATATATATATATATATATATATATATCGTTGGCAATATTGTACATTGTTAGTGACAATGTAAATTAGTACAGCCAAAGTAGAAATAGTATAAAGTTTCCCCCCGAAAAAAAAATGAAATAGAACTAGCAATCCCATTTCTGAGTATATATCCAAAGGAATTGAAATAAAAATCTCAAAGACATGATTGCACTCCGATGTCCATTGTAGCCATATTTTCAATAGCCAACACACAAAGCCATTGAGGAGTAAAGACAATGTAGTGAATACATACAATGGAATTGTATTTGGCCTTAAAAAAGAAGGAAATTTTGCTATTTGCAACAACATAGATGTATGTTGGTAGGATATAATGCTAAGTGAGATATTATCATGATAAACAAGGACAAATTCTACATGATCCCACTTATATGTATGTTATGTTAGTTACATGTGGTGTTAGCTGTCACTATGACAAAAGACCTGAGATAATTAACTTAAAAGAATGAAAGGTTTATTTTGGCTCACAGTTTCAGAAGTTTCAGTCTATAGTTACTTGACTTTACTCCTATAATAATACAGTACATCATGGTACAAGTACATGGTAAATGAGGCCTGTTCATATCATGGCAGCCAGAAAGCAAAGAAAGACAGGAAGTGTTCAGGATCCCAATATCTCTTTCAAGGGAATACCTCCAATGACCTGACTTCTTTCCACCTAGGCCCTACCTCCTAAAGGCTCTACCATCTTTCAATAGTGTCCTTAGCTGGGCACTAAACCCTCAACACATGGGCCTTTGGCAGAACAAAACGGAATCTAGAATAGTCAAATTCGCAAGAGAGAGAAAAATGGTTTCCGGGGCAGGGAAGTGGGGGATAAGGGGACATATTAGTCAAAGGGCACAAAGTTTCAGTTATACAAAATTAACATGTCATAGAAATCTACTATATACCCTGGTGCCTATAGTTAATACTATATCGTATACTTAAACATGTGTTGCCAGATACGGTGGTACATACCTTTAAACACAGGGGCCTAGAAAGCTGAGGCAGGAAGATCACAAGTTCAAACCAGTCTCAGCAACTTAGTGAGACCCTGTTTCAGAAAAAAAGGTGGGGGCGGGATGTGGCTCAGTGGTTAAGCACCTCTGGGTTCAATCCTGGTACCAAAAAAAAAAAAAAAAAAAAGTGTTAAAGGAGTAGCTCTTATGTCAAGTGTTCTTATCACCCATGCAAAAATAATAATAAAAAAAATAAGAAGGGAGGGCTGGGGCTATAGCTCAATGTCAGAGCACTTGCCTAGCCTGTGTGAGGCACTGGGTTTGATCCTCAGCACCACATAAAAATAAACAAATAAAGGAATTCTGTTCATTTACAACTACAAAAACTTAAAAAAGAAAAAAATAATAAAAAGAAGAAGAAGGGAAAGCTGGGCGCGGTAAGGTACACCTTGTAATCCCAGCAGCTCAAGAGGCTGAGAGACCGGAGGATTCTAAGTTCAAAGCCAGCCTCAGCAAAAGCGAGGCACTAAGCAACTCAGTGAGACCCTGTCTCTAAATAAAATACAAACTAGGGGCTGGGGATGTGGCTCAGTGGTTAAGTGCCTGAGTTCAATCCCCGGCACCCCCCACCCAACAAAAATAAATAAATAAATAAATAAGAAGAGGAAGAGGAGGAGGAGGAGAAAGGAAATTCTTTAAGGTGATATGTTATGGCATTGATTGTAGTGCTTTACACTTATCTCCAAATTCAAGTTGTATATGTCAAGTATTTATAGCTTTTTGTATGGTAATCATACCTCAATAAGTGGTTTAAAAATATTTAGTGCTGTGACATTTTTCTTGAGGAATTGTCCCCTGTATCTTTATGAAATGCCCCTCTTCATCTCTGGTAATACACCTTACTCTGAAATCTGCTTTATCTGATATTAATATAGATACCCAATTTTTTTTTTTTTAAAGAGAGAGTGAGAGAGGAGAGAGAGAGAGAGAATTTTTAATATTTATTTTTTAGTTCTCGGCGGACACAACATCTTTGTTGGTATGTGGTGCTGAGGATCGAACCCCGGCCGCACGCATGCCAGGCGAGCGCGCTACCACTTGAGCCACATCCCCAGCCCCTAGATACCCAATTTTATTTGCTTTTTCCTGTAGTGGGAATTGAACCCAGAGATTCACACAGGCTAGATAAGCACTCCACCAGCAATTTTTTTAAATACATGAAGAACTCTTCAAATCTTATTTTATTTATTAATTTTTTTATGTTGTGCTGAGGGTCAAACCCAGTGCCTCACACGTGGTAGGCAAGTACTCTGCCACTGAGCCACACCCCCAGCCCTCCACCAGCAATTTTAATTTTTATTTTGAGACAGAGTTTCACTAAATTCCCCTGGCCTTGAATCTGTGATTCTTCTGCCTTAGTTTCTTGAGTAACTGGGATTACAGGCATAAGCCACAATAACCAGCTTCCAATTTCTTTTAATTAGTGCTATCATGGTATATCTTCTTTCATTCTTTTTTTTTTTAATATTTATTTATTTATTTTAGTTCTCAGCGGGCGAACACAACATCTTTGTTGGTATGTGGTGCTGAGGTTCAAACCCGGGCCGCACGCATGCCAGGCCAGCGCGCTACCACTTGAGCCACATCCCCAGCCCTCATTCTTTTATTTTGAACCTATTTGTGTCTTTTTAAATGGATTTTTGTAGGCAATATATAATTACATCTTTTTTATTTGATCAAATAATATCTTACTATTAATTGGGGTATTTGAAACTGTGCAATTTTTAAATAAAATTCCAAATGCAGTTCCTTGTCACTCTAGCCATGTTTCAAGTGCTTAATAGCCACAGGTAACTAGTTGCTACTGTATTGAAAAACACTGGTTTAAGTAATTTACATTTAAATATAATGGGATTGTAGACACACATTTGACTCTAACATTGTGTTATTTGTTTTCTGTTTATCTCTTCTGTTCTTTGATCTGTTTTATTTCTAGAAGTTATATTTACTTTCAAATCTGCTTGGTCTTTTTTAAAATTTTTATTTGTTATGTTTAGTTATACATAACAGCAGAATGTATTTTGATATATCATACATAAGTGGAGTATAACTTCCCATTCTTGTGGTTGTACATGGTGTGGAGTTACACTGGTCGTGTATTCATATATAACCATAGGAAAGTTAGGTCTGATTCACTCTACTAGCTTTCCTATTCCCATTCCCCCTCCCTTCCCTTCATATCCTTTTGTCTAATCCAGTGAATTTCTAGTCTTCCCTCCCCACCACCATATTGTGTGTTAGCATCCAAATATCAGAGAGTATATTTGGACTTGGTTTTGGGGGATTGGATTATTTCATTTAGCACAATAGTCTCCAGTTCCATTCATTTACTGGCAAATGCCATAATTTCATTTTTCTTTATTGCTAAGTAATATTTGATTGTGTATATATACCACATTTTCTTTATTCATTCATCTGTTGAAGCTGGTTCCACAGCTTAGCTATTGTGAATTGAGTTGCTACAAACATTGATGTGGTTTCGTCACTATAGTATGCTGATTTTAAGTCCTTTGATACTGAGGAGTGGGATAGCTGGGTCAAATGGTAGTTCCATTCCAAGTTTTCTGAGGAATCTCCACACTGCTTTACAGAGTGGTTACATCAATTTGCCATCCCATGCTTGGTCATTCTTCATTGCCATTATTCTCTGATCATTTTTTCAAGTCTTCATTTTGTTCCTTTAAGCTTATCTGATATGTTTGTTTTAATCATTCTAACATCTGGAATATTTGTGGGTCTATATTTGTTAAAATTTGTTTCTGACAATTCTCATTCATGGTGTCTTTGTTTTCATTGTATGCTTTGTGGTTTGGGGTGATTTGTTTTTTGTTGTTGATGTTTTGTTTGTTTGTTGTTTATTTTTTATTTTGTGTCAGGGTCTCACTAAGTTGCTTTGGGTCTTGTTAAGTTGCTGAGTTTGGCTTGGAACTTGTGATCCTCCTGCCTCAGTCTCCCAAGCTACTGGGATTACAGACCTGCCTCACCATTCCCAGCTTGTGATTTTTTTTTTAATATAAGTTTCCTATTTTCCCTGAATGTGACCTGCAGGAATTACTTGAGGTCTGGTTTAAAACTAAATTCCTACAGATAATTTTCTGTTTATTTCTATCGATTACTCAGGTTATTATCAATCTAGGACTATGGATGTTTAGGTTAAAATTTTAACTAAGAGTTCTACATTTAAAATAGAGTGAACAAAGTGAATTCTGACAGAAAACACAAGCAAGAACCAACCTGTTTTATTCTCAAAGAAGATTAATATTCCCTCCACTAGCATCAAGACGGAAAAGGCATTTTTTTTTCCCAGTATGAGTCTAACATTGACTGTACTGTGTGATTTTTTTCATCCAGTCTTCCACTGAGGGAATCCTATTAGATTCTCCACTTAGTCAGCTATAAGTTTTAACTCCTAACTCCATGTTCTACTGCATGTAGCTTCAAAGGAGGAAGGATTCTCTGGAATTCGAAAAAAGCTTCAGACTAACAGGTTTAGCGCCTGTGCCCCAACCAGATTTCTGATTCGCACTACCGTTTTTGAAATTAATAAACTCCTTTCTTCAGTGACAGATCAGTGATGTATTTATAATTACTTAAGGCTACATATCTATAATTACTTAAGGCTACATAATATTAACAGTACACTGTGGATTTTATATTTTAGAGGAGGCCCTGAAAACAGGTTAAGCACAAAAGACATTTTACGAGGTAGACCTTTCCACTTTAGAGTTCCAACATATGAGTTCCTTTAACTCACCCCATATCCATAATATCCTTCATCAGATTCAAAATGCTCTACAGTGAAACAATCATGTAGAAACTGACTTCATGACTTCAACCATCAAACCCAGATCTCTCTGGTTCCCTGTTATTTCCAAAACTCTAGGTGATCTTTGCTTGCTTAAGACACAAAACCAATTCCTTTATCTGAGTTCTCTTTTAGCCCCTGATGTATTTAATGGGACTTTCTCACCACTGCAGACTTGAGATGTCATTTTCTTCATTTTGGCGGGTTGGTGGCTTTTGTCCTTAGCAGCTACAGTCTTAGACTTTATCTGGGTTTGCAATCAGGAAGCTGTGATACTTCCTGAGACTGTTCTGGGTACAATTCACACAATATGAGTTCACTTTCTTCACTTTGGAGTTACCTGGACTCCTGGAAGGGCTAGATGTGCTTTGTCCAGTTTTCTACAGGTTGAGTCCAATAGTTGGCAAGAACCAACCTCTGTGGTTTATGACTACTTGTGCTTCCTGAGCAACATGCACAGAGAATTTGGAAAGTTGGCAATGATTGGAGGCTAGAAAACCGTTAAGAAGGAGGAAGTTTATCAACTAAGTGGGAGTAAATCTCCAAACCACCCTCAGAATGCTAACATACACCCACTGTTTCTCATTGTCATGACTAATCTGCAGGGTGTCAAAGGAAATCAACCAACAGCAGAGGCAAAGAAAGAATTTGGAAAAGAATCATCATTTTTTTATATTCAGATCTTTTGACCAACAAAATAGTCAGGAATAGCAATTGATGGGTGCCATTTATCATACACAAACCTTTTTACTTGTGAAATGCTCCCTAAAGCTGTGATTATCACTTTGTATTTAAAAGTTGTTTTTTGCTAGGTGTACGCCTATAATCCCAGTGATTCAGGAGGCTGAGGCAGGAGGATGGCAAGTTCAAAGCCAGACCCAGCAATTCAGTGAGGCCTTAAGGAACGTAGTGAGACTCTGTCTCAAAATGAAAAATGGCTAGGGATGTAGCTCAGTGGTAAAGTGCCCCTGGGTTCAATCCCTGTTTCCAAAAACAAACAAACAAACAAAAACCTAGTTTTTTTTCTTTTTTCTTTTTAATTTTTTAATTTTTTTTTTTTTTTTTTTTTTTTTTTTAGTTTTCAGCGGACACAACATCCTTTCTTGTATGTGGTGCAGAGGATCGAACCTGGGCCGCACGCATGCCAGGGGAGTGCGCTACCACTTGAGCCACATCCCCAGCCCCCCTAGTTTTTTTCTTGCTAGTTTCATCTTAGAATTCTATGATAATTGACCTAAATTTATATTTATTGATATAATATTTTATCCTATTTTTAAAATAATATTAAATTTTTGTGAACTTATCATTGAGTTTGTGTCATAGGAGTCTTGTTCCTGGCCCTTCATTCCTAGAGTCCTGGTTTTGTATCATTTTAGTGAGAAGATGAGGAGCAGGAGGGGAGGGGCAAATACTCAAATCAGTCTGTGTGACCCGGAATGGTAAATGAAAATCATGGAGAGCAGGAGAAGTCTGGGCTTTGGGATCTGCTCTCCACAATAATGATACAGAACTATGTGTCCACTCACTGCCTGACCATCAGAAAATAAGGTGAATGATGCCTCTGATGACTATAGTACTGACCTCTGAAATTTAAAAGATTACCTCACTAAACCCCAAATGCCCCTCTGAAGTGAATAGGACAGCATTACCATTTCCACCTGAACGGGGGGTGAGGAGATAGGGAGAGGAAAAGAAGAACCAGCTCTCTAGGAAGAGACTGCCTGACTCCCACGAGAACTGTCTGCCCACTATCACACCTCTAGAAGACCTGGATCCAAATCTTGGTTCCACTACTTAGCATTTCTCTGGGTTTTGGTTTTCTCCTAATACAGACATAATGACAATTACCTAATAGGGGTATTGAGTTGGGGAAATAATGGCAAAGTACTTGATACATGACAGGTATCTAAGAGATGTATGTTCTCTTCCCTTCCTTTACAGAGCCTAAATTGTCACTGCATGTTTACTATACTTGCAGTAAAACAAAAGTATCAGAATAGGCCTAGTGCAGTGGTGCACACCTGTAATCCCAGTGGCTCAGAAGGCTGAGATAGAAGGATAGTGGGTTCAAAGCCAGCCTCAGCAATAGCAAGAATTTAAGCAACTCGGTGAGACCCTGTCTCTAAATGAAATACAAACTAGGGCTGGGGATGTGGCTTGGTGGTTAAGTGCCCCTGAGTTTAATCCCTGGTACCAAAAAATAAAAAAATATTACAATATCCCTGAGGTTGGCAGATGGCAGTCAAACCACACTCCATTGAAGATGTGTTAAAGAAAGTATTTAAGAAAGTGACTACGTGGGGGAATAAAAGAGACATTTATAATGGTAGCTAAAACAGAAAAACCACAAGGACACAATGAAAATTGAAACCACAATAATCTCTAAAAGAAAAGTAGTAATTTTAGCTTATATTTAAGTGTATCGAAAGAAAGAGTGTGGGAAAGGGACAGCTGCCATGGAAGTCACATTTATTATTTCAAAGTTTGTGCAGAAAACTAGAACTGATTTTTTTTAAGTCACAAAACATTTTGAGTCTTTCCAGTCTTACCAAAACAAGAAAGTATGCATCTAAAATAATTTAATAATGAGCGAGGCTAAAGAATATCAGGTCAGGATAGGTGTATACAGTTAGAATCAATGGTATTGATAAAATTCTAGTTTTTATGCTCAAGCTAGAATTATGGTTGCTCAATTTATTAGTATACTCACAACTTCCCATTTCATTGTGTATTTCTTCTTCATACAGCAAATTATACACAAGAAAAATTTCTAAGTAAATCTATGAAGAGATGTTCAGGGAGTTCCACAGTAGTAAAAAAAATGAGAATAATTAATATCTACAAGGAGTTATGTCTACACTCAAAGGTGGGATGTATTTCTTACTTCCCAATACTGCATGAAAACATTTTCATATCTGATTTTAAATCAAGTTAGTGACTCCACATCATGTACAACCTCAAAAATGGGAAGTTATACTTCAAGTATGTTTGATATGTCAAAATACAATCTACTGTTACATATAACAAAAAAGAACAAATAATTTTTTTTAAAGAGAGAGAATAAATTTTTTAAGAGAGAGTGAGAGAGGAGAGAGAGAGAGAGAATTTTTAATATTTATTTATTTATTTATTTTAGTTCTCTGCGGACACAACATCTTTATTTTATTTTTATGTGGTGCTGAGGATTGAACCCAGTGCCCTGCACATGCCAGGCGAGTGCACTACCACTTAAGCCACATCCCCAGCCCAATAATTTTTTTTAAAAAAAGAAAAATTAAATAAATAAAATTAGTGAACAAAGAGAATAGAGCTTTTCCTCTGGACATCAGAATGTTGCTGGATTGAAAGTCTCATGCAATTATACTTTTTCAGGGACAGAGAATCTTGTTCTTCATCAGGTAGATAGAAATAACTTGAGTGATGGCAGAGAATATTCCTGGGTTTAGGAGAGGTGGCTGTAAATTGCTGCTATTAGCAATGAGTGCCAAATTTCTCAAATATCCTTGTGAATTGTTTGAGGAATAAAATAAAATATAATGTGTGTGTGTGTGTGTGTGTGTGAGTGTGTGTATGTGTGTACTGGAATAGACTCTCTTAATTTTATATAATTTCATGCAAAAATATCAGCATTTTCATAATTACAATTTTCCATTTCTAATGGAGAAATAAAATCAACCAGTAACATGAGCTAACCCCAAAGAAAGGTACAAATAATTTGAAATAGAGTCAGACTGGTAGGGGGTCAAACCCCAGCTGTGTCATATATTGATAAAGGAACCTTGGAAAGATCTTTAACCTTTCTGTATTAGTTTACTTACTGATAAAATAATGACAATATAATAGATGCTTCGTAGAAGTATTGTTAGGATTAAATAAGGAAATGAATGCAGAGCATTAAGACATTTCTTAGCACAGAAGAAAAATCTCTCTTTGTTGTGGTTGTTGTTCGTATAAGGGATCCAACCTAAAGCTGTGTGCATACGAAGCAGGTGCTCCAACTCTAAGCTACACTCCCAGCCCCAGAATAAAGTCTTAATAAATGGTAGTAATTGCCAACATTAGAAGATATTGATAATGGTAAAATTAATAATCATGGGATCATTTATTGAATGCCTATTCTTCCACAGATTCTTGACATATGTGATACACTATAATTTTGGGGGCAGATTTATCTTACAAATTGTGTTTACTTTTTAAGGTGTTATGATGAACAAAGGAAGTCAGACTTTTCAAAGAGACAAAAATCAGAGTGAAACTGAAAGCAGAAGCTAGGAAAAGATCAATCACATCCTTTTTTTCAGGGAAGATAAGCTTCAGGACATCCAGATTTTCTTTATTTGATACACACAAAATGAGTAAAGCTAGTTCCTGTCATCCACAAGACTAAAGACAAATAGTTATCCTCTTTAGTTTAGAAATGCTTGTTCATATTATCCCATTTAAGTGCAGTTTGGTACATTTCTACTAGAGAATATGTAGATAGTGCAGTCCAGCTGAATGCTGACAGAAGATGCTACCTGGCTTGAAGAAGTAGGTTAGTTTTAACCTTTCATAGCCCCTTAGAATAAACCATGAACAATAGTCTGTTATTGGCCTCTTGTTCACTATGATAAAATTCCTAGGGTCAGGGTTGGGGTTGTAGCCCAGTGTTTGTCTAGCACTGGGTTGGATCCTCAGCACCACATTAAAAAAACAAATGAATAAAATATAGCTTCTGTATCTACAACTAAAAATATATATTTAAAAAAAAAGTCCTAGGGTCAACAGAATAAACTTAAGCAAGATAAAAGTTAGGTAGGTAAATATATATCTGTATTTCTTATATATTTTCCCCAAGAAACCCAATTGTTCTGAACTTAGATGAAATTTAAAACTTTTTTTTTTAAGAGGAGGGAACATTTATTTGGGGCTCAAGGCTTCAGAGGTCTCAGTCCATAGATGGCTGATTCTATTGCTCTGGACCCAAGGTGAGACAGAACATCATGGTAGAAGAGTGTGGTGAAGGAAAGCTCAGGGCATGACACAGGGGAGCAGAGGTAAATGTAATACTTTTTAAAGTAATTTTTAGTTAATTCTTTTTTGGTGGCGTGGGTTCTAGATATTCAACCCAGGACCCACATATGCTAAGCATACGTGCCACCCCTGTGCTATACCCACAGTCCCAGTAATATTTATTCATGCAAAAAAAAATATTTACTTTATGCCACACACTGTTCGAGATCCCGGGAATTCAGGAGTAAATAAGACATAAATGATCTCTGCTTAACGAGGAGTCAGATAATAAGAAAACAAATAAATTACAAATCACCAGAAAATGCAGAAAGAAGATAATTTGTGAACACACTCTGACATAGTCAGTCTTTTATGAAGCTCTTGTCCAGTCTTATCTGGTGTTAGCAATGTAAGTAGCCCCTCTCTGAGTACTATAACATTTTAGGAAGGGCAAGGAGTCCTCAATTTTCACAGCGTGAAAATGAGAAGCAGAGGCGATAAGGGGGAGGTGTTGGGGCCACGTTAGTATTCCACACACATATATTCAGGTCACATATGTGACCTAGGGCACAGTTAAACCCTGGATGGGATGTCCACTTGATTCTTGGAAACTTGAGGAAGAACATGAACTTTCCAGAGACTGTAGGTACATGCTAGAAAATCATCAGGAGAAACTGTAAGAATTGTTCTTCCCTCTTGGGCTTTGAGAGACTATCTTCAAGCTGGGTGTTTCCAGGGTCCAGCCAGAGTTTTGACAGAATCATTGAACTTCCCTGACCAAATATGGAAAGTCCCTTAGAGAGCAATCCATTAACATAAATTTATAAGTATCTACTGGCTACAGCTCCTCATCTCTGACCTCTCGGAACCACAGAGAGAGAGAGAGAGAGAGAGAGAGAGAGAGAGATTAACAGGTGGAATTATTCACAAAGCTTCCATCTTGGGCAGTTGGAAGAATGGAATGATCTGGATCTCTTCTTTCATAGCTTCTAGATGGAGTGAAGGGACTTAGCTGGATACACATTAAAAATGTCCAGATAGCTGCATGTGAGTTTAGACTATAAATACAGAAACAACGGAAAGATTTAACAATCAAAGAATCTTTGGATTAAAATAGTTTTGAAAGTCATTTGATTCTATCTTTACTTTAAAATTGTTATTTTATATGTTCTTTTATATAGTGCCTAAACATGTAATACAACCAATAACCACACAAAGATTTGTCATACAGATGGCGTGCAAAAATACTATACTGTGGTGGGACTCCCTCAGCCAAGTTACAAAGTTGTTACTCTTATTTATTAGAGTCCCATGAATAGTGGCTTCAGGGAAAGAGGAAGCAGAATTTTTGTGAAATATCTTGGATGGTATGTCCAAGAGATGAAATACAAACAAGTCTACTAAAAGTTAAAGTTAATGAAAGGGAGGCTGGGTTTTTAGCTCAGAAGTAGAGCACTTGCCTACCACGTGTGCGGCACTGGGTTCAATCCTCAGCACCACATAAAAATAAATAAAATAAAGGAATTGTGTCCATCTACAACTACATATATGTTATAAATTACACACACACACAGACACACACACACACACAAAGTTAATGAAAGGATGGCTCCTGACTCTCCCAAAGGAGGCACCCACTCCAACCTTCCTTACTCTAAGAACAACTGAAGGATGACCATTGTAGCAAATTTAATAGAGGAATGCCAATCAGTTCTACTTCTCAGAAAGGGTAACCTCATAAATTGTCTAATTCATGTTAAAAGACAGAATTGAAACTAGGCTTCCAAATCTACCCCAAATGAAAAAATTCTCAATGAAGTTTGTAAAAGTAGCATCAAGAGGGAAATCTAACTTCCTGCTTTTGCTTCTCCTCTACAGTTACAATAAATTCAGGCTTTAAAAATGATCGTTCTTTGAATACCAGAAAAAATCAATTGCCAGTATCTAGTCTTTGGAGATAAAATAGTTGAGTACCTTCTCTCCTTCTCTCTCTCTCCCCTCTCACCGCCCCCCAACCCCTGCTTCTTTTTATTAGTAAAGGCTTATTGCATGGTGGTACATTCCTGTAATCCCAGCTACTCAGGAGGCTGAGGCAGGATGATTGCAAATTCAAGGTCAATCTGGGAAATTTAATGAGACTCTGCCTTGAAATATAGTTGTTTTTTTTTTTTTTAAATGAGTGGGATGTAACTCTGAATTAGAGCAGTTCTCTAGTATGTGCAAGGACCTAGGTTCAATCCCCATTGCTCCCCCATCTAAAAAAAAGCTTATTGGAAATGAAAGAACACACACACACGATTTAAGAAGTTAAATTTTCAGTTGGAAATTATATTTACATCTTTAAAATGATAACAATAATAAGTTGATTATATTTACAAAGATACATACCTAAAACATAAGGACATAATTTTTTAAATACTATGAAAAAACAACTATAATAAAGGTAGTATAACTATATTATCATTAGATGAAATAAACTTTAGAGTAAAAAAAAAAAGAATTATTAGAGACAAAGAATACAACAGAATAATGATGGAAAGGAACAATTTGCCAGGAACACATACTAGGTTCAAAATTTTATGCACCTATTGACAAACTTGAAAATATGCAAAAGTAACAGAGTTGACAGAATTCAAGTAAGACACTTATAACTTAATAATCACCATGAGCAGAGATGTAGCTCAGTGGTAGAGTGCTTGCCTATCATGTGGAAGGCCTAAAAAAAAAAAGTTCACCATTGAAGAGTTTAACCTATTTTTCTCAGTATTGGATTAAGTAGATAAGAGTTATTTAGGAGGTAGATTTTAATAATATAGATATAAGCTTAATCTTATGAACATATAAAGAACTTGTACCTAGCAATTAGAAAAATATATATTCTTTTCAAGTATAAACATTGACCATGGATAAATATTCTTTTCAAGTATAAACATTGACCATGGATAAAGGCACAAAATAAATCTCAAAAATATCAGAGAATTAATATTATGTGGGTTATATTCTCTGTACAAAATATAATTATATATCACTAATAAAAATACTAAAAAAGACATGTTCAGAAAGATTGAATGCACTGCTAGATAAGACATCTGTCAATAACAAATCTTATTAGATAATATGTAGAAGTGAATGATAATAAAAACCTTTCAAAAACAAAATAGGGACAAATAAACAATAAACAGATAAAGGCCCCAAATAAATAATATCAGAATGAAAAATTGAATATAATTATAAGTAGAATTTTAAAATTAGAGAATATAGCCGGGCATGATGGCCAACACTTGTAATCCCAGCAACTCCAGAGGCTGAGGCAAGAGAATTACAAATTCAAGGACAGTGTTAGCAACTTAGACCTTCAGCAACTTAGGGAGATCCTGTCTCAAAGTAAAAAATAAAAAGAGCTGGGATGTGGCTCAGTAGTAAAAGCACCTCTGAGTGGCTGGGGTTGCGGCTCAGTGGTGAAGTGCTTGCCTGGCATGTGTGTAGCACTGGGTTTGATCCTCAGCACCACATAAAAATAAATACAATAAAGGTATTGTCTCCATCTACAACTGAAAAAAAATTTAAATTAAAGGAAAAAACACCCCCTGGGTTCAATCCCCAATACCAAAAAAATAAAATAATAAACAAACAAATAAAAACCAGAACATTATGAAATGATTGTGGCAATTAATTTGAATGCTTAGAAAAAAACAAATATTTCCTGAAACATATAAAGTATTATAGCTAGTTTAAGGGCGGAAAATGGAATAGACTGAAAAAGCATAAGGAGTTGTATCGAATACTCAAAGAGCATATTATCAGGGTTGGGATTGTGACTCAGTGGTAGAGTGCTTGCCTAGCACATGCAAGGCCCTGGGTTCAATCGCTGGCACCACATATAAATAAATAAAATTAAAATATTGTATCCAAATACAACTAAAAAATAAATATTAAAAAAGAGTATATTATCTCTGCCTTTCACTAATTGTGCCAGAAAAAAGTAAAAAGGAAGTGCTGCCCTACTAATTTTGAGATGAGTCAAACCTTGGGCAGTATCAGCAAGAAAGACTATAAGCCAGTTTCACTAATAAGCATAAATATAAGAATCCAAAATAATAGTCAGGGGGAAAAAGTAGCTTGTTCTCAAAATATGAAGTAATGATAAGGAGATGGAAATGTAATTATCTTGATTTCATCATTATACACTTTATATATGTATTAAAATGTCACTCTGTATTCCATAAACATGCACAATTATTATGTGTTAATAAAAAAATATTTCTGTGATGGGCATCAAACACGGGATCTCCCACAAGCTATATAGGCACTCTATCACTGAGCTATATCTCCAGCCCCTGAAATTTTTTCAAAAATGTTTAAGGAGAAAAAATTTAGGTTTTTCTTGTTGTTGTTGTTGTTATTGTTTTGTACTTTTGAGACAGAGTCCTGCTGCATTGCCCAGTCTGACCTCAAATTCCTGTGCTCAAGTGATCCTCTTGCCTCAGCCTTCCAAATAGCTGAGACTATAGGCATATGAAGTGATGCCCAGTAAGTTATATTTTTCAAAAAGTGATTAAATTGAGATTAATTTTCCCCAGCAATGCAAGGATAGTTTAATCTTAGGGAATATGTAAATGCTATTTGCCATGTTTACAAAGGATAAAAGTCATGAGTCTCTCAAGAGATTTGAAAAAAAAAACAATTGTACAATAAAATTAAATACCTATTAATGATTAATTATTTTAAAACACATATATATTAGTGTAACTCAACATCATGTACAATCATAAGAATGGGAAATTAGGGCTGAAGTTGTGGCTCAGTGGTAGAGTGCTCACCTACCATGCATGAGGCACCGAGTTTGATCCTCAGCACCACATAAATGTAAAATAAAGATATTGTGTCCAGGGCTGGGGATGTGGCTCAAGCGGTAGCATGCTCACCTGGGTGCTGGGTTTGATCCTCAGCACCACATAAAAATAAAATAAAGATGTTGTGTCCACCGAAAACTAAAAAATAAATATTAAAAAAGATATTGAGTCCACCTAAAAAAATAAATATTTTTTAAAAGAATGGGAAACTATACTCCATGTATGTATAATATGTCAAAATACATTCTACTGTCATGTATATCTAAAAAGAACAAATAAAAAAATTTTAAAACCACACATAGGGATGGGGGTACAGCTCAGTGGTGAAGCACTTTGAGGGCATAGCCCTGCGTTCAATCCCTAGCACAAGGTGGGGTCAAGAGATAAAGAAATGGAAATTCTTACCAAATAGAAATAGAAATTTTTAACCTGTTCTCTTAAAAGTTATCTACCAAAAAAATTTCACATTAAGTTGTAAAAAATTAAAAGTATTTGCCTAGAAGTTAGGAATAAGACAAAGATTATTCAATACAGCTCTAGTCAGTCCTACTAGTAAGGCAAGAAACAAATTGGAGAAATAAGCAATCCCCCCAAAACAAAGGATGAATGTTCTCTCTAATATGCAGATGCTAACATACAATGAGGGAGGGGGGGGGAATAGAAGTTCATTGGATTAAACAAAGAGGAATACAGGAGAGGGAGTGGGGATAGGAATAACAAAACAGTAGAACTTTCAGACATAACTTTTCTATGTTCATATATGAATACGTGACCAGTGTAACTCCACACCACGTACAACCACAAGGATGGATGTGGGAGGCCATCCTTCCACGTGATTGAGTTACCTCCCCAGCGATCAGACACTATGTGTTAGAGATTTCCCAACCCTTCTTGGGTTTGAGGGCTTGGCAGTGTAGAGGCATGTCTCACCACTGCCCCCAAAGATCCAATCATCGCACCTGACCTTGCAATACTGCCCGCCTTGACTTTCATTGGATGGGATTTTTCCCAGAATTCTTTGTTCCCCAATCAAAGCCCTCTCTCTGGCGGGCTCGCTCTCTCTCCCTAGCCTCTTCAGTAAACCTCACTAGTTCCCTGGGTAGCTTGAGGCTGGGGGTTTGAAGAGCTGTCCTGGAGCTGGTTTAGAGGTAATTGGAGTCTGTGTCTTTAATTTAAACTCCCTTAGGATTTTCCCACGTGGCCATCTGCGCTGGCTGCGAACTATAGATGAGATCCTAATTAGAATAAGTTGTATTCCATGTGTGTATATAATATATCAAAATACACTCAACTGTCATGTATGCCTAAAAAGAACAAATAAAATTTAAAAATCAAATTGGAAAGAGGAAAACAAAGATGAAATAAATTTGTATATTTTATGATTATCTTATATATAAATTCTAAAAAAAAAAAATCAGCTGAGTATGGTGGCATGCCTATAATCCCATTTACTTGGCCAGCTGAGACAGTAGGATCCTGTTTGAGGCCAGCCTGATCAACTTCAAGAGATCCTGTCTAAAAATAAATAAATATAAAGGGGTGGGGATTTAGCTCTTTGGAAGAGGACTTACCTAGCATGCATGAAACCCTGGGTTCTATTCCCAGCACCACCAAAAAAAAAAAAAAAAAAAAAGGAAATGCAAAATAATCTGCAACAAACTAAAAAAGGGCAGATTCAGCAAAGTTTCAGGATACAAGATCAACATACAAAAAAAGTTAATTTTATTCCCATATGCCAGTAGCAAACGATTAGAAAAATGCAGTTTTTAAAACAATGAAAACAAATAGTGAATAAAAAAATAAAATATGCAGAAAATAAAATGCTACTGAAAGACATAAAAGTGACCTAAATAAGTGATCAACATGCCATTTTAAGAAGTACTGTGCTGCTGGGGTTGTGGCTCAGCAGTAGAGTGCTCACCTTGAACATGTGAGGCCCTGGATTTGAGCCTCAGCACCACATAAAAATAAATAAATAAAATAAATAAAACAACAACTAAAAAAATTAAAACAAAAACTGTGCCAGTTCTTTTTTTTTTTTTTTTTTTTTTTTTTTTTTAGTGTTTAGTTGTAGATGGACACATTTATTTATTCATTTTCATACAGTGCTGGAGATCAAACCCAGTGCCTCACACATGCTAGGCAAGTTCTTTTCCACTGAGCTACAACCCCAACCCTCAATATGCCATTCATATGGATGGGAAGGATTAATATCAAATTATTTCAGTTCTCCCAAAATTAAATAAATCTAACATAAGCTACAATTTCAATACTTTTGCACATCCTAGAACAAAGGGCCAAGGATAACCATCAATTCCTGAAGAGGACAAAACAGGTCAGAGGGAAGCCTTTCCTTACTAGCTATCATCAGTTTATTATAATTTAAATTATTTAAAAGACTATGGCTTAAGCACTGAGATAGACAAAATGACCAGGGAAACAGATCAACAAGCCCCAAAATAGAACCACACAGAAACAGAAACTTGACATATGACAGAGGTAGCATTCAATCAGAGAGAAAAAAAAATGGAATATGCAATAAATGTTGGGTTGGTAATTGGTTATCCAAGTGGAGAAAATAATTTTAAATTAGATCCTACTTTATTCCATACACATACAACTAGATAAAAAAGCTAATATAACAAGCAAACTTTTAAATATATTTTGGAAGAAAATATAAGCAATGACTTTACAACCACCAATTAGGGAGGAAATTCTTCAGATATGAAAAGCAAAAATCAGCCAGGCATGGTAGTGTACTCCTGTGGTTCAAGCAACGTGGGAGAATGAGGCAGGAGTATTCCAAATTTGAAACCAGCTTCAGCATTTTAACGTGGCCCTGACACAAAATAAAAAATAAAAAGGACTGGGGATGTAGCTCAGTAGTAAAGTATCCCTCAGTAGTAAAGTATCAGTACCAGGGGGCAAAATGTGAGTAATGTTAAGCTTCAAAAAAGACCTTTCCTTAGTAGGTCTTAATAAGTAGTAAAATTCCTAATTAAATACTAAGATTTTAATAATACATAATCCAAAATCAAAAAATTGTCCTCACTGTAAAATACATTTCAGTTTTAAATATGTGTCCATATTGTAAATAAATAAAGAGCTATCTCTAGACATAAATTATAAATGTCCTGATTGCCAGTTTAAAAATATAAAATATAAATAAACACACCTGTGGGTAAAGTTTGAAAAGGAACATTAAAAAGAAAGAAAAAAAGCAAAGAAGGAAGAAAGAGGTAAAAAAGAAAGGAGGAAAAAACATAAATTTTAAAGTTAGAAAGATTTTGAGTGAAATTTCTTTGAATTTTTAATTTTTATTTTTATTAGCTGTAGATGAACACAATACGTATAAAGGTATTTATTTATTTATTTTTATGTGGTGCTGAAGATCAAACCCAGTGCCTCATGCATGCTGGGCAAGTGCTCTACCACTGAGCTACAACCCCAGCCCTGAAATTTTTATTTTTTAAATCTGACTTAATGACTGGGCTGGGGTTGTGGCTCAGTGACAGAGCACTTGCCTAGCATGTGTGAGGCACTGGGTTTGATTCTCAGCACTGCATACAAATAAATAAAATATAAAGGTCCATCAACAACTAAAAAAATTTTTTAAAAATCTGACTTAATGACTAAAAAAATTTAAAATAAATGTATTATGTATTTCCTGAAAAGTTTTTACAATAGAGATAATATAGCGCACAGATTTTAACAAAAAAAGTGCTCTAGAAATGCAAAGTGAGAACTAGTGAAGTCCTTTTATGTCTTCCTCTGAGTTTCCTTTTGTTAAATGATCAGATTAAACAAACAGGCACATGACAAAATGACTTGGGTCAAATCACTATCACCACCCAGTTTCTGAGGGTAATGACTGTCAAAAGTCACCAGGGAGTGATCCATTGCTATCCCTTTAATTAAGGCGGGGCTTTTATAACTCAGTTGTTCCATTTGTGACTCAGATCAATCAAATGAAATTCACCTTTTACGTGGCCTGAATCCTGATAGCCCTGCACACTTGATAGGTAATTTAATCATGCCTGGTGTAGATGAACACAAACTCAAATTAGCTACTGAAAGAGTTGGGCTTCTCAGAGATAGCTGTGCTTTTCCACTTTTATGCAAGAGCTGAGCTTCACCAACTGGCTAGCTGGAGGTGTTATTAAAAATTTAGTGAAAGAAACAAAGGTGTGCTCTGGTGTCTCTTGTTACCCTTTCTACTGTTACTCCGGCAGACAAAAGGCATAGAGCCTACCTCATGAATAATGTGACATGGAATATTCACAATCTATTTTTAATGGAGTCAAGTAATAACATTAAGACAGACATTTGCAATCTTCAAATTTCACACGGGCAAAAGGCACAGTAATTTGTTTTGATTCTGAACTGGGAATATAAAGATAAATTAATTTCCCAAAAAAAGCCATACAGTTAATCAAAATTAGAATTCCTTATTTATAGCATAAATAGGGAAAATGAAAATGGACCAAGAATTCTAAATGTCATCAGAGAAGAGTGGGAGAGGGCAGACACCTAGATTTCAATCAGTTCTACTTAACCCTCAGTGCAATGTCATACTCTTCAAACCAGGTTGAAAATACTCAACCAGTGTGCGTGGTGACTTTTGTGAGAAGGATGTTTTGTCATCCTATTCACTGAGAGCTTTGCCTCCCAGGATGTACTGTAACTGTTCATCTCCTCATCACCTATCAGTTCTTCCCCCCCCCCCACCCACCCACCAGGTACCAAGGATTGAACCCAGGGGCACTTAATCACTGAGCCACATCCCCAGTCCTTTTTTTTTTTTTTTTTTTTTTTTTTTTGAGATAGTCTTGTTAAGTTGCTTAGGGCCTCACTAAGTGACTGAGGCTGGCTTGGAACTTGCAATCCTTCTGCCTCAGCCTCCCCAGCCACTGGGATTACAGGTGTGTGCCACCATTCCTGGCCATCACCTATCAGTTCTGAAAAATTATTATAATCTGTGTTACATAGTAAACAAATTTAAATTTTAAACAAAGTAAAGTACTGTGCAAAGGCCTGGTGTTGGGAAACCAAAGGAGGACAGCCAAGGAACAAGATTTGGAGGGACGGGAGAAAAGCAGCTATCAAAGTCCTGCTGACCTACCAACACAGAATGCCAGTGTGTCTTATTTGTTTTCTTGGTGCTCAACCAATTTCTCTTCCCTTTGAGCTACTGAGAGCACAGCCAGCCTACAGGATCATCTACTGTGTGCCAGGCACTGTTCTGGGGGCTGAAAGTTCAGCAGTAATCAAATAAAGCTCCACAGGACATCATCCTTATAGCTGTATCCCCACCACCTAGAACACTGCCAGGCTTACCAGGGTACTTAATCAATAAGTATAGAGTAGATTTGAATGGAAATGGGCAATCTGCAGGTAGTCACCAGAGCCATGCAAGCCCTGAATGTCTGGCTGGGAGGTGTTAGAACCCAGGTAGTAGGGATTTAGTTCAGAATTGTATTCATTCTCTTAAAGGATCCACAGGTGGATAGAGCCACAAACCTGGATCCCCACTGTACTACAACTCATGCATCTTTAAGCTTGGAATTTGCCTTCAGCTTGGCATTTGCTAACCACTCATATTTTTTCTCTTCTCCAGTTTCCACAGAATCAAAGTAGTCAGAGTTGGATTGGGATGACAGGACCATATCCAAATTTTATAGTCAAGAAAACTAGTATCAGGGAAGTCAAAGAATTTGTCTGAGTCACATGATGTGTCTGTGCTAGAACCTCAACTAAGATTCAGACCTCCAGACCAAAGGCTTGTGATTTCTTTATTCATCTAGGAACCTTTTGGCCCACTAAAAAAATTAATAATACATTTAAATTCTCAGAGGAAAGCTTATGTACCTGTGGGACCACTGGAACTCTACAAGGTAGGATCTTAGTTTTATATACCTCCCAGTCTTTCTGATAAGAATGAAGGGGCTGGGATGTGGCTCAGTGTTAGGGCACACATGAGGCAACAGTTTTGATATTCAGCACACACACACACACACACAAAAAAAAATCAAGAAGGAAGTATCTGGGGGAGGGGAATACACACACACACACACACACACACATCAAAGCAATAGGATTTTACTCTTTGTACATTGATTTCTCCTTCACTTTTATACTCCACTGTAGTTTCCTTTGGTGCCAGTTTCCCTCACAGAAAAAAGCAAAAGTCTTTCTCAAATTCCCTGCCTAAATAAAAGGCAATCTGGTAATAGTCTTAATCTTTTATTAACTTAATACATCACTCTAATAAATATGTAATAACAAACATAATGCACTTCAAAAGATCTAAAATCATTTACAAACTTAAAGTAAAAATATCGCCTTTTCCCCCATATGGTACACATGGAAGGCCAAAGAGTTGAAGACAGAGGGCCTTCAACCCTATGTGCCTACAAGCTCAGACATCTTAAAAATATCAGCTTAACAATAAAAACTGAGTATACACATGAATCTTTGAAATAACTCTTCAGCTACTTTTTATACTTGATAAAAATCCAAAAGGATCAAAAAGGAAGGTTCAAGATTCTGTGTTCTCGTCTCAGCATTCCCTTGGAAGGGAAAAAAGCACAGACCCCAGCCACCTGGAGGTACAAATGTTAGCTTTTGCGGGGCAGAGGCAGGAGCTATGATTTTAATCTCTGGCTCTTTAGTACCTAGCATAGTAACTGGTACCTTGGTAACCAAAGGTTAATAAATATTTGCTGAATGAATAAATGACATCTTGTTCACTGCTTCACGTTTTTAACCTCTGGTGAGGTTTTCACAGGCCTCCTGCAGAAAGGACCTCTGATCCTCCTCTCATCACCAAGTCTATTTTTCTGTTTCTTCCTGGGGCAGGCTTGATGGTGCATCTGGTGATTTCAAAAGAATTAAGATCCTTCCCCAAATCAGTTTCTGAACCACTCTTCAAGGAGGAGAAATGATTCCTCTGAGATTTACAGGCAGCACCCAACAAAAAGGGGTCAACAAACTTTCCAGAAAGAAACAAAACAACAACAACAACAAAAAAAAAAAAAAAAAAAAACACTCACTCTTCTTTCTAGCTAAAACTATAGCATGTGTCCACTTGTAAATGGGGGCTCCTTCTCTTCCACATAAGAATCTAGGGGAATTCAGGAAGAGGGACAACACCTGAAGAAATTTCTTGTCTGTGGAACAGGGTAGAAATGAGAAGAACTGTGGAGTCCAAGATTTTATCTGATCCCCACTTGACTTCACATCTTCAGGTGTAGAGTAGCCTAAAGTCCAGCGAGTTGCTGTGGTTCCCTCTGGCAGCTACAGAAAGTAAGGTGAAGGGGATTCACCTTGGTGGGATCTGCAGACTGGACTGGGGAGCCTGAGAAATTAGAGAGGCTAGAGGCAAGCAGGGAAGCCATCCTCCGTAGTGTCGTGTAGCTGCTGCTTGCAGCCAGTGAGGGTGCTCATTTGAGCCCATGCTGTGTCTCTCGGTGCCTCCGGAGATCCACCTTCCTCTGGAAGCCCTTCCCACACAGGTCACAACCAAAGGGTTTGAAGCCTGTGTGTTTGCGGCTGTGGGTGATGAGGTTGGAGCTCTGGCTGAATGCCTTGCCACACACCTGGCACTTGTGGGGCTTCTCACCTGCGGGAATGGAAGGGGGAGGGGAGAAAGTATGAGTTTATGACAAAGCTAGAGGAGATCCACTGTGACCCACATGCTCTTGGCAGCAGCTGGCTGCACCACAGTCTAAGACCTTCAAGCAACTCAAAGAGGGATGCGTTGCAACATGAACTGACTCCCAGCCTGCAATGTGGTCCCGGGAAGTCATGGGTACACCAGGTGGAAGGGAGACTTTCTGAGTGGGGGTTCCCAGCCAGAGGCCTCAAACCGTTTCCTGCTAAACGGAAACAGAGCAAAGGCCACGTGCCCTCCCCAGCTGAATCCACCTCGGAGGACTCCCCTGACTTTTAGAAGCAGAGAGCACCCAGAACAGATGTTCAACAGGAGGTGGGAGGAGCTGTCCTACAAACCGTGTGACTTGGCTCTAATTCAGAGGAAGTTTTCAAATCTGAGTTTCCAAGTGGGTGTTGGTTTTGTATACCAGAGAGCCTGTCTTCTTTCTTGATCTTGAAGGACCACAGAATGTATCTGAGGCATAGACATTTCTCAAAGTCTTATTTTAAAAGTCCACATTTGAGCTACAAGGTATTTATTTTCTTTTCTTCTCATTTCTTCCAGTACTGGCTATTGAACTGAGGGGTACTTTGCCACTGAAATATATCCCCAATCCTTTCTACTTTTATTTTGAGACAGGGTCTCGCTACGTTGCTGAGGCTGGCCTTAAACTTGTGATTCTCCAACCTCAGTGTTCCAAGTCACTGGGATTATAGGCATGTGCCACCATGCCCAGCCACAAAGTATTTCTTAAAGTAACTAGTCTTTTTCTGCCTGGATTTTACTTTCTTTTTATGAGACTAATCATAGTATTCTACTGAATTCTATTCTGTTTGATACTGAGAATTGAATGCAGGGGTGCTTAACCAAGGAGCCCTTTAAAATTTTTTTTTTTAATTTTTTTATTTTTGAGACAGGTTCTCGGTAAACTGCTTAGAGCCTCACTAAATTGCTGAGGCTGGCCTTGAACTTGCAATTTTCCTGTCTCAGCCTCCCAAGTAGCTGAAATTATAGGCACATGCCACCATGCCTGGGAAGATTATTTATATGACAGCAACTCTTTACCAAAGATTAATAAATTACTAGACATGAAAAGGTTTTGTCTTTTCCCCATCTCATGTACTATGTGACATTTAGGTAAATGTCATCTATTTTCAAATAACCCCAGCATAGCATTAATAGTATTGGGGCTAAAAATGCAAACAGATAAAGTTTGATTTTGAGGAACCTTCTTTCCCTCTTGCTATGCTCTCTTTTCTTTTCATGCTTCAGATTTCTTGGATAAGAAATCACCCATCAAAAGTTATCCTATCTCTTTAGGCTCAAACAAATCTGAGAAACCAATTCTAGCTATAATGTAAATGTTTGATAAAGATTTCATGTTTCATTCAGTCAAGATCCTAGTTGCATTTTGATGAGTGTCTTAAATACCTTTACTTATAAAGGAGTGAATTCTATGGAAATTTCAGGCAAATGGGTATGATTAAAGTAGGATTTTTTTTCTGAGATTTTGGATAGGAATATCTACACTGTCCAAGAATATTCATAAATATCAACAGTAGCTATTTGGAACACAGTGTCATTTGTTATAAATGAATATTCATATTCTGCAATAACACTGTCAAAAATTCCAGGTCTAATGTAAATGTCTTGGTGAATTAAAAGAAACATTCCTGGAGCTGTGAATGTGGCTCAGTGGTAGAGTGCTTGCCTAGCATGCATGAGGCTCAGGGGTTCAATTCCCATCACCACAAAAAGAAAAAAATAATGTGTTCCTGGAGGTGAACCCATGAGCTGCTGGCATTAAAACCTTCATCTGGCCAGGCACAGTGGCATACACATGTAATTCCAGTTATTCAGGAGGCTGAGGCAGGAGCACCTCAAGCTTGAAGCTAGCCTCAGCAACTTAGCAAGGCCCTGTTTAAAAAAAAAACAAAAAAAAAAAAAAAAAAAACAGGGCCAGAGTTATAGCTCAGGGAAAAATTCAGGATTGGCAGTCAAAATGTTCAATTGTGTCATGATTTCTATAGTCTGATATTGGGTATCATTCAATGTTTATGAGTTTCTGGATGGTAAGAGCAGCTTTTTCTACTTTATAGGGTGACAGGAAGTATCAAATGAAATGACAGATTTGAAAACACTGAGTAAATTATAAAACGCTACAACAGGTAAGAAATTATCACTACTAAGGCATAAAATTGCTGATTTTGTGAAAACAGCCATACGTGAAGAGAAGCTTTCTGTGTCTACCAATCCTCATGACTTTGAAAACAGAGTAGGATAAACAGGACAAGAGCATAGATATTTGAGAGGTCACATAGGCCTGAACTTGAGCTCTGGCCCCCTACTTGCTAGCGTGACCTTGAGCAGTTTACTTAATCCCTCTGTGCCTCCTTTTCTCATCTCTAAAATGGGGATAAGGAATAGTTTCTATCTCCTGAAGTTGTTGTGAGAATAAGATGAGATAATGCAGTTTAACAGAGCTTAGTAATATTGCCATTGTTTTTTCCTCCTCAAGTAGAATAAGCTCTTGACTCCTAAAAATACAGTAGAAAGGCAACACATGAGTCCCTCCCAAAAAAGCCTCTGTGGGAGCCCTACAGAAAGTCTTCAATCTCTAGGTAAACATTTAGAGCAAAACTCTGAGAGGTCTCTGGGGCTTCATATTTCACCCAGAGCAGGAAGCAGTTGGAGCAGCTGCTAAACTAGAAAAAAAAAAAAAAAAGAAAGAAAGAAAAAAAAAAAAACCTACTCTTTCCAGGGATGGAGAACCTGCAATCTGACCTGCTGGTCCTTGAGACACAATCCCAGATCAAGTCCGCTCTGGGAAGAATCACATCTGTGAATGAACCTAGAAGAATCTGTCTCTTTGTTTTCTTTAACATGCAGTGATTAGCTCCATCCAGAAAACCTCATCCACCTCTCACTGGGGCTAGAATATCAGAGAAGGTGAGTTATATTGGCCTCTGGGTATCTTCAGCTCACCAGTGTGGATGAAGGTGTGTTTCTTCATATCTGACTTCTGGTGGAACCTCTTGCCACAGTATTGACAGGGGTAAGGCCGAGTGTCTGAGTGAATAAGCAGGTGTGTGGACAGTGTAGATGATCTCTTGAAGCTCTTGCCACAGATCTTACAGTCAAAGCTGCGCTCCTGCAGAGAGAGAGATGCAGCACTCCTACTGCAAACACCTAGGCTGCTACCTCCTCACCACTAACCTGACCCTAAAAACTCCAAAGCCAGGGCTCTCCTTCTACATAATCCTCCCTTCTCCCCTTTACTTCCAGTCCCCATACTCTCCATACTTCTCCTTTAACACCCACCCCTTAACATTTTTATTTCTATCAAAACACTTTTCACCCACAACCCTCCAAATCTCATGGCAAAAACTATCCTCACCCTGCATTTTTGACACCCATTTATACACATTTCTCCACCTTCTTCAACTGGAGGCTTAAACCTCAGTCACTTGAGATGCCTCCACCCCTCAGCCATTGTGGGTGTTGGAGGAGACAGGCTGATACTCTAAGTTAACAAATCTTTGTAAATAAGATTTCTGTCATAGCCATTTGTGTACTTATTTCCTTATCTACCCTCTGTCTTTCAACTAAACTGTACTCTCCGTGGGGCATCCTATCAAGGAGCTGGTGTGCTATAGAATTCTGAAGTACTAGTCACCTGGAAGTTAGGCAACAAATAGTTATAAACGAATAAATGCAAGAACAGCCTGAAAAATGTGCTAGTAGATGCTCTTTTTCAGTTAGGAGGGGCTAATGCAAATTAAGTGACAACCATTTGGCAGGGGAAAAAAAAAAATCCGGACAAAGAAACAGAGCTAATGTATCAGCAGCAAGTCTCAGTGCACCCAAACCTTCCTCAAACCCAAAGGAATGTTTAGGATCACACCCAAAGGCTCACAATGATGTGACGTCCAAATGCAAGACTGCTTCAAGGCCTGAGTCTGCTACCACCTACCTTTCCCAATACACCTACATCAGGGCAAGAGGACCTGACCGAGGGACTGGAGGAGGAGACTGGGAGGCAGTGGGGCCAAAATCACCTTGCTGAGAGCGTCTGGTGCCGCACAGAGGACGAACAAAAGATCTCAAGTTCGAAGACCTGAGCAGGGCTGCGCGCGCGGCAGTCAGTATGCCCTGCGCTTACCTGGGAGTGCACGGCTTTGTGCTGCTCCAGGCTCACCGCGTGCCCGAAGGTCTTGCCGCACATCTCGCAGGCAAAGGGTCTGGTGCCGCTGTGGGACCTGCGCACGTGGACCTCGAGCCCGTGCGGCGTGGAGAACACCTGAGACGGGTGGGGCCGGGGAGAAGGCCGCTGAGAGGGGCCGCCGGGAGCGGGCAGTGGCGGGACGCGGGCCGGGGACGCTGGCACCGGGCTGCCAAGGCTGGGCGCGCAGGAATCTCACCTTGCTGCACTTGATACACTTGTAGGAGCCGCCGCCCAGCAGAAGGCGGGTGCACAGCAACTCAGATTCCACCTTGACACCAGCACCCTTTTCCGCGTGTAGCTCGTGGCCGCGATCCGGGTACAGCCGGCCGGTCGCTGCCGTGGACCGCTCATACAGCCCGGCCGCAGCAGATCCAAAGTCGCCATAGAGCCCCAGGCCCACGCCACCGCCAGCGCCACCTCCTGTGCTGCAACTTCCTGGGGCTCCGGCCCCCGCGCCGCCTGCAGCCCTCTCTGGGCCGTAGAGCGCGGCCGGGTGGCCAGGCTCCGGTGTGCGCTCGCAGAAGAGACCGAGGCCGGGGCCGCGTTCCAGAGCTGTACAAGGCCGGTAGCTCTGCACCAGGTGCCGTAGGTCAGAACCCGTCAGGCCACTCCATGAGTACGGCTTGAAAGGCAGAGGGAAGGGTTGGGCTTCGTCCAGCGACTGACACATGGATTTCTCTGACGCTGTAGAGCACAGGAGGGTGTCAGGTCAGATTTAAGCAGGGCGGAGCCGGGTGCACCAAGCATTACCAGGCGCCCAACATTTGTAGAACAGTGCGTGTGCGGGTGCCACGCAAAGTTCCAGGGGCGCTCCGGGGTAAAACATAGCCAGGACACTGGGGCCTCGCGGGTCAGTGGCAGGGTAGCAAACTGGTGGTTAAAATGACAGCAGATAGAGAGAAAGGTAAATTCTGTTGGAGGGCCTCGGAAGTCCTCGCCGTTGGCGGGATCGGAGCACCTGGAGGTCCCATAAAGGACAAGGCGCGTCTAGACACAAAGAGTTGAGCTGTGCGGGAGGAGAAAGCGCGGTTGTTTAGTCCCTGAACTTGGGCAGAAGGTCCAGACATCAGCGCCAACACTCTCCGAAGCCACTACACGTTCACAATCAATCGGTTTTCTTTCCCGGACCGATGATGCAGAAGGGAGAGGACCCGGAACTACTGAAGACGCATATGTCCGAAAAGACCTCAAGGTGTTAAGATCCTCAAAGTTAAGTGCCTAGTGTAGGTAGCAAAGAAATAGCGGGAAAGGGGTGCCGAATTCTCTCCAACCCTATTCCTATTATATTTTGATGGAGTGGCAGGGGGACGAATTTCTCAGAAAGAATGACTTTACAATTAAAAAGATTTAGTCAACATCTTCAGGATAAGCTTCCTGAATCCTGCTGCACCCTTCCACGTGAACTTGGCTAAAACTAGTAGATTTGTTCTCTTCCCTTCCACACCATCCCCTCTCTCTCTCACACACACACTCCAGTCCAGGCTGACCAATGTAGTGAAAAGCTGCAACCTGATTTTCAGACAGAAGGGTTCTGGAGGTGCCCTGTTCTCCATGGGGGGTATCATACACAGCCAGAAAGACCCCTCCACTACTGGCTTTCCTCGCTGGAGCTGCAGGTCTGATCAAGTCAACTCACTGAGTGTGGGATTGGTGGAGATGATCTTTTAAAACTAATAAATATAATCTGGAAACAACTCGCCTTGGCAGAATTGGGCTGGTCTGCTCCTTCCTTACTCCTACCGTCCAGGACCCGAGCCCTGCCCCCACCCAACGTGCAGGAAACTCTACTGCTCGCTGGAAATGAAACCCAGTAGGCTGGTCCCGAGGCTGGACCATATTGGCAGAACGAAAAATGAAAGAAGCCCCCAATCTGTGCCTGTGAAGACCGAGCAGGGAGCTGAGATTTTGTTCATTGACCCCTCTCTTCCACTTGGCGCCCAGCTCAGTCAGGCTGAGACTACCGGGTCTCCATTTGTTTGGGTTCCGGGATCTGGGATCATAATATCTTTAAACAAATCAATTCCGGTCAAAAAACAAAAAACAAACAAACAAAAAAAAAAAAAACCAAACAAAAAAAAACCACCACAACTAAACGTTGGAGTAGCCAGTGGAGATATCTGCTTTGTTTTCTCTCACCGGTCAGCTCCACGCAAACGAATGCAAACTACCTGCAGCCAGGGTTCCAAAGCCTTAAAAGTAGACAGCGGATTCGGGGTGGTGATGGGGCAAACTGTTTCAATCGCAGAACAGGCTGATGCTTCCCCCATTGGGACCCATCCCTCACGAATAAGTTCCCTCCTCAGCGTAAGACTCCGTTGCCATTTTTGCATTTCTGCGCCCAAGACCGCGCCAGTTCCCAGCTCAATGCTGGGTTTCCCGGCCCCTACCACAGAATCTCCCAACGGGTTCCTACCTGGAGATACGGAGGGTGAAGGAGGCCTCCAAAAATCCTCAAACTCCGAGCTCCGGTCGCAGACGCTGCCCTCGCAGCTGTCCGGAGACGCAGAGGCTCTGTCCTGGGCCTCGATCAGTTGAGACTCAGGTGACAAACGGTCCCCGGGCTCCGCCTTCCCCTCTCCTGAACTCGAAATGCTGTCTGCGGAGAGGAATCAGGAGAGGAATTAGGCTGAGCCCGGACGAGCTTGCGGGTTCTGAAATGGTGCCCTGCAAGACGGTGGCACCCGAGCGTCCTCCTCTATCCACTCCGATCAGACCAGAAACCCTCTTGGATCCGAAAGCTGTCTCAGGAAGGTCCTGGCACCTAGACAAGCTCATGAGGAATCACAACAGTAGGAAACAAAAAAAGACAACAAGGCGGGTATCGGGGTCGCCTCCCCGGGTTCCCAAGAAATGATGAGGCAGGGTGCAAGGTTGGTGTCCCAGGGAGTTGCCCTGCCGGGTCCCGCGCGCCTCGCACCTGTTCGGCCAGGAGCTGGTACATTCTCCAAACGGGGGGAGTAGTCTGGTCCCGGGGAGCGTGGTTGGTGGTAGCTGTGAGCCTTCTTGCTCTTTACGAGAAAAGAGCGCGGCATGGTGGCCCAACGCTTTCCCCACTCCTTTCCAAATGTTCCTATAGCCTCCGTCAGCCCACAGTCACTCCAAGTGTTCCTTCAGCCCCAGCAGAGACCTGAGTTGAAGGGAAAATCGGGTGGAAACGCGAGTCAGCACCCTCCGAGGTTCGGGACTGGGTACCGAGGCAAAGGGAGAACGCTAGCCAGGGAGGAGCAAAGAAAGCCCGTGGGAGGAGGGGCCTGGCACCCCCCCCCCCATGCACAACGCTCACCAGGTGGCACTCGGACAGGTGGCGCGAGCCCTGTCCGCTCCCGGCACTGCCACAGCTCAGCTCAGTGGTAAAACTTGTCCCAGGGCCCTGGCTCAGGCCCCTTTCCTCTGCTCTGCCCACGCCCCCGGCCCCTCCCCTTCCTTACTAAAGCTCGCTAGTGTAAACTCTCTGGAGAGCCATAGTTCCCAACCAGTCCGTTACTCCAACTCGACCACCCACTGCCTGCCTAGTTGGACCGGGAGAGCTGGAACACGCGGGTCAGTAAGGGCCGAGGATGACTCAGTGGTCGAGGACCCGGAAGAGGCCAAGACTTCCAAGAGCCCACTACAAACTGAAGTGAAAGAGGGTCAGAAGCGGGGTGCCCTGGGCTGGACTGAAAGACAGGGTTGGGAGGGGGACAGCAATAGGACTACTGCGGGCAACTGAGGCCAGAGAAGGGAGGCGGGAGGGCAAAGGGAAAGGAAGGTGACGCGGTGGTGGAGGGGGGTGAATGCAAAGGGTCAACCTCTGCCCCGGGAGAAACTAGCATCCGGGTGATCTTGCTCGCTACTCACTCTCGCCCCACACAGGGAAAAGTTTGTCTCCAAGTTGAGGGTGCGGTGGTCATCAGCCACGGCTGCAACCGTCACAAGTCACCATAGACAATGGAGGCCTAACCTCGAAAACCAGGTCCTGGGAAATAGTACTTTCCGTTCTGCTCCCCAAAAATCTTGTTCTAGTGATGTCGAGACCAACCTGGGCGTGCTGAATGGGAACCGCGCGGCGTCCTAAGTTCATGGAGCACCGATGGCTTAACGGACAAGAAAGACAACTGAGCGTGCCGGCTGTGCTGGCCGTGGACAGAAAACGAGGGTCCGGGAGCCAGCGCAGTAGGGAGCTAGCTGTCTGCTGCGTCGCTCTCATTAAACCCCAATCAGTTCACCTAATCTCGGGTCGAAACCGGAGCCCGGCGGGGAGGCGGGGCGGAGACTCCAGCCTGGCTAGCGGCGGGCTCCGGGGGCGGAACCCCGCGACCAAGGAGTCTGGGGTAAACGAATCTGTCTTCCTTTCTCTGCAAAGGCGATGGGGGTCGGGTTCTCAAGACAGCTGTAACCTTTACGGGCAGAGCCGCAATGGCAAGCCTCATCAAGTTCAGAAACCAGGGCTCTGGGGACTCCATGCCGGGGCAGAACTCCTTGTGCTAGGGCTTTGCGCGGTTGAGACTGCGGGACTCGCAGCCGTTGCGTTCCCGGGCATGATGCAGGTCACTAGAACTGTTGGTACTTTCTCTACGCAGAATGAGTCCTAGAGAACTTGGTCTCTGGCAGTGCACTCACCCCACTCCAGATCCTCTGCCCTACTATGCTCCCTTCCCCAGAAGAGTGAGAATACGCCTAGGAGAAATAAGTCTGGAACTTGACGCGGGAATCCCATTGACGTTTCCCGCGATCTAAGCGTCAGAATGCCTAAAGGGGTGAGGGTGCTGTCTGCCTCCATTTAGGATGGCTCCCTGGGCAGGGGCACTGCAGCTTCAGTTTTTCCTGCACAATGTGCTCGTACAATTAGATGCCACAAACGCCAAAATAGATAGATAGATAGATAGATAATTTTAAAATCTCAAAAAAAAAAAAAAAAAAAAAAAACAACCATGAAACTTGGAGGAAAGGAAAACAGGGCGAAGTCCCGTCCCGAGGGCCTGCCTGTGGCTTGGCCAGAAGCAGGACCGGTGGGGAGCAGAAGTGATGTCTGCTCCCGCGCTGGATCTGGCACAAGGTAGACACAGAGGAGGCCTCCTCACCCGGACCACAAACTCGCGCCTCTCTCGCACCCTAGCTAGCTTGCTAGTTGTGGGGGTGGGCGTGAAGGGGAGGTGGATTCGGGTAGGAGGTAGTAGGGCGAAGAGGTGAATGCGTGGGAACACAACCTCAGGCTGCAGCTGGAGGCCAGGGGCTGGGCGGGTCCCTCAGCTCTCGCCGGCTCGCTGGGCCTCTCTTTCCAGTCAAGGACCGGGAAGGCGGGAGCTGAAGAGGGCTAATCCAGCGGCCTTCCGAGACCAGCTGTCGCAGTCTTCCCACCTGATGTTTCCTTCCCCGGGGGGGGGGGGGGGGAGGATGGGATCCCACTCCGCCGACCAACCACCAAACCTCTGGCGCTCGCCCCTCTACTCCAAATTCCCAGCCCCACTACGCTGGTGGCGCCCGAACCCAGCAGCGGGAGCTCTGGCAACTCCCACACAGTGCCGGCAGCAGGTGGGGACCCGCCAGCGCCCTCTGGTCGCCCCCGCAGTATCAGTGCCCTGCCAGTCTTTGTGGCCACCCCCACCAGGGCAGGAAGCGCAGAAGAGGTACAGCAAACCTACCTGCGGGGTCAGGGCGCGGACACACCAGTTTTCAAACTGAATCTTGCTTTCGGGAGAGACCTTTCTGTCTCTCTCTCTCTCTCTCTCTCTCTCTCTCTCTCTCTCTCTCTTTTTTAATCTCCTTTTGAGCTCAGCCCCCAAAACCACAAGCTTCACTTCCTGAGCGTTACAGAGTAGCTCGCTAGCCCTCTCAGACCTATCCCCCAACTCCTAGTTGGGCGGAGGGGCGCGCTCCTCCTTTGAACAAGTGGTCCCGAGGAGGCCTAAGGACCTGATTTTTCTAGCCCGCTTCCTGGACGCCCTTTCGCGGACCTCCCCATTCCCCCTCCCCTCTGTGGACCAGCGGGGGATGGAGGAACACAGAGGTCCCGTCACCCAGGCACTAGAAATGACTAGAAAGAAAATTGAACTATTCTTGGCTCCTGGGAGACTTCCGCAGCGAGAAGTCACAGATTCGATTCAGGACACAGATTGCCTGGAGCGGCGGGAGCCGGGGGTGCTCCGCTCGGAGGAGGCCTCCCTGCTCCTTTGGTCGTGGGCACCCCCCCAACCCCGCGGTCTGCTTGGGCTGCACGTCCCCCCCCCCCGGAATCCGGCATGAATCACTGGCGCGTGGAGCCGCCGGCCTGGAGCCCAGCGAGTGGCCACTGCGTCCGCAGAGCGAAACCTGCCTCGGGGCCCCGAAATAGCTTGTTGTGGAAACACTTCGGGATAAATACGCCCAACGAGGCTGAAAATACCTTGACACCCAATCCGAGAGGTTTGCTCATTTCCCTTCGGATTTAGGTAATGGTTAAATTTGGAAGAGGTGGGCGAGCGCCGAGCCCCCGGCGGAGAGGGCCCTGGCGGCGCGTCCCGCGGGCGCCCGGCGGGACCGGTGGGTGCGCCTTCCCAGAGCACTCCGCCGGGTCTGCTCAGCCTTTTGCTAATTTCCGGTGGTCGGAGCTGCGAAATTAAAGGCCACCCGGGAGGGAGCGCGCGGGGGCAGCGAGGACCGCTGCTAGGCTCACCCCGCCCTGCTTGGCCAAGGCTAGGACAGCAGACCACGAGCGCGGGTTCTGCCACCTCCTGAGGCTGTACCCCAGCACCTGTCCTTCTAATAGCACAACCCTAATGATTATTGAAAAGTGAACTTTTCGCTTGGATTGTATGTTTCCTGAGTGTAGGCACTGGATGTTCATCATCTCCGTGGTAGGCTAACGAATGTCTAGACTAAGTAAATAAATGCGTGGAATGAATTAGTTCTATTAATAGAACAGGGGGGAAAAAAACCTCAAAACTTCACCCATAACCAAATTAACAAATACAGCGATCTTCAGCGCCCGAGTGTTTGTGGAGATACATAGTGTGTGGCCTACTGTGTATATTTAAAGCCTCCATACAGCCTTTCCTGATATGGGTGGATATTATTGTGATCACGTTACTTTTCTAAGTGAATTGAGTTGGATTTTCATCATTATTTCATGCACAACCATTCTCCAATATCAAACACTGAAGGAAGGGAGCGATGCACCCAGTTCTTGCAAAATACCCACCATATTTTGTTTTGTTTTGTTGGTGCTGAGTATTGAACCCAGGGCCTTGCACTTGCTCAGTAACCACTGAACTACACCCTCAACCCCATGGCATTTTTGACCAGTCCAAAATTATTATGAGACCAAAAAGCCCTTAAAGCCCTTCTCTATAAAATCATCTTAAATGATTTTTATTCTGCATTGTAAACATTAAAACTAGTGGAAAATATTTAGTTAGCATTGTGGTGCTCCAAGCAGGTTTTAATAAGTTAGACATTTTGTTCACAATGGCCTGTGCCTCTACTGTATGACAAGAGTCATATCTAATTGCTTAACTATTCTCCTTGCATTGTTTACTTGCTCAACATACTCTTTCTTTATAGATAAATGCAGAAGTAAGCAATCTCAGTCAGAAGAATCACGAATACCCAATCAGCTGAATAGAAATTAAGCTCATTCTATTTGTTTTATTTCTTATATGCTTTGCCCTGGCCTGAAGTGTAAAAGTCTCAAAGTAGTCCCAAAGCAAATCTTTGCCTTCCATCCTGTTCAACAGAAGAAAAGAAGCAGAGATTTAATAAATGATAAATGAGATGAAATAAAATTTCTTATTAATCAATTTATAGGGATTTGTTTGCATATTAGCAAGTTCAAAGTCAAAATTTCTTGACAAGGTGCTGTTTAACTATTTTGTAGTTTAGTGAGTGCTGTTTTTTTAAAACCTTTATTTATTTATTTATTTATTTTTATGTGGTGCTGAGGCTTGAACCCAGAACCTAGAACCTAGAACCTAGGCGAATGCTCTACCGCTGAGTTACAACCCCAGCCCCCTTGAGTGCTGCTTTTTAAAGTCTCAGAAAATTTGGGGGAAGCTATGAAAGGAGCAAACCAGCACCTTAAGTAATGTCAGCTTAGAGTAAATCCCTTTCGTTTAGATTAAATTGGGTCAACTTGCTTTCTTTTGCCTTAAAGAGCCTCTTGGGATTTTTCTGGGTTTGCAAAATAAAACTGAGAACTGAGACAGGGATACTCAGATAGGAGCAGGTGGGAGGCAGATGACATTTAATCCCCCTTTCTATCTTTTACATTTTGAATCATGTGGATCCATAACTAATTTGAATAAATAAATATACATGAAAATATTTAATTTGAGGTCAGGACATCTCTTATATACATAGTATTGAATTGTGATTCCTATTCTTGGGAGAGCAAAGAAGAAAGATAAGAAGTGGAGACTCTACCCCCACTCCATATTTCTTTGTAACTGAAATAAATCTACTGGTAAGCAGTGGGTACATATGGGTCATAATTTTATATAAAAGGGTTTCCCCAAAAATTAATTTAAATTTATTAATTTTTAACAATTTAGTAATAGTTTCTAAGTAACAATAATAATGTATTTGTAGATGTCTAAAACCAAATTACCTCCTCCTGTTGTAAATATTTCCAAGCTCTCACCTGTTACCCATTTATTTCAAATGGCATCTCATAGATAACAATTTCCCTTCAACAAAAGATACAAGACATTTTATTTTATTTTATTTTGATACTGAGGATTGAACTCGGGCACTCAACCACTGAGTCACATCCCCATCCCTATTTTGTATTTTATTTAGAGACATGGTCTCACTGAGTTGCTTAGCATCTCGTTTTTGCTGAGGCTGGCTTTGAACTCAAAATCCTCCTGCCTCAGCCTCCGGAGCTGGGATTACAGTGCGTGCCAACACACCCTGCTACAAGACACTTTTAAAAAGAATAATATAACAGGATATTAGCAGCCTTTTTAAAAAAATAAATAAAGATTTACAGTTAGGATCATTGTCCTATTGGGGAAGGCATAGGAAGAGAAGATGATCCTGAAACCCCAGAGAGGGACAAAACTCCCATTTCACTCAGCATTTATTTCTATAACATTTGCCTCATTTGATCTCAGTGTTGTCACCAGGAGTGGAAACAAAACAAAACAAAAACAAACAAACAAACAAACAAAAAAGAGTTCAGGCCTTTTGAAGACAATTAGATGCTGGATGTGTTAGTCAATCTCTGTTCTGCCAGTACTAGATTTGTGACATTGGATAACTTAACCCAACTCTCCCAGCCTTAGTTTCTCACCTGGAAAGTCAGAATACCAGAACCTACACTGTAGAACTCTGAAGCCAAAGACAGAGTGTCCCAGGTTTTTTTGGGGGAAAAAAAAGATTTGATTATATTTGAAAATACTGGGCTGGGTTGTGGCTTAGTGGTAGAGTGCTTGTCTAGCTCACGAGGCACTGGGTTTGATCCCCAGCACCACATAAAGAAACTAAATAAGGGCTGGGATTGTGGCTCAGTGGTAGAGCACTTGCCTAGCATATGTGAGGCACTGGGATTGATTCTCAGCACCACATACAAATAAATAAAATAAAGGTCTATCAACAACTAAAAAAAAACTATATAAGCAAAATAAAGGTATTATGTCCATTTACAACTAAAAATATAAAAATATTTTATATTTTGAAAATATATATTTGAAAAATTATATATTACATATAATATGTAAAGAAAGAAAAAAATAAAACCCTGTAAAACAACTCTCCAGTATTCTTACTCTGTTCTTGAGAAAACTTATAATCATATCATAGATATAACTGTGCTGTGTTTTTCTCACTGAGTATAATAATATTTTCTATTGATTCTTTTTATTTTTATTTTTATTTAATGGAACATAGCTATTTTTATGTTAAAAGCTACTTAAGAATCATAACATTGGGGTTGGGGTCATAGCTTAGTGGTAGAGCTCTTGCCTAGCATGTGTGAAGCACTGGGATTTGATTCTCAGCACCACATAAAAATAAAGGCTCACTGACAGCTTAAAAATGTTTTAAGAAAAGGATCATGACATCAAAAAATTACTGTCTGACTGTTATGTCTTTATCAGTTAAAAATAAATTTTAAGCCAGGCACAGTGGTGATCCCAGTCACTTGGGAGGCTGAGGCAGGAGCACCATAAGTTCGAGGCTAGTCTCTGCAACTTAGTAAAACCCTGTCTCAAAATTAATAAAAAGGGTTAAGGGTGCAGCTCTGTGGTATAGCACCCTGGGTTCAATCCCCAGGACCCTCTACTCCTCAATATTTTTTAAACCATGACTCTCATCTTCCTTGATTTTATAATATAACCCTTCATCATTTTCAACTGCTGTTAAGAAAGATTCTATCAAATAGATTACTATGATTTACTCAGTCACTTTTGTCCTAGCATTTAGCTTGATTTCATTTTTTTTACTATTTTATGTAATGCAATGAAAAGTTTTCTGGATGTAGTTTTCCCCACCTTTTTCTTTTTTGTGGTTCTGGGGTTTGAGCCCAGGGCTCTGCATATACCCCACATGTTAAACTGTTTCTTTAGGATATATTCTTAAGAAGAGAGTGAAGTTTCTAGATCCAACAATGAATATTTTTATGACCCTTGATACACACCAGAATAACTGTTTTGAACAGTATCTTTGTGTAATGCATAAGCCAAGAATTCATATCACTTAATAAAGATCATAAAAATCAACTATGGAGGGCTGGGGTTGTGGCTCAGAAGTAGAACACTTGCCTAGCATGTTTGAGGCCCTGGGTTAGATCCTCAGCACCACATAAAAATAAACAAAATAAAACTATTGTGTCCAACTCAAAAATAAATATTTAAAAAAATCAACTATGGAAAAATAAGACCTCAGTTAAAGACCAGATAGAGAACTGATCTTATTTTAGTTCAAGAAGTACTTGTTACATAGTGGTCACACCCTGTCATTTTGCCATGATTTTGTCTTCATAGTATTAAAAAGACTACTTCATTTTTGTCTTTGGATTAGTTGTCTTAGTGGGTATAGTCATATAGAAATAAGAATTTCACATTTTTTCTAAATTGTATGAATTCAAGGAAAATAAATGCAAAGTGATAATCATGTGATGCTATAACTTAAATGTTAGTTAATATAATTGTCTCCCTTTTACTCTTGCAAGTACCATACTATCAACATAATATTCAAGGGGCTGGGGTTGTGGCTCAGTGGCAGAGTGCTTGCCTAGCATGTGTGAGGCACTGGGTTAGATCCTCAGCACCACATAAAAACAAACAAAATAATGGTATAAAAATAATATTCAAATAACACCATAAGTCAGAATATGATAGAATGGGATCATCATTTATGTAAAGTGGGTAAGGTTTTTTTTAAAAAAATTTATCAGCATATGCAAAAATTGGGACATGAGGTAAAGCAGAAATCTGGAGATAAAAAATTAATATAAGACTTATGGTATGAGTAAGATTTTATGTAAATATCTGAACCTTTCCAAGATGAAAAAAACTTTCTTTTAAAACATTTTAGGACTGATGTTTAGATCTTGTTACATTATAAAATATCTTACTATAACATTTTAAGTTAAGTTTTTATATAAAGGATTTCAAATATCTGAAGAGGGATAGGACTGTTCATTTTGATGTTCAGAGTTCAAATAAGAAAATTGTTAACCTCAACAGTTATGTATTTTTACGTTGTTCCTAAGAACAGATTGACTGAATTAAGTGTCATCTTATGTGTGGGCTGCATGATATGACTCTTGATAGAAACATACCCAGTGTGAACTTTTATGGAAAAAAAAAAAGGAGTCGATTTTACTTAGTGAATGGAAAATTTTACAAGAGAGAAAACGTGAAATCATTTTACTTTTGAGTTTTTCATCATTTCCTCCAGGATGTTTAGTGATTATTAACCCTAACCCAGATGAAACACTTGACTTAAAACAATAGAGCCCTATATACTGTAACTGAAAAATTACTTGCAAAACTCACCTTCCCTCAAGGGAATGTCTGAGCCTACCCTAGAAGAAAGGTGGGTATCCAGGTTCCTGGGAACTTCAGGCCACTGCGGTCAGCACTGGTCCACAAGACGCGGGGTGTGGAGGACCGCCCACATGAATTCCCCTAGGCTTGCCCTAAGAAGCAAACCCTGGAGAAAATGACAGTGTAACTGGTGGCAAAAAGATGCAGCCCACTGGGTGCTTCAGCTCTATCACTGTCCTGGGCCTCACAAAGGAGAAAAAAAGCCTGGGAGTTCTCCAAGGTAGGCATTCTGTTAATTTCTGTTTCAAAGATAAGGACACCTGTAGTTTAAGAAGCCGTGGTTCTTGTATTGAAACATTACATAGTACCCATATGTATTTTGTCTTTTTTTTTATCAGTCAAAAAAAAAAAAAAAAGAAAAGAAGAAGAAAAACAACCCTGTTTCTGATACCCAGCACCTTTTCAAATTCAACCAAATCTGTTTATTCAAATTCTTGTCTCTTTCCACCCAACCATACTGCAGCACAAAGTGGAAAAGCCTTGAGTCAAAAAGTATGTGCCTGTCATAGGCTTGAGAAGAGAAGAAGATGGGGTTGAGGGAGGGACAAATTCTCTCACCTCCTGCTGCAAGGCTGCAACCCATTACTCCAGCAGTGTGGGCTTATCTGGCATACTCCTCATCAGAAGGTCAGAAAACAACAGGATTAAAATGGCTGAAAACAGCAGTAGCCTATATGATGGGACTTTTGCAAAGTAGAGAAAAGAAAAAGTAAAAACATACCATCATATTCAGTATCTTTATTATTACTGGCCAGTTAGATCATTTCTCCTTTTTCCCTACTACAAATTATGCTGTGATTTTTTTTTTTTAACTGCACTTGTTTTTTACTGAATGTAGGATTTTTTTTTCTTTAGCATTGTCAGAGTGATTCTGGATCAAAGGTTAGGAACCTTTGAAGGTCTGTTAACATATATTGATGAATTATTTTCCTGAATGAGTATAATAATTACACCCCTGTACAAAAAAAAAAACTATGATATCATTAAATTATAATGAAAAGTTACTGAGCAGAGTATAGTAAAGTCCTGGGTGCTGAGCCAGACTTTTAGAGTCTGGAAATTCTGGCTCTGCCATTTACTATCCTTAGACAAGTTCCTTAACCTCTCTGTACCTTGGCTTCCTCATCTGTTAAACATGGATACAATAATAACACCTCACTCACACTTGCCCAGATCCAATGAGTTAATAGGTTTAAAGCCTAAAGTAGGCATTTACTACCTGTTGGTTATTATTACTACATACTAGACACAGTTGGAGGCCCTTTCATACATCATCTCTAACCATCCCAATGAACAGCTTGTGGAATTAGATTCAGAAGGGATTTCCTTCCCTGATACCATAGCCAGAGAAGCCCAGAGCCCAGAGGCTCCCCTACCTGTAGATCTTCAACCCTTTGCAGAGTTTGGTCTCAGCACCTACCAGGGAATTTTGTTTACTTAGGATAGCTACTAAGACTTGCCATCAAACATTTTAGTATGGATTTCAGACATTCCAAACAGATCTGAGAGACTCAGGCTCCCTTCCTGAGTTCCTGAGCCTCATTTCCCACACTTGTGGTTCCTGGGTGTTAGTCAGATTTTGTTATTTGACCAAAATACCTGACAAGAACAACTTAGAAGAGGAAAAGTTTATTTTGGCTCATGATTTCAGAGGTTCGGTCCATGGTGGCCGACATTCATTGCTCTGGCCCATAGGTGAGGCGAAGCATTGTGGCCAAAAGGTGTAGTGGAGGAGAACTACCCAGCTCATGATGGTTGGGAAGCAGATAAAGGAAAGGGAAGGGCTGCAGGGAAGGTGAGTCCTTCCAGGGCATATCCGTGGTGACCCACCTCCTCCAGCCATGCCTCCCCACTCAGAGTTATCACCCAATTAGTCCATTCAAACTAGGATGGGCTAACTAGGTTATTGTTTTCACAGTCCAATAATTTCACCTCCAAACATTCCTGTGTTACAACAGGAGCTTTTGGAGTACACCTCATATCCAATCCATAACACTGGGCTTTCCAAGGTCACTTCCTATGGTCACAAATTGTGTCTCCATCAAGCTGAGCAGTTCATCTGGGCTAACACTGGTAAACCGCCAGAGGACTGTTGCCTCTTCTTAAAATACTCTTAACTGTTTGTCATCAGGTAGAGACCAACTTCTCAGTAAGGGCCACCATGAGTTTTAATTTGAGCTTCAATTAAAGCACAAGTACACACACACACCACAGCCACCCATATGCACACAAAACCCACCCTTCACTGAATAGAGAAGTAGCAGGGTTTCTGTGCAAATCAAAGAAATACTTGTGTGCCTAATAGTCCCTTTGTTCACTAGTGGAAGAGAGAACATCTTGGTGGTGACAAGGAAACTCTAGGGATGACACCAGGACAGACTGTGTGGAGGATGCCAACATAGGAGTGACTGGTGTAGAGACTGAGCTTAAAAGCAGCTACAGAGGCCTGAAGGATGGGAAGACCCAATCCTGGCACTGTGTCCCAAATGAAGTCAGGGTTTGGATTCAATTGCACAATTTAATTCAATCAACAAATATTTACTGAACAGTGAATGCCATGCATCCTGACAACTATAGAGCATGGGATATGGAATCTCTGCTCTTCTTCAACCCACTGAGAAGTGAATATATCAGGAAAAGTGAATAAAGGATAGAGTAAACAAATGAAGAATATTTTCCCCCTCCCAGGTCTTTGAGATGGCTGTCTGGACCCAGACACAGCACTTTTTAAAAAATATTTTAGTTATACATGGACACAATATCTTTATTTTGTTTATTCATTTTTATGTGGTGCTGAGGATCGAACCCAGTGCCTCACATGTGCAAGGCAAGTGCTCTGCCACTGAGCCACAACCCCAGCCCACAAGCTATTTCTTTTGACAAGTTGGTACATTTCATAGTTCCTGATACATATCTGAGGCTCAATTAAGATGAGGCTGGAGTTAGGATTCTGGAGGATTAACATATTCTATCAACTACAAAAGAATATGATTTACTTTTTTTGCACAAAGATGTTTTGTTCTGATTTGGGAAGCATTTGGCAGTTTGGATTGTAGAAAGGAGTATGGGTGTGGCATATCCCATGCTGTTTCTCTATCCAAAACTTCAGCGTTTTTTGCTGGTAAGAAAAAAATCCCTCCCTCACTCCTTTCTGACACCCCATTTCTTTTGAATATTATAAAGTTGAAATAAACTACTATTAACTATTCTTGGTACCAAGATCAGACATATCTCTCTGGGATCCTGAGAACTACTTATAATAATAAAAGAAAATAGTGTTCTTATCCATCCTTAGAACAAAAGTTGCTATTTCTCATAACACTTAATATATATTGTTGATGTCACACAAAAGTGCAACCTGGTAAAAGCTATACTTTGGGAAATTATGGCACTGTCTAGCAAGGAACCAGCTGTCTACTGATCTGGTTTAATCCATGGATATGTTTTAGACTAGACCATCTGAAAAAGTGCATAACCTGATGCATGCTTCAAATCCTCCCTGAAAATTACTTCTCCCTACTGAGTTTTTAATAAATATTGGATGACAAGATGAGATTATACTCCTAGCTAAATCCTGGAATGCAGCCATTCTGTGTTTTCTAAATTCAGACCCATATGTCTTAATAGACAGTTCAAGGGTAGAGTTCAACCTATTATGAAAGCTGATGTACTTGAGGACAGCTGGCATGTAAAAGGTTTTCTCACCTACAAGGGAAAAACTAGGTCAGGTATAAGCTTTTCCCCAGGAAATTGTTTTGAGTCTGCATAGCACACAAATGAGACTCTAAAAGGTCACATCCATAGAATAGGACCAAAATAATAATTTCTGTAATACAGAAAAGCTTGATGAATAATCAATGAATCTCCAAATAATCCAAGTAGATTCAACATTAGCATAATCTTAACATTTTTTATTACTAATGCCAAAACAAAATCTTAAACACCCTCAGAAGTCATTCCTTTGAGTAGTGCTGCTTCCTGTCATACCCTCCAGGATTTTTGATTGATGGGAAGGTAATTAAAGTAACTTTTGTAACATTGTGGGTTTTTAAAAAATAACTTTATTTTATTTATTTATTTTTATATGGTGCTGAGGATAGAACCCAGGGCCTTGCATGTTCGAGGCGAGTGCTCTACCGCTGAGCCACAACCCAAGCCCCTGGAACATTGTTATCTATAAACCAGTTTTAAAAAATGAGAAATAGGGGTAGGAAGGATAGTCTAATGAATAAGACAATACTACCCTATATTATAACTATATGACCAGTGGGATTCTGCATCATGTATAACCATAAGAATGAGAAATAATACTCCATTATATATGATGTATCAAAGTGCATTCTATTGTCATGTATAACTAATTAAAACAAATAAAAAATTTTTAAAAATTTTTAAATGAGAATATCAAGTGCTCATCAAATGTATATTTATTTTACAAGTATCAAATCCTTCCAAAAGTGATTAGTCAAAAGAATTTTTATCAGGAGCTTTGAGTTTGAGATAATAATGCTCTTATCTGCATAAACAGGAGTGGTCCTGCTTATTTAGAAATTTTTCTTTTGTTCAGATTCTTAAAAGTTCAGTGTAAGCATTGATAATTGGGACAGAAGTACAGAGTGTCTGTATTGAACTTGTACAGTTGATCCCATAACCAATTCCTGCTAACAGACCCAAAGTCTGAGCAAGTTCAAAGTCAGGGGTGTAGCTCAGTGGTAGAGTGTTTGCCTTGTATGGGTAAGGCTGTGAGTCCAATCCTCAGGACCATAAATAAGTAAATAAGAACTATAATGTTGGTGTGTAATAGACAAATCATATCTAACGTTTGCCTCTTCCTTTTGTGTGACATTAGCCTGAAAAACTTGCAGCATTTGTCTTCCTGTGCTTCACTTATTTCACTTAATAGTTTATCATCATTAATTGACCAAGGTTTCCTTGGTGCCTAACAGCTCTTGACAGCATCTACTAGAAAGGTGATTCCCTCATTTACAGTGAAAATAGTTAAGGTCTTCTACATTCAAAGTAACTTATTTAAAATTCAACTAATTAAGATAAATCACCAGTCATTTGAAAGTTCTGTCACTTTATTCTTGTCAGTGCCCTGACCATCCTAATCTAATCTCCAAGTTTGATGAACCTAGGACAGGATGCTCTTAGTTAAGCCAGAGAAAAGACAACTCTTTATGCAACTCATGGTATTCATTCTAAGGATGGTAAGAAACATAATAGCAATAATATATGTTATGACTACAATCTATGAAGCCATCTCTCAGAAAATAAATATCTGCTGGGTGAGAAGGGGCACACCTATAATCCCAGCAGCTCAGGAGGCTGAGGCAGGAAGGAAGATCGAAAGGTCAAGGCAAACCTCAGCAGTTTAGCGAGGCCCTATGCAACTCGGTAAGACCCTAGCAATTTAGCAAGACCCTGTACCAAAACCTGTCACCAAAAAAGAAAAGGGTTGGGTGTGGCTCATCCCTGGGTTCAATACCTGGTACCAAAAAAAAAAAAATATCCTCCAATACTCAATACCACAAATTTTCAATTAGAATGTTTTCAGTTTAGGGCTGGGGTTGGCTCAGCGGTAAAGCACTTGCCTGGCATGCGTGAGGCACTGGGTTCGATCCTTAGCATCACATAAAAATAAAATAAAGGTTATTGTATCCACCTACAACTAAAAAAACAAATATACTTTTTTTAAAAAAGGAATGTTTTCAGTTTAAATTAGTTTGTGTTAGCTGGTGTAAGGGGGCATGCCTGTAATCCCAGTGACTCCAGAGGCTGAGGCAGCCTCAGCAATTTAGCAAGTCCTTAAGCAACTTAGTGAGACCCTGTCTCAAAATAAAAAAAGGCTAGGGATGTAGCTCAGTGGTAAAGAATCCCTGGGTTCAATCCCAATTTAAAGGCAGGGGCTACAATTTATTTCAGAGAGGTTCATGCCAACAGTAGGGAGAAAATGACTAAAAACAGAACATTGATTAAGCAGAGAACATTCACAGACTTCACAGCCACTACAACATAAAAAAGTTTTTTTTTTTTATAAAAGCAGATTACTGAATGTATACACATAACAACTTTTGAAAAATAAACAACTAAATAAATCAATTAAAAAATAAGACAGGAGAGAAAAGACAGGAAAATTAAAGAGTTATCCAGGAGTCCTCAAATCCCACTAATAGAATGAGAGAGGAAATAAAAAAAAAAAGTAATGAGAAAAATGCTTCCCCAACTAGAAGATAAGTCTCCATACCAGAAAGGACCCAGTCAGGCAGCATCTAACACACTGAGAACAGTTTCCACATCACAGGACATCATTTGAAATTTCAGAACACCAAAGATACTGGAAGACAGTGGGACGTTTCTGCTTATTGATGCCCAAATTATCAATCAAGTTAAACAAAAACATTTTTTGGCTAGCAATGTTTAGTAACATTTAACTACCATGACCTACCTCTGGAGGCAACTGAATGATGTAGGTTAACTGTGCTTGTAGGGCAAATTTAGAGAAAAGCATGTAGTTCAGGAAATAGAGTTGTAACATAGGAGTGGGGTAAAGGGAATTTATAGTATGATGGCAAGGGCACAGAAGACAGGGTGGAGCAGGAAGATGCAACTGAGATTATCTGACAGATTTAACTGTAGAAAATTGTACTGAGAACCATTTGGAAGGTATGAAAAGAAAACTAAGCAAATAAAAAATGATTAATAATGCCAAGAAAAATTTATATAAGATATATAATTGTTGAGGGATCAGGGAAGCAGATAAAAACAACTTGGTTTTGTCAACTCACCACAATTATACCAATTTTGGAATTTCCATACTCTTCCACTTCTTATTATGTAACTCCTGAGTGAGGTTTTCAGTAACTTGTAACCAAAAGTATCAATCACACTTCAGAGAGGAATAAACTGAATAAACTGGACCTAGAATTTGGAATGTATAATGAAGATGAGAAAAACTTCATCACTTACTAGCTATATAGCCTTGGGTAAGTTATTTAAGCTCTTCCTGTTCCTTAATTTTCTTATATGTAAATTGAATATACTTATAGTGTTGTGAAGATTAAATTATTTAACATATTAAAAAGTATTTAGGCTCAGGGGTTGTGGCTCAGCATACAGCGCTTGCCTTGCACGTGTGAGGCACTGGGTTCCATCCTCAGAACCACATAAAAATAAAACAGGGGTATTGTGTCCACCTACAACTAAAAAATAAATACTTTTTAAAAAAGTATTTAGCTAAATGCAATGTGGTATCCCAGATGGGAGCCTAGGACAGAAGCAAAATGGACGTTAGTGGAAAAATTGGTGGACTCTAATAAAGTCTGCTATTGTACCATTATTAATGTCTTAGTTTTGACAAAGGTGTAATGGTTACACATTATGAGAAGCTGAGTAAAGGATATATAGGAATACGATATATGGGAGTTTGTGTTATCTGTGCAACATTTCTGTAAATTGAAAATTATTCCAACATAAAGATTTACTTCTTTAAAATAATTTACTCCTACCTTTTACCATATCAAAAAATGGATTATCTGGGGCTGGGGTTGTGGCTCAGCAGTAGAACACTCACCTAGCATGGGTGAGGCCCTGGGTTTGATCCTCAGCACCACATAGAAATAAATAAAAAAAAATATGATTACCTGGGGCTGAGGCTATAGCTCAGTGGTAGAATGCTTGCCTTGCACCAAATGAGGCACTGGGTTCAATCCTCAGCACCACAATAAACAAACAAACAAACAAACAAATAAATAAATGGTGTTGTGTCCATTAAAAAAAAGTTAAAAAAGAAAAAGAAAGGTTATCTGGTCAGGCACAGAGGTGCACGCCTGTAATCTCAGTGACTCGGGAGGCTGAGACAGGAGGATCCAAGTTCAAAGCCAGCCTCAACAACTTAGCAAGGCCCTAAGCAACTTAGTGAGACTGTCTCAAAATAAAAAACATACAAAAGGCTGGGGATATGGCTCAGAGATTCAGCACCCCTGGGTTCAATTCCTGGTAACAAAAACAAAAACAAAACAAAAAAACCCCATCAACATAATAGATAAAATGGACTTCATCAAAATGAAAATTTTGTGTTACAAAGAACACCATTAAGAAAGTGAAAGACAACTCAGAAAAAAATATCTGCGAACTCTATATTCTGAATAGGAATTTGAATGCAGAATATATAAAGAATTCTCAAAATTCAACAATAAAAGAGCAATTTTTAAAATGGCCAAAGAATTATGTAGAAATTTCTCCAAAGAAGATACATAAAGAATCAACAGCACATGAGAAGATGCTCAATATCACTGGTCACTAGGGAAACTCAAATCAAAACCACAACAAGATAACTATCACTTAACACCCACTAGGAAGATTAAAATTAAAAAGACAGACAATAATATATATTGATGAGGATGTGGATAAATTGGATCATGACTATGGGATTATAAAGTATTGCAGATACTTAAGTAAGCTTGACAAATTCCTCAAAATGTTAAACATACAGTTATGACATGGCCTAGCAATTCTACTTCTAGTCACATCACAAGGTGGTGAACATTTATATCCACACACACAAAAAAATGTACAAGAATGTTCACAGCATCATTTATTGTCAGCAAAGGAAAGATAATAATGCACATGTTCATTAACTTAATGGATAGGTAAAATTTGGTATGCTCACACAATGGAATACTATTGAACAAAGAGAAAAGAAAAAAAAGTAATGAAGAACTAATACATGCCACAACATAGAGGAGCCTCAAAAACATGCTAGGTGAATAGACAGAAGCCCACATAGTATATGATTCTACTTAGATGTATTGTCCAGAATAGGAAAATCCATGGAAACAGAAAATAGATTAGTGGTCGCCAGTAACTGGGAGGAGGAACTGAGGGTGACTGCCAATCAGTATGAGGTTCATTTTGTGGAGTGATGAGAATTTTTTGAAATTAGGTAGTGATGATGGTTGTGCAATTCTGTGCGTATACTGAGAACTATATCAATGTGCACTTCAAAAGGCTGTTTTATGATATGTGAATAACTCATTATGAGTTAGTATTTAAAAAATTACTGAAAGTAATACTTGGCACAGAATAAGTACTATGTTTTCAAATTCTGCTGCCTCTCAATTATGTGACTTACCTTAGCCAGTGAAATGTGCCTGAAGTGATGTGTATCATTTGCTGTCAGTGGCTTTGGGAGCCAGAGCTGGTTCAACATATCCCTTTTCCCTCTGCTGTAACAATCAGCAATGTCCACAACAGAAGGGAATTCATCATCATAGAGGAAAAACCATGTAGAGCACAGCAGTAGCCAGTTTGTGGTGGATATGTAACACGAGAAATGCTATAACCTATAGAGATTTTAGGGTATTTGTTACCACAGAATCACCTAGCACATCCTGACTGGTTCAAGGTATGATGATGATGATGATGATGATGATGATGATGATATTTATACTAATGACTTCTACTATTGAAACCATTAGCAGAAATCAGAAAATAGAGATTCTTGTCCCATCACCTCAAACAAAATGTTTATGTGGAAGGCTGGGGATGTAGCTTTGTGGCAGAGTTCATGCATAGCATGCATGAGTTCCTGGATTTGATCTCCAGCATGAAAACAACATCAAAACATTTATGCTGAAATAACAGTGGAAATATAGGAGTGCCGATGAGAAGTCAAGACAAAAGGAATGTTCAGATCAATAACTATATACTGAATGGCCTGAACTGGTTCTGGGGAATTTAGAGGTACATTACCCTCTTCACTTTTTAAGGAACTCAGCTGGTAATAATAGCTGACACTGACTAAGCACGTACTACCAGCCAACCCTTTTGGGCTCCAGTGCATGCATTGTCTCTAGTCTCACCAAAGAATAGTTTTGTGACCAACAAGAAACTTCTCCAATTTGGACCCACAAATAAACAATTCTATTTTAGAAAAAATTAGTGAAGCAAATGAAAGGTTGTGGGATCTGTTTAAAATAGCTACAGAGTGTCAGGGGCTGTGAGCCAGACCAAACAGCACACCTTCCCACACACCCAACTCGGGCCTGTGATTACTCAAATCCCAGCACCAGCCCTGCGAACTGCCCTCCAGGAACATCACTCCAAAATCCACAATGGGAAGACAGTTTTGCAGGAAAGGGCAGAGCTGGACCTCCTTTATTTAATCTCTGAATTTACTAAGAGTTAACTGCAGGAAATGCACAAAATGTCTTTTCTTTTTTCAAGACAGGGTTTTGCTATGTTACCCAGGCTGCTCTCAAGCTTCTGGGGTACATTGATCCTGGCGCCTCAGCCTCCCAGAGCTGCTGGGACTACAGGCGTGTGCCACCAAGCCTGGCTACTGAAAATTTTCTATTTATAAATTTATGCCTAACATCACAGGTCTCCATTGTGTTTTTTCACTACCTCACTTAGCAGTTTGCTTTTGAAGTTCTGACAATAGTTCAGCCAGACTGAGAGAGTCTGGGGCTGGCTCAGAGACTCCTTTAGGCTGAGCAGCATGAGCTGAATGGGAAGTTTATCTGGTGCTAAAGAGGCTTCAGAGATGAACATTTATTCATGCACTAACGGTTTTGAAACTTTCTGTTTGTAAATGGAGAGGGATTGGTCCAATTCTGTGCTCCAGTGACTGGCACAGGGCAGAAGCTGGACCTTAAGACATACAAATCAGAAGTGGCAAAGCAGATGAGTGGGGAATAAGATGCTATTCCTCCTTCCCATGATTCAGCCTGATTGATTTAGGGAATTCCACACACCATTGTGCCTTGAGGGTAGGCACAATGAATAGTAGGACCAAGGAAGGGCACCTGGTCCAGACCTAGGATGGAAAGGGCAGAGGTGACACCAGAAACCAGGTTTGCAGGAGAGGAAGAATCCCTTGGTGGTAGGGGAAAGAGATGAGGTTCAAGATGCAGTGAGTGGACTGGCTGCTCTGTTCTATTAGTTGTGGAGGGCTGTGTGCAATGGCGGTCTATTCCTCCCCAAAGCAGAGAGGCAAGGAACAGTTAGGAGTCTGCAGGTGCATCTCAACTGCCACAGCACCTCTCAGCCTTGGAGTCTCTCATGTGTACAGTATGTACTTCCTTTAAAAAAAAATCAGATAAACAATATCTTTAAAAAGTCAACCAGTGTCTTTCCACCTGACCCTGCTCTCTCCTGTTACTGAGGATGACCTCAGAGATCTTAAGCAGTCTCTGAAAAGGTGCCAGGCCTGGCAGCAAGGAAGTGAGGATGTGGCAGATTTCTGATCTTGCCCTGGACATAGTAGCAGCTACCTTCTGAGAGCCAATACAAGAGGATTTTTAAAAGTTCTCTGGGCTTGAATATGCCCACTGGTTTAAGAAGCTTCATTTCCAGATGGGTTCAGTGTCACATGCCTGTAATACCAGAAGCTAGGAAGGCTGATGCAGGAGGATCCTGAGTTCAAAGCCAGCCTCAGCAATTTAACGAGGCATCAAGCATCTCAGTGAGACCCTTTCTCTAATCATATATATATAAAGGCTGGGGATGTGACTCAGTGGTTAAGTGCCCATGAGTTCAACCCCCAATATCTCTTCCCCCCAAAGTGCTTCATTTCCAGATATTCTTGGTAAAATCTAGAGTGCAGTAGAGAAATAAATCCAATCAGGCGACTTTAGCATGTACATGGGTAGGTCATAGGATAAGCAAGAATGGGGCACAGTATACAAGTATGATGGCAGAGTGTATGGCCCTGCTCTGGTACAAAGGGTAAGGGCAATAGTATGGGCAGGAAGGGGGAAGGGACACGAGAGGCCCCTCCTCCAAGTTGGATGTTCTCTCTGAACTCCTGTGGCATTGCATCTGTACCTCTGTATCTCTCATCCTATCTGTGTGGGTGGGAGTTGGTCTGGCTCATCTTTACCTCCTCAAAAGGGCCTGGTCGATGCCATGTGCTAGAGCAACGTTTTTCAGTAATTAGAGGTCTCTGGAGCTAAGCTGGAAGAATTCTGGGTTTCCCACTGACATTTGTATTTCACAAATGTTCTTTCATTTCAATAGTGAAGAAACTAAGGTGAAGTACTTAAATCTTTATTTATCCAACAAATATTTGTTGAGAACCAACACACTGTTATGAACACTGGAGATAGAGATAAAAATCTCTGCACTTTGAGTCTTACATCCCAGTGAGGAGACAAGCTAAACAAATGAAGGTGTAAATTGCAAAGGAGGTCAGACAGTAATTGGTACTGAGGAAAGGGAAGCGGGGAGGGGGCCTCTCTGCTGATGATACTTTGTATCAGAGAATCAAAGGAGAGAGGGAGCCAGCCTTGTGGGATATGGCAGCTGGTGTCAGGAAGGGCAAGGACCTGGCAGGGTGTCACCAAAGAACAGCATGAAAGCCATGACATTCTGAGATTTGTCCAGGTTTAGTCCACACAAAAACTGAGTACTGGAACTCTATGCCTCAGCAGTTTTTTATTTCATAGGCATTGTGAAATTTATAACTCTTCAGGTTTTACTTCTTTTTCCCTTCTAAGTCTCTTTTTAAAAAAATCTTTAGTTTGCAAGTCAAATCTAAGTTCTTAATATGCTTAGTATTTATTATTCTAGGTTAATAATTTCTTTTGTTTAGTTGTAGATGGACACAATACCTTCATTTATTTTTATATGGTGCTGAGGATTGAACCCAGAGACTCACGTGGGCCAGGCATGTGCTCCACCACAGGGCTACAACCCCAGCTCCCATTTTTCTGATATAAGGTCTATTCTGTCCAGACTGGCCTTGAACTCCTAGGTTCAAGTGAGCCTCCTGCTTCACCCTTCTGAGAAGCTGGTACTACAGGTGTGCACTGCTGTATCTGACTTAATATTATTTCTAAGCGCACAATTCAGTGGCACTAAGTACATTCAGTGTTATTTGCAAGTGGAACCTACTATGTGTCTACTTTATTTCACTTAGCACAATTCTTTAAAGGTTCACCCATATTGTTATCATGTATCAGAATTTCATTCCTTTTAACCGCTGTACTGTACATATAGATGTTATTTACCCATTCATCTGTCAATGGACTCATGAGTTGTTTTCACCTTTTGACTATTGTAAATAATGCTCCCATGAACATTGGTGTACAAATACCTGAGTCTCTGAGTATTAATCTAGAATTTCTAATCATATGGTAATGCTGTTTAACTTTATTGAGGAACCACCAAAGTATTTTCAACAGTGACTATACAATTTTTACATCACTAGTAGCAATTCACAAGGTTTTTGGTATCTAGTGAATAGAGGCCAGAGATGCTACAAAACATCTTACAATGTATGGGATAGCCTCCTGCAACCAAGTTATTTGGCCCCGAATGTTAATATTGCCAAGGTGGACAAATCCTGGATTACAGCTATTCTGTCATATTTCATGAATCAAGTCCATAAAATCATTCTGAGCATAAAGCAGAGAATATTGATCTTTTGCTTCTGAATTAAATGATATTGTTTAAGTTTTTTTACTATTAATAACTCTATATGCATGTCCAAATCACATATATTTGAATGTATTTATTGAATTAGGTGCTAATTAATTTAATAGTACAATGTGAGATGAAAACATTGTTATTTTTAAATGTAAATCTTCTATAAGAACAAGCACTATCTGTGTTTTGCTGCCCCTCCCCTTTTAAAGATGAACAATTTAAGGAAACAAGTTCTTACAAAATGGAAAACTTTAATTGTTTAAAGCAAAGGCACAAGTAAACATTTCAGGTTATTATACAATGTTACAATAAGAAATTCCAACAGTAAAATGAAATACATTATAACTTTGCATCTCTTAAGTATATTGAATGTATTATTCTATCATCTCTTCTTTGGAGTGAAAAGAAGGGATAGGTAGATCAATGGATATGATGTAAAAACTTGGATTACAAATAGTATCCACTCTACTTTCAACCAGAAATTTTAATTAATTCAGTACAAAAAATTAAATTTAAGTGGATTAATTTTAAAAGCGTAAGTTTTTTGTTAATGTAGAGCAGCAATAACTTTCAAGCTAAACTCTTTGTTTTAATAAGTAAATCTTTGATTTCACAAAATGTTAACCTCCAAAGCCTAGTACTATACAACAATCAAGCTAGTCATGAAAGAGCTTTACCAAAACATAATTCATACACTTATTTTACCTTAAATCTGAATATTACAATACATTATGTAAATGACAAATGAGGAACCAAATGATTTCTTATGATGTCAGAAATAATATATTTCAAAAGATCTAAATCTTATTTTCAATCAAAGGCACTCTCTGGAGAGTAACAAGCTGCATCATGTTCAGAGCTAAGAAAAAGCTTTTTTCAGTTAGTTGGAACTTGATGTCTCAAGTAGCAAATAATGAGTGTTTACTATCAAGGAGGAAAAAATAATAGAAATTGTGTAAAGTTACATCTTTGACTTCTTTTGCCAAGAAGAAAGAGTTCATAGGTTGGGCTGGGGATGTGGCTCAAGTGGTAACGCGCTCACGTGGCATGTGCGGGGCGCTGGGTTCAATCCTCAGCACCACATAAAAATAAAATAAAGATGTTGTGTCCACCGAAAACTGAAAAATAAATATTTAAAAAAACTCTCTCTCTACCCTCTCTTTTAAAAAAAAGAGTTCATAGGAGCATGCTACCATGCCTGGCTGTTTCATTATTCAATGCAATTTCCACTTTATTCAGATGACCTATGGCCTCTACTCTCAGCATATCAACCCACAGTGCCAAAGATATCAGCAAGGTAATTATCCTAAAGAGGCAAGTTTTTCCATTGTAATTTGATTTTCAAAATAGGAGAGATTAAATAAAATCTATCAGGGAATATGGTCCAATATCTCAAAAGTCTTGAACATACTAAACACTAATTTGAATAAAACGGAGTCAAATTAAGACATAGTATCCTATTGGATCCTAAATGTCAGGAAGATTTTAAATTCTTCTAAGATGTTTTTGAATCAAAGTTTTTTTTTTTTGTTGTTGTTGTTTTTTTTTTTTTTTGGTTTGGAGATAGAGTCTTGCTACATGGCCCAGGCTGGCCTTTGACTCTTGGACTTTGTCAGGTGACCCACCACCTCAGCCTCCAGGGACTACTACTCCAGGTATACACTACTGCACCTGGCTTGAATTAAAGGCCTTAAATGAGAAGAATGTTGTTTCTAGTTTTGCATGGTCCAAATTAGAAGAGCATCAACAGAATAATGTTTACTTATCCTAATTCTTTTAACACCTAATTCTAACCACAAAGAGTACTTATGAAATTCTTTAGAATATCTTTCAAAATGTGACTCTAGAAAGATGTCTTATTTTAAAATTAAATTGTAACATTTCTCAGTGAAGCATACCCTAAAAATATTAATGATACATATTTCAAAGAATACTGCTGGGATTCTGGAATTCATTCCTTTCTTTCTCCTCTAAAGTTTCAGGTATTCTTCAAAAATTTTCTATGGAATCATAGATTACCATATAAGATAGCTGGTATACTTTTCAATTTGAATAGTTGTGGAACAAAAGATCCATCAGAAAATTTTATGTTTCTAAATCATTACCTCAACAGAAAAGAATATGGTTTGATCTTCTATTAAGCCAAACTAAAGAAGCAGCCTAACATTTTGGAGTATCCAGATCGAGTTTTTTTTTTTCTGTAAAGGGCCAGAAAGTAGATATTTTATGCTATGAGGGTCCATGATCTTCACTATAACTATTTCGACTCTGCCATTATAGCCATAAAAAAATGGCTGGGTATGGTGGCTCATGCTTGTAATCCCAGGAACTTTGGCAGCTGAGGCAGAAGAATTGCAAGTACCAGGCCAGCCTCAGTAACTTAGTGAGACCCTAAAAAAAAAAAAGTGTGTATGTGTGGGTTACCAGGATGCAGCTCAGTGATAAAGTGCCCCAGGTTCAATCCCCAGTACTGCAAAGAAAAGAAAATATGGCAAATGGATAAGGATAGCAGTGTTCCAATCAAACTTTACGTATGTACACTGAAATCTGAATTTCATACTACTTTTATGTGACATAAAATATTATTCTTTTGAATTTTCCCCAACTAAAGTAAAAACAGGAAGATGACTGGAATTAGCTTGCAGGCTATACTTTGCTGACTCTTGGTCTAGATTATTCAGATTTCTTGATGTGGGGGTCAAGGCAATAATATGACCATGACTCATCTCTCTTCACTTGGGTACTGAAACCTTCTGGAATGACAGTATAGACCTCAAAGAAGAATCCCCAAAGCTTTAGGATTTTAGGAATAATACCAATTCTAGGAGTGGTATCTATACTCATAACTGTAGGGCTTATGAGTGCTGATATTCATGTATGTCTATAGGTATGCATATTCAAAAATATACAAATCTATTAAATCACTTAAATCATATTGTCAGAAAAGCAGAAAATTGAGAAATTTATTAGCTGGACCACTTTAAATGCTTTAGTGTCAGAGAGATCTGGATTAAAATCTTGGCTCCGTTAATTATTAGCTTGTGACAACAGGTAAAATTACCTAATCATTAGAATTTAACTTGGTTCAATGGACTCAGAAGGCATGTTTTCAATTGCATTTCTCAGGCAAAAAAATAGCTATTTTCCTTGCTGGAAAAGCCTAGTCCACAATGTAACTTAAGGCTTAACTTCTGGTTTTAGACAAAAACTACTTTTGTCTTTTCAAGTCCATTCCATCATATTGTGCAAAATTGTCCTTCCACACTACTGATTTCTACTTTCCTCTCATCCTCTATGGCTATTCCTTTCATAGGCTGCTAATAAAAATGAGAGTGGAAAGTATCCAGTCAATACATTCTTTCTGTCTTTCCACAGGTAAGTGTAATTTGGATAGTTCTTCTAATTTATCAATGACAAGCATTCAGTTTTCTAGGAAAAAGACTAAATGGTAGAAAAGGAAGAATTAGTAGGATTTGTATGGCTTCATCTATTATTTAGAAACTAGAGAATTTGAAGATAATGTTCATAGATTATTTGCAGATATAATTGCTTTGCATCTTGGACCTTAGTCCACTGCTTAAATTATATTAAGTAGAATATCAGCATAAGTAATATGTGCTATAACCTCTTTAATCATGAAAAATTTATTAGTTAATATACATGAAGTAAAAGATTTCATCAATAGTGTTTCTGAACAGGCATCAGTTATGAATATGCTAGTGTTGAATGCTAAGCAAAATACTAAAACTATTAAAATATTAGTGTCTGGTTTTCTTTTGACCTACTATGTACAGAAGTTCTGTGAGGATGCTGAAAGAAGTCATTCTGCAATATGATATTCCTCATGTAAAATAATATTTGATGTTGGATATACAGATTCATAAATATGTACAAATTAACAATATATTTATAGTTAACTTACTACTTTTACCAATAACTGACACATGGAAGCCTCATGTGCACATAAAAGTTAGAAATTAAAACAAAACTTTAAACTCTGAAAATAGTTAACAATTTGTTTATAAAATTATATAGGAAAAAAGGCTTTGTGTTTAAGAACCTCAGTGGCTCACTAATAAAATAGTAATTTTAGTGGCCAAAAAAAAAAAATCCCTAAAACATAAAAATACAATATCAATCAGATATATGTCTTGGTCAAATGTCTGCAGATAGCCTTGAAAACAAATTGATAAACAAATATATAATTTGTTCACTGAGCATAAAGTATTGCACAAGAACAGTTTCATCTGAAGAAAAATTCAATTTTCCATAGTTTTGAACTTCAAAATGGTTCCCATATTTACATAGTTACATTTTCTAAACAAGAAACATTAATGTTCTTTAATACTGTTAGAACCTTATTTTACCCATTAACCATATTCCAGTCAACTTTATGGTAATGGAAAATCAGTGGTGAAGATTTGGCAAAGATAAAAAAAGGCAGATAGGATTGTAAAATGTATATATATGTGTGTGTGTGTGTGTATATATATATATATATATATATATATATATATGAGAAACAGATAAATCCAAAAAATCCCTAATCATAGGACAACTGGATCCCTTAAAGAAATCTGTAGTCTGGGTCACAGTGACGGTCAGACAGTGGTTGAGTGTGACTCTCTTCGTGGGGGCCGCTCCTCTTGGATCCTTCGGTGACTCTCCCTGGTCTCCAGCACACTGTCTTCTGTTTCGCTTTCACTACCATCTGCCACAGTGGGGTCCAAAGACATTGGGCCTGATTTTCTGTGCAAGGGAAAACCAATGCCACTTTCCTGTAAGGAGTTATCTATAAAATCTTCATCTGAGGAATGGAATGATTCATCATCTCCTATTAAATGGTTGACAATGTGAATTCCATCAAAAGGAGGTTGGCCTGAGAAGCCCCTCTGGCCTTTTAGGCACCTGAGCTGTTAAAACAAAACCCAAATTAATTTACTCAAATGGAGGAAACAAACACATAAGTCAATAAAATAAATGTTTCATGTTTAACAAACAAAATATCTTAATCTTTTTCTATTTATAGACATAATAATAATTATTACCAGTTTTTTTTTTCCAGTGCTGGGGATTGAACCCAGGGCCTCACACATGCTAGGCAAATACTCTTAACACTGAACTACACTCCAGCCCCCCACATTGCCATTTTTTGAGTGCCTTCTATGTGTTATGTAATTGACACATAACTTACTTTAATTGAAGCACCACAACAATCCTATGTGATAGATTTTATTATCCCAATTCTACAAATTAGGAAATGGAGAATTAGAGTAGCTTGCTAATGTCAGATACCTAATAGCAGAGTTTAGATTCGAACTATCCCTTCACTATATTAGAGATAATATAATTAACTCCCAAGTACCCATTTACCTAACTTCAACAACCTTCACATCATGAACAATCTGGTTTCATTTTCCAGATTATTCTAAGTCCCAGACAGCCTATCAATTCACCTATAAATATTTTCACTGTATTTCTAGAAAATATGAACTTAAAGACCAAGCTCTTATTATATATCACATACTCTGTCTTTTTTTTTTAAGAGAGAGTGAGAGAGGGAGAGAGAGAAAGAGAGAGAGAGAATTTTAATATTTATTTTTTTAGTTATTGGCGGACACAACATCTTTGTTTGTATGTGGTGCTGAGAATTGAACCCGGGCCGCACGCATGCCAGGCGAGAGCGCTACCGCTTGAGCCACATCCCCAGCCCCACATACTCTGTCTTGAGAGTATGTCTCCATAATTCTGTAAATGATGAAAATTATTTAGAAATCATTAAAATTTGCTAAGAGTCTCCATCCTGTTACAATACCCCAAAGACCACAACACTATCACTCACAGTTAGGGCAGGAAAACTGCTTCCCATTCAGTGTTTCCTGCTGCATGGCGTGAATGCCAGTTATGGATAACATTTCTGCTTTCTCTCCTCTCTCCTCCCCAGGGAGGAACTTGTCTCTCCAGGGAGCAGGGAGAGGAATGGTACATATCACACAGCTCTTTTTTCCCCTTTTTCTTTCTTTGGAGACCAGACTCTGTTCCTCTATCCCTGGAGTTTAACAGGACACACCCTCATTGTCAAAGTACTGGGTGGGCAAATCTGATAATCCTAGAGTTCAGTATTGGAACAAAGCTAAATCTAAACCACATTCTCCAAAAGCAATTTTATCAGGAATAAAGATGGTTTCTTTTCATCATCTGCCATGTCTTTACCTAAATTCCTCAAACCCCAAACTTACCACCATGGATACTATTATTTCCACTAACATATAATTAAGAGACCAGCTCTGTCCTCAAGAGTTTATGTTATAAATATAAAGTTTAATTTTGATATTTTTCACTTGTTTTATTGCTCCTATACACCATGAACTTTCTCCCACAACAAAGCAGAATTAAAAAAAAAGCTACCAAATATCTTGATTACTATTAAAGATCTTGCTAAAATATACTCCATCTGTCTTACCTTTATGATTATTATTGACCCTCATTCTTGTTTCTCAGGGACAAAATCCTAGTCACTATTTTTCAAATCTTAAGATAAAGGCAATATGAAATATTCAGGAAATATTACATATACTTTCAAAACTAACGGTTCTGAGAGTAAAGACATTACAGCCTTGCTATAACACCTTCCAGCTTTCCTGACAGACTTCCAGGAAGAAGTGAAGCAACCTCAGCATTTCTCTGCTTGCATGTGACAACAGGACACAAGAGATGCTAGGGCTCAGTAATGACATGTGACCCAGGCAGACCCTCAGCCATAAAGAAATTCTCCTGTCCTGAACCAAGAGAACAAACTTATAGTGAGGTACAATGAAATTGAAATACCACTCTTTTCTCCTTGGCAAAACAGAAAAGATCTAAATTCGGAGTTGAATTTTTAGAAAAATGGCACAGAGCACCACAAAGACCTCTCTCAAGGTTGTGATACCAATGGCATCATTACAACTGCCAAGTCTGATGCAACATCCTATATTCACCATATTGCAACACATGATTTATAGCTCCAAATGTTAAATTAAAGTCAGTTAATCTCTTCCTTTCTCTTTCCCCCCTCCATCACTTCTTCAGAAGTGTTTACTTCTGAAGAAATATTATGGAACACATGCCTTCCTTCTGTCTGGCTGTTATAAAGGAGTATGGCAGAGAAACCCCAACTTCCCAGTTGTTTGGAAAGCTGTGGCTTTCCTTTGTTCTAACAAAATTTATCGGAATTAAAACTAGTCAGTCTCAGGGCTGGGACTGTAGCTTAGTGGCAGAGCGCTTGTCTAGCACGTGTGAGGCACTTGGGGTTTGATCCTTAGCACCACATAAAAATAGATAAATAGATAGATAAAATAAAGGCATGCTGTCCATATGCTGTACAATTGTAAAAAAATTAAAAAACAAAAAACTAGGCAGTCTCTTGCCAGATGTAATTACAGAAAGTTAACTATAAGTTGAGGGATAATTTTCTTAACACCAAAGGAGATGCCTCTTTATTTGAGAACTGATAATATACCAAAGGCAGAGATATTTTTTGGTGAAAGAAAGAAAAGATGAAAATAAGGGACTATCTGGTAAAACTGAAGCTATCCGGTGGACTCAGGTATGTGCACACACTGGTTTTGGTGAGGGAGGAGACCTATATAGGCCCTGAAAGCAGGCATTTGGGCAGAGAGTTCCAGGGTACTGAGTATGGTCATCCTGAATACCTGTGAATATACAGGTTGCACTGCTTATCTTTATTACCAGTCTTTTAGAAGCTAATTATATTTAAAAACGGACAATCTTCCCAAACCCTTCTCTTCCTCTCTTTCTTACAAAAAACCAAAACCTTCATGGTATTATGGACAACAAACTTAGGTTCAGATATTTACATCAGAACTGAGGATACCTGTTAAAAATGTAGTCTCCTTCTCCAGATTTAAGGAATCAAAATTCTAGGAGTGAAACTCCAGAATCCACATTTTACAAGCATTTCAGGGGATTCTGATATACTCTGAAGTTTGAGAATCATTGTGGAGGTTGGGGGTATGGCTCAGTGATAAAATTCTTGCCTAGCATGCATGAGGCCCTGAGTTTGATCCTCAGCAGAGAGGGTAAAAATAACAGAATGGTATACCTTCTGTTCAAACCAAATGAGAATAAGATAGTAAGTAGATGATTTATATTAAATGGAATTCTTAATTATTCAGGACAAAAGTTTCTGAAGGACGACTATCCATTTCATATGTGTCTGTTATATACGAGTGGATGCCATTTTTCCAGCAGCAAAATCAAGCTGTTCTGGGCCAATTTGACCACCTGGAGGTCAGCACAAGAAACACTTTGTTTAAATAATGTTCCTGGAACTTACTCTTCCTGGCAATAGAGGGTAGGGTTTAGGAATGTATATGTTCAAAAAATCTGAATAATTCTGCTGCATATCCCAGGATAAGGACCATTTCTCTTGGCAATGTTTTTTGTTTATTTTGTGGTTTTGTTTACCTCTTTTGGGTCAATTATGGGACTGAGAATCTGATAAAAGCTACTGACACTCTGTCTTAAAAAGAAAACACATAATTTAGCATGCTATTTTGATGCTCATTGTCCATCCTAATTTTTAGATAAACACTACAGGAATATCTTCATGACACTTAGCAACAACAGAAACTCTTGTGAAATGCCTGTAATATGTTCATATCATTGAAAAAGAAAAAATACATTTCCAGGTGAATTAGACATAGATCCAAGAGCTGCCAAGGAAACAGGCACCACGATTCTCTGGAATTGTAAGTACAGGAATTTCTTTCTGAAGAGAATCTTGGGACACCCCAAAGGACGGTTGTAGCTAGACTGCCCTACAATAAAGACCATGGGCAATAGTCCTACCCAAAGATTCAAGACTTCCTGTCAGCTTTTCAGTTCCCCAGCCTTTAAGTCTGAGCAGAAAATCCCATATTATCAGAGACTGGAGATAGTGTCTAAGAGAAGGCAGGAAAAAAAAATAGTCAACAAAGAGGAAAGAGACTATCTTGGGAGAAGGACAAATTAAAAAAAAAATTTCTTCCCTATGAAAACACTACATACAAAGAAAATAACGAGTAACTGTCAAAAATAATCTTCATTACATTTTTAGTTTTATTATAACCTTTACTTTTATTTACTTATTTTGTGGTACTAAGGATTAAACCCAGAGGCCCTCTACCACCAAATCATATCCCCATCCTTTTTGTTTTGAGACAGGGGCTCATTATCATTACAACATTCTAGCGTATCTTTCAAGATAATTTTTCTAACCTTACTTTTCAAAAAAAAGTAAGATTGGTCACTTTCCTTTTTGTTTTGTATCCTGCTTTTTCACTTATTATCACAAACATTTCTCAGTATCATAATCTGTTGGCTACACAGTGTCTCATTTGCAACCACAGTGTCACCTGCTTAGCCAGTCCTCTTGTTGGGATATTTAGGTTTACAGCCTACCCGTTACAAACAGCACTGCCACCAACATTTAGAAATAAAAATTTTAACCTTTATTTTATTTATTTCTTTTTATGTGGTGCTGAGGATCAAACCTAGTGCCTCACAAGTGCTAGGCAGGTGCTCTACCACTGAGTCCCGCTACCAGCATTTCTGAAGACACAGCTCTGCAGAGTTGCCTTATAATTTATGATGTACAACCAGAAGTACAGAATACAGCTAAAGACTTCAACATTCTTAAGAAGTTTGATTTCTTATGGTTAAACTTCCCTCCAGAGAGGTTGCAAGAATTCATATGCTGGAAAAAACGTTTTTATTTGGTAATCAAGCAAGTGAAAAATTTTAGTTTTTATTATGGAATATTTTTGAAAATAGACAGTAGTGTAGCTAACCCCATGTTTCCATCATCCAGCTGTCACAATCGTCAAATTATGGCCACTTTTGTTTCAGCATAACACACTGCCCTTCCAACCCTGGATTACTTAGAAGGAAATGAAAAAGGATTTTTGTGGTATATGTGCTGGGAATAGAACTCAGGGACTTGTGTATAATAAGCATAAGCCCTATCACTCACTGAGGTATATTCCCAGCTTAAGAAAAAAAAGTTTTTAATTGTAACTTTGGCCTGTTGAACTGAAAATTAAAAAAAAAAACTGTATTATATAACCTAAATTCATCCTTCAGATTCTTTTATCCCTAACACAGGTATGTCAATTAAGCAAAAATAAGCTTATTATGTTAAAACCATTGTTTACTTTTAATGGATGCCTTCTAGTGTCTATAACATTTTAAAATAACTTATTTTAGGTATTAATTAGATTTGAGAATTTACAAACAACATGAGCAAAAGAGTCACAAATACCAGAGAGATGATCTCACTGGCAGTTCAACTCAGTAAGTCTCTCTGGAACCCTTACTTCTGTGAGAATGTCTATAATAGTTAGTTAGGGTGCCCTTCTGACTTCCCAATTATCTGAATCAGTAATTTATAAATTTAGTATGCTTAAGAGCCAACAGAGTTTATAATATTAAAAAATACAGATTCCAGAGCTCTACTCTCAAATATCTGGATTTAACAGCTAGGACTAAGAAGTTTATTAGTTTTTTAAAATTTCTTTTATCTTAAACTTCATTTTATTTTATTTTTTATGTGGTGCTGAGGATTGAACCCAGTACCTTAGATACGCTAGGCAAGTGCTCTATCACTGAGCCATAAGCCCAGCTCCTGAGGAATCTATTTTAAACGAGTAGTTAGTTCAGAAGAGGATAGTCCATAGATTCATTTTGAAAACAGTGTTCTAAATAATCTGTACCTTTTTTTGTGTGCATGCTGGGGGTTGAAATCCAAATATTCTTCATAGGATCATATTAAAAAAACACAAAAAAGGAACATAAATAAGTTTGGATTTAGAAGATTTCTTGTTTACTGCTGCCATCTTCATAATATTCATATTTTTAAAATACTCTGCCTTAAATGTGGATGGACACACAGACAAGTAATATAAAGAATTATGAGGCCAATAAATATTACTTTTATATGTTTTTTTAATATTTATTTTTTAGTTTTTGGTGGACACAACATCTTTGTTTGTATGTGGTGCTAAGGATCGAAACCAGACCGCACACATGCCAGGTGAGCGCACTAGTGCTTGAGCCACATCCCCAGCCCCAAATATTACTTTTAAAGTGAAAGAAATAAAATTAAGAATTAATAAATGGGATGGACTCCAACTAAAAAGTTTCTTCTCAGCAAAAGAAACCATCCATGAAATGAAGAGAGAGCCTACATTTTGGGAGCAAATTTTTGCCACATGTACATTAATAGAGAAAAATCTCCAGGATATATAAAGAACTCAAAAAACTTAACATCAAAAAACAAACAAACAAACAACCCAATCAACAAATGGGCTAAGAAGCTGAACAGACACTTCTCAGAAGAAGATATACATTCGATCAACAAACATATGAAAAAATGTTCAACATTTTTAGTAATTAGAGAAATGAAAATCAAAACTACTCTAAGATTTCACCTCAGTCCAGTCAGAATGGCAGTTATCAAGAATACAGACAACAATAAGTGTTAGCGAGATGTGAGGGAAAAGGCACACTCAGACACTGCTGGTGGGACTGCAAATTGGTGCAACCAATCTGGAAAGCAATACGGAGATTCCTTGGAAATCTGGGAATGGAACCACAATTTGACCCAGCTATTCCACTCTTCAGTCTATACCCAAAGAACTTAAAATCAGCATACTACAGTGACATGGCCACATTAATGTTTATAGCAGCTCAATTCACAATAGCTAAACTGTGGAACCAACCTAGATGCCCTTCAATAGATGAATGGATAAAGAAACTTTGGTATGTATCCGCAATGGAATATTACTAACCATTAAAAGAGAATAAAATCATGACATTTGCAGGTAAATGGATGGAGTTGGAGAATATCATGTTAAGTGAAGCAAGCCAATCCCAAAAATCAAAAGCTGAATGTTTTTTTCTGATAAGTGGATGCTGATCCACAATGGGGAGCAAGCATGTGAAAAATGGAGGAACTTTGGATTTGGCAAAGGGGAGGGTAGAGTGGGGGGGTATGGGGGTAGGAAGATGGTGGAATGAGATGGATATCATTACACTTGGTACATGTATGACTGCACCTGTGGTGCAATGCTACATCGTGTAAAACCAGAGAAATGAAAAGTGCTGCTGTGATTGTGCACAGTGAATCAAAACGCTTTCTGCTGTCATGTATACCTAGTTAAAATAAATAAATAATTAAAAAAAAAAGATATGACCTTCTCTTTGGGGTTTACAGACACCTTCACCATCTAGCTTTACATCTGGGCCCAACAGGGTATTTTTTTTTTATTGTTGGTCGTTCAAAACATTACATAGTTCTTAATATATCATATTTCACAGTTTGATTCAAGTGGGTTATGAACTCCCATTTTTACCCCGTATACAGATTGCTGTATCACATCAGTTACACTTCCACTGATTTACATATTGCCATTCTAGTGTCTGATGTATTCTGCTGTCTATCCTATTCTCTACTATCCCCCCTCCCCTCCCCTCCCCTCCCCTCCCCTCTTCTCTCTCTACCCCCTCTACTGTAAATCATTTCTTCCACTTGTATTATTCTTCTCTTACCCCTCATTTCCTCTTATATGTAATTTTGTATAACCCTGAGGATCACCTTCCATTTCCATGCAATTTCCCTTCTCTCTCCCTTTCCCTCCCACCTCTCATCCCTGTTTAATGTTGATCTTCTTCTCAAGCTCTTCGTCCCTACCCTGTCCTTGGTTACTCCCCTTATATCAAAGAAGACATTTGGCATTTGTTTTTTAAGGATTGGCTAGCTTCACTTAGCATAATCTGCTCTAATGCCATCCATTTCCCTCCAAATTCTATGATTTTGTCATTTTTTAATGCAGAGTAATACTCCATTGTGTATAAATGCCACATTTTTTTAATCCATTCATCTATTGAAGGGCATCTAGGTTGGCTCCACAATCTTGCTATCGTGACTTGTGCTGCTATGAACATCGATGTAGCAGTGTCCCTGTAGCATGCTCTTATTAGGTCTTTAGGGAATAGACCGAGAAGGGGAATAGCTGGGTCAAATGGTGGTTCCATTCCCAGCTTTCCAAGAAATCTCCATACTGCTTTCCAAATTGGCTGCACCAATTTGCAGTCCCACCAAAAATGAACAAGTGTACCCTTTTCCCCGCATCCTCTCCAGCACTTGTTGTTGTTGGACTTCATAATGGCTGCCAATCTTACTGGAGTGAGATGGTATCTTAGGGTGGTTTTGATTTGTATTTCTCTGACTGCTAGCGATGGTGAGCATTTTTTCATGTACTTATTGATTGATTGTATGTCCTCCTCTGAGAAGTGTCTGTTCAGGTCCTTGGCCCATTTCCAACAGGGTATTTTTACAGGACTCATCATTTAAGGGTACCATCTAACGTTAGACATTTAAACATGTCTACATTGAGCCACAGATCATGAGTGTACATAAAACAGTGCCTCTTCCTTTCCCCCATCAAGTGTTAATCTTCAAGTTTTAATTTAAGGATTGACTTCATTTCTAGGTGATCAACTATATCCTTTATTATTTTTTTTAAACTTTTTTTTAAAATATTTATTTATTTATTAGTTATTGGCGGACACAACATCTTTGTTTGTATGTGGTGCTGAGGATCGAACCCCGGCCACACGCATGCCAGGCGAGCGCGCTACCGCTTGAGCCACATCCCCAGCCCTCAACTATATCCTTTAAAGATTAAAATGTGTACCCTTAATTAAGAGGCCTTGATAGAATAACTACTTCTTAATACTGCTCAATAGCCAATTGAGAGAGAAATGTGTGTGTGTGGGGGGGCTGGGCACGAAGAGGCATTTGTTATAAAATATGAGTCAATTCAGGGCTGGGGATATATAGCTCAGTTGGTAGAGTACTTGCCTCGCAAGCACAAGGCTCTGAGTTCAATCCCCAACACCGAAAAAAAAAGTCAATTCAAAATTGGTACCTATGATGGTACTACTTTGATTAAATTCTTCTTATATAGCTTAATATCTCTTATCTGGTTAGGAATTTTAGGATGATTCTGAAATATCCTTTTAACATTTATGTTTGAAATTTACCTTTTAAAGTGATCAGTGTAACTAAAAAGAACCAATAAAAAATAAAATGATCAATACCATCCAACATTTTAAAAACATTAGTACCTATAACTCTATACTGCTTCTTTCAGATCTAGGCTCTCTCATTAAACAACCAAAAAGTTTTATGCAAGTGGGCTCCAGTTTCAAATAGGTCTCAAGACCATCTCTAGGGAAATTCTGGAAATTTAAATTTAAATTCAGGAAATTTAAAACCTTTACACACATGAAAACACAAATTGACATATACCCTTCTTAAGAGAAGAGTCCTTTCCAAGACTCTGTATAAGATCTGTTCACTTTGAATGACTGACTCTATTCTAATTATTCTTTCTAGTTAGAAATTAGCACATAATGTCACACATCTGAAAGGCCTTTTTAGATAGATGAAGCATGTGCTTAAAGAATGGAGGACAAAGGGAATGGCAGGCTTGAGGAACTGCTAGGCAGTTTAATATTAGTGTGTTAAGTGTGGTGGGGTTGGGAAGGGTGACACATAGGAATCCCAAATACATACATATATATTGCTATGTGAAAGTGGCTTATCTGAAATGCTACAGTGTATGATTATAATTATATGATATTCTGGAAAAGGCAAAATTATGAAAACAGTAAGTAATCCAGTGGTTGCCAGGGGTTCAAGGAGAGAGAAGGAGGCATGGAATGTAGATGGAATATAAGGAATTTCTCAGCAGTCTGTTATGTTATTGTAATGGTAGATGTATGTCATTGTACATTTTTTCCTTTATGTTGTTTATTTATTTTTATGTGGTGCTGAGGATCAAACCCAGAGCCTCCCACGTGCTAGATGAGCACTCTACCACTGAGCCACACTCCCAGCCCCTGTCATTGTACATTTGTCTGAACACAGAATGTATAACACAAAGAAGTACTCCATTGTAAACTATGGGCTTCAGTTAATAATAAAGTACCAATATTGGTTCTTTGATTGTAACCTATATATCAAACAAGCATAAGAAGTCAACAGGGGAAACTAGACAAAGATATTTAAGGGTCATTTGAGAACTCTATACTTTCTATTTAATTTTTTTGAAAACCTAAGATTGTCTCCCAGGATAAAATCAACTGATTAAAAATTCGATGTTCTATGGTATTTTCCTATGGCCAAAATGCTCTAATGTCAAAACTGCTTGAAAAAATTGAGACTATGACTATTTCAATACTTTGTTTAGCCTCCCTCCCTGTCCCCACTTTTTTAAAGAGATAAAACACTGTAGATTATACAGATTTTAAGTGAACAAGTTGATAATTCTTTACTTATATATATACCTAAAACTATCACCCATATTAAGATGTTTCTAGCATCCCAAAAGGCTTGTGTATACTCTGTTCATCCAAGGATTACCTTCTCCAAAGGTAAGTAACCACCATTCTGATGTCTATCCCTATAAAACTGTTCTAAAGGATCATTTCAATGTCCTTGTTTGTGTCTGGCTCCTGTCATGCATCATGTCTATGATTCATCAATGCTGGCATTTAGAGAAGCAGTTCACTTTCCCAGTGTGTCCTAGTATTCAATATGTAAATACCCATCACAATTTGCCATTCCACTGCCAATGGCCATCTGAGTCACTTCCAGTTTATTATATTATATACCCAGGAGTGTAACTGCGAATATATATATATTCACAAATTATATATATTAAACTTAAGTAGATACTGCCAAACCTTTTTCCTAAGTGTTTGTAATAATGGGCTCCTTAATATTTGCAAAAGATCTTTTGTCTTACCGCCTGTCACTTTAGTTGTCAAAGCAAATTAACAGTTCCTTAACTGATAATAATTAATAACTTCAATTCATGTGTTTAATACAAAATACAACACTGAAATTTTCAGTTACCCAATCATTTTAATTAAGATGTGGAATACAACTGGGCACAGTGGCACACACCTTAATCCCAGCAGCTTTGGAGGCTGAAGCAGGAGGATTCTGAGTTCAAAGCCAGCATTAGCTACTTAGCAAGGCCCTAAGGAACTCAGTGAGACCCTGTCTCTAAATAAACTACAGAAAAGGGCTGAGGATGGGGTTCAGTGTGGTAAAGTGCCCCTGAATTTAATCCCTAGTACCAAAAGCCAAACAAACAAAAATCTGATGTGGCATACATTGTTGGTGGGAGCATAAATTGGTACGAGCACTTGGGAAAATGGTTTGGCAGTATTTACTAAATATCTAAATACCCTATACCAAGAATAATCATATGTTTCAGCTTCATTAAGACAGTTCAGGCTTATGCCTGTTGTCACAGCAAAATTATCTATAGTGTCCTACTTTCATTCTCAAAAGTGTTCTGGTTTGAACAATAATTATAACGGTCCCTAAGCAATTTCATAAGTATATGAACAACAGAAATAAGTATACTGTACCAAAAAAATTACAAAAGAATCTTAACAGTTTCATTAATAACCCCAAATGTTTATAAATAGTAGAATGAATAAGTGACAGTATATTCATACATTGAGATACTATTAGAAAGTAACAAAAATGAACAGACTACAGCTGCATGAAACAACATGGCTAGTCTCAAAATAAGACAAACATGAAATACTTCATTCTATATAATTTTGTTAGAATAACAGGTTAAAAACTGGGTAGACCCAATTTGTGATGCTAGAATTCTTAACAATAAGGAAATGAGAAGAGAACAAGAAGTGGGAGACATGATGAAAGGGCTTCTGAAATTCTGATAATGTTCTAGTTCTTAATCTGCATAGTAGTTAAATAAACCTGCTTATTTTTGTGTTAATTCATGAGATTGGACACTTAGAATTTCTGTATTTTTTTCATATATGATTTATACTCCAATAAAAACATCTACTGAATAAAAAGCTTAAAAGTAACATCTATGAAAGATTGCTGGAAATACTTGTAATTGTTATTAATTCCTCCTCTAGTATTTCTAAATTTAATCTTTGGATTTAACCAGAAGACCACTAAGCTATGATTTTAAACTCCTCTGTTAAAGTCCATCGTAAAATTGCTCTTACTTAGATGCTAGGCTATTAACCTATTCCTTTCTGTCAGTACACTTCCCTTTCTTCTTCATGTGGACCTATAAGAGAAATTTGTTGTTTTGGCTTCCATTTTGGTACTGTATGCATTTTTGTATGCTAATTTTAACTCTGATGTTACCAGATTTTTGCCTAAGCAATGATTCTTTTTACTATTAAAGACATACTTCTATTTTTGTAAGTAAAAGATTATCAAGTCACTTCATTTGGTTTTATTTAATTTTGTTAGTTTTTAATTATGTATATTCATGAAAACTGCCTCAAAACATCTGGAGAAGTTGGACTTGGTGGCACAAGCCTGTAATCCCAGCAGCTAGGGAGGCTGAGGAACAAGGATCATGAATTCAAAGCTAGCCTCAGCAAAAGTGAGGTGCTAAGCAACTCAGTGAGACTCTTTTTCTAAGTAAAATACAAAATAGGGCTGGGGATTGATTGTGGCTCAGTGGTCAGGTGCCCCTGAGTTCAAATCCCAGTACCAAAAGGAAAAAAAATCGGGGAACATGATGGGGAATAAATTTAAAAATAAAGGTTTGTCATTGTTCATACTTAGTTGCTTATTTTCAGTTATTTGATTATAGTTCAATAATAAGCTCATCAATGAAACACTCAAATATGCTTCCAAACTTATTTGTAGCCTCACTATTGTGACAGTAGAGAAACAGACTAACTAGAACAAACTTGTCAAATAATCCAACCACCACCACCACCACCACCACCACCACTACCTACTCGAGAGCTGAGTACAGTGGACCACCATGTGTGGCTCCAGCTACTCTAGAGGTTGAGGCAGGAAGATCATTTGAGCCCAGAAGTTTGAAGTCAGCCTGGGCAACAAAGGGAGACCTATCTCAACAAACAACAAAAACACAAAATCAAAAAATGGCTTCCTTTAATTCCCAAAGTATTTTTTTTTTGTTGTTGTTTTTGTTACTTTTTTCCATTATTATTCTAATATTTACTTTAAAATACTAGCATTTTTACAAAACATTGGTAAATAATAGGATACAACACTCCAATAACATTAGTTCTTACCTGATATGGACTGCTTCGTCATGTTATGCATTAAGAAACAGTAAAAAAAAAAAAAAGGTAAAAACACGTAGAATTTATTTAAATAATATTTAAGATATAAGTGACACATTCATGACAACTTTAAAAAATTAATAAAATATCAGCCTTGACTATCAATAAAAGATTGGATTTTAGGATTTCTCTATATGTGTTAAACAGTGCTGCCTCCAAAAGCATTTAGTAATGAGAAAAGGAAAGTGAGAAGTTAAGATTATTATATAACTTACAACCAATAAAGTTCAAAATGCTATATAGTTAACAAGAAAACAGGAAACTGTCATGTTCATAGTCTGATGAATGTAGGTTTTGACAGGAAATAGCAGAGTTTCTAACTATAATAATAGTAAAAATTCAAACCCTAAAAAATACTATTAAAAACCATTCCATTTATTTCACCTAGTAATTTTAAAGCGGGGAGAATCTGTAGGGATGAATTCCATACTTATCAATGATATGTAAGTATTTAGAATTTTTTCATTAGTCTCCTTTATTAATTAAGACAGGAGGTTTTTGTTTTGTTTTTGTTTTTGTGAAACAAACTGTCATAGTTCTAGAGTTTTGTAGTTTCTAAATATAGGTTCTTTATAAATAACAGAGAAATCTGTGCTGAGAAAATTTGATCACCTGGGCAAGTGTCCATATGAACAGAGGAGATAACATGTTCTATATATGTTTGCTTTCTTATAGCACATTACAGGATACTGGTAACTTGAAAAAAGGTTCACTTTTACATTCAATTTTAAATAGATACAAGTTATTCTTTTCCAATTTTAACATTTGAGGGCAATGGAATTAATACAAACACATATATAAAATACTTATAATGTGTGTATTATATATAATATATATATAAATTATATATTATTTATACATAAGTTTGTATATGGGTTAAGGATAGAACTCAAGGAACTGGAGGTATAGCTCATTGGTAGAGTGCTTGATTGACAAGTAGAAGGCCCTGGATTCAATCCCCAGCACTGCAAAAAATGAGGATCAAACTCAAAGCCTTGAGTGTGCAGTCAAGCACTCTGCCACTAAGCTAAATTCCCAACCCCAATATTAAAACTTACATTTTTAGAAGCAGTGAAAAATATGTACTAGTATATGTATTAGTAAGTAAAAAAGGAAGAAAGGAAAATTTGGAATTGAAACTTATACTGTATACTTATTATATTTATATGATACTTCGCAGTTAAAAGTGCTTCCATGCATATTTTTTCAAGTTAAAAATTTTTCCCCTGTGTGTGATTGGAGGTTGCACTGTGCAGACAACTACCACGTTCTGAGATTCAAAAGAATAAGAGGAAGAACTGCATTGGGTATTTTGAAAGACAATCAATCCACAACAAAGTGGAAAAAAGTCATCCACACACTAAAAAAACCCCTAACCAAATGAACTTTGATCACTACTAGACAAGCTTTAAACCATTGAAGTGAGTCATGTGATACCAAGTGAACTGCAAAACAGTTGCAGTAAGTTTCCAAGACTGAGTCATATCAGATTATAAAGATCCTACTTGTACACTTGCGTTTGTATAATCAACCTTTGTAAAACACAGAGCTTTGGCTTTTTAAGTTAAATGAAACATTTTTGTAAATTGATGCACAAGATAAAAAATTAAAATAACTATACTTTATACTTTATATGAGAAGGTGGACAAAGTCCAATAATCATGTAAATATTTATTTCTAAGTTCTAGAGGCTTTACTCCCTTTCTCCTCCCAGTCTGGCCAGTAATTTTGTTAAGATTCCTTACAAAATACCTTTAATATAAAGTTTCCTCAAAATTTAAAATAAATGTAAATGGAAAATGATAACTAAATTTTTCATAATTATTAGCTTTTTAAAAACTGAACTGTAAACATGACAAAGACTAAAACTAGCAATAAGCATGCAAACCAAAAGATTTCCAGAGAATCAGAACAGGAAACCAATAAAAGTGATCATCTGGAGGTCATGACTTCTCCATTGCTGCAAGTCAAAAATTAGAATAAATTAAAATGTTCAAAAATAATATTGAATACCTAAATAGGTTAAAGTAAAAAACATTTTCAGCATTATCAAAATATTAAAAAGGGGCATTTAAAATTTAAAAACTTAATATGGGATTTTTATGTAAGATGTATAAATGCAAAAGCAATGAAAAAATATGTACCTACTTTAATAAGTGGAAAAGGTGGAAAGATTGGAATTAAAGAAACTTATATACACCTGTTACTAGAGCAGGAGAGAAGGGGTTATTTACAGAGAATTCTTTGTCTTTCTACAGTGCCTATTTAGATCTACCCAGTATTCTGGGCAAATGAAATGAAACTGCCACTGAATGTCTTCTTCCTGGCAGCTGACACATCTTGATAAAATTGAAACCATTAACATTATTTAGATGGCACTCTAATGTCAATGGTGATGAGGCTAGGAATATATGAGGTTCTATGTAAATTTATGACCAATTACAGGAAATAAATCACTTCACACTTGTTTCACTCTGAACTTTTAAAGCTACATCAAAGTACCACGTAGATTTCATTTGATTTAACCTTTAGCTGAAACACTTCAAAAACTCAAACAGTTAGCAAATACCCCCACAAAAAGGAAGTATTTCTTTTCTATGTGGATTAACTTGTTAAGAGGAATAATTGTTTTCCAAAGCTATATAATGGGTTTTTATCAGTCTATTCAATCACTTAACCACATCTTCACTAAGTTCTTAGGTGACAACTACTATATTAGATGCTGGAAAGACAAACAAAATAACGGCAAGACCCCTGCCCTCAGTGAGTTAAATATCTGGAGGGAAAGACAGAAGGGAAACAGCTAGTTCCATGGGGGCATATTAAGTGTTGAGTAATCCCACAAGAGAAGCAATGCACTGCTTAGAGGAGAGAATTCTTAGAGAATATGTAAGATGCTGCTACTTGAATTAAATTGTAAAGGATAAGCAGGGAGGGAATATCCAGGCACAGGTGGCATGTGGAAAAGTCCTGAGACCCAAGAACATACTAAAAAAATGCTGGGAAACTGCAAGTGGTTTGGTGTGGCTGGGCTATAGGTCTCAAGCGGAGAGATCAAACTTAAGAAAAGCAGGGCCTAAACTATGAAGATCTACTGTTATGCTCAAGAATTAGAACTTTATCATGAAGGTTATGGAGGAGCTACTAAAGTAGGGAGTAGTGCCATTAGACTTATCTAATTATTTGTAATACTACATTTATAACATGTGTTTTGTGGTATAGTTGGCATTGATTTAGGGCTGGGATGCAGCTCAGTGCTAGAGTAAATACCTAGCACATGCAAAGTTCTAAGGTTTGATCCCCAGCATCACACATACATACACACATATACTTACACCTTATTATGTCCCAGGCACTGTTATAAGTGCTTTTCCAGTATTTATATATTTAATCCCATTAATAACTCCCATGAAATAACTGAGGTACAAAAAGGTTAACTAATCTGCGCACAATAATATAGCTAGAAAGTGCTGATACTAGGTGTTTAATACGTATCAGGCACTGTCCCAAGGTCCCATCTGGACCTTGTACTATCTGGACAGACATAAACTACCAGAACATTTACAAAAAACTAGAATGTGGGCTGGTAAACAAAGTTAACAGAAAATTAAGTTCTATATGTGTAACTTAAAATGCTATATTACAACCGCTAAGTACCATGGTGTCATTTAGTGGCTCAAGAACAGTGATCTTAAATATTTTAGGCATCAGAATGTCCAAGAAACTTGAGAAAATTATGAACTAATTCCTAAAAGGATGCATATTTTATACATGAAATATTTGTAACACTTTAATAGATCCCACCCATGGGCCCCTCCCAGGTTAGAAACTCTCCAGAAGACAAAGACTATAAATTTTAAAAATGTCTTTATTGAGATATAACTAACATTCCATACAATCTACCTATTTAGAATGTATAACTAAACGGTTTTTAGTATTTTCATAGAATTGTGCCACCATCACCAGAATCAATCTTGGGTTATTTTTATTACCCAAAAAGAAACTACACATCTCTTGGCTGTCATCCCCTCATTTTCCCACCTCCTTCTGGATCCTAGGTAACCACTAATTTTTATTTTGTCTTTACAGATTTCCCTATTCTGGACATTTTGTACAAATGTTATCCTACATTATACGGCCCTTTGTGAGTGATTTCTTGCACTTATCATATATGCTGTAGCATGTAACAATACTTCATTTTTTTAATGCATAATGATATTCCATCATATGGATATACTACATTTTATTTATTCATTTGTCAAAGAGTGATATTTGGATTGTTTTTCACATTTTGGTTATTATGAATAATGTTGCTATGAATATTTATGCATAAGTTTTAGCGTGGACATGATTTAATTTCTTGTGGGTATACCTAGGAGTGGAATTGCTGGGCTATATGGTAACCATATATTTAATAACATGAGGAACCGCCACCCTGGTTTTCCAAAGTATCTACCATTTTAAATTCCTACCAGCTGTGTATAAGATTTAGAATTCTCAATATGCTTGCCAACACTTCTCATCTATTTGGTAATAAGTCATCTGAGGAAGTGTGGAGTGGCATCTCATTGTGGTTTTGATTTACATTTCCCAAGGGTTAATGATGATGTTGTGCTTACTTGCCATTTCTTTGAGTATTTTGGAAAAGAGTCGGTGGGCTGGGGTTGTGACTCAGTGGTAGAGTGCTTGCCTGGCATGTGTGAGGCTCTGGGTTTGATCCTCAACACCACGTATAAACAAACAAATAAACAAACAAACCATTGACAACAACAACAAAATATTACGCCCCCCCCCCAGTCATTGAGATCCTTTGCCCATTTAATAATGGGGTTAATTATTCTTTCAAATTGCAGGGTTCTTTTTGTTTTCAGTACTTGGAATTGAACCAAGGGGTGCTTTACTTCTAAACTACATCCCTTGCTCTTTTAATTTATTTTGAGACAGGATCTCACTAAGTTGCTGAGCTGACCATAAACTTAAAATCCTCCTGCCTCAGCCTCCCAAGTTGCTGGGATTACAGGTATGTGCTACCACACCTGGTTCCCTTGTATTTGAACTTCAAGAGTTTAAAACAACATACTCTAGACACAAGTCCTTTGTAAGATAAATGTTTATGTTTTCTATCATTATTATTATTATTTTTGGTACTGGAGACTGAACCAGGACACTTAACCACTCAGGAACATCCCAGGTCCTTTTAATTTTTTTAAATTTTGAGACAGAGTCTTGGCTAAGTTGCTCAGGGCCTCACTAATTTGCTGAGGTTGGTCTTGAACTCGCAATCCTCCTGCCTCAACCTCCCAAGTCGATGGGATTATAGGCATGTGCCACCACATCTGACTAAATGTTCAAATCTTTACCTTCAATTCTATAGGTTGTCTTTTTACTTTCTCAATGGTGTTCTTCAAAGCATAACATTTTTACATTTTGGTGATAATTTAGTTTCTCGATTTTCTTATATATTTCTGTGCATCTGGTGTCAAAAATAACAATAAGAATTTTTAAATGTTTCATTTCCTTGTCCTATTAAAACAAAGGCTTAATTTAGAAAGTCAAGTATTTTATCATAGTGCTTTCCCAGAAGAAAGTCTGAAAATTATTCTAGTCAATAAACTAAGCTGCTGTGGTTTAAAAAAATATAACAATGGAAGATATCTAAAAATCAAAAGTCGGGGCTGGGGTTGTGGCTCAGTGGTAAGAGTGCTTGCCTAGCATTTGTGGGGCACTGGGTTCGATCCTCAGCACTGCATAAAAATAAATACATAAAAAAAATAAAAATAAAAAGTCAAAATTTGATAAGGTAAGTGTATTTAGAAAATACAAATAACTCTAAGAAATCAATTATAAAAAGACAACCCAATTTAAAAAATAACCCTATTTAAAGATGGGCAAAGGATCTAAACAGACATTTTCCTAAAGAAGATATAAATGGCCAGCAGACATATGAAAAGATACTCAACATCATTAGTCATTAGAGGAATGCATATTAACACCACAATGAGATGTTCCTTCAAACTTACTAGGATACTACCCTCAAAAGATAAACAACAAATGTTAGTAAGGATGTGGAGAAATCAGAAGCCTCATATCCAGCTGAAGGAACATAATATGATACAATGGCTTTGGAAAACCAAATGGCAGTTCCTCAAATGCTTCAAAGAAGACTTATCATATGACCCAACAATTCTACTATTAAGAATATACTCAGATAAATGAAAGCACGTTCATATAGTAGTCTGTACATGAATGCTTAAGTAGCATTGTTTATGATAGCCCAAAAGTGGGATAATGAAAGGCTTGACAGCTAGTGAATGGATGAAATGTGACATATTCATAATTTGGAATATTATTAAGGGAACAAAAAATAACAAAGTACAGACACATGTTACCATACGGACAAACCTTGAAAACCTTATGCTAAGTAGATGAATCCAGTCACAGAAGACCACAAATTGTGATTCCCTTCATACTGGATTTCCAGGGTAGAAAAATAAGTAGAGACAGTGAACAGATTAGTGATTGCCTAAGACGTAGGAGGACTTGAAGACCATAGGCAGTGACTGCTAAGGATTTCATTTTGGACTGATAAAAAATGTTTTCAGAACTGATTGTGATAATGACCGCATAACTGTTCATATACTAAAAACCACTGAAATGTAAACTTTAAATGGGTGAATTCTACCAAATGTGACTCTCTCAGTAAAACAGTTATTTATAAAATTAGCCATTTTGTATGTATGTCTCCAATGGAGATGTGGCCAGTTTAAAAATAAGTAATTTGCTATTCAGAAAATGCAGAAATAATTTTTAAGTGATAAAAAATATTCACTAACAATGTAAATCTTCTACATCATTTTTTCTCTTCAACATAAAAGAAATTGTGACTACCTCCTATAGTGTAATTTTTAAAAATATTTATTTATTTATTTATTTATTAAAGAGAGAGAGTGAGAGAGAGAGAATTTTCAACACTTATCTTTTAGTTCTCGGCGGACACAACATCTTTGTTGGTATGTGGTGCTGAGGATCGAACCCGGGCCGCACGCATGCCAGGCAAGCGCGCTACCGCTTGAGCCACATCCCCAGCCCCCCCAAAATATTTATTTTTAAAATAAATATTTGACACAATATTTATTGTTGTAGTTGGACACAACACCTTTATTTTATTGTTTTTATGTGGTGCTGAGGATCGAACCTAGGGCCTTGCATGTGCTAGGTGAGCACTCTACTGCTGAGCCACAACCCCAGCCCCTATAGTGTAATTTTAAATAGGCAGAAAAACGTTTGCAATAAAAGTTTAATATTTTATATACTGTTAATAACAAAAATACAATATTCAAAATATAATTTTTGCTTATGAAAGTACAAAATAATAAATAGCTAATTTAAAAGATTAGACTTTTCAAATAACAATGCCATACTGGTATGTACGTGGTAAGTCATGTACTTGTCAAGTACATTATGGCTGCTAATCACTTCGTACATGTATATAACTGGTATGCAAAGCATTTTGTGGTAATGTTAAATTTTGTTTATACTAATTATTTATTCCTTTCTAAAAAATTGAATACTTTAAAGTACTAAATAAAAGGAGATAAATTAATTTGTAGTAGTCATTTTCCCAGAAACTTTAACTCCTGATAGAAAGTAATTTTAAAAGCATATTATACACATATATTATCACACACCCACACTATTTTGTCATTGAACACAAAATAAGCTTTCAGAGAAGGTTTTAGTATCCCTTTCTTCCTTATCCTGAGGTGCTTACAGGCTGCTCAGTTAAGATTGGGCACTTGCAAACCACATGACCTCATAAATGCTATCTTATCATATCACAGGTTCCTTAGACTGACCACAACAACTTAAATCAGACAGGCAGAAAGCAGCACAAAGTCTTTGACACATACTATTGGTATGACATTTTCAGCTATCCAACTTGTGGGAAGAGAAAATCTGATTATCTCATGTCCAACTGCAATTGTGAGATATAGTTCATGAAAAGCACATGATTTGCTACACTAAAGATTTCAACCAGAGTTTAAAATTTTTAGTTTCTGTAAATCTGAACTACTTATTACTTTTTAAAAATCAATTCTCTTTTAACTGACACTGAGCAAATTAGTGGAGCTCATTTTCAAATGTTCCAAGTTTAAAAAACTGTCAATATTATGCCATTGTTTCTTTCAAAAACTAGCATTTAAAAATCGAATTATTTGATCTAAAGGAAGATGGAAGAAATATAAAAAGTGAATACTCAAGTCTTGAAACCTGAGTACCTGAATAAGATCACAAGATTCTAAAACTACTGTAGCTCATTTTAGCATGCCCTATCAAGTTGAATGCAATCTTAAGCACAGCTTGTTAGTGTCATTCTAAATGTTGACAAATAAGCCCAGCAAAGTGGTACACACTTTTACCCCAGCTACTCAGAAGGCTGAGATGGGAGAACTGCAATTTCAAGAGCAAGACCCTGCCTGGAGACAAAAAAATAAAGAAAAGGGCTGAGGATATAGCTTAGGTAGAACACATGATGTGCAAGAACCAGTATGTATGTGATTTTATGTATATCTCAGCTTTAGATATTGTTGTAGTTCAGATCTTAAGTTTCCTCCACAGATCCATGAACTAAATAGGGAGATGGTAGAAACTTTAAGAGATGGGGCCTAGTAGATGGTCTAGATGGGAGTTCTTTAGATCATTGGGAGTCTCCTGGAAAGGGACTGTGGGACCCAGACACCTCCCCACTCATTTGTTTCCAAGCCATGAGGTAAGCAGTTTGTTCCACAACATGTTCCCACCATGATATGCTGCCTTGGCACAGGCCCAAAAGCAAGAGGGCCATTCAATCAAGGACAGAAATCTCCAAAATTGTTAGCCCTCCAAAACCTTTCTTATATTTACTATCTCAGACATTTTGTTATAGTTTTAGAAAATTAATACAAGTAGTGCATTCCAGACATAAAAAACTGTAAATAGGGGCTGAGGCTCAGTGGTAAAGTGCTTGCCTTGCATGTGTGAGGTACTGGGTTCCTTAGCACCACATAAAAATAAATAAAGATACTGTGTGTTCATCTACAACTGAATAAATATCTTTTAAAAATTGTAAATAGTACAATAGTTAAAAATGCATTTAAAAAATATAAATGGAAATTTTAAGGTCTATAAAGACTACTGAATATTTAAGTGAAGGGTCTTAAAGTAATTTAAAGAGTACAAATAGAATCTTTCATTATCTACATGGCACTTTGGGGGCACCAAAAAGAACTACTTATCTGCCCTCAGGCTTGTGTGAACTCCTGCATGATTCTTTATATTGTTCTAATTCAAGAAATGACAAATTTAATAATTATGGGAATAATTTCTTTTTATTAAGAAGTAGCCATTCGGGGCTGGGGTTGTGGCTCAGCAGTAGAGAGTTTGCCTAGCAGGTGCAAGGCCCTGGGTTCAATCCTCAGCACCACATAAAAATAAATAAATAAAATAAAGGTATTGTGTCCAACTACAACTAAAAAATAAATATTAAAAAAAGAAGTGACTATTCTAGGAAAACTGACACTTTCTATTGCAAAAACATATGTGAATGTCTAAGCCTGTGTTGACATTTTCGTTAAACATTAAAATTTTAAAAATTAAAACTTCAACCATCAGTAGTCATCAGTACAAATAAAAACCACTGTTTTCAAAATTTTTTTTCTGCCTCTGAATTACACTGCTGCAGTCAATGCAGTTTGTGGGTAAGAATGTTAATTCTATTCTTGGGATCACTCTGTAATCTAAACATCATACCTGGAGTTTTGCAATATACAAAGAAAATGAAGACTGATAGAAACAGGCAATATAGAGTAGGCACACAGTTAAAAAAGTAAAAATAAATCGATAGCATTATTCAGTATAAAATAAAGAAAAAAATAAACTATCATTGACCACAGAATCAAATGATCATGTTCTTTTCTATTTTTAATATTTTAGTTTTAATTCCTAGATGAAGATTAGTGTTTACTGAGTCTTTTAAAAACATTAAAAATATTTTCAAGTTCCAACGATTTTATTAATTACTTTTAAATTGACAAATAAATACAAGGGTAAAGGGTACATTGTCTTTTTTTTGTGGGGGCGGCAGGTTACCGGGGATTGAACTCAGGGGCACTTGACCACTGAGCCACATCCCCAGCCCTATTTTGTATTTTATTTAGAGACAGGGTCTCACTGAGTTGCTTAGTGCCTTCTTTTGCTGAGGCTGGCTTTGAACTTGGGATCTTCTTGCCTCAGCCTCTCAAGCTGCTGGGATTATAGGCATGCGCCACCACGCCCACCTGTACATGTCTTTTGATTATCTTAAAGTCCTTTATTTCAAAATACCATTTTAATAATGATATTAATATAAACATTATAAAAACTATATTATGAGTATTTATGACATTAAAAGTACTTTTTGTAGATATTTAATTAAACCTATAGATTAGGTGTAATCAAATGGAGTTACCAGAATTTTAAAAACTTGAGTGTTTATGTAAACATTTTCTGAGACAAATTTCAGTTAAGGCTTTGTTTGGATTTTCTTTATTTACTCAAGTTCCTAATTGCCTACTTAGCTGGCAGAAATAATCAAACAAGATTCCTGAGACATATGATGATTAAACTTAAAAAACGGTTTCCTCAACAAAGGAGACAAGGTGGTTGAAGACCTTCTGGGTACTGAAAACTAATGAAATGACCATTCCTATAAAGAAAGTTGTTTTTATCTACCTAGGTTGTATGTTGCTTATAGCATACTATAGTAGTCAATGAGAAATTGGATCATTCCTTCTCTCAAATTCTTACATCAATCAATCTCTGATAAATGGTTTTCAGGTTTCTTATTTAGAAAACAAAAATTCAGCCTATACAAAAAGAACTTTCTGGGTCTGGGCTTGTGGTTCAGTGATAGAGCACCTGCCTAGCATATGTGAGGCACTGGGTTTGATCCTCAGTACCACATAAAAATAAAATAAAACAAAATAAAGGCATTTGTCCATGTCAACTTAAAAAAAATTTTTTTAAAAAAGGACTTTCTGTTCTAGATGTTGATGGTGTCATCTGATTCTGGAGAGATATCTGTGAATCTAGGACCCTGCCCTGCACCTAGAAGCTCCCTGTTCCTGCTGCTGGAAGGAGTAGGGATGGTCTCCATGCCATCTTGCAGGTAGATAAGCAGCAGAGCCATCCACCTTAACCACCAGATGGCATGTATCCTCCCTCTGTGAGTCTGTACTAGTCGTTGACATCTCCTGTGTACTCAATGGTTCCTTTAAGCACAAGGAGGAAGAGCAAGTCAAACCTTTTCAGGATTCCACTGGCTTCCAGGCCATCCTGAAATGTCACCCAGATGTCTGGTTGATACATCTGGAAAGGTCCAAGATGCTCTCCTTTTTCTTCTTCTTTTTGTCTGCCATCTTGCTATGACCCAAAGCCAGAAATAAAGTTTATTGTTCAGAAGGATCAGGGACATTTAAAATCTAATTACAATAACTGCAGAAATGCTTTCTTCTTTTTTAAAAAGATATTTATTTTTAGTTGTAGTTGGACACAATACCTTTATTTCACTTATTTATTTTTATGTGGTGCTGAGGATCAAACCCAGGGTCTCGCATGTACGAGGCAAGCACTCTACCAATGAGCCACAACCCCAGCCCCAGAAATGGTTTCTTCTTAAAAAAGTTTCCTCCTGTGATTCCTTTACCTCCACTTTCTTTGGTTTTCCTCCAACCTCAGTGATAATTTTGGTCTCCTTTGCTTGTTCTCTTTAGGTTAGGAGTGCCTCAGAACTTGGTCCTGAAACCCCTTTATAAAAATGCCTTTCCTACTCCAAAGACGATGACGACAACAACGATGACTACTACATCTTTTGAGATAACCGCTAAAGTTGTTTAATCTTAATTAGTAATCTTAATTTTTTAAAGAAGAATAACCAGCATATCAACAGTATAAGGAAGCATATACATTGCAGTGACATTATAAATTCACATAATTTTTTTGGAAAGCCATATCCACAGCCTGATATTCTCATTTAAATGTTTCAGAGAATCTCAACCTTAACATAAGCAAAACAGAACTCATCTAACTTTTCTAACATCATTCAAAATGACACTAACCCCCTACACCTACTAGAAGAAAAGGTAGGCCCAACTCTCCACCAAGTCAGCTTAGGAACCAGCTTCCTCAGTAAGACTCCTGAAGTGCAAGAAGTAAAATCAAGAATCAGTAAATGGGATGTTACTAAAAAGCTTCTTAACAGCCAAGGAAACAATCAAGAATATGAAGAGAGAGTCTACAGAATGGGAGAAAAGCTTTACCATTTGCTCAGACAGAGCATTAGTTTCCTAGAAATATGAAGAACTCAAAAAGCTTAACACCAAAAACCAAATAACTCAATCAATAAACGGTCAAAGGAACTCAACAGACACTTCACAGAAGAAGAAATATGGTCAGTCAACAAATATGAGAAAACATTCAGTATCTATAGCAATTAGAGCAATGCAAATTAAAACTACACTGAGATTCCATTTTACCCAGTCAGAATGATAATTATCAAGAATACAAGTAACAATAAATGTTGACAAGGATGTGGGGGGAAAAGGTTCACTTATACATTGCTGGTGGGACTGCAAATTGGTGCAACCAATCTGGAAACCAGTAGGGGGATTCCTTAGAAAACCTGGAATGAAACCACCATTTGACCCAGCTATTCCACTCCTCAGTCTATACCCAAAGGACTTAAAATCAGCATACTACAGGGACACAGCCACATCAATGTTTACAGCAGCTCAATCCATAATAGCTAAGCTGTGGAACCACCCAGGTACCTTACAACAGACAAATGGATTAAAAAAATTGTGGTTAAAAAGAATGAAATTATGGCCTTTGTGGGTAAATGAATGGAACTAGAAAATGTCATGCTAAGTGAAATAAGCCAGTCCCCCCAAACCAAAGGCTGAATGTTCTCTCTGATATGTGGATGCTAACCCACAACAAGGGAGGGTAGGGAGGGGAAGATGAGACGTATACTGGATTAGATAAAGGGGAATGAAGGGAAGGAAGTGATGGGAATAGGAAAGACAGTAGAATGAATCGAACACAACTTTCCTGTCTTTGTATACAATCAGTTTAACTCCACATTGTGTACAACACAAGAATGGGATCCTAATTAGAATATTCTATGTATGTACAATATGTCTAAATACATTCTACCGTCATGTATATAGAAAAAAGAACAAATAGAGCTGGAGTTGTAGTTCAGTGGTAGATCACTTGCCTAGCTTGTATGAGGCACTGGGTTTGATTCTCAGCACCACATATAAATAAATTTTAAAAAGGTTCATTTGACCAAAAAAGAAAAAGAAAAAAAAGGCACCAAACAACCATTCACTTATGTGTTCAAGTCAAAATATCTGAAGTCATGAAGTCATCAATTGCTTTCTCTTATGAAGGAAACATACTTTTACTACATGAACATTCTAATATTTCCACTTCTCCAGTCTTTCTAAGCCACCTTCGCTATTATCTGGACTAATGTAATGATTCTTAGTGAATTTCCCTGTTTCAATTATTTCTTTTTTACAATCAGTTCACCATAAAGCAGGCAAAGTAAAGAGATCACTTCCTTCTTAAAACCATCTGAAGGCTAGCCATTCATTATACTAGGAATAAAACAAATACATATACTGACTTACAAAGCATTTTATGTGATCTGATCCCACCAAACTCTCTTATTTTATACCGCTTTTTTACCCTCCACTATACTCTTGTCACACTAGTGTGGTTTTTCAGAAAGCCCATTTCATTTTTTTCTAGGGTCTTCATGCTAGTTGCTTCTTCTGTCTGAAATATTCTTCCCACTGATTTTTGTACATCAGAAGTTTCTTAACATTCCTATTTTATGTCACCTTATCTGCAAAGTATTTCACAAACATCATTTATTCATTAAAAACATTTTCATGAAGTTCCTATTACATGTCAAACTTGTTCTGGATGCTGGGGGTGGGGAGGTATCCAGTCATAGTAATCAGGGAAATGGAAGTTAAAAGTATAATGAAAAACCTTTTCACAGTCACTGGGAATGGCTAAAATTAAAAAGAGTGACAATTTCATATGCAGATCAGGATGTAGAACAGGAAGAATTTTCTTTACTGCTCATGAGATGTAAATGTGCATAACTATTTGCAGCAAAGTTCTTAATAGACCTAACTGGAAATAATCCAAATATTCATCAATAGAATAAACTACTTATATAAAGGAAAATTATACAGCAATGAAAAGGAACAACCTACAGCTACATAAAATAATGTAGTAAAATCTCACAATGTTGAGCAAAAGAATACATAACCCAAGAAGCCATTTATATAAAGTTCAAAAACAAATTATTATATTAGAAATTCTAGATCATATTTATCTTTGAGGAGGGAGAGTGAGAAGTCCTTGGAAGAAAGTATTAATGGGATTCTGGGGTCTATTTCTCAGGAATGGTATAATTACTTTGTGATAATTTATTGAGCTATAAACTTGGGACTTGGGCACTTTTCTATATTATTTCTCTATCCGGAAGTTTTAAAATAAAATTTATGTTATTTAAATACCTCAGTTTTTATAATTTTAAATCAATTATGTTAAACAATATTAAAGATAATAACCAGAAAGCTCAAGCTCAGTCTCCTTTATGAAGAAACAATATATAAAAAAAGCATTTAATATTAGTATCAGAAAGAGTTTGGCTCTTTTAGTAGGTCTGTTTTTATCATATAGATACTCTGAAATGTTTATGTGACCAGAATTTCCCTTATGTGTTGACTACTAAAAATCTTAAAGCCAAGTTTGAGGCCCATTTACAGGAAATACACAGATATGCATTTTTATATTAGTCTTATTCATGTTTCCATATTTTATATATACAGTAGTTTTCTTTCTTTTTTCTCAAATTGTGGTTTGCTATTGTATAATATTTGTAAATTTTCTTAATCCCATCTGGAACAAGGAAGGGTACTGATGAATAAAAATAATTTAAAGTCGGGGCTGGGGATGTGGCTCAAGTGGTAGCTCGCTCGCCTGGCATGCGTGCGGCCCGGGTTCGATCCTCAGCACCACATACCAACAAAGATGTTGTGTCCGCCGAGAACTAAAAAATAAATATTAAAAATTCTCTCTCTCTCTCTCTCACTCTCTCTCCTTTCTCACTCTCTCTCCTTTCTCACTCTCTCTTTTAAAAAAAATAATTTAAAGTGATTTTTCTTTCTTTTAAAAAATGTATATAGGTTGTTTGGTTTTACTTTATTCTAGTTGAATATGTTTGTGATCTAACTGAACATCCTGGTCCTGAATTCTAGCTTTGGCAACTTACTACTAAGTTATGTGACCCTGGACAAGTTATTTAATCTCTCTAAGCCTATCAAATGGGATGAATATTAATTTAACAGAATATTTACAAAGATTAAAATAATTATCCAAAGGTTCTGCAATATCTCTTTTAGCAGCTACAACACAGAAAGCTTAATAAAAATACAGAAAATTTGCTCTACACAGAAAATATACTAATCAAACGGAACTAGAATTGCTTTTGTAAAATGGTAAGAACATAAAGTACATTAAGATTATTTTATTTAGACATCATTATGTTCAAAAAACCTGAGGAATAGTCTACTTTTTGTATAAGTGAACCATCCTTAGTGTGTAATTCCTAGAACATCCACCAGAACTACAACCATCACACTACTATTAGGAAAAAGTAAAAATATATCTGTATTCCAAAAACATTTTTGAATCAGTTGGCTAATATGCATTTTCCCATAAAACAATACTGTAAATGATAGCAAGGCTCAAAAAGACCCAGGGAAGTCTAGTTAGCTGACAATTTGATTGAATCATAAGATTGATTTCCCAGATGTCTGTATCTAAATGAGTCCTGAGTACATTTCCTTTGTCTTCTAAACCAGAATATTTTCAACCTTCTTCTACCTCCTTTTCCTGGCATTTACAAAATATATCATTTGTTTTTGGTGGTCAGCAACTGTTAAGAAGATACTCCTGTGTTGCAAAAGGAGGTGGTTATTACTTCTCAGAACTTGTAATTTTGTTTCACGTTTCTGATTTAAACCTTCAAGATGATCAATTTGCCTGACAAATTTAATTTTTCAAAAACCGTCCCAGATGTTGTTACCATCTTATCCTGTTATATTTCTAACGAGGCTACATAGCATATGGTGGTTGGGCTTGGAGTGTGTGGACTTAAGTATATGTATAAGTTATATGTAACCTGAACTAAAAAAAAATCCCACCTCTTTACTGACTAGTGCATGACTGTGGGGAGTTACTTTATTCCCCAGACCCATGTTTTATCGCATGTAAAACATGAATGACAATGATGTTACCTTCTTCATAGGACTACTGTGAGGACTTAAATAAACAATAGCAAGTATAACAGTACAAAGTCTGGCACAGAACAATAAATGATAGTCACTACACTGCAATTCTTCTCATAACGAGTGGCAATTTATTTGTATGCCTATTTCCACTGCAGACTATGAGACCTTTAAGAGTGTAAACTGTATTTTCAGTTATAAACTCAATGTCTAGTGCATAGCAGGTACTCTGATGATAGGTAGGAGGATGGGATAGGAAAAAGCACTTCGATAGCCAGGTTCTTGTCTATGAGGACAAGGGGTAAGAAGTTCAGTAAGATTTAACCCCAGCTCTTGTTAGGTCTATGCAAACAAGGGTTTCCACATAATGGCTTCTCTGAAGGCAATGGCAATGTGTAAAAGGCTCTAACTTTAAAAATTCCTATGGAAAATAAGTAAAAAATAAGAAGCAAAACTAATCAGGTAATAAAGGATTACAAGGGGTTGGGAGTGAGAGAAGGCTCTAGAATGGATCACAGTAAGTTGCAGGAAGTACAGATAAACCTCCCTTTGCAATGCCAACAGAAAGAGACAGTTAGTTCTTGTGGCTAGGTCAACTGCAGCACTCATTTTGAATATATGAAAAATTCATTTGTAAGGGGGGGGGAACAACACAGTTAAAATACTGTTAGTAAGTACCTTCTTCAGATTTTAGAAACTGATGACAAGTTTTTTAATCTAATGTTTCTGTAAGCAGTATAGAAAAGAACAAGCCAGGACTGGGATTGTGGATCAATGGTAGAGCGCTTGCCTAGCATGGGTGAAGCACTGGATGTGATTCTCATCACTACATACAAATAAATAAATTAACTAAATAAAGGTTCACCAACAACTAATAAAAATATTTTTAAAAAAGAACAAGCCAAATTAAATTAAATCCTGATTCTACCATTTCTTGCTCATATAATGTCTAGCAAGATAATGATTTTGAGTTTCAGTTTCCACACACATGCAAATGAGGACCACTTTCAGATGGGATTATTAAGAGGGTTAGGAATAATAACTACAAAGTGTCTGACACAATATTATGCTCATAGTAGGTAGTCTATAAATAATAATTATTTTATAGAATAACAATGTATTCAGCTACTCATAAAAATAACCTACTTCATTATTTCATCCAGCTGACTATGCTAAAGGGTCATAGTTGTCTTCAGGAAGATGAAAGTGTAAAGTTTTTATCAACATTTTCTTCAATATTTAGAGAAATTTTAAAAAATCAGTGAACAAAGTGACTATTAACAGTCAAATTCTCAAAATACAATTATTGATATTTTGCAGTAAATTTTCATATTGAAAGCCAATGATTAGGGAAAATTCTAATATACAAATGTTAAATTGAAGAAATTAGACTGACTTTGGTTATCTTTTTTTAAACTGTGAAGTGCTCTATCAAACAATGAAAATAGTGGAATAAAAAAGAGGTACTGTATTTAATCACTTTTCTTTTGGGACTAGGGATCAAACCAGAATCTTGCAAATGCTAGGCAAGTGCTCTAACACTGAGCTACATCACCAGCCCTGTATTTAACCACTTCAAAAGAGCTGATCCAACAATAAAATAGCAATTACAATAGTAATTTTTGTAGAAAGCCTACACAATCAATACTTGGTTTATATTTTTCACTTGTTGTCATTTATGTCTTCAGTGATAAAACTTTTAAACAGGTGAAAAATAAAATATGCTCAGAAAATATCATTATTTTTCATTTAAAAGAACTTCCAAGTGAATACCCACAATGGTTTCATATTACCTTTTCTAGCTTTAAAGAATTACCACAATCTGGTTCTGCTTAGTTTACTCTTCCTTCCTATGCCTTAGTCCAACTTAGTCAATTTATCCTTTAGTTGAATCTCACCCACTCTAAACTCCCAACTTTGTTCTCATGCTTACCTCTGAACTCTTATATGTGTGGTCCCTAGCGGTACTGTACTATTCGCATCTCTCTCCCATGACTTCTGACTAGGGCCTGCGTAAGCCCAGGACTTTGGCTATTCTGAACCATGAAGTTATTAGCATCTTATCACAAATTGTTATCTTTAATTTGCATGATTTAGTTCTCCTCCTCCTCCTCTTTTTTTTTTTTGGGGGGGTATTGGGGCTTGAACCCAGAAGTGCTTTACCACTGAGCTATATCCCCCGTTCCTTTTTCTTTTTTTTTTTTTTTTTTAATTTTGAGATAGGATCTTGCTAAACTGCCAAGAGTCTTATTTAGTTACCAAGGCTGGTCTCAAATTTGCAATCCTTTTTCCTCAGCCTCTGCCGTTGCTGGAATTACAGGTGTGCACCACTGGAGCCCAGCACCATCTGACTCTTTAACAGAAGAAAATTCTATTGTGTTTAGTTTTCATGTTTGTATAAGAAAAGAAACTGCTTTCACAAGTGCCACATTAAAAAAAATACTATTATTTTTAGTCAGGTCATATAATAAGCAAAATTAAAGTTTGTTGACTGATTTTTTTTAGCTAGTTTTAGAATAAAACTAATCTTGATGTAATTTTTAATTAATCAATCAGCCAATCTTGATGTAATTTTTTCTAAAAGTTCAACAACATTAATGATTCCTTATTACTAGACCTCAAAAATTTAAATGGGAGATTGTTTATTTTAGTCACAATTTTCTTTGAGAATACCTTTCAAACACAAGGAATAATTTGTAGGGTTTTCAAAAGAATAAGGATTTCTAGAATATGCTTATTTTTTTGTAACTGTTTTCTTTCATACATGCTATAGATAAAAAGATTATAAAAATGCACACAATAAGGTAAAGATTACATAGAATACTGAATCCTTCAAATGTTATCATGGCTAAAAATTAATATTTACAGGAATGATCCTTAGTATTTCAAGATAAATTGAATTGAACTACATCTAATATTTATCTTTTTGCCTATGGTTTGGTTCTTTTTCACTTGGAATTTACTCTTAGATTGACTACCTCCAGGAGGTATTACCTAAAAACACTCAGACTTCAACTGAAGTGTGTAATATCAGGAAAGGGTAATTTCTAAACTTTTTCCTTTGAGGTTTAAAATCATTTAGCAGCCAAAATGAGTTTCTTTCATCTTCTTTTATTTTCTTAACAAATCAAGTTTATGCTACTCTTTCAAATCTCAACACTGTAACTAAACACTATTTTATAAAAAAATCAAAATAAGAAATATACTTTTTTATTTGTGTTGCCAGATATTTGTCATTAGAAAATAATAAAGAATAAGGAAGTCAACTTAAGAGCCACATTCACAGAGTATCTCTCGTGTCAAAACACATTAGTTTGAGTAATATAAACTAGTATAATATCTAGTAAAATTAGGAAAATTTCATGGGTTGGATTTCACAGATTCTAGGTAGTGCCAGTTTAAAAAGCATTCAAATACTAAGAAATCTGTTAACTGATGTTAGGCAAGTATCCTTTTTTGCAATCTCAGTAATACCACCATGAGGGAGAAAGGCAGGCAAGAGTAAAAAGACTTCCCTCTACCCACAACAGTTAAGTTCCACGAACCTGTTCTATATCTGTAAGGAAAACTTTCGTTTAACTGAGGCAAATTTGAAACCTAAGAAAACTATCAAAGAATTTCAGACAACAACAATAAAAATATTTTTCATGAAAATATTAATTGATCATTTTAGGTCATAATCAGAAGTTGAAGGAAAACAAATCTGCAATATTAGAACAGAAGAATACTTGCAAAAAGATAATCTTCTAAAATATTATTATTAATTATAATCAAGAATTCAGATAGAATTTAACATAAAAGTCTCAGTCTTACAACCAGTAATACAGTGTTGTTACAATACAGAGGAAGGAAGAAAGAAATATGTGAAGATCAAAATTTATCACTTACCTCATGATTCAGCTCTGCTATCTGATCTTTCAGTTCCCTAATATACTGGTTAGAATCAGACTTGTTAAGCTGTCCTTGAAGCTTTCCTTCTTCTTTCTGTTTTGTGATAATACAATAAAGCAAAAACAAAAGACAATTTTCATAGCATGTACTCAAATATTTCAAGATCTAGAGCAGCATAAGTATACGTACGTGTGTGTGTATTTTTTTTGGGGGGGGGTGCCAGGGATTGAACCCAGGGGTATGTACTTAACCACTGAGCCACATCCCCAGCCCTTTTTATTTTTAATTTTGAGAGAGGATCTCACTAAGTTGTGTAGGGCCTTGCTAAGTTGCTGATGTGGGCCTTGATGCTTCTCTTTCAGCCTCCCAAGCTGCTGGGATTACGGGTGTGTGCCACCACATGCAGCCTACCTTTTCCCTATACTACCTGAAAACAAATGTGAACTTTTCAGCTAATAGGCTTAAAAGAGTAAAACCACCAGCAATTCAGGGAGGCTGAGGCAGAAAGTTTCCAAGATTGAGGACAGTCTCAGCAACTTAGCAAGACCCTCTCTTCAAACTAAAAATAAAGACTGGGGATGTAGCTCAGTGGTAAAGTCCCCTGGATTCAAACCCTGGTACTTAAAAAAAAACATAATTTCATAATTATGTTTGATATCTCCAGATTATTTATAATTAGGAAGCCACGTGTGGATGCTTAGAATGTTCTGAAGCTCTGATCAGAGATATCTGCTAAATATCCAATACCGAAAAGTACGGGCTTACTTTTAACAGTTACCAACTAATCAGTTTCCTTCCATGGAGATAACTATTGTTATTAGCTTTTTAATGTAGTCTACCCATGATAGTTTGTGCATATATAATGTATAAGACACATGAACACATACTCACTTATTTTTACCCATACAAAAGACATTAAACATGTTGTTCTACACTTTGCTGATCTCTCCCAACAATACAACCTGAAGATCATCAATATTGGTGCACATAGAACAAAAAAGATGTACACTATAATTTTAGACAGCTTTGAAATCTCTATAAATGTAACCTTAGTACTGAGTATTTACATTTTTTATAAGTAGGTTTCAAATGTGTCTTAGGGCCTGTATAACTGCCTTGAGAACAATGGGTTACAATGGAAGAGCATTTTCCAAAGTGGAGATTCCTCTTGCTATTTTTTCAAAAGCACAGTAAGAGGGGACCTTGGAAATCTGGTTTAGACCTCTCCAAGTCCACATCCACTTTTTTATTTCCCCTAACATCCTTGGAAGAAGAAATAACTGGAACTGCTCTAGCCACAGAATGGATAGCTACCCTGTGAAGTCAAGGCATCACTCCTATAAGTCTGCTCTTTTGAATTAACTGTCCTTGACACCTTGAATGTATCCTTAACTACCTTTGGTCTGTACTTCAAAATCCCTTCTTCAAGTTATTTCTGTACACCCCACCTTTTGTTTTATGATTTTGTTCTTTTTGTTTTGGCAGCTTATCTTAAAAACCTTAATAAATTGGGTCAATGTAACTAATATTAGTGTAGATAAAAAAGCATAAATATAGCTTTTCCAGGACTTTAATATTTTTCTTATATATTTAAACATATAACTACCAGATACAATTATCTAAGAATGAACTCTTATTTAGAAACTACTATATTTCAAATATGCTAATTTCTTAAATATGTTCTAAAAACATAATTTTTAGCCATAAGTCTATAATTAAGAAAAAAAGTAATTTTTTTCTTTTGAAAATTTAGTTAGAAATTTTAGTTTGACCCAATGGCCAAAACCAACAGAATGGTAGAGATAGTCAGAATTCTAAAAAGCCATCTCTGAAGCCTTCCTTGTTTTTTCACTTAGGAAACAACTAAGTAAACCAGTTTGAAAATGGATTTCTGTCATTTGCAACCAAAATAATAATAGCTAAAATATTCTGAGCACCTATGAGGCCTTTTCACTTGAGGTTCCTCAAAGGAATTAAGCCCTGATGCCTATAGCATTATTACAAGTAAATGATTTAATAATTCCTATGCATCTGAACTGGTACTTACTAGGTACTCCTAGTACAAGAACTAATTCAAATCATTTTTCTCTATAGGGCCTAATTCTCTTGTGGAGCTCTGGTGGATAGAGACACTTATGTACCTAGAATTGTTCTATGCCCTTTGGGGATAATGATCGTAAGAATTCTGTGTGATAGATACTATTATTATTCCTGCTTCATAGGTGAGAAAACGTAAATGAAAAAGTGAGCAAATTAGTTGCCTAGGAGACACAGACAGTTGATATATTTTTACCTTAATTTATAGTATTCTGAATATGAGAATGAAGTAGATGGGAGAGATTTAAGCAACAGTCCAAGCAAATTAGCTTTCCTGGATTTGTTATAGAAGTTTATGTCATTTATTTTAGCCTCTGCTGATTTAAATGTGAATTATAATCTATAAGGAATTAGGGAAGAAATACAACCATAGGCATTTATGGCCTTAAGTTAATGACCATAATTATCGATTTATAGCTGTCTAATACCACTTGCATATACTTATGTCTGCATCTTATTTTTAATCATCCCACTTTTAAAATAAAATATTTCAAAGGCATAGAACAATAACAACAGAACAATAGAAGACTAATAAACATTAAAAATCTGTTTCATAACTGTATCATCCTAAGATTTTTATTGGCATTAGACTTACTCATTCTCAATCCTATATATCCTCAAAGTGGAGGAGAAGGTGCCAAGTGGACAGGAATAAATGAGTGAAGCAGGAAGGAAGAATTCAGTAAAGAGAAAAAAGTATAAGGGGGGAGAATGCTCACTGATATAAAATAAATTAAACCATTATTCTTATAGAATATATTCTCCAAATCCCACATGTAACAAGAGAAATGGCAGAGCAGGCTATGTAAATGGAACTTACAAAAAGGACTAATGAGGGTTACTTATTTGCATATTGTGTTCAGCTGTCATTTTGGTGTTTGTTGTTGTTGTCATCTAATTTGGCATCATATCATATTCATTCCCTTAAATGATTAAATAAAAGGTGATAAAATTATCAGAGCAAATAAAATGACAAAGCCCAAGGTAAGCTGGGCATAGTGGTGCATGCCTATAATCCCAAAGACTCGAAAGGCTGAGGCAGAAGGATCACAAGTTTGAGGTCAGCCTCAGCAATTTAGTGAGATTCTGTATAAAAAAAAAATAATAATAAAAGAACTGGGGACGAAGCTCCATAATATAGTACCCTTGGGTCCAACCCCCAGTATAAAAAAGTAAAAAAGTAAAAATAAAACAAAAACCTACAAAGCCCAAGGTAAGCTCTAACATTTTAAGGAAGAAGTTGAAGAATGCAGAAAGACTTTAAGTTTGAAAGGCTGTAGACTGACAGTAACAGTAATTCATGGCAAAATTGCAATTGAAAAAAAGTTCTGAAGAAATTTAGGAATCATTTAAATCTGTTTTCTAAAAAGCAACAAAGTATCCTTAGAGATCTATTTCCTTCTAAAGATGATTATTAGTAGGGTTTAGCTACAAGCTTTATTATAATACTTTATTTCTTGGAGAAAAGATAGTATTTAATGAAAAAAAAGACAGCTAAGAAAATTAACAATAAAAAAGATGGAGTGTTTTTAACTTGAAAAAAAAATAAAGACACATTGAGGTTGGGGGTGTAGCTCAGTGGTAGAGCACTTTCCTGGCATGTGTGAGGCATTGGATTTGATTCTTAGCACCACACATAAATAAACGAATAAAATAAATGTCCATTAACAATTAAAAAAAATTTTTAAAGACACTGAAAAGATGCTTGTGAAGAAACAAAGAAGCCCTGTTAGATTTTATGACTTTTAAAAAAAGTTCCTTGAATGTATTTTTTTAAAATTTTTTTTAGTTGTCAATGGACCTTTCATTTTATTTATTTATGTATGATGCTGAAGATGGAACCCAGGACCTCACACATGCCAGGCAAGCGCTCTACCACTGAGCCACAACTCCAGCCCTAGGTGTCTTTTATTCATTAAGGAAAAAGTCAAAGTTTCAAAGAGAAAACATTTTATTACTTGATTAAGTTCAATTGTATACAGTTGTCCTTTTAGATTGAAGTATAACTTTATAAAACATAATGCTGGGTTTCTTATGCAAAATTTTACATGCAAGAAGCCAGACTATGATTTCCATTAAACTACTGCTTCTGTAAAGATACATACACAAAATGAATAACAATTGAGTGCAAAACTGGTAAACTGAGGAAATAGGAAAGCTGATTAGGCAGTTCCAGGTTCTAGCAGTGACCCTGCAGTAAGAAAAATTCAAAACAGAAGTAAAAAGTGAGAATTATCTTAAATGCTATTTAATAAATTAAAATGTTCAAATTACTATTTATCTAAAAGTCTGTGATTTTTATGTTGTTCTAACAGGCTGTCATTTAAGATGTTACTTCAAAGTCTTTTAGGATATTCTGTAAGTATTCAACTGGAATATATATTTACAATACCAAAAGCATACAAAAAATTACTATATTCTAAGTGGGTATCAATTTTATTTCATTTCTGAAACAGTTAATTATCTTGCTTTTCTTTTTCTTGTTTTTTTTTTTCTTTTTTTGGTACCAGAGATTGCACTCAACCACTGAGCCACACCCCCAGCCCTATTTTGTATTTTATTTAGAGAGAGGGTCTCACTGAGTTGCTAAGTGCCTCTGCCACTGCTGACGCTGGCTTTGAACTTGCAATCCTCCTATCTCAGCCTCCCAAGCTGATTACAGGCGTGCACCACTGCATGCAGCCTGAGACAGTTAATTATCTAATGATTTAGATTTTTCCAAGTATTTTTATAGCTTTCTATTTTCAAACAGTGTCCACATGTTTGTTCTGATAAGCAGGTGGGAAAATGTCAGCTATACTAATAAATTTACCAGAAACCTGCATTTTCTTGAGGTTTTCTTTTGGTCTAGCTGATAACAACAGATTGCCAGTTAGCTGGTTTCCTAAGTACAACTAATTGGAAAGTAACAGACTTAAAGAAAAAGAGACTCAATATCAACAATTTTGATATTCTGTACTTTCACTGGAGACCTTAAATGCATACCTTTTGTCTCATCATAAATGAATCTTTACATCAAAAGAGCATAAAGTAATATTTGTAAAAGGCATAGATGTACATTTCACTCTCTGATATATTTTTGGATGTTGGCAACTACAATTATGATGTCTATAATAATGATTCCTTTTAAGGCCTTAAACTAGACAGTTTTGTTTATAAGGCTCTTATACAAAATGTCAACAAGAACTTAGTTAATGATATGATATGCATGTTAAGTGTTTAAGGATAAAGTATAACAATGTAACTTACTTTGAAATTTATAAAAAAATAAAATTGCCAAGATGGTAGATGAATATCTTATAAAGTAAAAACTACATAAAACAATTCATTTCCCATTTCTTCCCACTATCTGATAAAAAGTAAGCACTGGTCCACACTGTAATTCATTTACATATATAAAAAGTCACATCTTCTAAAGGTTACTTACTGACTCTTCATTTAAAAATCTATCCTTTGTTCTACTGAATAAGGTTCTGTATTACTACTGACAAGTAATACAAATTAAGTATTCCTCCTCCAAAATGTTTGTGTTTTGGGTACCAGATTTTAAAAAATATTTGCATATGCATAGTGAGATATCTCAGGAGTGGGGCTCAGGTCTAAACATGAAATTGATTAATGTTTTATAAACTCCTATTCACATAGGCTAAAAGTAATTTTATACAATATTCTCAGCACACCTCATTTGACTGCAATCTGTCATGTAAAGTCAGGTGTGGAATTTGCACACATGACATCAAGTTATTTTCAAAATTTTCATATTTTAGAGCATTTTGGATTTTCAGATTAGAGATGCTCAACCTATAATAACATCCAGAATAAGAAGCTATACACTATCAGGGCTGGGGCTATTGCTCAGTAGCATACTTGCCTGGCATGTGTGAGGCACTGGGTTCTATTCTCAGCACCACATATAAATAAATAAAAATAAAGGTTTATCAACAACTAAAAAGAAATTTTTTTTTAGTTGTAGATGTACAGAATATCTTTATTTTTATTTATTTTTTTATGTGGTGCTCAGGATCAAACCCAGAGCCTCACATGTGAAAGGCAAGCACTCTACCACTGAGCTACAACCCAGCCCAAGAAACTTTTTTAAAAAGAAGCTATACACCATAACTGAGTAAAATTTGTGAATGTCACATTATTTGAGCAACCACTGAATCAATAACTGCAAACAAGATGTGATTATTATGTTTTGTCTAGACCCTACAAATCAGGTCCTACCTATGCGGTTAGGGTGGAATAATTTCAATACTATTGACACTATATAATGGGAGACAGGAAAAACCACAAAATCTACTGCAAAAGATTACAGAAATGAAGGCTGGGGCTAGAGCTCCATGATAGAGCGCTTGCCTAGCATGTGTGAGACACTGGGTTCAATCCTCAGCACCATATAAAATAAATAAATAAATATACTGTGTCCATCTACAACTAAAAAAATCTATATTTTAAAAAAGGGATGAAATGAACATAACTTAAAAAAAGATTACAGAGATGAATTATAACTTGACACTATTTTTAAGCTATATTGTTTTAATAAATTCTTAATTTATACTAAGATTTAGTCATACACATTGAGCTTTTCTAATCTGAAATGCTCCAAACTCTAAAACTCTTTGAACACTAACATGATGTTACAAGTGGAAAATTCCAATCCTTGATTTCATGGTTCTTTGGATAAGGGATACTCAATTTGTATATGGACATAAAGCTCTTTTTTTTTTTTTTTTTTTGGTGGTGGTGGTGGTGCTGGGGATTGAGCCCAGGGCCTTGTGCATGTAAGGCAAGCACTCTACCAACTGAGCTATATCCCCAGCTAAACAAAGCTCATTTTTTAGTCAATTTTACATAAGGAGGAAAACCTTTTGAGGGCAGAAATGACAAAGAGAGCAGTCTATAGTATCATGGTTAATGACGTATTGGAGCACAAATTAAACCTTTTCAGAGTATATTATACTTCTAAACTTTTTAATTATATGAGGCGATAAGTCCTCTTTATTATCTAGGCCAGTATAAACTGGCATCTGTGTTGTCCAAAATAAAGTTTTTACCCAAATAAATATTTTTAAAGATATGGCTAAGTGAATACAATAATATAAAAAATATAACCTAGGAAATATTACAATGGTTACCAAAAGATGACTGTGGAGAAGTATCATTTTGGAATTTTTATAAACATAAAGATGAAGAAAACAGACTCCTGACCTACTGAATTCTAAATAACTGGAAGGGGGTCCTGAAAATCAGTATGCTTTGAAATCTGCTCTGATATAGCCATAGTGTAGGCTACATTTGAAATACAGTGGTCTTAATAAGAAAATCAACCCTTTTTAAACACTAATTCAAAATTCTGTGTACAAGCCATTAATATATACAATAATCATATCCCACTATTATTAAATTCCTAATAGGATAATCTATTTCCTAAGGATGTCCAATAGTATTTTCCCTGTTTAATTTTATTATGTTTTAGTTTAACTTTACATATAACAAAAATGCACCATGGTAAATGACCAAGACTCATAAACTTATTTACATATATTCTCCACATTTCCAGAGTGAATATATTTTAAAACATAAATAGAGGGAAACTGTCAAGAGTCCTTAATTTAATTTCTTTCAATTCTGCTATCAGTTTCACTTCACATTATTTCCATGTTAAGTTTCAGCTGGTCAGTTCCCTGTCTTCAGGGGTTGGTTCAATTTTGAACTCAAATCCTTTTCTTGGTTAACCTAGCTCTCAAACAGAAAATATTATTTTAAAGTTTGGTAAGGTATGATGAGGAACTAAACAAAATGTTTAGGATCTGAGAAAATTCCACACACATGACCCCTATGACCAATAACTAAGGTAACTGTTTTAAAGAATGAAGAAAAACCAAAGATTTGGGGACCAGGAAAATAATTCTTTAAGCACTTGGAAGCATCAATATTTGTAAAGAGATATGAAAATAAATGAGGGAAATATTCCAATTTTTTAACTTATTTATTTGCCAACGGTTTGACATAGTAAAATAAGCTATATTCTCTAATATAACAAGTGTGCGTATAGAGGAATACTGTACTAAGAGCAGTGATTTTTGTGTTCAACTACCTGGACTACTAGTGGCCTTTGCCATATACATTCACCTACTTTATTCCCACAATAAAAGAAATGAAGAGGAAGAGACAGATGTGCCTAGTGTGTGTCACATATAGTTTACTGAAAAACCAACAAGTGTGGCCCACAAAAAAAAAATAGAAAAAGTGATGTTAGGGGAGGGGAGGAGAGGGGGGGATAGGGAGGGCAGTAGAATACAACTGACACTAGGAATGCTGTATGTATACACATGATGTATAACCAATGTGATCCTGCAATCTGTACACATGGAAAAATGAGAATTCATACCCTATTTGAATCAAATGTATGATATGTCAAAATCATTGTATTGTCTTGAGCAACTAATAAAAAAAAGTAGAAAAACTATCTGTGTAGTAGGAAGTAGATATTTTATTCAGAGGTAACTTTACCTACATCTACTGCATTCCAATACACCATTTAAAAGTTGAATAATTAAATGTGGTGGTACAGCAAGCCAGAAGATTAAAAAGGAAATTTAAAAAAGTATTTTCTATGGTTCTAAGCAACATGTGTTTGTATGTTATAGTGCAATAAAACCAAGATGAGTATGATGTTAAGTTGCTCTGAACAAGTGTTTGGGGAGAAAGCGGGTTTAGTAATGCATAACCACTAAAAAAGGCAAGAGAAAGAAAAGAACTTCAAACCTGCTTAAATGTATAAATTTATTCAGGTTTATTTTGCTAAAAAGAAATTGTAATAAGCATGTCTAAAAGGCCATTCTTGTTTGTTTCTTTATCTATGTTCTTAATGTTGGTTATAATTTACCCTATCTTGCCACAGGAAGAACACTTCCTTTGACAGGAAGATAGCTGATTTTAAAAGCTGTGTTTCAAGATGTGGGTTTTTAAATACCCTATATGATCAAACAATTCATTAACAAGTTTTTGAGAACTGAACCAGTTAACATCTAGTTAATGTACTAGATGTAACAGTGAGGTAGTAGAAAGCACTCTAGACCAGGAGGCAAATATAAAAGATCTAGGTTTTTATTTACATTCTAGTTTTCAAAATTTTCAAATCTATAGAAGAGCTGAAGTAACAATAAAATGACACCATATGCCCTTTAGTTTTATTTACCAATTAGTATATTGCCATATTAGCTTCTGTTCTTTCTATTCATAATCCAACATATACTATGCACGCAATGTATTTATGTATGCAGACATATTTTTTCTGAACTGTTTGAACATAAATTACAGATATCATGACATTTTACTATAAACTCCAAAATGCATCTTATAAGGAACTGTCCTATGTAACCAAATGCCATTATAATAAATTAACAGTAATTTCGTAATATCATTGAACATATACAGTTCCTATTCAAATTTTCCCCAAATGATTCAAATGTTTTATTTCTGTCCAAAATCAAACTAAGGTTCATGCTATATTTGGTTATTATATCTCCCTAGTCTCATTTAATGTATGATAGTCCCTTCTGTATTTTTTGTTTTTCATGACACTTAGCTTTTTTGAAGAATGTATTGTTCAAGCTAAAACAGAAAAACCTCCTACTCCAATGAAACTCTAAGGAATAGTTTTATTCCTTTTTCAAACCAAAGAGGTATGACATATATATATGGTAAAAGGTTGTTTAGATAAAGGGAGTTAGTTATGGAAGACATAGGCAAAGAAAATTAAATATCTTAAAAGCAGAAAACTTATAAGAATAGCACTAGAAGACAGCTTTTTATATAATACACTGGTAAATATATATTTTGTTATTTATATATGTATTTTATTATTTACCTATTACAAATATTTAGTAAAATACAAACAATAAATATTGGTAATTGCGGGGTTTTTTGGGTCTCTCTCTTTTTTTGTACTGGGTATTGAACCCATGGCACTTAACTACTGAGCCATATCCCAAATCCCCTTTTTCTATTTTATTTTGAGGCAGGGTCTGGCTGTGTTGTTTAGGGTCTCACTAAGTTGCTGAAGCTGGCTTTGAACTTGCAATCCACCTGCCTTAGCCTCCCAAGTTGCTGGGATTATAGGTGTATGCCACCACAACCAGGCTTTTTTGGTTTCTTAGTAAGAGACTAACCTATAGAATTTATTTATTTATGGTTTTTTGTTTTTGCTTTTTTTTTTTTTTTTGGTATTGGGATTGAACTTGGGGGCACTCAACCACTGAACTACATTCCCAGCCCTATTTTGTATTTTACTTAGAGACAGAGTCTCACTGAGTTGCTTAGTGCCTCGCCATTGCTGAAGCTGGCTTTGAATTTGCAATCCTCCTATCTCAGCCTCCTGACAGGCTGGGATAACAGGCATGTGCCATCATGCTGCCTAGGTTTAATTTTTTAATCCTATGAAATTCAAAGAATTTTCTCCAGGGTTGGGGGTGAAGCTCGGTACAGTGCATGGATAGCATGGATAAGGCCCTTTGTTCATCTCCAGCACCACAAAACAAAAAAATATAACTCTGTCTATATTTGGTATCATTTTAATCATACATAAAAGACTTTTAGCTATCTATCTTCCCCCCAAGGGGATACACTGTTCCTGGAAGACTGCAATACCAGGGGGATATATGGAGAGGGTAGAGCAAGCTCTTATTTCATCTCCCTGCTCCAAATCCATTTGATAACTTGTCCTTGAATAGAGGATATATCAGATATTAAACTGATAAGAATGGATACTACACTTATCCTAGCTAAAAGGTTCAGAAGTGATCAACCTGTTACTTTTGTCATCTGTCTCACTGAGAAAAAGTATTCTATAGAATAGGACTAAAATTCCGAAAAAGTATATTGTTAGTGTTCCACCAACCACAATACCTCTAAGAAAGAGAAGACTTGCTATAAAAGGAAAAGTATCAAATAGGCACTCATTAAGTTTTACCTTGTTAACTGAAAGTGCTCACATGGCTGGAAAACTCTGTAGCTGAAGAAAATTTGATTCATCTTCTATATAATGGAATTATTTTGATTCCTCATTTTTCACTTATGGGAGTTAGCTCAGTAAAAGATTCATCTCTGTTTTTATTCTTTGGCCTTTTCTTGGATACCACAGAATTAAACTTCAAATAGGACCAATAGGCACTCTTTTGTGTCTTTTTTGGACAAGAAAAAGATGTATGGTGATATATTCTATTTGCTAATGATAAACACTGTCATACTAGCTAAATTAAGATCCTGACAAGTCCTTTAGACAGTGGTGTGAATCAGATACCAAAACTTTTTCAAGAATTAATTCCAAAAGGCTTTTCTGGATCAATGTGAAAATCATTTCCTCTTTTTGTCATTTTACCCCTATTGCTGTTACTCCAGATCCTCTTCTTTTAAAACAAGACTTTATCCAGATTAAGAAATAAATTCTCACAGGCTAGAGATGTGGCTCAGTGGCACAGTGCTAGCAGGCATGCCTGAGGCCCTGGGTTTGACCCTCAGAACTGAAAAAAAAAAAAAAACCCAAAATGAAACAAAAATAATAAATTCTCTTTTTGTAGCAAGGCCCCTTTGTATTTGTGTGAAGTCACTGTAATTCCTTTCTTATCGTTGAAATACCTATCCTCCCCAATGGAACCTTAAGTGTATTTCTCCTCACAGGAGGCTTGATGTAAGCACAGCCCAGCCTCACTAGGACTGTTAAATTAAAATGTACTCACTCAGTGGTTAACTAACTTATCTTTCTCTTCTCTTTTTCTTCCTCCTTCCTTCCTTCCTTTGATTGGGGATTGAACCCAGGGGCACTCTACCACTAAGCTATATCACCAGAACTTTTACGTTTTTATTTTGAGACAGAGTCTAAATTGCTGAGGCTGGTCTCAAACTTGGGATCCTCCTGTCTCAGCCTTCTGAGCTGCTGAGATGACAAGCATGCACTACTGTGCTTGACTTGTTTTTTATTTTGAATATATCTTATGTATATTACAGAATACCAATTATACTTATTGTTATGTTATCTGTCATCTATGTCTGTTAGCTAATAGTTCTATACTTTTTATTTATTCTGATTATTTCAAGCTTTTCCTCCATGCCAATATTTTTTACATTTTAGTATTATCCACTGAATATAATTTTATTCACTGAATAGACTAAACTTTTGTAATTTCTGCAATAATATGCTGGCTTCAGTTTGTTTTCTTAGAATCTTCCTGTTGACCTCGTATTACCATCTTGTTTTTTGATATCTGAACTTTATTAAATTTATGTTGTTTTTACACTGTGAAGTCACTGTAATTCCTTTCTTATCCTTGAAATACCTATCCTCCCCACTGGAACTTTTGATTTGCAAATGCTCTCTCTTTCTCTGTTATAATAACATAAACCATAATGCCAAGCCATCTCTTTTCATCATGTTCATAGTATATGACTGTCCATGTGTTCCAAATGCTCTAATAATTTGGCTAACAATAACTCTCTGCAGCATTTGAGATCCATTTCCTTTGTCTTCCACTCTCAAATTCACTCTCACTTTTCAACTAAGGGAACAGCACAAGGAGAGAAAGAGCCTGGCTAAACTAGGGCTCTATTTACTCTTCTGAGATGTTCTTAGATATTTTGCACCATTTAATTGGGGGATTATATCCCCCATGCTAAGTTTAGGATTCTGAGTGTATCTCCAAAGTAAGCATGATGGTTGCTCTAGGCCTTCGTTTTAGCTAAGACAGGTGTCTATGTCTCATCTCTCTCACTGCCTTGGTTCTTGAAGAGGTCTCTACCACTTCCCAGTTGGAAAATTAAACACTTGTTTTCTTTCTCTCCACCCTTGGGATGTGAATGAATTCTCTTAGGATTCTGCTGACTTGCCTACAGAGCTTGGAGTGTGGGACAGGAGGGGACAGACAGCTGACTTAGGAAGCCATGACTTAGGAAGCTGGGGCTCTCTGCTCTATAACTGCCTATTTATTTTGTTAGCTGTACATTTTTAAAGTTTATTGCATTAGGTTATGCTCCTTTTCTTCTCAGGTTGCTTTTGGTGGAAAATATTATTATTTACTTTTTTGTCAGATGGTTGGTGTAATTCTGAGATGTTTTAATCTACCCCTGGAGCAACATTTATATAAATAAATGTATCTTTATTTAAATATGTAAATATGTATTTATTTAAAATGTAGATGCTCCTCAACTTATAATGGGGTTATGAGCGACTGTAAAAATCCAAAGTATATCTAATAAACCCAATTTATGAACATCACAGGTCAGCACTGCAGAGTACTGGTTGTTTACCTTGGGGATTATGTGACTGATGAGCAGCAGCAGCTCACTGCTACTTGGGAGACAACAGTATTCAGCATATCAGTAGCACAAAAACATCAAAATTCAAAATCTGAAGTCTCATTTCTACTAAAAGCATATCATTTTTGCATCAACATAAAGTTGAAAAATTCTAAGTCTGAGGATTGTCTATAATTAGAACCTGGTACCTGTTCTTAATGGTATAGAATGTTCCTCTTGTTTGTGACTGTTTTCTCCTTTATAAGAATTAATTCAGCACAATTTTTCAGTACCTATTAAATGCCAGGTAATAGGCATACAGTAGTAAATATGACAAAGTTCTAATACATGTATAAAATGTATGAAAGTTAATTTTTAAAGTGAAGATAAATTCAGACACGGGTAAGAGTCATTAAAAATGTAAAAAAGCTGAGCACAGTGGCTGTGCATGCCTTTAATCCCAGCAACTCAAGAGGCTGAGGCAGGAGGATCACGAGTTCAAAGCCAGCCTCAACAAAAGCTAAGCAACTCAGTGAGACCTTGTCTCTAAATAAAATACAAAATAGGGCTGGGGATGTGGCTCAGTGGTTGAGTGACCCTGAGTTCAATCATCAGTACCCCCAACCAAAAGTAAAATATGATGATGACATAGAGTAAGTAAGGGTCCTACTTTATATGATGATCAGGAAAAATCTGTGAGTCAGTAACTGCTGAGATTTAAATGATGAGAAGGAATCAGCCATGAGAAGATCAAGGAAACTGCAAATGTAGGAAAGAAAAAGAACAAAAGCCTTAATGTAGGAATGAAAGATCTTTATTTGAGAAACACAAAAAAGTGGATGTTGCTTCAATCAACTTGTAAAGGGAAATGTAGGTTAAGAGGTACCAGAGAGGGGATGGAGTTGTGGCTCAGTGGTAGCGTGCTTGCTTTGCACGCATGGGGCACTGGGTTTGATCCTCAGTAGCACATAAATAAATAAAATAATAAAATAAAGGTATTGTGTCCATCTACAACTAAAAAAAAAATTTAAAATAAAAGAGGTATCACAGAAGTAGGTAGGATCCAGACAACTTGGGGACATTAGAGCCACAGAACAAGTGCTGTACTTTTGCTAAGTTGACCAGGTTCCTTTGTTGCTTTTTTCTTATAATTATTTGGGAATTTTGATTCTTATATTCTTTCTAGCAATGGTTACCTTAAAAGTTATTTAAATGAATGTGCATTTTGAAAACTATGATAATTGTATAATTCATATAAAGAGTGAGCTCCTACCCTTTGCTACTCCTGTGCATCAAGCTCTTTATAACGTCCAGGGTGAATATTTCAACAGTTTTGATGGAGATCACTATACGTAACAAAAACATATATGCATATGTATTTAAATGCATGTATAGTAATGTACTCATTATATATTTAAAATGTACAGATAAGCATATTCTATGTCTTCAACACACATGCACACACTTTACATAAACACTCATATACAGATACCTACATAAATTATTTAATTCATGCAAGTGGAAATATGACAAATACTCTGTCCATAATTTGCTTTTTTTAAAAAAAAATATATATATTTAGTTGTAGTCGCACACAATAGCTTAATTTATTTATTTATTTTTATGTGGTGCTGAGGATCGAACCCAGCGCCTCGTATGTGCTGAGCAAGCACTCTACCGCACAGCCACAACCCCAGTCCCATAATTTGCTTAAAAAATATATAGATAATACACACACACACATATATATGCATATATTTTTTAATTGTAGTTGGACACAATACACCTTTGTTTTATTTATTTTTATATGGTGCTGAGGAACAAATCCAGTGGCTCCCACACGCTAAGGGAACGCTAGGGGAACGCTCTACTGTTGAGGCACAACACCAGCCCCTCCCATAATTTGCTTTTTAATCACTTAATGTCTTATAAAGATATTTCCTTATTCTTCCTAAAGGAAGTAAAATATTCTAGAGTATGAATATACCATGGTTTAAATGTTCTCCTATTGATGTGATTAATAAATTTTAAAAATACTGTAATTGAGTTTGATTTCCAGTATCAAAAACAAATCATAACCCCCCTCCGCAAAATACTATAGAAGTAATGTTGGAACTATGCACCCATCCTAAGAACTTACATAAAGAACACAAATCTAGAGTACAAATAAAAGTAAGAACAGGAATTAGTAAGATATAAAGGAAAGGTAGTTTATCACTTAAATTTGCAATTTTTACTAGTATCGTACTAGCCATTGTTTTTTTTAGATTGCATGTATTGGCTGCTGGAAGTGCCACAGCCTTCTCCTTTTTTGAATTTCCTTCAGAAATTCAATTTTTCAAAGGCTGATAATTAGTTATTAAGGTCTTACATATTAACTTTAAAACATGAAATAACTACTTAATACATCTTAACATTTTAATCCTGGCAATTAAAATTGAAAACATCGCTTACAGATAGACATCACACCCTTAAAGGAAATAACAGAAACAATTAGTAATCTCCTTATGCTCTTTTCATAGAGATTTCAAAATAAATCTAAGGTTATACATAGGATGTGGGTTTTTCTCTGGGAGCAGTATTACAGAAGGTTTGTGGTATTAGATGGGTCATGACACAATGCAGGTTGCTTAGTCTCAAATACAAGTGTAAAGCTTATGTTTAAAAAATGTTTTATATTATATCCACAGATGAAAAGTCTAATAAAAACTTAAATTATGGTACACAAAGTATAGTGAACTTCTCTAAGTTTTGTAAAAATCAAACCGTTTTAGAGATAACTTAAAAAACAATTCCTTTACTGTTTTAAAGGTTAAAATAACACTTTTTTTTAAAGACCGTCTTATGAAACTAGGTTCAACGGTCACAGAGGCCATCATATTAACTTGCAACATGGCAGAATTTTTACATTCTAATTTGTTATTTTCAATTCATGCATTAAAGCAAAAATGTTCAAAGCAAGTTATAACTGCATATGAAATTACTATAGCAGAACAAAACCCAATGATTTGAGTAAATCCGTGAAATGTGATAAGTAATCAACTTTATTAATCAATATAACCAAACTGAAACATCAATAGCAACCACTAAGCCATAGTAAGTTACTACTGATTTGTACTTAACCCCGAGAAAAATTAATCAGAACGGTAAATGTGGTAAGTGTTAGCCTCTTCGTGACTTCAAGGTGACTCATTTGAAACATCTAAACACAAATCATATTCATATCACGTACTACCAATAAGTTTTCAAAATAGTTTCCTGTAACTTAAAGTCATGGACACAAAGGTTTGAATATTCTTTTTAGTAATCAAAAAAATTCATAAAAATATCTTCAAAAAATGTAAAATGGAGAAAAGAAATTGGATTTTTTTCCTCTAGCACTTTTCAATGTTAAGACTGATCCCATTTCAAAAGAGAAATACATAAACACATACACACACATACAGAATGTGTTAAAGTGATACTTTTTATAGGACCAGATAAGGACACAAATGAAAAGATCAGCATTTACATAAAGTCTAAAAGCTAGAAAAATGTTTCTTATAAATTATAGTTTAATTAGAAATAAATCAATTTTGTGATCAATATTTAAAACTATATAATTCCATAAGTTTCTAAAAACCATGAAATCACATATACTATTTTGTTAATATTAGACATATTTAGAATACTTTTAACTTACAGAAAAAAATGAGAAGAGTTCTCATATACCCCAGGCATTCAGTTTCCCTTATGATTAACATCTTATATTATGCTGTTATAAATGATGACCCAATATTGATACACTATTACTAATTAAAATCCATAGTTGTTCATATATTTTATATATGTGTGTATATGTGTATGTAAGTGGTGGGTACTAGATATTTAACCTAGAGGCCTTTACTACTGAGCTACACCTCTTTTAAAAAAAAAATTTTTTTTTAGTTGTAAATGGACACAATACCTTTATTTTATTTATTTTTTTATGTGGCGCTGAGGATCAAACCTAGGGCTTCACACATGCTAGGCAACTGTTCTACCACTGAGCCACAACCCCAGCTCCTCTAGCTCTTTTTTATTTTTCTTTTGAGACAAGGTCTTGCTACGTTGCTAAGGCTGGCCTCAAAATCACGATCCTTCTGCCTCAGCCTCCCAAGTCACTAGGATTATAAGCATGTGCCACTAGCTTGATTTGCTTCTTTTAAAACCTGTCTTTTTTTTCCTGTTCTAGGATTTTATCCAAAATACTATACTATATTTATTTGTTATTTTCCTTAGGTTCCTTTTACCTCCAACAGTTTCTCAGACTATGGTTGCTTTTCATAATCTTCACAGGTTGGAGATGTTACCATTCGGGTGTTTTGGAAGATGTCTACACTGGAATTTGATACTTTTCTCATGCTTAACACTAAGGTTATAGATTACTGGGAGGAAGACTAAGGAGATGAAGTTTCCATTTTCACCACATCACATCATAGCAAGGGTGTATAAATACCAGTGTGATTTGTGACTGATGATGTTATCCTTGATTATCTCGCTTAAGTAGTGTTTTTCGGTTTCTGCACTGCAAGGTTACTCTTTTACCCCTGTACTTTCCAAACAGTACCTTCTGGAGGGAAGTCACTATGTGTAGTCCACTTGAGGAGTAGAGATTCATATTTTCCATTCTTGAGGACAGAGTATCTACAAAAATTACTTGGAATCCTTCTGCATATTTGTCTCTACTGCCCCATTTATTAATTTATTCCATCATTATATCACATGGACAAACATTTATTTTATACTCTGGGTTAAAAATCCACTACTACTTTAAATGTATTTTTTCCCCTCAAATTGTTCTGTTTGCCCATTAGGAGCTCTTTCAAGAGGGCTCCTCTGTCTCTTTAATACACCCCTAAAAGCTTTCCTTGAGCATTTCCTTACTTTCTGGCATTACAAGATGTTATAGGCTTATCTTGTACTTTCCTGACATAGTTACAGAATCAGTCATTTCTTTGAGGACTCCTAGTTCCATTTACTGAAGAATGGCATTAGAAATCAAAATCTGAATGCTAGATATACATGAGCTAATTTTTATAAGTGCAAGATGATCACTGATATTAAGGTACTTAAGATTTTATCCTCCTTCCTTAAGGAGACCTTGCTATGAGTTGGTCTTAGGGGATGTCCATGATAATTTTCATTTCTAGTTGAAGCAACATTCTAAAAACCTCTCTTTAAAATTAACTGCAGATGGAAGTTGGATAACAAAGAATCATCACTGAGCATTTTAGGGAAAAAAAATTTGAACAGAATTTCACAATCCCTAATGACAAAGTAGCAAGTTGAGTAAAAGTGTCTATATATCCAACTTCTTTGTTGAGAATCAGTGTTAAGATTAGATACAATTACTTAGCATGTATGAATATGCTACAACAAAACCCATTATTCTGTACAATGAAAATATACTAAAAAAATTTCCCATGAAAAAAAAGACCAGATACAAAATAGCTATTTTCTCAAATTTAAAAATGCTTAAAATTGAAAAATTCTTAAAGAAAGATAAAAAAGTATTTTAACATTTAAGTTGTTCAAACTGGTAACCAAAAATAAGTGTTGTTTTGTGGTGGTGGTGGTATCTTCCAAAAAAGAAGTGTGTTAGCTTAGACTTGGCATATAAACTCTCATCCTTCATTAAACTATTAACAAATTAGCTCAGGAAATTGGAAAGTACAGATTAATTACAAAGTTTTACGGTAAAATCCATCACTTAGTAATCTCATAATTTTGCATAATTTAAAAAATATAATATTTTAAAGTTAATAGTAATGGTTTTATCACTTCCTTTCTATCTCTGCCAAAATTACGTGCTGATCTGGGTACACTGATTTAAACCTAGCTGCTGCATTCTATGTCAGAACAGAATTTTGAGTAGGTGTTTTCTTAAGTCAAGAGTGGTTGGGGTATTGCCCATCTGAGGCATCCCTAGAGGTTAACTGTTGGGCAAACTAACGAAAGTGGGTAAATGTTACTGGGTACCAGGAAGAGAACCAAAAGCTGGATTTGAATAGACCTACACTGTTTTAAATGAAAATCTTTCCATTAGTTGTAACAAAGTAGCATAAATTTAAAGATGTGCTATAGCAGATTTAAAACATGGTTATGACAAATCAATATGCTTATCTTTATAATAACCAAAATACAAACTCATTTCCAGGTTAACTATCAAGAAGCTTGGGTTCAATTCTCACCTATTTTCCTTGACTGAACAAAAATTAACTTTTCTGTGTTTTGTCCCACTACCTGGAAAGTAAAATGGTTCTATTTGTACTGATGTAAAAATAAAGTGTTCAAATAATAAATAACATTCATATCAATAGAAGGTAGAAAATTCTACCAACAGAAGGAAAAAAGTTAATTTTTAGTTACCATTTTCCTTCAATCTAAATACTACATGGGCTTATAATTTTTCTGAATCAAGTTCAATTAAATCTTTTTAATAGATTAAATGTCATCTAACTCAATCACACTATGCTCAAAACCCTTCAAATGATTTTCCACATTATTCAGAGAAAGGCCAAGTTCTTAGAGTATATAATAGGCCCTACTTACCTCTGGACTTCCTCTATTTTTGCCTTCTTGCTCCACTTGAGGCTCTGTTCTGACATGGTTCCCACTGCCTGTAGGCCCTTTGCCCTTACTCTTAGCAGAGAATTCTCCTAAATTTGCCTGTCTCACCTGCTTCAAATCTTTGTTTAAATGTCAGGTTCCAATGAATATTTCCTGGCGACAAAATAAAAATAGCAACAGTCCCCAACTCATATCATTACCATCCTCCGTTTCCTATTGTTTTTCTTCATTGTATTCACCAATTCCTAATTATACACAATGTGATTTAATTTATTTTGTTCATCTAATTTTTCTTTCTACCATGAAGTTCAATGAGGAAAGAAATTTTTGTGTTTTGTTCACTAACCTAGGTAAAGTGTTTTGAATAGTGACTGGCACAAGGTAGGTACTCCATAAATCTTCACTGAATCATCATCAACACCCCATTTAAATTAATAATTTAATCTGTTCTTCACATCTGAGCTTTTAATGAGAACATGAAAATGCAAATTGATATTTTAGGAACTAAACAATTATACATTCATTCTTTCAGTAAATAAACACATTTTGATTATCTTTAGTATGTTGATATTAGAAATATAAAGCTAAATAATGGTCCTTACTCTCATTGAGCTTCGGATGTACACAGAGACCAGAAAGCTAAAAAAAATTAATTACAGTAGGATGGGACAATTGAATAAGAGAGGTCTGTAACAGAGTATGTTAGAAGAGCAAACACACAAAAAAAAATCAGCTGGGTTGTTATTAGGAAAGGCTGATCACAACAGGACAAACAAGGTCAAGGGTGGGAAGAACAATACTAAGTGTCATGGGATGAAAGATTTGAAGGATTCTTAACTAGGATACCATGGCTCAAGTTCAGGGTATGTATGCTGGGGAAAGTGAAAATAAAGTTAGGAAGGTAGACAGAAATCAGAGCAAAAGGGTTCATTAAGAAGAGTCAGGAGTTAAACTTTGTCCTGATATGGAAAGGAACTAAAAGATATAAATTGATGAACAAGGAACTTGTAATAACTGTAGCTATATAATAAGCAAAGTTATACAGCAGAGTATACTCTTAATATACTACTAAGAAAATTTTAAAAACTATAATGACAGTATGTCCTAATACAAAGAAAAAAATTCATTTTAATCCTGAAAAGATTTAAAGAGTGGGCCTCAAACAACAAAATTTCATTTTAAAATGTCCTCTAGGTTTCAGTTTACTGAACTATTAAATGAGGACATTAACAAAACCTATCTTAAATGGATGTGGTAAACATTAAATAAGTACAAATACTTAACTGGCTGAGAACACTGCCTGGTATGTATCAAATATTCAGTAATACTACTTATTATTTTTATTATGAGTATTTGGAAGAATTAAAGTTGTCAATAATATTATGAAACATGGTAAATATATAAAAAATGAAAAATTAGAATAGGGTTTCACAGTGGACAGAAATCAGTGTGTGTGTGTGTGTGTGTGTATATATATATATATAATATTATTATATATTATAGAAAGAACAAAGAACTCAATTCTTTCTTTTTTTTCTGATAGAGTCTCATTACACTGCCTGACCTGGTCTTGAACTTAAACGTTGTACAATGTATATATGTATCCAAACAACACATAGTACTCCATAAATTATACAATTATTATGCTTTATGTAGCAGCTAAAATATATTTAATTAAAAAGTGAAAATATGTACAACTTACAGCAAAAAGTAATAACTTATGAAAAAAAAAAGGTAGCTTAAGAGTATAGTGTTTAGGATGAGAATGTTATCAAGACAGAAATTTGGCCAAGCAAGCTTTATCTGAGCAAGTATTAGAGACTTGAATGAAGCAAGATGACTATATAACAACTGAAATTCATAACAGTAACTGTGAACTGGAAAAAAATATTAAAATGACATACATATTATAATAATTTCATGTATTTGATGATACCTTGGAATTCAACACCTTAATTTTATAGGTGCACAATCTGTTCCCAAATAAGCACTAGCAGAATGGTAACTCATTCTGTCTGAGAAGAAAGAAAAGTAGGTGGCAGTAACTTTTAAAAACAGTGCCAGGAAATGTCTAAAATCTGAAAGCTTTTACACTTAAAAATGATTAAGTTATTTCTAAGACACTAAGATAAAACAGCCTTTTCAAAGATGGGAGAGAGGAGGCAGTATTTAGAGAATATTAAGTAGAATAATATGGATATAGTTATGTCAGAATAATAAAAGAGGTAGATTATGAACTTTAATCAGACTGAAAGTTTGAAGTTGACTGAAGAATCTTTGAAAACAAATTTAATAAATGTAATCTTTGTAAGTACATACACTATAGAAAATTAGATTACTTCTAAAAATGAGTATTTCTTCACCTAACATATTTCCTTTATCTAAATATGTTTACAAAAGTATGATGTTCACAATTATACTAAAAACCAGGATTATAACAATACATTATATAATAATAAAATTTATTAAATGAATTTGAGAAAATTTGGTTTATGAGAAAAAGTTTAATTCACAAAAGATTACCATTAATTAGAAAACTTAATTGAAAGGGATTTGAAATATAAAAATCTTTAGGTTGAGTTCTCCCCCTAGTGGAACTTGAAAATGGTTTAAGGTATTTCCACAACTAAAAGTCATCTAAAATATAATGCTTTTATAACCAACAAGGGAGCTCTTCAGGTTTTAACAAAAGATCTATTATGAATCTTAACCAGCATTAAATAAATAAATGCTGCAGCACTGAGATATTTACTGAAAATATACTTGCTAAATGAATTAACAGCAAGTTAACCAAAGAGCACTTAGTCCTAAGTCCTAAAAGAGAAGGAGAACTACCCCAAAATTCTGCAACCTGTATAACTCAGAAAAATGAGATTTTATATCCCATCTGATTCAAATGTATGTCAAAGTCATTGTACTGTCATGTGTAACTAATTAAAACAAATTAAAAAAATAGTAGACAAAATAGAAATTTAGGAAGATAGAGCAGCATTCAGATGGGTACACAATTTTGAAATAATATGAAAGTTGCAGGAACAGGATAATTTGGAGTGCATAGTGTTTATTCAGAGGATTGGTTAGGTAGTAGTGAGAAGTAAAGTTAAAAAATGTTTAGTTAAAAATGAAAAGATAAGGATTTCACGATAAGAAGTTTTAATGTGATTTGATAGCTAAAAGGCAGTCCACACAAGTTTTAATGTTTTAGAAGATAGCTCTAATATTTCTGTAGAAAAGCTGAGACTGGAGTAAAAGATGCTGCATGGGAAGTTACTAAACAGATCAAGTAAGGGGTAAGTAGGTGAACTACCAGAATGGTGAGGGAAATAGAAATGCTATGAATGATTCAAAATAGAGCTGTACCTCCACTCCCTGGCAATAGAACCCAGAGCCTCACCCATGATGCTTGGCAAATGCTCTATTACTGAGTCATACCCCCAGCCCAAAACATTTTAAAATCATTCAAATTACCTCTGATTTAGTTTTAGACTTACTCAAGATTTTTTTCTTTTACAGGAATGAAACTTTCGATGAGACACTCTAACTTGTATAAGCCATTAAGAATTGTCTAAAGTAAAATCCATAGGATTAGGTAAAATGTTGGTAGGAAAGTAAACTAGCATAAGCACTTTGTAAAATAATTTGTTATCTACTAACATGTGGAAAACTTGCACACCTTATCTATACATATTATGTTATAGGGTAAAAAAGATACCTGAAGTTACTAGTAGGTTGAATAATTTGATAAGAGATGATCCATTAATCAAGACTTGAGATATGAAAGAAGGAAAACATTATGGATGAAACAAACATGTCTGACTTTAAACACGTTTAATTCAAAGTGTTGTACAACTTTCAGGTGGAACTATTCAAATTACTGGCCTATTTACCAAATACATGATAAAGACAAAAGACAAGTCATAGATTAAGAGTAGATATTCGCAAAACATTTGAAGAACATTAATATATAAGAAACTATATATCCATAAACAAGAGACAGCCTAATAAAAATATAAGCAAAAAACCTTATCAGTTACTTTACAAAAACAGGAACCCAAACGGCTAACCATTTTAGTAATGAAATGTAAATTAGAACTGTGACAAAAGATCACTGCATACCCACCAGATTGGCAAAAATAAACCGTGTGACACCATCAAGCACCGGGGAGGATGTGGAACAACAAGAACTTTCATATGCAGCTATTGGGAGTCTAAACTATTACAAGCACTTTGGAAAAATAAAGTTGAAGATTCGTAAGCCCTACAACTTGGCAACTCCACATCTTGGTATACATGCTAGAGAAACTTGTGTACATATGACCAATGCAGTGTGCATAATTATTCAACATCAGAGCATTGTGCACAATAACACCAACCTGGAAATTCCCGATTTACTTATTCCACTAGTAGTAAAATAAGTAAATACACTGTGCTATATTTTAAAAATGAAAATGCATGCAACAATAAAAATGAGGACTTAGAAAATCAAAGTTGAACAATGAAAGAAAAGACACAAAAGAAAATATTTAATATCATCTCATACAAAATTGATAAACTGGGAAAACTAAACTGTATGGATCAGAAATGCACACAAAGGTGACAAAACCAGAGGAACAGTAATGGAATGACCGTCATGAAAGTCAGAAGGAGTAGGGTGTGAGTGGGTGGACTCCCTAAGCAGAAGCACTGTTCCCTATCTTTACCTTAGTAGCAGTTAAATGTGAAGTTTTAAAAATATATTAATGTAGCTTTGTTTTATGAACTTCTGTAGATATTGTGCTTAATAATTTTTTCAAAAGGTTTAAAAACTGATAGGAGAAAGAGGTTAAGGCTGGAGATAAATTATAATTCTTTGTTACAAAGATGTAAATGAGACCTTTCATTTCCATAGTTTTTAAGAGCCCGAAACTTGGATTCTCAAGAACACAAACACTCAGAATGGATAGAGAGGACTGGAAACAACAGTTAAACAAGAAAGAAGAGAATAAAAAATAAGTAGTGTTAGAGAGCTGGGATATAGCTCAGTTGGTAGAGTATGTGGCTTGGATGAACAAGGCCCTGCGTTCAATTTCCAGCACCAAAAAAAAAAAAAAAAAAAAAACCAACCAAATAAACAAACAAAAATAAGTGGTATTAGGAAAGCCAGAGGAGGAGAGAATGCAAGGAGGAAGAAGAGGTGAACAATGACCTAAGGATAAGGACAAGCAGTGATAGATGAAAAAATAACCAGTAAATCTATAAATCAGGATTTCAGTGATCACTTCACCAACAGTGAGCAAACTGCTGCTAACATACTCCTATTAATAGTAAAAAAAAAAAAAATTCCATCATCTCAAACCTGTTAGAACAGCTATTATCAAAATAATGAAACATCACAAGTGTTGGAGAGGCTGTGAAGACAAGGGAATCCTTGTACACTGCTGGTGGGAATATAAATTAGCATATACATTATGGAAAATAGTATGGTGGTTCCTCAAAAAAATTAAAAATAGAATTGCCATATGATCCATCAATCCTGTTACTGGTTATATATCCAAAGGAAATAAAATTAGTATGTTGAAGAGATATGTCTGTAGCATTATTCACAATAGCCAAGATATGGAACCAACCTAAGTATTCATCAGTGGATGAATGGAAAAAGAAAATGAAGTAAGTATACACAATGGAATGCTATTCAGTCTTTAAAAAGAAGGAATTCCTATTATTTGTGACAAAATGGATAAAATTGGAGGAGATTATGCTAGGTGAAATAAGCCAGGCATAGAAAGATTAATATCCCATGATCTTACTTATATGAGGAATCTAAAAAAGTTGAACTCATACCTACAAAGTAGAATGGTAGCTGCCAGGGGCTTGGTTTGGGGCAACAGGTTGAGGAGATGCTAAAAAAAAACACCCCAATACCATGCACCTTCTTTTTATTTTTCTAAAATGATGCAAATATAGTTCACTTTAAACAAAACATACAGCATGCCAAGTTCTTCATTTTAATAAGTATTTTAGAATCAACAAAAGAAGTGATTTAAATCTTGCTATTTTATGACTAAGATATATAGACATGGCAAATTTGTATAATTTTCTTGATGTCAGAAAAGTAAAACTGGACTAGTACATGGTAGCTGGATTTAAATAACTGATTATAAGTATATTAAGCAAATTGTTCATTTCTGAGTGTACACTTTATGGGGAGTATTACCAAAAAAACATAAAGGATACCTTTTTATAAATGTATACATATTATAACATCATAACTTTGATGGAGATCAAAAAATTAGGTTATAATATAATATGGAAATTTTCAAATTAACTGAATTTTGAATTGAGATTTAAGAACAAAAGGAAATTTCAGATGAAAATAAAATTCTAAATGTTGCAACAAAAATTACACTGTGATTTGGAGTAAAATGTAATAAGAAAAAAAAACTTTGAACCAAAGTTTGGCACAGTGGTGCACAACTGGAATCCATCCCAGTAACTCTAGAGGCTGAGACAAGAGGATCACAAGTTGAGGCCAGCCTGGGAAACTTAAAGTGACTAAGAAATGAAAAGGGCTTCGGGTATAGTTAGTTGGTAGTTAGCTGGAATGACCCTGGGTTCTATCCCAAGTATAGCAAAACAAACAAAAAAAACCCATTTTGAGTCAGGAGCCATGGTTCAATACCTATAGTCCCAGCTACTTCAGAGGGCAAAGCTGAGACAGGAGAATCACTTGAGCCCAGGATTTTGAGACAGCCTGAGTAACATAGCAAAAACCTGTCTCAAATAATCAAACAAAACAACTCACCCAATTTGAAAGACACAGATTTTTAAACATAATACTTATTATATATCGGAAACTTCTCATCTTACCATATTGTACAATAAGGAGGACATTTGAGATGACAAAATAATATGTTTTTGTTGTTGTTGTTGTTGTTTTGGTACCGGGATTGAACTCAGGGTTGCTTGACCACTAAGTCACATCCCCAGCCCTATTTTGTATTTTATTTGGAGACAGGGTTCCACTGAGTTGTTCAGTGCCTTGCTTTTGCTGAGGCTGGCTTTGAACTCACAATCCTCTTGTCTTAGCCTCCCGAGCTGCTGGGATGACAGGCCACACTACTGCACCTAACTAATATATTTCCTTTTAAAGCTCAGAATTTTCTTTGAAAAACAGCTTTGACAATATAGATATACAATAAACTGTCATTCAAAAATGGACTTGGAAAGCAGTCAACAAAAACAGAAAACAGATTTTTGCAAAAGTTTTGGACTTCAGGAAAATTAAAAACTTTTGTCCATCAAAGTACAAATCAACAAAGAAAAAGATAATCCATAGAATGAGAGAAAATATTTGCAAACCATATATCCATAAGAGATTGATATTTAGAACACATAAGTAAGTCCTACAACTAACTCATCACCAACAAACAACCTGATTCAAAACTGGATAAAGGACTTGAATGCATAGATCTCCAAAGAAGAAAAAGGAATGTCATACAAGCAAGTAAAAAGATGCTCAACATTACCAATTATTAGGGAAATGCAAATCAAAGCTACAAAGAGCTACCACTTCATACCCTTTAGAATGGCAGATTATTATTATTTTTTAAATATTTTATTTTTAGTTTTAGGTGACACAATACCTTTATTTTATTTTTACCTGGTGCTGAGAATCGAACCCAGTGCCTCACGCATGCTAGACAAGCGTGCTACCACTTGAGCCACATCCCCAGCCCAATGTCAGATTATTTTTAAAAACCCCTCGAAAATTAGCAAGCGTTGGTAAGGATATGGAGAAAATGGAACTTTTATGTACTGCTGGTAGGAATGTAAAATAATATAGTTGCTTTCAAAAACAGTATAACTATTTCACAAAAAAAAATTAAGTAGAACTACATAATCCAGAAATTCTATTTCCAAGTGCTATATATACTCAAAAGAAGTAAATTCATGGACTCCCAAGATATTTGTGCTCCCATGATCACAGTAGCATCATTCACAATAGCCCAAAGGTGGAGCAATGAAGGAATACATAATCAAAATGTAGTATATACACACAAAGAAATGTTATTCAGCCTTAAAAAGGAAGAAAATTTGGACACATGCTATAATACAAATGAACCTTAAGGACATCATGCTAAGTGAAATGTCACAAAAAAGTTACATAATTCCATTTATGTGAGGTAGATAGACTGGTCAAATTCATAGATATAGAAAATATAATGGTGGTTACCAGAGGCTGGAGGGAGAAGAGAATGGGAAATTAATGTTTAACGGACACAGATTTTCAGTCAGAGAAGATGAAAAATTTCTGGAGATGGATGGTGGTGATAGGTGTACAACAACGTAAATGCACGTAACACCATGGAACTATATTTTTTAAAAAGAGCTAACATTGTGTTATGTATGTTTCACCACAATAAGAAAAAAAGGACTTGGAAATGAGTAAATATTGAAACTAGAATACAGTCATGGGAATAAAGAAACAGATAAGTCATTCATCAGGTACACAGAGAAGAGACGGGGACTATGACATTATTTTTAGATGTATTCTATTATTTTTATATGTACCTGGATTTCAAGCTCAGCAATGTGCTGCTGCAGTTCAGCCACAGCAGCTATGCTATCTGCTTCTCGAAGTCTCACAGCCATCACTTCTTCCTTGTTCTAGGGTAGCAAACAAAACAAAAGTAATAAACTACTTGTGTTTGGAATTGAGATTTTTTTCAGATTTTAGAAAAGTGTCTAAGGCAGCATCTATAATGAAAAGTGAAGTATAAATATCCACACAAACTGGGGTAAAAAACAAATTTTAAGTGGCCATATGTCAATTCAAATCAGGTTTTGCCTTGAAATGAATTTGCGTGAAATTTATGAAACTTTTGGGTTTCAGAGTATTTTGGATTTTGAAACTAGGGATCAGAGACTTGTATTATTTTATTTTAAAGTGAGAATATTCAAATTTAGTTGTAGAGGGAAATAACAATATTACCATTTCCTGATATTTTGTATAAGTAAAAAATAAAATGAGCTTTTATGACTAATATCAACCAATCATGAGCTATAATTATATAAAACTAACTGAAAATGATTCAGATTTATATAATTCAAGGACTGGATTCCTTAGAAAGTTAATTTGTTTCTGAATTCTATCAACATGACAAGGTAAAATATATATATTTAGTCAGAAAGTACTAGGTGTTAGGATGACATTTCATTTTATTGTTAAAATCTGCAAACAGCATTTCCTAAGACTGAGTAAATTAATATATAGCTTAAACATACAGTAATCAGAGTTAGTATCTATAACATAGTTTTTATAGAGTTAAATGAACACTAAAAATTAAATAAAATTCTGTATCAGTTCCTCAAATCCTCTAATATTCTGATCTGCACCCATTACTTAGATAAACTCAGATAACTATTTTTATCAGTAAGTTGTATATATACTTATTTTCAAACAACATTTTACTTCACTTTGATATAATGAGAGCAACTATGAACAGAGCAGGGAGGAAGAGTAGGAAGAAAAGATTAACATTAAACAGAGACATGAGATGGGAGGAAAAGGGAAATTGCATGGAAATGAAGGGAGACCCTCATTGCTATACAAAATTACATATAAGAGGTTGTGAGGGGAATGGGAAAATAAACAAGGAGAGAAATGAATTACAGTAGATGGGGTAGAGAGAGAAGTTGGGAGGGGTGGGGAGGGGGGATAGTGGGGGATAGGAGGGTGGCAGAGTACGGCAGTTGCTAATGGGGCATTGTGTAAAATTGTGGATGTGTACCCGACGTGATTCTGCGGTCTGCATTTGGGGTAAAATTGGGGGTTCATGATCCACTTCAATCTAATGTATGAAGTATGATATGTCAAGAGCTTTGTAATGTTGTGAACAACCAATAAAAAAAATAAAAATAAAAATAAATAAAAATAAATAAATAAATAAATTAAAAAAACACATTTTACTTCACTAACAGGTGCTAAGATATTTAAGAAGCAATATCAAGTCTAATAACATTGTTATCGAAATATTTAAAGAAAACTTACATCAAGAATGCAAAAAGATTAAATTTAATTGAGGACAGAAAATTCAGCATCATAAAAAGTCAGATTTGTATAATAAATCAGATTAATATAACCTCATTTCACATCATTTTATTTTTAATTAGTCCATGTACATCCTTCAAATGGGATTATGCTTAAATTATCACAAATTTTAGTACTACCTACATATTTCTGTCACAGTATAAATTTGTAAGAGCCATGCATATTTATTAGGATGTAATTTCATCTCTGGATTTCAATGACACTGATAAACCACTCAAGCTTCACTCTTGGTTTTTAATGACACTAGAACAAGTTGATGGAATTACAGCTTTATAATGTACCACTTACAAAGTCTTTCTTCTCATAGAAAAAGAAGGCTAGAATATTTAAAGGGTATCATTCCTACCATCTACTAAGTAGATGTTTAGTTTATTTCAAAATTTCATAACTTGTCTTCAGTAATCCATTCTAATATGCAGACTACACTTATCTCTAGTTCTTTCTCCCCCCAACCCCTCATACACACACACACACACACACACACACACATACACATACACACAAACACACACATCCCCTCCCTCTCCTATACCTTACTCTCCAATCTCTCTCATCACTGTTAAGTGTGTAAATTTATTTTAGGGGAAAATATCCTTGATTTCAATACTTTTGATGCTTTCTGAATCAAACACTTCTCACCACTCACTGGCTCGCGCGCGCCCGCGCACAGACACACACACACACACACACACACAGAAAAACTGATTAAAAGAACTATGGGAAATGATCCATTTTATCCTGAGCCAAGGTACATATACATTTATTTTGCTCTCTACTCTTTCCAGAAAACATACATCAATATTTACTTCCCACTAACAAGATAACACTCAAAGCAATGGAGCCTCTACTTTTCCAAATTACATGTTTTGGGTTGAGTTATTAAAAGCTTCAGTTTTAAAGGGCTATTAGTCAAAATAAACACTGTAAAGGCATACTAGTAAATGCCAATATGGGAAATTAACCAAGTACGTAGCTAAAAATACTTCTTGTCTGAAGTCCATCCCAGAAGCAAGATGAGCTAACCTTGTATGAAAGCACCACCAAAGCAATTTCAGAAGTGGGAAGTAGATTGGCTTAAAAAAAAAAAAAACATGGGGCATAGTGGCGCAAGCCTGTAATCCTAGCAGCTCAGGAGCTGAGGCAGGAGGATCACAAGTTCAAAGCCACCTCAGCAACTTAGTGAGACCCTGAGCAACTTAGCGAGACCCTATCTTTAAATAAAATATGTTTTAAAAGGGCTGGGGATATGGCCAAGGGGTTAAGCATCCCAGGGCTCAATATCTGGTACCTAAACAAAACAACAAACAAACAACAACAACTAGTCATGATGAAACAACCTATAAAAGAAAGGCAGGAGGCTAGGGTTGTGGCTCAGAGATAGAGCGCTTGCCTCACACATGTAAGGCACTGGGTTCAATCCTCAGCACCACATAAAAATAAATAAACAAAATAAAGATATTGTGTCCATCTACAACATATATATATATAGACAGATATAGATATAAAGAAAGGCATTATTACATTGACAAAAACCATAAACCAGCTATCTGACATATTTACCTTGCATTCAATCTCTGCTTGTTTTCGCTTTGCTTCACTTAATTGAGTAAGCAGTCCTTTGTTCTGTGCAGAAAGATAGTGTACCTTCTCCTGTAGACTGATCACCTCTTGTTCTGCTCTTCTAAGATGATTACTATTGATCTGGTTCTAATAAGCAGAAATATAATTATGTACACTATATATAAAAGGGCTGAAAATTAAACATTTTTACTAATGTACTTTATACAATAACATAAAAATGTTATCAGCTACAAGTCAATTTTCTTCAATAAACACTGAAAAAATAAGATATAAAACTGTTTAAATATCTAATCCTCCAAGGGAATACATGTGGTCCATATTAGAAACTCTTGTTATAACTAAATATATCACTTATACAAAAAGGTCTATAACTTTTTTGTATAAGTGATATACAACTTAAAAATATTCATTTCTGAAAGAGGCAATAGGAATACAAAGTTAGACAGAGAAATAATATATTAGGCCTAGGACTACAGCCTGGGGTTGGCAGGAAAATTAAAAGGTCAAATACCCAGATACAAAAACATAATTCAGCATAAGACTGGGGCTTTATCAGAATCACAGGAAGCATCCCTGCAGTTTCAAATATACTTGGAGACAGACCTTTTTCTGAGGTGGTATGAAGGAAGGGAAGACACTGAGAAAAGCCCTCTGGAAAACCAGCCCCTACTCTAAAATAAGGCATTACTAAAGGATTGTGAAGCCTGTGGTACACTGTGGATAACCACAGAAACAACAAACCTCAAACTCAGCCTATCTCCTGACTATATTAACTCAAATCTCCTACATGAAAGGTCTGGCAGGAGAAAAAGTGTACCCATTTCTAGTCTAAGGTAAAATACTTTATATACTGCCCCATCTAAAATATTTAACCTGGGCTGGGGATGTGGCTCAAGCGGTAGCGCGCTCGCCTGGCATGCGTGCGGCCCGGGTTCGATCCTCAGCACCACATACCAACAAAGATGTTGTGTCCGCCGAGAACTAAAAAATAAATATTAAAAATTCTCTCTCTCTCTCCTCTCTCACTCTCTCTTTAAAAAAAAATAAAATATTTAACTTTCATCAAAAATTTGCAAAGTATAGAAGGCAAACCCCCCAAAATACTAGCAAAAGACAAAGCAATCAATAAAATTCACCTCATAATATGACACATATACTGAAATTATCTGACAAGGAATTTAAAGTAAGTATGATTAATATGTCAAAGGCTCTAACTTATTTCTAAAAATAAGTAAGTTCAGATAGGTAATATCCTCAGAAAAATTAGAACTCTAAGAAATCAACAGAAAAACGAGAAATAAAAAACCATGACAAGAATGCCTTAAATGGCTTCATCTAACAACAAAGTGAAGAAAACAATCAGTGAAGTAAATAAGAAGTCAATAGAAACATTTCAGTCAATAGAAGCTAAAAACACAAAGAGAAAAAATAATAGAGGAGGGGGAAAGAAAAGAGCATCCAAGAGTTTCTGCACAACATGAAGGCAGGGATAAGGTGCTTGCTCAAGATGTATAAGGTCCTGGGTTTGATCCCCAGTATTACAAAAAGAAAAAAAAATCCTGTACACTAAGAACGAACCCAATATGGATATCATTGAAACCAGAAGACCATATGGTCAGAAGAAAGCCAAAATGATATAATGAACAAGACACAATAAGCAGAAATTTTCCAAAATTCATGGTAGACACAATCCACAGAGCCAAGAAACTTGGGTTGCGGTGGCGCACACCTGTAATCCTAGCAGCTCAGGAGGCTGAGGCAGGAGGATCACAAGTTCAAAGCCAGCCTCAGCAAAATCGAGGGGCTAAGCAACTCAGTGAGACACTGTCTCTAAATGAAAAACAAAATAGGGGATGTGGCTCAGTGGTTGAGTGTCCCTGAGTTCAGTCCCTGGTACTGCTCGCTGCCGCCCGACTCCCCTCACCCCCCGAAATTTTTTTTTTCTGTTCTTTCTCCCTGCCACCCAGAGACACAACCAATTTTTAAAAAGCTCATACACATTCAAGGGAGAATGCAGGCAATCTCCCAGGGGAGAGAGAGTCAAAAATAAAATCTCAAAGGCATGGGCTGGGGATGTGGCTCAAGCGGTAATGTGCTCGCCTGGCATGCGCGGGGCGCTGGGTTTGATCCTCAGCACCATGTAAAATAAAATAAAGATGTTGTGTCCACCAAAAACTGAAAAATAAATATGAAAAAATTCTCTCTCTCTTTAAAAAAAAATCTTAAAGGCAGCTGGGTGAGGGGGAACCACGTTACATGTAGAGAAACAAAAATAAGAATTATAATAGAATTTCAGCAGGCATGATTTATAAAAAAAGATAACAGTGATTTTTAAAGTGATGAAAGATAGCAGTTCAATTCACAATGGCTAAACTGTGGAACCAATCTAGATGTCCTTCAACAGATATATGGATAAAGAAACTGTGGTACATATACACAAAGAAATATTACTCAGCATTAAAATAGAATAAAATTATGGCATTTGCAGGTAAATGGAGTTGGAGAATATCATGCTAATTGAAGTAAGACAATCCCAAAAAGCCAAAGGCCGAATGTAGTCTGATAAGCTGATGCTGACCCATAATGGGGGCGGGAGGGGCGCGCACATGGGTAGAACAGAGGAGCTTGATTGGCAAAGTGGAGGGAGGGAGAGAAGGGGGGTGGGAAAGATGGTGGAATGAGATGAACATCATTATCCTAGGTACATGTATGACTGCACATGTGGTGTCACTCTACATCCCGTACTAGCAACTAGAAAAATGAAAACCAGAAAAATGAAAAGCTGTGCTCCATTTGTATACAATGAATCGAAATGCATTCTGCTGTCATGTATAACTAATTAGAAAAATTTTAAAATTTAAAAAAATAAAGTGATGAAAGAAAAAAGATCTGTCAATCCAGAATTCAATACCTTGCAAGTATGTTTTAAATTCCCTTCACTGGCTCCCTTCACTCTCTCCCAAAATCCTAAACTGCATGCCAGTAGACCAGCACTACTATAAATATAAAATGAAGCTTCCCAAGTAGAAGGAATATAAAGATCTACAAGAAATGAGTGCTGAAGTGGAATAAGTAAAGGGAAAACAATTCATTAAAAAATTTAAAATCTATGAAATAATCACTGATTAAAAGCAAAATTATCAGCATATGTTATACTAATGTATAACAACAATAGCACAAGAGGAAGAATTAAGAATACACAATTATAAGAATTTTATCACACATGAAACAATTCATTATTTTTAATTAATAACATTATTTGAAAGTAAGCTCTGATTATAGGTGTGTACTATAAAACCTAGAATAATCACTAAAAAATTTCTTAAAAGGAGTATAAATAATATGAAAATAAAATAAAACCGTAATAAATGTGCTATAAATCCAAGAAAAGGTAGTCAAAGAAGAAAAAATAAGGAATAGATGAATGAACAGAAAATAACTAGCAAGGTGATAGAGAGTAATCCAAACAGAATCACAAAACATGGAGTAGGGCTTGGAACATAGCTCAGTTGGTAGAGTGCTTGCTTCGCATGCACAAGGCCCAGGGTTGAATTCCCAGCACCACAAAACAAATTCCCAGCACCACAAAACAAACAAATTCCATGAGACTGGATTTTTAAATAGCTTTATTATATATTATATAATATTATATTATATATAAAATTCACCTACTTTAAATAACTTTAACAGTAGTTTTTGGTATTTCAGAGTTAAACAACTGTTTGTTAGGTTCAATTTTAAAAGCTATCTATATGCTATTTATCTAAAAAAAAGATCTAAAAAGCAATCAGGTAAGTTGAAAATATAAAAGGATGGGAAAATACTTATAATTTAACTTGTGAATTTAAATACCAAAATAAATAAATAACAACTTAAATTCACCAAAAGGAATGTGTTTTGTGTTGTGTCTGTATTCTGTGTCACATATTTGTTTTTAGTATTTTGATAAATGTGCCTCAATATAAATGGTTTGTTTCCCAATCCTGTGTATTTTGTTTTATGCATTCAAAAACATTGTTTTGAGAAGGGAAGGTGTTCATAGGCCTCAGACTGCAAAAAGGATTAATGCACATTAAGCAAGTACTGTACTTAACAAACACATGGAGACATACACAAGGAAATACATGCACGAATGTGCAGAGTAGCATTATTTGCAATAGCAAAAATCTGTATAAAGCAAGGACAGTGGCTCAAGAAAATGACATATACTCACCAGACAGACTTATCTAAAAGTTCTTAAAATGAAGAAATTGGAGTTACATATAACAATATGGGTAAATCTCAATCTGGAAGGTGGATATATGGGTGTTTGACATAATTTCATTAGATGACTATGTACCACCACTGTTACACCAGTTTCTAGTTGTTTTTCTCATTTTTCAATGAGAAAACTACATGGATTATCACCCATTGGAGCAATGGCATTTAGAAATTAGTGCCTTACACAATCCTGTTTTCAGCAAAATCTATCCAAAATCATACCTACCTGTCTGGAACAGTTCAAAACACAAATTCCTTAAAAAGTCTTTCCCCAAAACACCTAACTGGAATTAATTTCCTCTAGCAATTTCTATCTAACTGTCTACTTACCAGATTTCTGAGTCATACTGGGCAAGCATGTTACTAAAATATAAGTCCTTGATGGCTGGAACAGTGCTTTTTGTTCAAAGTTCTTAAAACCATGTTTGTGAATATGTTCCATTCACCTCTACCTACTGTGAGAAGAATCCTCAACACTGGCTTAAAAGTTGTATTTACAGGCTGAGGTTGTAGCTCAGTGGTAGAGCTCTTGCCTTGCATGCATGAGGCCCTGGGTTTGGTCCCCAGCACCACATAGAAATAAACAAATAAAAATAAGATATTGTGTCCATCTACAAACTAAAAAATATGTATATATTTAAAAAGTTATATTTACATTTTTATTGTCTATATTAAGATAAATTCTGATTATAAAAATAATAACTATATGATAAATAATAAAATAATAAATAATGAAAATAATCAATTTATTTCCCACTATAAAACCTAGATATTCTACTCTTCATAATCTTATAGTATCCTTTCAGTGTTATTTTATTTACACTGAAAATACAACAAATAACTGTGAAAAATGTAAAGCAAGATCTATATAATCTAAAGAAATCACACATTCATTTTGAGATAGGCAGATCATTTTGCACAATGGAATAAAGAATGACATGAGTTAACACTGCCCCCTACTGACTGAATAAATACTTTGAAAACCAAATAGCATCCAGCCCTCTGGAGCCTTGCATTTTGTGTCCATGGATTCAACCAACAAAGGATCAAAATATTTTAAAAAATACAATTCATCTGTAATTGAACAACATACAGACTTTTTTCCTTGTCATTATTTCCTTAACAATACATCATAACAATTACTTACAAACCATTTGCATTGTATTAAGCATTATAAGCAATCTAGAGATGATTAAAAGCATATAGGAGGAGCTGGGGTTGTGATTCAGTGGTAGAGCACTCACCTAGCACAGGTGAGGCACTGGGTTTGATCTTAAGCACCACATAAAAATAAGTAAATAAAAATAAAGGCATTGTGCCCACCTACAATTTAAAAAATAAATAAATAAAATATATAGGAGAATAACACTGGGTATATGCAAATACTACACCATTTAATATAATAGATTTGGGCATCTGCAGATTTGGTATCTGAAAGGGATCCTATAAGCAATCTCATGGATAAGAAGTAACAACTACATACAAAACATGGTTCATGTAAATGTACCACATAAAAACCAAATGTGTGGCTCAGGAGGCTGAGGCAGGAGGTTTCCAAGTTCCAAGCCAGCCTCAGGAATTTTGTGAGGCCCTGAGCAACTTAGTAGGACTCTGTCTCAAAATAAAATATATAAAGGGCTGGGGATATGGCTCATTGGTTAAGAACCCTGGAACCAAAAAGGAAAGAAATCAAATATGTTTTTACAATGTAAATGGATTTCATAAAAAGGCCCTTTCAGATCTTAATTATATTTAAAATAGGATTTATTAGAGTAATAGAGGACTTTAGAGAAAAACAGTAAACAATTTTACAACAGATTACTCATTACATAATTTGAGGAAGCATTATTCCACAGTTGTGGTTCTCAATTAGTGGCAATTTTGCCCTCCCAATCTCCATTCCAAAAGACAACTGAATATGCATGGTAACAGTTTTGGTCAAAACAACCTGGAATGGGAGAGAGATGTGACAGGCATCTGGTGGGTAGAGACCAGGTATGCTGTTAAATATCGTCCAGTATCCAGAACAGCTTCATAAAACAAAGAATATCAAGCCAAAATTTTAAGTGTGGAGATTGAGAAATTTTGCTCTACATGAATGTTCCTTCCCAAGCTATGCAACAAAGGTCTGAGTTTTACCTAATAAAGTCAAATGAAGTCTCTATCCTGCTTAAACTTGGTTGAATGGGTAGAAACAGAGATTAAATCTCTGAAAACAATTTTTAGCCCTCTTCACTTAGGCTAGAAAATCACTACCTAGACAGACCCATACCTCACTTTTTACCTTTATTCTAGGTATGATACAATCTGTGTACAAAACTTTGATCTGCTGATGATACTTTCAAACCTCTTGGGCTTTCCCATCATACCTGTGTCTCCATTTCCATCATTCTTTGTTTTATTTCTCTTATTTCTGCCTGTGTTTCAGCTTCTTTAAGTTGAATGGTCATCAATTCATCTTGCAACTCATTCACAGCATTTTTCTTAGGTGGGTCTTTCCATCTCCCAGTAGTACGAGCTAAATGGCGCTAAAGCACAAAACTTATATTGCAACAAAAACTCAGCATCAAAATAAGAGCTAACTTTACAAAGCACATATTTCAGGACTGGTACTATATTAAGTGTGTTCTACATATTGTTTCATTAAATCCGCAGGAAATCTTAAAAGTTAGGCACTATTATCTTCATTTACAGGTAAGAAAATAGACACTGTGATTTTGTAACTTCAGGAAAGTCACACAGTCACAAAGTAAGTGGCAGACCTGGACTCAGATGCAATTCAAATTTTTTCTCTGCATATACTGAGGAGTAATTCTAGTAAAGAGTACAATTTTCACCCTAATCTTTATTAGAGATTTTTTCACATTATCTTCAACGAAACACAAAGAAAAGAATAGGGTCATTCATTAAGAAGCAACATTAGAAGTTACATGCAGTGCTTCTCAAAATTTGTGGTTAAGGACCAGTTCTGAGTTTTTGTTTTTTGATTTTCAGCTTATTGCAACCTGATACTTTCTACAAAATACTTTTTTTTTAAAAGCCATGACACTGTAAAAGTCTAATTTTAATCTTGGACAGATGTCTTTGCCTCCCCTCAATTCAAACCAATTGTGAAACTATGTGTGGTTTTTTTTTTTTTTTTTAATTCCCTTGTTCTTTTCTGTCTTTCAGAGCTTTGTATTTTCTTCCTTGTCAATAATTTTCCTCATGTGTGGATAAATTTGTGGGCATATAATTAGTTAAATTTCATATACTTTATGAGATAACTATTTTTAAAAGAAGTTACAAATTTATAGACAAATTTATATTGCTATTACCCTTCTGATGTTTCACACTGATTGTCAATGATTTAATATCAACATTAGAAAAAATGTGTACAGTATAAAAAGAGTATTTTCTTAGATTTCTGCAGAAAATGTTATGTAATACACAATCATGCAACAACAAAAAATCACCTGATTTCTATCTTTTATTTAATTATAAGAATTAAGAAGGAAGAAACAGTTTAAGTGTACCTTCAAATTATAAATGCTCTTAATCTTGACATTAAGCAAGGATTTTTCTCACTTTAAACTTAACCATCTCATACTTAACCATCGTCATCAGCTACTTCAAACATCAGCGACTTCAAACAAACTGGATATTTCTGAAAAGTACATAAAACATATTGATGTACCTGCCAGTGTTCTTCTAAATCCTTGACTTGCTGTCTAAGTTCTTTCAAACCCATAATGGCTTCTGCTTCTCTCAGCTTCACAGCAATGAGTTCCTCCTGAAGCCTTGCAACATTATTCTCATCAGGAAAGGAGTTGTTTCTCTAATTGAGAGAAAATTTAACTTGAAATATTTGAATTCAAGAAACAACATATGGTACACACAGAGCTTATGTAATTAAATACTTTATTTTATTCAGTTTTATTGAAATATATTTCATACAACATAAAACTCATCCTTTTAAAGTATATAAGTGAGTTATTTAGTCATCACCAAACTCTAATTTCAGAATATTTTTACACACAATAAAGAAACCTTATGGGGCTGGGGTTGTAGCTCAGTGGTAGAGCGCTTGCCTTGCATGCATGAGGCCCTAGGTTGGATCTTCAGCAACACATAAAAATAAATAAATAAAAATAAAGATATTGTGCCCATCTACAACTAAAATATTTTTTTTAAAAAAGAAGCCTTATGCCCATTAACAGTAATTATTCATTCTTTTAACCCCCAGTTCCTGGCAACCACTTATCTACTTTGTGTGTCTATGGATTGGCCTATTCTGAACATTTCATGTAAATGGAATCATGCAATATGTGATTTTTTTTGTGACTAGCTTATTTCAATTAACACAATGTTTTTAAGATTCATTTCTTTTTATTGCTAAATAATATTCTATTGTACAAACATCACATTTTTATTTATTAATTCATCAGTGAAAGGAAATCTGGATTGTTTGCACTTTGGGGTTCTTATAAATATTGCTGATTTAAAGACTTAAAAAAAAGAACAGTCCAAAATCTGTTTTTATTTTCTTAGCACGTTATCTTGGAAGAGGGGTGTCAAATCTCTGTGTATCGGTCACTATTTAAATCAACAGTCAAGAAATTAATACCAAGATGACCTAAATATTTGCTTGATGGATACAAGACTTAAATCAATCTCCTGCCATACTAAAGGACCCACCTGATAACTTTCCAGAGCAGTTTAATACTGAGCTAACAGGAGATCCAAAAACAGCCCTAGAGAAAGTTCCCTGGATAAACTAAGATACTGTTGAGATTTCAAGGCCTGGTTCTATGACATTTTCTATCTCTAAAATATTTTATGGAGGTCACAAAGATTTCAGCCCACAGGGATTATAGAATAAAGTACTTTCACAAATTATGCACATTTTTATGATGGATTTTAAACATTCTCTAAACTGAAGATCAGAATATACTAATGTATATGCATTAAAAAGATTACTGGAATGGTATAAAGGTGTATTAAGAATTGTACGCAAAAAAAAAATGAGAGCTCATGTATAATGGCATAATTTGGCGTGAACATACAGAGTTACAAAAAATTGTGCTGTGAATGGATAATCATGAATGTAATGCACTCCACTATTGTCATGTATGTAAGAAACAAATAAAAAAAGGAAAAAATTTTTTAAAAAAGATTACTGGAAGCAGAGAAAGAAAATGTTGTACAATGAGGTTAACCATAATGCAAACTTCTAACTTACTTTCTACTCTAAAACGTGAATATCAACACAGCCACTTAAGAAATCATACAAGGCCTCACTATGTTTCCCCGGCTGGCCTTGAACTCCTAGGCTCAAGGGATACTCCTACTTCAGCCTCCCAAGTAGCTGGGACTACAGGCACATGCCATTCCCCTTGGCAATAAACCCATTTTTAAAAAATTATTTATTTATTCTAATTTGTTATACATGACAGCAGAATGCATTTCAATTCATAGTACACATATAGAGCACAGTTTTTCATGTCTCTGGTTGTACACAAAGTAGAGTCACATCATTCATGTCTTCATACATGTACCTAGGGTAATGATGTCCATCTCATTTCACCATCTAAGAAACCGATTTTTTAACTGGACCCAAATACACTTCTTTCTACCAAATACTTAGTCTTTCCAAATGTAAGACTTAGATTCTTATCTAGACCATAGAGCCCTGAGCCCTGAATATTCCTAGATTAGAAACCAAATATTCTGTTAGGTATTTCTTTCAGCATTGTTGCTTGCTTTTTTCACATACACACACACACACACACACACACACACACACACAAAATCAAAGAATACATTTTCCAGATAATATACAAACAGCAAGCAGATTTCTAGCAAAATTATTCCACTTCTGATTCTAGTTACACCTGTTCTAGTTCTTTAAAAAATAGTTAAGGGGCTGGAGTTGTGGTTCAGTGGTAGAGCACTTGCCTAGCATATGTGAGGCACTGGGTTCTATTCTCAGCACTGCATATAAATAAATGAATAAAAAAAAAAAGGTTCATCAACATCTTAAAAAAAAAAAAGAAATAGTTAAGAACAACTCAGGCTGTTACGTTGACTTTCTATAAGCCTTCTTGATTCAACAATACCTAGGGACTGGTATTGGGCTGGGGCTGAAGCTCAGTGGCAGAGTATCTGCCTCGCATGTGTGAGGCCCTGGGTTCGATCCTCAGCACCACATAAAAATAAACAAATATATTGTGCATATCTACAACTAAAAATAAATAAAAACCTAAGAGCAAAAAAGAATGAACTCAACATCAATGATTTTATAGATGAGAAAAAAAAAGATTCAGTTTGTGATCTAGAGCACAGTTGCTCAAATCTGAGTTATAAAAAACCTGTAATTTTTTCTATTTACTCTACTTATCTACTAGGTCTTGACATTCTTTGATATCCTGGAGAAGAAGTAAGTGAGTAACCTATAAATAAGCACCACTCAGGATAAGGGGAATTTCCCATATATCCTGAGGTGACTTGTTCTAGCTTGGTTCTAAATATTACACTCAGAGGAACTTTTCTCTGAAATTTCTATGAACTAGTCCTATTCTGTCTCTTCCACATATAGATATTGCAATATTTGAGGACACTTCCTTTCTGTTACCTAAGTTTTTCTTCTTCAACATTTAAATATTCTTTCTATAAACATTATCCTGGTTGTTTTCTTCTAAAAGAGCTCTAATTTTCATTTTTATCCTTAATTTTAAGGCCTGGATTAGTATGGTAGCAACAAAGAAGAGCTGGCAATCTTTAAAATATTTCTTCTTTGTTCTAACTTTCTAACATTGTAAAATTACCAAGTTTAATTTTAATTACTCAATAATACTTAATAAATACCTACCACATCTCCCCTCTAATTTGGGGGTGAACAGCATTTGTGTAATTTCTTACCTTTTCTATATCCAGGACTTTATCCTGCATCTCCTTTAGTGCACATTGAGACTCAGCTTCACTCAGTCGGGCTTGGACCAATTCCTTCTCCAGTTGTAGCACAAAATCTTCATTGTAGTTGGAACTGCATTTATGCTAAAGGTTACAAACACATACTGAAATTTCATGGAAGCATGGAGATGTATACACAGTAAAAAATAATACAATAACATAATTCAGGTATTAAGGGCAACCAAACAGTAAAAGTTACATCTACTCAATATTCCCAGCTATTTTCTCCACTTAATGTCTCAATGAATAAAAAAGCCCAGTTCTACTATCTTTAAAGATAATCATATTTTGGAAAAAAAAAGATAATCATATTTTGGGGTTTTGGTAACTAGTTATTATATTCACCAAATCCAATTAATTTTCTTTCCATTCATCATTTCATTTTAGTATCCAGATACTAAGAATATGTTTTGACTCTACAGACCTGATCTGTACAATATAGTAGTCACTGGCCACATACGGTTACTGAGCACTTGAAATATGGCTAATCCAAATTGAAATAAGTTGAAAGTATAAAATACAAACTGAATTTCAAAGGCTTATGAAATAAGGACTGCAGATGAAGCTTGGTAGTAGAGTGTCCACTTAGCATGCACAAGGCCCTGGGTTCAATCCCTAGCACAACACCAAAAAAAAAAGAAAGAAAGAAAGAAAGAAAGAAGAAGACAACTCAATAATTTTTTTAAATTTTTTTTTCAACTCAATAATTTTTACACGGATCATATATTAAAATAATACTTTATTGAGTAAAAATGTTAATTTTACCTATTTTTACTCCCTGTAATGTGACTACTAGAAAATTTTAAATTACACATGTGGCTTACATATTGCTATTAGACGGCACTGCTACAAATGATACATATACTGAAAACTCTATTTTACTCTAACGGAAATAAAAATGGATAAAAATGGAAATGATCATTGAAAACACAAAGAAATCAATCAAAGAAGCATGAAACCTTTCCATTTCCTTTTCTATGCTATAATGTGAATCAAGGAAGTCACTTAAGAAATTCTTTCCAAATGAGTTCCGATACAAAAACTTTCGCACAAAAGCAAAAATATATCTAAATCTTCATTATAAAAAGCCTCCTAGCCAGGCACAGTGGCACACTGTGCAACTTGGAAGGCTGAGACAGGAGAATCCCAAGTTTGAGGACAGTCTCAGCAACACAGAATATCTCAAAATGAAAAACAAAAAGGGCTGGGGGATGTATGTAGCCCAGGGGTAAAGTGTCCTTAGTTCAATCCCTAGCATAAAACAAACAAACAAAAACCTTTCTAAAATAACTTGTCTATCATTTCACACTTAATTCATATAATTAAAAGAAGAGTGGCAACTTAGAATTTCAAAAAAGAGAAAACAATCTAATGAACTGGCATGACTAAAGAAAAAAATGTTTAACTCCTTAACATATTAGGATCAAAATGGACGTTAAATTAAAATTATTAAAAATGATTAATGGCTGGGCAAACGTCTATAGTCCCAGCTCCTTGGGAGGCAGCTAAGGCAGGAAGGTTGCTTGAGTACTCAAGTTCAAGACTAGCTTGAGCAACATAGCAAAATCCTGTCTCAAAAGATTAAATTCTTAATTAAAATACTTGGTATCTCTTGCCCCAGTTACTAAAAAAAGATGTCCAAATAGAAACTTTTTAATTCCATGAGTTACATATTACTTCTCTAGTAATTGTGATGCTAGGAGTATTTTGATTAAAATACTTTACAGGAAGCACAACTGCAACAGGTAGACCACATTAGCTAATACTTACCTCATCAAATGGGAAAAATCACTCCTTTGGAATAACCTCATCCAAATAGTGCCATAATTTTTTTAATGAGATCATAATTATTTTACGAGCACTACCAGAATTGTCTGCCTTTAACCTAAAGCCCTGATACTGTAGTCCAGGTTTGTCTGCCCCCATCTGGTTAGTAGAAGATCCCCAAGAAAACATTCAAAGTCAAATGGCCCACAGGAGAATAGAATGCTTCATCTGACATAAACCAATTATTTCAACCAAGTACCAAAACTACAGTAATGTAGGGAACAAATTTTTATCAGTAAAATTTACAGAGCTAAGTTCTGATAACATGTTAACTCTGTATAATACATACCTCATGCTTTTTATATAGCAAAACATTACTTTATACTTCTGGATGAAAATCATTCTAAATGTGTTATGCGATTTTCTTTTTTACTACTGATAGGTCTGTGGAAGATAATTCTTAATTCCTAGGTCATCATGATGATGATCAACTAATATACTGCAAAGTATACAGGATCTAAGGAATATGGAGTATTTCTGGCATCAGAAAAAATAAAACATCAACCTATACCGTTTCCATTTTTTTTTTTTAATGTCTGGTTTACTACTTCTATCTTTCCCTCTGTTGTCATTTTCTGCAATTTTCAATCCTAGTTTTATTTTGGTTCTCTGTTTTTGGTATTTAGTCTTGTCTCCATATTTAGTTACCTGGTTTACTTTTTCTAGCAGTGATTTTTACCCCTTGTGTCACAGACTCTTGGCAATAATACAAAACTCACTTTTCCGAAACAAAAATATAATATTTATAAAGTTCTGTATATAATTCCTGACCTCCCTGAAGCTTTCATATACCCCAAGTTAAAAAACTTCTTCATAAGGTACTTCTTTAATCCCTGACTATTCTTATGATCAGTTACCTATATAAAGTCCACATTGATTCTCTAACACCAAGTATGAGAATTCACAGCAGCTCTAGTTTCTAACTGACTGCTATTCGTTTCCATACAAATGTGCTACCAAATAAAACTTCATTGAAAAGTTATCATCATCTTCCACAAACCAATTTCTTTCCTTGATTTCTCTATTTGCCATTAGCCTAAAATCTCTTATTTGGCTACACAGAACACAAGATTTTCTGTTCTAGAATGCTTCCCTGTCATTCCTTCTTCTTCATTTCCCACCACTGCCCTAATAATTAGTCTGTTTTTTTTTTTTAAAGAGAGAGAATTTTTTTAATATTTATTTTTTAGTTTTCGGTGGACACAACATCTTTATTTTATTTTATGTGGTGCTGAAGATCAAACCCAGTGCCCTGCGCATGCCAGGTGAGCATGCTACCACTTGAGCCACATCCCCAGCCCAATAATTAGTCTCTGTATTGCCATTTTTATCCTCCAGCAATCCACTGTAAATGCTGGCACCAGAGTTCCCTAAATAGCACTTTCAATCACATTCTTCCTTCAATCAAAAAGTTTGTGATTGTCCTCTACTGTTTAAGGGATAAGTTCTAAATTCCATAGTTTCATTTGTTATTTCTCTTTTTGTACTTCCCATTTGTTACTCTACCCAATGTAATCGTTTAGTTGTTCTCTCTTGATAAAAACTTCTATTCAGTAACAATATCAAGACCCTATTAACAATATCAAGACCCAATGACAAGCTCTTCTCTTTTATTCAGCTTTTACCTTCTATGATTCTTAACACTATCAACCACTTAAACTCTTACTTCCCTTAGTGTTTCGAGCCTGAGGAAATTTTAATTCCATGCTTTATTAATACAAAAACATTAGTGAAAAGTATACAAGTACTAGTGTACTTTCTTTAACATTTAAAGTGAATCTAACTCCTTTAAATGAATTTCATTTTATTATCATTTTTTTTCACTCAGCAATTAGCCCTGTCCATTGAATCCATACCCATTTTCATTAAGACCAATTCTTTTTTAATACTTATTTATTTTTTAGTTGTAGTTGGGCACAATACCTTTATTTATTTATTTTTATGTTGTGCTGAGGATTGAACCCAGGCCTCGCATGTGATAGACTAGCACTCTACCGCTGAGCCACAACCTCAGCCCCAGGACCAATTCTTAACAGGTAAACATTTTTAAATGAGTTTAAATTTATTGATTAGAAGTTTTGTTGTTTATTTCATTTCACAACTGACCCATTAGAACTTCTGCATCTGAAGTTCTACATTATTTCTACTATATCCAATTTTCCCTGTTCAAATTTTTGCACATCTAAATTTGATCAGGAGGGTGACATTTCTGTCAATGTTTAATCTATTATAAATTTTACCATGTCGGGCTGGGCTGGGGCTCAGTGGTAGAGTACTTGCCTAGCACATGTGAGGCCCTGGGTTCAATCCTCAGCACCACATAAAAATAAATGAAATAAAGGTACTGTGTCCAACTAAAAAATAAATATTTTTAAAGAAATTTTTACCATGTCAGTTTTTGCTCTTGTATAAATTTGGTTCTATCATTAGCAGTCTGTGTAATTAGCTGAGCACACTGATAACTGAATAATGTTAATATTAATTCTAAAAATAGCTTTTATTGAGTACTTACTATGTGCCAAGCATTGTTCTAGAACATCAATTCAAGTACTTAAGAATCAACAGCAGCCCTCTATTATAATTACCTCTGTTACACACAGGACAAAATGTAGCACAGAAAGGTTAAATAACTAGTCTAAGGACATAAAGCCAATGAATGGCAGAATTCACATCAAAAGGACAAAGTAAAAAAGATGCCTCTTGGACTATACATGGCGTGAAGTCAGCCATCACGGTTTCAATTTTCTATTCTGCACAAAACGTTTTGTAACATGTTTTATTGTTTATGACTAATAAATAACACTGGTGATAGCAGCTAACATACAGAGTACTTACTATGTGCTAGGCACATGCTAAGGACTTTATATTCTCATTTAACCTTAACTACAACTACCACTTTACTAATAAGGAAAGTAATAAGACTCAAAAAGGTTAAACAGTAATTGACAGTGCTGTTAACTGAGAACATGAATTACAAAGCCCATGTTCCTAACCTAACCATGTGTTAAATGAAAATACACATCCTTCTAAGGATTAGTGGTATAATAAGAAATCTAAGCTTTTTTTTTTTAAAAAAAACTAAGCACCTAGGTCTCATATAATGTCCTTGTAATAAAATATTCCTCAGAGATATTTCATATTGAAATTAATAACTTGGACAGATATAATTTGTTTTACCAAATGACAACTGCTATAATCATGATAACTGATATCAAATGGCCATATATTTTAAAAAGTCTATAAGTAGTGGGCACAGTGGCACAAACCTATAGTCCCAGCTACTTGGGATGCTAAGGCAGGAGGATCTCAAGTTGGAGGCCAATTAACCAACTTAACGAGACCCTATCTCAAAAATAAAAATTTTAAAAAGATCTGAAGATGTAAATCAGCAGAATACTTGCTCATCGTGCATAATTATGTCCCTGGGTTCAGCCCCCAATATTGTCAAAAATTAAGACAAAAAACAAACAAAACAAAAAGTGGAATCCCCTACACTTACATCAACTTCTGCCAACACATCTCTTCATGTTTCTGGGATAACAGCAATCCCATCCCAATCAAGTGCAACTGACAGAAGGGTAAGTTCTGGTCTGCTTTTCAATTTCATGCACTTTTCTGGTGTTGCAAAAGTTACAAAGGTGAAGGTAAGTTACAAAGTCCTTAGTAGTCTTTTTTTTGCTTGTGTTTTAAAGAAAATTCTCAGATTCCATGTCTGAAGGATACATGATTAATATAGTAAAAAGGAAACATTTGTATCTAGGAAAGTTTCTTTGGACAAATTGAGTATTCCTTGAACTTCCCATAAATTGAGTAACCCTTATCTGAAAAGCTTAGGTGTTTCAAATTTCGAAGTCTTTCAGATTTGAGAATTTTTGCAGACTCCACAGTAAAAAAAAAAAAAAATTCAGACTTCAGAATATTTTGGGTTTCACATTTTTAAATTAAGGATGCTCAACCAGTATTACTAAATGACTAAATCCAAATGAGAAAGAACTGTCTATAAAACATACCAAATATTGCCTGATTTACTTACACATTACATTCCTAGCTAATATCAAAACATAACATTTATATAATATACCCTTTACAGGAATCCAAACATTTCATAGAACTCTGTATTCTTTTCTTCTGTAACATTTATCAGAACTCTAATTAAAAAGTAGTACAATTGGGGCTGGGGATGTGGCTCAAGCGGTAGTGCGCTCCCCTGGCATGTGTGCAGCCCGGGTTTGATCCTCAGCACCACATACAAACAAAGATATTGCGTCTGCGGATAACTAAAAAATAAATATTAAAATTCTCTCTCTCTCTCTCTCTCTCTCGTTCTCTCTCTCTCTCTCTCTCTCCCCCCTTCCCTCCCCCTTAAAAAAAGTAGTACAATTAATTTTTAAAAGGTATATATACTACATACTATCTAAGCAATGCCAGGGACAGTTTGTATTACTCCAAATAGTGCTTTTCATAGTAGGTAAGCAAACGATATTTTTTGAATAGACTAGTAAGTCAGATTTTGGTTTACAACAACAAAAACCCTATATGATTTACATCAGGTAAGAGTAAGTAAGAGCTAAACTAGTTTTTATTCTGATGTCCATTTAGCAACTTTGGCCCACTTTAAAAAAAATGGCATGCTATGCTATGTTTTTAATGGAAAACAGTAAGTACATCTGTACTATCACATCCAAAAGCATTTTGGAAAAAGACATCATTATATAAAAGTAAAGTACTCCAGAATATGTTTCTGTTGCATGAAATCACAGCAGAAAAATATAAAATAAAACTATATTTTGCTTTCCCTCAACAAAAGACCCCCAAAAAGATGTTCATAATCTTCACTACCACATATTCTAAATAGCATTTTTAACAATGAAGCAATACAGATGTAACTATTTAAAGATTTGCTACAAATTAGATTTACATTTATTTAGAAATTTATCATTTTTATATGATTTGCTCCCAACATCTGCAAATTATATATATCTTTTAGGATGAAAGTTTATTTCTGAAGGGAGGGAAGGAAGAGGTACATGGGAACAAAATGGACCAAATTATATTGCGTGCATGTACAAATATGTAAAAATGAATTCCACTATTACGCACTAATTTTTTAAAAAAAGTTTTTCTCTGGTTGTTAATGAAGAAGATGCTAAAAAAAAAAACCAATCATTCCCATTAAAGTGATTCCTCATTTGTTATTAAGGCTTAAAGGAAAATAAGATTATGCATAAATATAAAGCATTTAATATTTAGACTAAATTTAGGTCAAAATTATTTTTGGTTTTAAAAAAAAGTCCAGATTTATAGGGATACTGACAAAAAGCTCAACAGTTTACCTGGAGGCTGGGCTTGTAGCTTAGTGATAAGCATAAGCTCAATCCACAACAACAAAAAGTTTACCAAATTAAATGTGCAAGTCATCTATCTATGTTGGATTTTTAAAAGACTTTTATCATCTACCTTTCATACTCATAAAGGAAAAAAACACTAGGTAAATGAGGTATGGGGCAATTCCTCAGTACTGCTGAGCAAATAAGTTTTTCCAAATAAATTATCTGGAAGAATTCCCAACTTCCAATGACAGGTATTTTTATTAACATTTGTTCATGTGTTTAATCGAGGCAAGATCAGTTTATAAACCTCACATCAAATCCACTGTTCTTAGAAGCACTATATAATTCCTGCAAATTCTCTTGAGAATTATAAAAAAGAGGAAAGGTCAGAAGAAAACTTCTCTTGCTCCCCTTAAGTATTTCCTGGTAAAGATCTCAAGAACTTCAAAAAGCAGTTATTTTAGCAATCAGCAGCTTAGCTAGCTGCTATATTCTTCCTTGTTTACGTTGATCTGAGCCAAGAGCAACTGGACAAAATTGCTTAATCAGGATACTTGAATGATATGCAGCCATGTGTAGGGCACAAAGCTTTTAAACAGATCAAGCTACACTCAAAGACAGTTGGTCTCACTGGGAAAAGTTCAACATGAAGACATCTGTGCCCCACCACACTTAAAAGAAAAAAGATCAGATAAGTAATTGCATGAACTATGATCGGAGCAATGTTACTTCTAAGAGTTCTGCAAAAACAGACATGGAACATGTAAAATATCTAAATGTACAGTTTAATCTTCATGCTAAGCTTAATCTTATGATTCATTTTATATATGTGTGTGTGTGTGTATAAAATATATATATTTTTTGGTACCAGGGAATGAACTCAGGGATACTCGACCACAGAGCCACATCCCCAGCCCTATTTTGCATTTTATTTAGAGATGTCTCACTGAGTTGCTCAGCTTTTGCTGAGTCTGGCTTTGAATTCGTGATCCTCTTGTCTCAGGCTCCTGAGCCACTGGGATTACAGGCATGTGTCATTGTATCAGGCTTCACTTAATATTTATTTAGTATACTCGTTCAATAATAAGATTAACTCAACTCATGTGTGTGGCGAGGGATTGAATTTAGGAGTGCTTTACTTCTGAGTTCTACCTTTAGCCCTTTCATTTTTTGAGACATGACCTTGCCAAGTTGCCCAGGGTAGCCCTAAATTTGTGATCCTCCTTCTTCAGTCTCTGGAGAAAGTGGGATGCCTGGCTCTAACTTTTTTTTTTTAAGTGAACCCCGGGGGCATTTAACCACTGAGTCACATTCCCAGCCCTTTTTACTTAGAGACAGGGTCTTGCTAAATTGCTCAGAGCCTTGTTAAATTGCTGAGGCTGGCTTTGAACTCATGATCCTCCTGCTGGGATTACAGGTATGTGCCACTGCGCCCAGCTTCATTTTTCTTTAATATGTATTTATTTTTTTAGTTGTAGTTGGATACAATAGCTTTATTTTATTTATTTTCTTGTGGTGCTGAGGATTGAATCCAGGACCTCGCACATGCTAGACGAGTGCTCTACTGCTGCACAACCCCAGTGCCTGGCTTTTTTTTTGTAAAACCAACAATATCAGGTTAAAACTGTCCAAGGACTAGTGTAAAATAAAAACAATGGCCTTTAAAAGTAATCATTCTACAACTGTATACTGCAGAAACATTTTTTTCAAAGAATGTCAATGCCCAAAATGAGTTAAAAATAAACCTTATCTTTTAAAAACTGCTACTCAAAAGTTTAATATATTATTATAAAATAACTATGGCATATAACTATATCAAAAGCATCAAAACAATTGAAAGTGATGTGAAATACTGAAGTTACTAAAGTCCATGAACTTTGAGTGATAAAGAATCTACAGTGAGCAAGTGGGAGGTTGGGGGGATGTCTTTTTTTTTTTTAAAGGAAAACTAGCTAATAAATATAGAAGAAACGAAAGAATATGAAAATCTTCATTTGGGACATTCAATATATAATAACTGATTCAATACAACCATCAATGAATGCTGAAATCATTAGGTAAAATGTGGATGGATACAATGAGAGTGAGTTCTGCATCTATGGATCCAACCAACCAAGGATAGGGGGGGAAATGTGCATCTGAACGGTACATGTATGAGTCTTTTTTCTTGTCATTACTCTCTTAATAATACAGTATAACAACCATTTTAATAGCATTTACACTGTATTAGTCATTATAAATAATCTAGAGATGATTTAAGATACACAGGAGGTATGCATAGGTTCCATGCAAATACTATGCTATTTTATATAAGAAACTTAAGCCTTCACATATTTAGGTGTGCATAAGGGTTCCTAGAACCAATTCCCCCAAAGATATCAAGGTACAACTATATTTATTTGGTACAAAAGTACTTCCAATAGACTACTCAGTAGTTGTAAAGATGAACCACACCTTTACAAAGGAGGGTCTAAGGTAATCAAATTTGGCTTGGTAATAATATTCATCATCATGTATAGCTGGCACAATTTATGTGTTTCCTGACTTAAAATGAAGTTCACAATACTATCATCTAAATGTTTAACTGAATCTAATCTATAAGAAATACAATGACACTAGGAGGAAGGAATCAGACAAATTCAGAATATGAGATAAAGCAACTAGGCTTCATCTGTAAAAAGTTAAGTGTCATTGCGGACACTGGTTATTGTTTAATTAGTATGGACAGAGATTTATCAATTTTATTGATCATTTCAAAGAACCAACTTCTAGTTTCATGGATTTTTCTTGTATTGTGTCCTTTTCAATTTGATTTTTAGTATTATTGGTAACTTTGCTTGCTTCTGATTAAATTAGCTCTTAAATGTCTAGTTTTTTAAGGTAAAAACTTAGATGACTGGTTCCAGACTTATTCCCTTTCCTAATACAATCAATCAATATTATAAAATTGCTAGGACGCACTGCTTTGGATGGATCCAAATGCTCTTTCACAGTAGGGGAGAGTCCAGTTATCAAGCTATATACATTTCCAATAACCAAACAGCAATGTGATTGGCCTGTCATTCCTAACCTTACAACTAAGACCACCTCACTTCCATGTATAGGCTTGTATTCACTGGATTTCCAAAATCAACTACTTTGGTTTGGATCTTGAATGTCCCTTAGAAAAAGGCCCATGTGTTGAAGGACTGGATCTCAGTCTGTAGTACTATTGGAAGGCAGTAGAAACTTTAGTGGGGCCTTGTAGGAATACTGGAACACTAACCCTTCCTATCTTTTTGTTTCCTGGCTGCCATGAGGTGAACAGGGCCTCCTCTGCCATGCACTCCAGTCATGATGTCTAGTATCAGAAAGATGAATAATGCACCAACCTTATTCCTAAATAGGGGAACATAAAGAATTCTATGTCAGCTCTACTCTGGCACATTACTAAGAGCTGGCCTATCCAAATATTATATCCAAAAATCATATAAAATCATGGCTGTGGGTAATAGCCCCATATTTACCACTTGCCCTAGATGTTCTCTCCCATTAGTCCACTGAACTCCTGATACTCCAAATCCTTGTCTCCTCTATCTCTTAATCTTCTTGCTGTGGGACTACAGCTCTGTTAGAACTCACTTCTCTAGCTGCCACTTCTGACCTAATCTGCTTTACTTCATATTGCATCCCCCCCTCCCTTTAGTCTCAAAGTAAACCAAAACTCTGATTAACACAGCCCATACTCGGCCCTGAGGGAGTCTCCTATCTTCCCAGTCTCCTTCCACAAGCCAGATTACTTGCTTCTAGTCCTACCCCAACTATCACCAAAGGGTTCCTGTACTAGAATTTTATGTGCTTGCATAAGGATGTCTTCTATTGCAATCAAAAGATTAAATGTGACACCTTTGCATCTTTTCCTTCATTTCTTTAGCCTTTTTGGGGTAATATGTTGAGGAAAAATTCAAATAACCATTTTAAAATTAACAATTCAAAGGCATTAAGTACATTCAAAATGTTGTAAGGAGCTGGGGTTGTAGCTCAGTGGTAGAGCACTTGCCTAGCACATGTGAGGCACTGGGTTTGATCCTCAGCACCACATAATAAATAAATAAATTAAATAAAGGTGTTAGGTCCATCTACAACTAAACATATTTTTAAAAAATGTTATGTAACCCTATTCACAATAGCTAAATTATGGAACCAACCTGGATGCCCTTCAGTAGATGAATGGATAAAGAAAACATGTGGAATTCAGCATTAAAAGAGAATTATAAAACCATGGTATTTGCAAGTAAATGGATGAAGCTGGAGAATATAATGCTAAGTGAAACTAGCCAATCTCCAAAAAACTAAATGCAGAATGATTTATCTGATTTAAAGATGCTGATTCATAATATGCTGCAGGGGTGAGAGGGATGGGAGGAGTAAATGAACTCTAGGTAGGGCAAAAGGGAAAGGGTGAGGGAGCAGAAGGGAGGGGGCACAGTGGTAGGAAAGATGGTGGAATGCGATAGTTATCATTACCCTAAGTACATGTATGAAGACATGAAGGATATGACTCTACTTTGTGTACAACCAGAGATATGAAAAATTATGCTCTATATGTGTAATATGAATTGTAATGCATTCTGTTGTCATATATAACAAATTAATTTTTTTAAAAAAATGTGTGCAACCACCAACTGTATCTGGTTTCAAATCACTCCCATCACTCACAGTGAAATCCTTTACCTATTTAAGCAGCTTCTCACTGGACCCCAATCTACTAGTAATCACCAATTTGTATTCTGTTCTATAAGGATTTATCAACCCTGAATATTTCCTACAGCATAATCACATAATATATGAACTTCTGTATCTGGCTTCTTTCACTTAATTTAAGGTTTTGGAAACTCATTCACATTATAGCAAGTATTACAACTTTATTCCTTTTTATAGTTGAATAATATTCTTCTGTATGTATATATGATAATTTGCTTATTCATTCATCCATTAATGGACTTCTGACTTGTCTACTTCTTTTTTATAAATAATACTGCTCCAAATGTGTGTTCACATATTTGTTTGAGTACCAGCAATTCATTCTTTTGGGTACACAACGAGAAACTGAATTGCTAGCACATAAATGATTTTTTAAATTACTCTATTTTGTCTCTACTACTTTCTACTTATCTACATATCTTTTCTTCACAAGAATTTTTAGTTGGTTTCCGTAGGGTTTATAAGAATACATTTTGCTGTTCCCCAAATACCCTAAACTTATTCCTTGATCAACACCTATACACACAGCCATGTTTTCTGTATGGAAGCTGAGAAATTCATATTGTTAAATGCTTTTCTTCTTTATATCATTCAGTCTTTGGCCAAATGTTACTTCCTCAGGGAAGCACACCATAACTGTCCTACCTACAACAGCACTCATACATACTACCTTGCTCCTGATTTCTTTTTTGTCGAAGCCTTTATCACCATTGAAATCATATTAATTTGTTTAAATGTGTCTTTCACACCAGAACACTCTATGCAATAGCAGGCTTCATTTTCCTTGGTTATTATTATCCCCTCCGCACTTAAAGATAATATTTTGCCCATTGGTTTTCACTTGATCTTAGCCAAAAGGCCGAGAAGCGATTGCGCACTGGTTTTCAAATGAATAGATTAATATTCACTCCATTATAAGATGTCCACATCTTATAAGACTGAGCAAAATACAAAATGTTTACACAAACTGAACTTGATATCTTAACAATAAATTAACAAATAAAATGGCAGTCAAGATTGTTTTCGTTCTCATGACCATCCAATTGGCTTCTGCTTGTATTTGGAGAAAAAAGGGGGGGGGCTATCATAAAATCTGGGTCATAAAGTAACTCATTTAAATGTACACTTGGTATGGTCTTTGCATTGAAATAATTTTCAATTTTAAGTAAGATCTGAATAATAATGAAATACTACCTCATATCTACTAAGAAGGCTATTATTAAGAACAAAAACAAAATACCAAGAGTTGAGAAGGATGTGGAGATTGGAACCTTTTTGACATTGCTAATGACAATGTAAAATGGTACAGCCACGGTAGAAAACAGTTTGGTGCTTCCTCAAAAACTTAAACATGGTATTATATATATGATCTAGTAAACCCATATCTAGGTATATACACAAAAGAATTAAAAGCAGGCACTCAGATAGTTATACACCAATATTCATAACAGCATTTTGTCAATAGCCAAAAAGTAGAAACAATATAAATGATGACCAACAAATGAATGAACAAAATTGCTATATACATACAATGGAACATTACTCAGACATAAAAATAATAAATTTTTTATATATGCTACAACATATAGAAAATATTAATGTTAATCAAAATAAGCTAGCCACAAAAGGGCAAATATTGCATAATTCCACTCATTTAAGTTACACAGATTGAGTATATTCACAGAGATAGAAAGCAGAATAGAGATTATCAGATACTAGGAAAAAGAGGAATTATTATTTAATGGGTATAGAGCTTATTTGGAGTGATTTCAAGGTCTAGAAATAGCGGTTACCAACACTGTAAATGTGCTAATGCCACTGAATTATAAACTTAAATGATAATTTTATGTTGTATATGTTTGTCACAATTTAAAAAATCATCAAAAAGAAAAGAAAATAGTAAATGGATATGCTAAAGTAAAAGAAAAAGACATACAAGCCTCACATTTTATATGTGGATTTTAAGAAAAGGTAAAACTACGGTGAGAGAAGACAGGTCACTGGGATGGGTGTTACTCTGTTATGACATGTACATACAGTGGCTTTTGAAGACACACAAAGGAAATTTTGATAGTTATGGAAATATTCTTTATTTTGATTGTGGTAGGGGTTATACAACCATACACATTTCAAACACATAAAATTATACTTAAACTTGATGAATTTCATAATATGTAAATTATGCTCTACTAAAGGTCATCTTAAAAATGAGAGACCTGAGATAGTCTAGACCTAAACATTTCTAATACAAAACAAAACTGCATTCTTGAGTGCCCAAGATTAAACAGAAAAATGACTAAAATTTAGTGCTGTATATGAAATCTAAAATTCTTTACATCATAAAATGCTTCCATTTGTCAGTGGTGAGTGATGGTAGTAGACAGTTATATTTCAGTTATACTGGAAGACTGTAATCAGTACATTTATCAATAGGTACTCATGGTACAGTCACTACTTTGTAAAGCAACTATTTCATTTGTCAAAATTCCAATGGATAAGATATTGTGTCTTGGGATCTTATATTCATCATGCCTTCTGAAGCCATATATAATTTTGCATAGATTTCTTTTAAAATATTGACTTATGTATAATGTTCTTCTAAAAACTTCTTTACTGAAGCCTAAAAAAAATCCAGGGCTCCCCCTGTCTTTCCTACACTAGCCACAAGAATAGTGTGTAAATGATCACATAAGTTTTGGTATTCAAACTAGATACAACACTACAAATCTTCTTCAAGCTACTTAGAATACTTAGGATTGTCTTGCTTCTAAGAAGACTGCACTTAGGATTTGAGTCTAAAGTCACAGCTACATTACATTATTACTGGTTCATTTCTGATTTCTTGTCAATTAAAATATCAACATCTTTGTTCCATAAGGCATTGGTAAAATACACCTTTGAATTTTAAACCTAATGGACAAGGCTATATATTTTGGGGAAACAATCTTTTATCTTCTCATTCTAAGTAGATATTAAACAGATTTTGAATCTTGATTCATCATCTAACATATTAGTTCCATTTTTAAATAGTTCATGTATAAAAACTGCATGTGAAGATTTAAATACAAAATGCATCCTGTGTAAGTTTAAGACACAAAGACCTTTAAACATCAATAATCTATTTCATTTGTTTATATGTGGTGCTGAGAATCGGACCCAGTCCCTCACACATGTGAGGCAATCGCTCTACCACTGAGCCCCAGCCCCAGCCCCAATAGTCTCTTAATATAATCCCCTATTAACACCAGCTACTTTTATTTTAATTTCTCTACCTTGACAAAAAACATAGTCATGAGAAAGTCCATCAAATAACATGTAAAACTGTATTTGTGATCCAGTTTTTATTTATTACAAGTATGATATTACTCTGTTATGACATGCGCATACAATGGCTTTTGACGACAGATGTTCTAGAAATTTTTTCATGAAGCATCATCAAAAACCCTGGACACTTTTTTCAGATATTTAACCTTGATTATTTTCTGTAAGAAATGTATTTGTCCACCTTGATGCCTATAGTACCTTTTATTTTCTAAAACTCATTTATAGATAATAACAACAGGGGCTGGGGTTGTGGGCTTAGTGGTGGAGCACTTGCCTAGCATGCATGAGGCACTGTGTTCAATCCCCAGCACCACATAAACAAACTAAATAAACAAAATAAAGGTACTGTGTCCATCTACAACTAAAAAAACATTTTTAAAAAAGATAATTATTCCACAAGTCATTTTAATATCTAAAATATGCAACTTAAAAATTGGAAATTTAACAAGGCTATCACTATTTTTCATTTACTCTGCACATTACTACTTTATACTTCCATTTTATAGTTTATTTCCATTTAATTATCCTCTTGGTGAGAGAAAAAAATGAAAACAATCAAAATAGAAATCTAGTTCATCTTTATTTTGGCCCCACCAAGTAGGTCTATTTTGTCCTTCAAGAGCAACTCGAAGAGATTCCTTTCATTACACTTTGTAAAAGTCTCAGTACACTCTTGTAATTTTTGCTTGCTCAGTTAACTTTTTCATTATAAAACAACCTTATATTCTTTTTATACACATCTACCTATAAGGTTTCAATAACTGGAAACAAAGCAAAAAACTTAATTCATGATTCTAACATATTGAGACAGTAGTTTATGCTAAATACAAGCATAATACTTATCTTTCAGGGCTGGGGATATAGCTCAGTTGGTAGAGTGCTTGCCTTGCACGCACAAGGCCCTGGGTTCAATCCCCAGCACCAAAGGAAAAAAAAAAAAACTTATCTTTCCTTCTAAACAAATGATATTGTACTGATAATTCATGTCAGTTTAATTCCCAACATGATTCAACAATTCTAGTTTCATGCTTTGATATTACTGACATTTTATATGAAGGCAGAATAAAAAGATGAGTTCTAGTTTTCTGAGTTATTATTTTGTCACTCTCATTTTTATTAGCCATCTTCAATAACATAATAGAAGAAACGTGTTTATGGCTCTTTTCAATTATTTTTTCTGACTTCTGTATCCAAATGAGGATGCTGTTTCTTCATTTTACTAAATAAAAGTAATGTCTAACTTTGTAGTCATTCCATTTGCCCTAGACTTGTAGAGTTCTAGTTTCTACTTGCCAAAAGAAAACTAAAATAAGAATATCTTTTCAAAGATAGAGAGATGGCTTTTCTTTTGAATCTTCATATTTTTGATTAAGATAATCCTAATCTGAATCTTGGAATGAAAAATTGTTATCAAGAATCCTAGTTAGTTAACATGAATTTTAAAGGGTTACTTTTTTTCATCTTCACTACTTTTCTCCGTTTGAAAACATTCAGGCATATACCTTAACTCATAATTCAATGTCTTGATGTAGGAAGTCCAGGCTACAGAATATCATAAAATCTAAACTAACACATTCTCAAAACTCAAAATAAGATAATTACATTTATTCTGTATGTGACTAATACTGCATTTGCTCAATGAATAAAATCTAGCTGCAGCCAGGATTACCTATGGTCAAACAGATTTATAAAACCTAAAAAGCAGATCTGAAATACACTGGTTATTTTTTATGATTTGAAATGTAAGGAAAGAAATTATTAACTATTTCTAACAAAACTGGGGGGAGGGGCTAGAACAAGGAGTCTTTAGGCCACAGTAAGACTCCAAATATTACAGAACATAAAATGGAATAATTTAAGACTTCAATTAAAGTTAAAAAAATCATTTAAAACAAGAGCACAGAAGTTGTGCTTCAAAAAATTTTGTTTTGGTTTAAAGGGAAAGGGATGAGAAAGGCGATACAAGGCACTACCAGACTCCTTACCCATTGTTGTTGGTGCTGGAGCTTCCTGATGGTATTTTCAGCTTGCTCCAGCTTAGCACTGGCCTCATCACTCTGCTGTTTGATGGTGGCCAACTCCCGTTTTATGAGGTAGTTTTCCTCAGCCTCCTGGGCTCTTGTCACTTGTCCCTTAGGACATAATTTTTGTGTGTGTAAAGCAATTTAGGACAGATTCAAGAAAGACTGCCTTTGTGAGGTTTAGTTATTTACTTTCACATGTTAAAAAAAGAATCACCTCAGAATAGAACAGCCTAGTTAATTATTAACTAGCAGCTTATTATTGCTCCAGAAAATTTTTGGAAACTAAATGAAAAATTAATTGACAATCTTAAGAACAATTCTTTCAGTCAATAAAAATTCATGCAATATTACTGAGTTGTACATGCAGAACTAAAATTTCAACAAATAGCAGTTAATTTCACAGAATCCACTGATTGCCATTTGTAACAAAGAATACTTTAAAAAATAAGGTTAGCTTTATAACGTGCAAAAGGTGCCTATTTGAGTGTACTAGATAAGTTATTTAAAATTAAATTTATACCCATATACCACCCCAAAAAATTATTTCTAGGAAAATGCATGTAAAATTGCATGCATTAGAATATAAATTTCTGAGTTTAGGACTTTTCTTAGAAGTAGAGTTAGAGAAAATGCTTTAAAAAAAAAACAAAACACACAAAAAAAACTATACCTGTATCAATCTATCTGCCAAGGAAGCACTTTCCTACAAAAGGAAAAATTCAGATAGAAATATAAGAGAAAGAAAATAAAAGTGATAAAATTAGGAATAAGAAGAAACAAAGGTACTCAAATTCCAACTGCTTTTCATTGTTAATTAAAAAGGACACCTAAAAATTTAAAACTTTTTTTAACTGAATATGTTTTTATTCTTAAAAATACATCAAAACAAAGACTACAAAAAGCCATGTTTTTCCAAGAAGAAAAATGAACACAAATTCCAAGTGGTTTTTCATTACTTGGGCAAATAAATATCTTCTCTTGAAAGCTTACCTTTTTACATCTTTAATTTTAATCATATTATCAAACTACATATATGAAAGGGAGAAGGAATTTGAGTAAGCAATTCTACATATAAAGTGTGATAGCAATTCATGCCACAGTAACATCCAAAGAAATAAAGTAAAGAAAATAAGACAAATGAAGTCAATCAGCTCAATTTAATAAACGCTAGTAATAATGAGCAAGTAAACTTTTTGGTTACAGAATTGAACTGATACGTAAGTATTTATAGAATTCTAAGTGTTGATACATCTAGGTCATTTAAGCCAGTAAAAAAGTTACTTAATTCTCTAGAAATAAAATCCAAACTTAATAATTTCCTACAGCATCTTTATCGCTCTTAAACGGTTTAACAAGAACGCTTTCTCTGAAAATGACTGACTCCAAAGACAAAAATTCACCTAGGAAATTGTCTTACTCTAAACCAGGTTTAGGGAATTGGGCAGGAGGAAAAAAACAATTGAGTTCAACATTCATGTGGCATCACCAAAAAGTAGAAATAGCCTCAAAGCAACTCTAATACAATGAGAGACATACAGAGAAGCTATATTTTATGTAACATAAAGTATCTGCAATTATTATACAATAGACAGACATGTAATAAACTTCCTATCCTTGTACACTGATATTTAATATGAAATCATCTTTTCTTTAAAAATGAAAGACAGGGGCTGGGGTTGTAGCTCAGTGGTAGAGCACTCACCTAGCAAGCGCGAGGCCCTGTGTTCCATCCTCAGCATCACATCAAAATAAACAAATAAAATAAAGTTTCTTTTAAAAAAAGAATTTAAAAAAGGGGGGGGGGCTGGGGCTAGGGCTCAGCGGTAGAGCAATCGCCTAGCATGTGCAAGGCACTGGGTTCGATCCTCAGCACCACATAAAAATAAATTTTAAAAAATAAAGGTATTGGGCTGGGGATGTGGCTCAAGCGGTAGCCCGCTCGCCTGGCATGCGTGCGGCCCAGGTTCGATCCTCAGCACCACATACCAACAAAGATGTTGTGTCCGCCGAGAACTAAAAAATAAATATTAAAAATTCTCTCTCTCTCTCTCTCCTCTCTCACTCTCTCTTAAAAAAAAATAAAGGTATTGTGTCCAACTACTATATATATAACGACTGGGGTTGTCACTCAGTGGTAGAGCGCTTGCTTAGCACGTGTGAGGCATGGGGTTCAATCCTCAGCACTACTAACTAACTAACTAACTAAATAAATAAATAAATAAATAAATGTCTTGTGTCCATCTACAACCAAAAAAAAACCTTTAAAAACAAGAAAGAAAGAAAGATAAACACTGCAAATTATCCCTTTCCTAGTTTTTTATTTCTTAGATATTTATCTATAAACTTTCAGGAAGACTTTAAAGATACTTGACAATATAATAAGGAACATTTTTAAACCTAGTTACTCTTGCCTCTAGTTTTTTAAAGGGAACAACAAAAAATTCTGTGAATTCAAATGGTGTTTTTCTTTTAATAAAGCAAAATTCCTACACTATGCTTTGATGACTCCATTAATTCTTACAGTATCAGAAACACAACTACAAAAGGTTCATCAAAAGAACAATACAAAAATTATGCAAAATTTCCACATCTGCCAATTATTATGAAACAGAGAAGAGGCAATGAGTAGATATCAAAATAATTTTAACTAAAGTTTACACACAATTCTCTTTTACTGAAAATCAATATCAGAGTGAATTTTTATATAAAGAATACAAAGGGATAAGAATTTTAATCATTTTGACTAAATGTAAAAGTAATGTAAATGTAAAGTAATCCTAGACCTTAAATGAATTATTGCCTCACTTGACAGTCCATGAGGAAGCCAGGACAACATTTGAATCATCTTTAAAAAGTTTTTATCAGAATGAATTCCCAATTAGATTCTAGAAGAACGTATTTTTTAGAGGTTACACAGAAAGAAAACAAATGACATCAATATTAATCCAATAATTACCCAAGTTAAAACCTTAATATGAAAGATCAGGAACTTGTACCCATCAATTTTTATTAATAACTAGCTACGTGGCTAAACAGTAAGCTAGGCAAGTTAACAGTCAATAACACAACTTAAGAGACACATGTGCCAAATTTTTTGAGAATTTCTTAAATATATGGAAAAATCCTAAAAGCATTCAACAGAAATTCATAATAGTTACTTACTTTTTCTAACGTTTCAATGCGCTGTTTTAAAAGTCTATTTTCTGTGCGTAACCTCTGCCAAAAAAGAAAAAAACAAAATTCTGCTTGCAAGCATTCTGGAGAGTAAACAAAATTCCTAAATCAAGTCCTGAAAACATGCCATCTTTTATAAATAAAAAGAGTATAAGAAATGGTTACATTATCAGATGTCAGACCATTAAAGGCTCCCACTAAGAAATCTATGACAAAGGAATAATTGTATTTTTCATTCCAGCTATACACTAAAGTATATAAATAATCCTTCTCTTTTCTATATTTAAAAGGACAAAGATAAATGTTTTAAATTACCCATTAGATGGAAAAATTTGTAACCTGCCTATCTCCTACAAAGCCTATTCACATAATTAGTATTTAAATGTCAGTTGAATTAATAAAAAACTTCAAATATGCGTATTTATAGAATAGCAAACTATCACTTTGGATTAGATAAGTCTTCATTTATATTATAGATGCAAGTTGCAAAATTCCTTACATTTGAAATTATAAAACAATTTATCATGAGTTATCATCTACTTAAAAAAATTAGAAGCTCCAATTACAAGTACTGTTTCTACGTTTAAGAAAAACCAGATTTAAAAAAACAAAAGCTTGGGCTGGGGATTTTAGCTCAGTTGGTAGAGTGCTTGCCTCGCATGCACAAGGCCCTGGGTTCAATCCCCTGTACCAAAGGGGGGGAAAAAAAAGAAGAAGGGAAGAAAAAAAGAAAAAAAACTTTATTTAATTGTTCAATGCTTGATCACCTAAAACTTGTCAAAATTAATTTCAGGTATTGAATACAAATCACCCTACATTTTAAAAAATCATCTTTTTGTATATTCTACCAATATAATTTCTTATAAATTCCCTATAAAAATTATTCCTTCAATTTTCAATTCTCTTTATGTTATCCTTTCATTTTGCCATCCCTGAATTTTCAAACCCCACTTACTTTCTATATCAATTTGTTCCAAAGCTCAATCCTATTTCTCAACTCCAATTTTTTCTAAAACTTCTTCCTTGGAAAATCATTTCAACAACTGAATATTCCATTTTGCCAGTAAAGACTTAAATTTGTTTAACAAATGGAGTCTTATTTCAGGAAATAAGAGACTTAAATTTTTATATCTTAAATAGATCACAAATTGGAATATTACAAAGATACTTTACAAATTGTATTTTCTTGTTCTATATACTAAAACATATCTACATAATTTGAAATGGACATAATATATGACCTCAGAATACAAAATAACAGCTAGAGAAGTAAAAATTGTCCCAGATTTCCTGGTTGTTCCTTCCATGTGTATCATAGTAGATTACATAAATCAGCCAATTATTATTATTAATACTGGGGTTTCTGTTTTGTTTTTGATACTAAGGATTAAACCCAGAGGCTCTCTATCACCCAAGCCACACCCCCAACTCTTTTTATTTTTTTGAAACAGGATCTCACTAAGTTACAGAGGCTGGCCTCAAATTTGTGATCTTCCTGCCTTAATCTCCCAACTCTCTGACACAACAGGCAAGTCTCTGGGAATACAGTTGTGCACCACCATGCCTGGATGTTTAAAAAGCCATTTGAAACCAAACAAGATTCTCATAAGGTTCAACAAAAGGTTCCCAAAAGTTTCAACATAAGGTTCAACAAAAGGAAACATTTTGTTTCTCCTGAAAGATTTAACTTTAAGTTTCAATTAGACAAGTGAGTAAATAGTTATTTATGACAGAAGTGATACTAAAATAAATTTTTTAAATTTTTTTTAGTTGTAGAGGGACACATGCTATCTTTGTTTATTAATTTATTTTTTATGTGGTGCTGAGGATCTAACCAGTGCCTCAAACATGCTAGGCAAGCACTCTGTCACTGAGCTATAGCCCCAGCCCCTAAAATAAAATTTAAAGATTAAAATATTCATGGGAATTTCCTTCCCCTACCTCCTTTAAATCTTCTGAAATCTATTTTACTATAAATTAAAATCTAATTTAAACCTAACCAAAAGTTTTTAAATCACTTTTTCTTATTTAATGTTTTGACTGACTGATTGTAGTGCTAAAGTTTGAACCCAGGGCCTCATGCATACTATGTGAGCACTTTTCACTTAGCTATAATCCCCAACTTCTAAAACCACTTTTAAATAAATCATTGCATCCCCTTTTGTGTGACATATACTCCATGAGGCATGAGTATTATTTTAGTTCTTTTATCTCTTTTTTAACAGTTTTTCTTTGGATGTCTCTTTTTATTGCTATGAAACTTTACAAGGAATTAAATTCAACTAGATTTGTTAAATATGCATTTTGTTGAGAAAAAAATCACATCTTTAAATAAAATTATTTTTGTCTCTCTATTCATCTTTTAAAAAAGTCTATGTGTAGGGCTGGGGCTGGGGGTCAGTGGGAGAGCACTTGCCTCACACATGTGAAGCAGTGGGTTCGATCCTCAGCACCAAGTAAAAAATAAATGAATTAATAAAGATATTGAGTCTATCTGCAGCTAAAAAAGTTTTTAAAAAAAAGTCTATGTGTAAAGTTTTTAAAGTTTCTTAGGGTGTATCATATTTTTCATTTAGGTTATACCTAGATATGCTATCTATTTCTATTTTAAATGGGACTTCTATTTCCAATGTATTTTTGAACCATTTATTGCAGATATATAGTAAGCTAGTAAGTAAATCTACTTGATTGAGTTATTATTAATCTTTGCCACACTTTCTAGAATAGAGTGTTTTGTAAGATTTAAAATGAAAACTATTAAAAGAAAGATCACTAGATGTGCCTATATAAAAATACATATCTTGTACTTGAAGCAAAAAGCTTTTTTGACTTAGCAAACTAGAAAAGAAAAAAATGAGACTAAGAGTAAGAACAAGAATTAATATTACTAAAGTAGTAGTGAGGGCTGGAGATGTGGCTCAAGCCGTAATGCACTCGCCTGGCATGCACGGGGCGCTGGGTTTGATCCTCAGCACCACATAAAATAAAATAAAGATGTTAAAAAAAAAAGTAGTAGTGAAATGTTAACTCAATGCTGAAAACAACACACCCTAGGAACATTCCTTAGGAAATTTACTTAGTACACATAAAAAGTCTTAAAACTACTAGTATCCCATAATTCAATAATATTAATTTTGACAACTAGCTATAGAAAAAAAATAAGGAGTCAAAAAACCTTTATATACAAAGATGTATGAGTATTATTTTTGATAATGAATAGTGAAAAATAACCTAAATATCTCCAAACACAGGAATCTCAGTTTCAAATAACCTACTCTTTTTCTTGGGAGGTGGTGGGGGAGGGTAACAGGAATTGAACTCAAGGGTACTCAACCACTGAGCCACATCCCCAGCCCTGTTTTGTATTTTATTTAGAGACAGGGACTCACTGAGTTGCTTAGATCCTCGCTTTTGCTGAGGTTGGCTTTGAACTCGCAATCCTCCTGCTTCAGCCTCCTGAGCTGCTTCAAACAACTCACTCTTTAAAGATCATCTCCCATTCTTTCCAGATTCTTCACATTATAAAGTAACTCAATTCCAATAATTCTCCTTTTCATTAGAACAATCCTGTGATCCTGACATTGTTTTATTGTCACTTAATCCCTGATGTCCTCTCTTCCCTCTAAACAAAACGTCACTTCCAATCATTATACATACTTCCTTGCTCCTCTCCCCCTTAGCTGTACATCTGCCCAATGAAGCCACTATTGTGGATTAACTCTGAAAACACTATGTCTGTGTACCTATAGTGGCATGTCTAACCACAGGGGAAAAAAACAGGATGTTTATTTAAATTAGCAATCATAAAATTCAGAAACTTCCTTGTTGCATCCTTCTCACACCCTCCCAGATTACTATTTTATACTTACTCTTCTTCCTTTAACTAGCAACACTCAAACCCACTGCCACTCAGCTTGATAATCTTCTGATTTCACTGAAAAAACTGAAACAATCAGAAGAGAATTTTACCCTAAATCTTATCTACATTTTTGCCCACATTTTGGTGTAGGTTCCTATTATTGTAGATTAATTATCCCTTCTAGTATACCAAGTTCACTTCCTACCTGTGCACTCAATCTCATAACCTTGACTCCAGCAATTCCCACTGTTCATTCATAACCTTTAATTTTTCCTACTTAATTGTCATCATAAGAGCATGTAGCTCTTTTTCCCATTTAAAAAACAAAACAAATATCACAACTTTATCTGGCTACTGTTCCATTTCTCTCTTCTTGATAGCAAATTCCTTGAAAAATATTCCTGATTTTTCTACTTCTATTCCAGTCAGGTTTTAGTGCCCACCACTTCTCTGCTCTTTTCCAATTTATTGCCAGGCTGTTAAACCCAATGATCATCTCCATTCTCATCTCCAAACTATTTTTAGCATTTAACACAGTTAATCTTCTCTTCCTGAAACACTTTCTCTTGGCTTCTAGGTCTTTACATTTACCTGATTTTCTCCTACTTTGCAACTTTCAAGGATCCTCCTCTTCCTAACGGTTAAATATTGGCTTACCTGGGGCTCAATTCTTGAACTCTCCTCTATTTTATCCACACTCACATGACAAGTAAACTCACCCATTCTCAATGCTCTGAATACATCATCCAGCCAATAATTGCCCAATTTATGTTTTGAGGCTGTCTTCATTTCAGATCTATTTGGCTACTTGGACATTTCCTAGGCATCTTATTCCTAAAATATCCAAAGCTGGACTCCTGGCATTCCCACTAAACCAGATCCTATTACAATGCTCCCCATCTTGGGTAGCAAGGTTTCTAATTGCTCAGGCCAAAAAAATTTTATTACTTTCTCTCTCTCACATGTCTACATTCAATCTGTCAGCTTTATCTTTAAAATCTATTCATAATCCAACTACTTCTTAACACTTCAATCTAAGCTACCATCATATTTTTTAAAAAATACATTTATTTATTTTTATCTGGTGCTGAAGACTGAACCCAGTGCCTCACACATGCTAGGCAAGTGCTCTATCACTGAGCTACAAACTCAGCCCCATCATCATCTTTTGCCTGCCTCATCTCACCAGCCTTCTAGTTAATCTCTCTGCTTCTGTTTCTACCGTCTGCAATTTATTCTCAACATAGTAGTAAGACAGATCCAATGAAAACATAGGTCAGATCTTGTCCTTTACTGAAAATCCCCAATGGCTTTCATCTCACCAGGATAAAAGTTGCAGTCATTATCTTTAACAGCACTACCTTATTTACAACCTGCTCTACCTTACCCACCCCTTTCTCGTCATGATATTGTCCCATCCACAAGGCTCCTCAGGCACACTCTAATCCAGATTCTTCCAGATACCCACACAGCTAACTGTGTCACCTCCTTCAGGTCATTATTTAAAAGTTACCTGTTCAAATTTTCTAAATTTTCAGCCTAAATATTACCATTTTATATTCCCTTTCCTGAAAATACTTTTCTCTCCTTAACACTAACCATCTAAAATACTATATAATTTACTGTTCTATTAGTGTGATTTCCATACTCGAATGAAAGCTCCACAAGGGTAAGAGTTGGTCTATTTCATTATTACATCTCAAATGCCCAGAATAGTGCTTAGGCATGTGGTAAGATCTGTAAATTATTCATTAAATGAATGACTTATTTAACAAATTATTCTACTGTGCCTCTATTGGATATTATATAATCATCCTTTATTTTTAGGTATTGGGTACTAAACTCACGATAGATATATATATATATATATATATATATATATATATAAATTTTGAGCTAGGGTCTCACTAAGTTGCCCTGACTGGCCTCAAACTTGCAATCTTCCTGACTTAGTCTCCTGAATAGTTGAAATTACCAGGTGTCGGCCATTGCACATGGCCAATCATTCCTTTTTTTTTTTTTCTTTTTCCCCTCTCTTAACTTTATTATTTTCTTATTGATTCTTTTTGGTTATATATAACATTAGGATTCATTTTGACATAATTATATAATCACAGAATATAATTTGCTCTAATTCAGTCCCCAGTACTACACCTTTCCCTCCCAGCATTCCTCCCACGTTCCCTTTCCTATACTCTACTAATCTTTCTGCTATTTATAGTTTTTTTAACTAGTGCCTCATTTTTTAATGAAAAGATTATAATAATATGTAAAAATGGGATTCAAATATTTTTTATATCATAAATATATCAAAGTTTCTTGAAAAGCAGTACAGTGTATATGTTGAAAAACACACATGGACCTGAGAATAACTTCTTAGAACCCTTGCCTTTCATTGGTTCCTATCAGTGTGACCACTGTCATGGTACTTGAGCTTTCTTTCTTCAAAGAAAAATTAAATTAAGAACCCTTTCATAAGAATATTCAAAAATATAGAGATAATGTTTGTAAATAAGCCATGATATATTAAGTGTTAAACAAATGTGAGCTTCAATTCTACTAATAGCTGACACTGACTTTTAAGTATAATTTCTGACAACTTAAAATGTTTTCTTTTCTATGCCAGGTAGTAGACATGACTGTTTTTATATCTTTCTCTGGCTTTCAGCACACCTGAAATATTTCCTAATTTTTGAAACAATAAAAAATTAACTTTTACTAAAAATCAGCCCGAATTTTTAATACCTCTCATTTGAAGGGTTATAAAGCTCTGTCCCAAAGCACAAATTTAAACATGAAAATCAGATTATCAGTCCATAAATGTCTTAAATTGAATGAGAAAATAAAGATTTTTATTTTTAAAAAGATTTGTGTGTTACCCTAACATAAATTAGAATTTTAATATTTCTTACCTCCTATCTAGTCAGGTGGAAAGAATATCAATAGATTAGAAAAAAGATACCAGTAAAGGTATTTCTATTAATAAAATACCTTGCATGAGGCCTAGGTTTGTCCCTGGTACTGCTAAAAAAAACAAAAACAAAAAGAACAAGAACTTCATATCATTCCAGTCTTATTTTAGACATCCATATCAAAATTTAATGATCATACCACTTGCTTAGGTAAAGGATGGTACAGAACCAACTCCCTCGATGCTTCTGAGGAAGACCAAGGCAAGAAAGTACAAGTTTCAAGGCCCTGGATCCCCAGCATCAAAAAAGAAAAAAATCCTTAAGAAAGCACTAGTCTAGCTGGGCCTGGTGGTGCACATCTGCAATCCCAGCAGCTTGGGAGGCTCACACAGAGGGATCACAAGTTCAAAACCAGCCTCAGCAAAAGTGAGGTGCTAAGCAACTCAGTGAGACCCTGTCTCTAAATAAAATACAAAATAGGGCTGGAGATGTGGCTCAGTGGTTAAGTGCCCCTGAGTTCAATCCCAGGTAACCCATACACAGAAAGAAAAGGAAAAGGAAAAGGAAAAAGGAAAAGGAAAAGGAAAAGGAAAGGAAAGGAAAGGAAAAGAAAAGAAAAGAACTAGTCTAATATATACATTCCCTCATAAAAGACACCTACAGGGGAGGGAGGGGGTATGAATAAGAACCGACATTTTATAGCAAGGCTCAGTTAAACATGGCTAATGAATAAGGTGGTCATCTGAACATTAACTGTGGTCAGGTCCAAGTTGGAAATGAGATAAACTCAAAAGTAAAAAAAAAAAAAAAAAAAAGGTACACTCAAAAACTGTTCCAGCTTTGTCCTTTAGTGGGTTGTGGAAATAAAGAAATGAAAATGACACAAGAGTAATAAAGAGTTAAAAGTAAGACTACTTAAAAAAAAAAAAAAAAGACTACCTCTAAAACCAGCATATTTTATTTGCCTGATATATTCCACTAACATTTTTAATTCTTCTTTCCCCCAGATTTTTTTCTATAAACGATTTCATGCCATTTGCCTGAGACAAATGAAGTACTGTAGTTGGAAGTATTTTGTGAGGCATTATGAACTATAACTTTCCCCTCAAAAAAGATATTTAAAAAAAAAACACAAATATAGGCTAACATCTGCTCAGGATCTTTTTTTTTCTGAAAATGCTATTGGTGTTTCTATATTCACATGATTTAATTTTATAAGACAATTCTTCAAGACCAAAGATTTTTTCATAATAAAACTGTGATCTTTTTTCCCTAATAACATAGTATGGTAAACTGAATAGAATGCTTCCCCATCCTCAGATTCTTAATTTGTAGTTCATAATATTCATGATATGCGATAACCCATACTCTCCACACTCATCAGGATGACGTACTTTTTACTTTCAGTAGACCGAAGTGCGGGGTATGATTTAATATTAACCTTACTCATGGTACCTAAAAAGAAAGCAAATGGTAGAGCAGCAGCTTGGGTGACAAGAATAAGGAGGATGATTCACAACAATATATCCATAGGGGTCTTTTCTCTATGAAAAATGTAGATCTATCAATTTCCAATTGATAGGCAATAGGTTATATAAGTGCAAATAAGTCATCTAGAAAAGGGAGGAGAGAGAGTTCCCGTAAGAAAATAGGAGTGACCGCTTTTGAGGAAGACTAAAGGCAAAAAAAAAAGAGGAGTTTAACAGAATCCATTCCCTTGTAAACAGAGCTGTGGAGTGGAAGAAGTATTTTATAGCAAGGTTCAACACACAGCTAATGAATTGTACACAGGTGTGGATCATCTGATGTCTTCCCATGTCCAAGTCAAAAACAGACACAATCAAACATAAAGTTAAAAAAACAAGTCACCCAGTTGAAGCAACTGAGGCTTGGAGGATAGGTAATTTGTTCAAAGCTATATAGCTAATCAGTGGCAGAGCCCTGACTAGGACATAGTTTGAAAGTGAGAAACTTCATCAAAGCGACTTGTCCCAGGAGGTGTCAAATGTCTATTTTTTTCAACTATTCTTTCCATTATGTCCTAATTTTTACTACATATTAAGTGCCACTTTATAACTGATACATAGGATAATCTTAAATATATACATTTTCAAATTAGACAGCACCACATTAATGGTTAGGTGGTAAAATTGTATTTTTGAAGTCTGATGTTTGCAGATATGCACACAGGTTTTTGACATTTACTATGTTCATTATGTATCATTAAGGTAACATTTAAAATTATTATATATTTTGTCATTTTGTCTATACTTATTAACAAATTAGCATTTTCTAATTGATGTAACAAAAGCTTTGATGTAATCTGTTAGATTTTGCATTTTTTTTCATTACTGTTACATTTAACCTCAAGAATGACTGACTGGGTTGGGTGGTGCATGCCTGTAATCCCAGTTACTCAGGAGGCTGAGGCAGGAAAGTAAAATATTCAAAGCCAGCCTCAGCAACTCAGAGAGGCCCAAAGCAACTTAGTGAGACCCGGTCTCTAAATAAAACGTAAAAAGGGCTGGGGATGTACCAGTACTGGGTTAAGTACCCCTGTGTTCAATCCCCATTAGCCCCCGCCCCCCCAAAAAGAATGACTGATTCCTTACATTATTATATTAATATTGTGAATAATCATGTAAAATGTTTTGAGACAGAGTACTATATTTATTAATATAAATTATGGCTTTTTTTTCCATTTAGTAGGAACTGTTCCATCAGTATAGAAAACTAAGAACATTGTTTTTCACTGTATAATCTGGCATTTGTCGTAAATTAAAGCTTATTTTTCTGTTTAAAAACAAAAATTTGTTCAATAAAGAAAAAAAAGAAGTCACCCAGTAAAAGTTGTTTTATATTTTTGTGGGGTAAGATTAGAAACTGGATCACAGTATGCAACTGATGCTTCCACTCATCATCCCCCTACTGTAGCATCAAGATAAAAGCCAATGCTGGGCATCATGGCATATGCTTATTAATCCTAGTGGCTCAGGACGCTGAGGCAGGAAAATCACAAAGCCAGCCTTATCAATTTAGTGAATCCCTATGCTTAGTGAGATTCTGTTTCAAAATAAAAAATAAAAAGGGCTGGGACATGACTTAGCACCCCTGGATTCAACCCATAGTACTTTATTTGAAAAAAAGAAAAAAAAGATAAAAAGCACTGAAGTTTTTCAAAGTGAAAGTTCCTACGATGTATGCCAAAGACCCTCAACTAAGACCCTTCTAGGCTTACAGGAGGTACAAATAAGAATTTTAGAATGTGTGCAGGTTATTTACATGTCCTTTAAATAAAAAATCTGTTATCTTGGAGGGAAGTAGTTCAAAAGTATAAATAACTTTGCTTAGGGTAGAAAGAAATTCATTGATCAAAGCTTCCTGCACTTTAAGACAGCAATAATTAGTTCTACTGTAATGATTTGTTCTATTTGTTTGTCTGTAGATTATGATCCTGTTGGCTTGAGCATAATGTGTTACAGATGATTTTCTCTACCCTTTTACAATTATTCTTAAATGGAATGTAATTATCTTCTCAAGGAGCTCATTCTCTCTAAGTAATCACCAAGATGTCTAGGAAAAAGGAAGCGCTACTTTTTTGTGCCACTAGAATAAAGCCACTTCAGTCGCACAATCCTATCTTAGGAAATGTCTATTTTTAACTATAACCTAGGAGGATGGTCAGTAAATAAATAAAAACTTCATTGCTAAATTTACTGCAGATGGCAACAATATATCAATATAACCTAATATCTATTGCTAAGTAATTGAATTCAATTTGTCTTCAGCACTTAAAAAAGCTCTGAAATTCTTACTTTAATTTCAACTTGCTCTTCCATTTCTTTAGTTTTTATTGTAGTGTATTCCTTTTCAAGCCTAAGAAGAAAATAAAAAAAAGTTAAATGAAGGTATGTTTTCATTAAAAAGTAGTTATTAGATTATAAAATTTAAAAATACATATTAACATAAAATACAATTTAATTTTCCTCAGTTTATCATTTGAGATCTTGATATGAGTAAAATCACCTGAAGAGTTACATGGAGTTTTACAAATGATCACTTTGGCCAGGCTCAGTGGCACACACCTATAATCCCAGTGGCTCAGGAGTTCAAAGCCAGCCTCAGCAACTTAGTGAGGCCCTAAGCAACTTAGTGAGACCCTGTCTCAAAAGAAAAAATTTTTTAAAAGGGCTGGAGATGTGGCTAAATGGTTAAGCACCCTGGGATCAAACCCTACTACAAAAATAAATAAACAAACCAACCAATAATTACTTACAAATGACAAAAATAAGTGCCATACTACAGTGAAGTTTAGAAAGTGAAACACATAAAGTACCAAATACAAAACTAAGTTGACAAATTCTACTCATCCCTAAACCTATGAAAGAACCAACTATCAATTCCCTTCAAATTAAAACACACCTGCACTGTTCAAAAAATCCTAACACTAGCACTGACTTAAAAAATTATGGTAAGGTTAAAGGAGCAATTCTTCCTTATAGAAGAATTCCAATTAAAAATGTCTATAGAAGGAATGAGGCAAATACAAAATTTATCATTAGAATGTCACAATAATAACTGCCACAGACAAAAAAAATACCAGTGGATCACTTAGTGACCAAGGTTTACACAGTCTTAAATTATATTTCTCAAAATATTTAGTAATTACTAAGGGAATATAGTAAATACATGGTACAGAATCCTGGTAGGTAGCACCTGAGCTAACTGATCAAGGCTAAAATCACAGTAATACAAACTGAATATGTGTCCCTGTGAAGATGTAGTAAGAGGGACATACTGCTTCTTTGGACTTCTTCCTAGTAATGCATATACCTCAAGTAAAAGAAATCATCAAACAAACCCAAATTGAAGGACCTTCTACAAAATAACTGCCAAGCTCTTTTCAAAAGCATTAAGGTTATGGGGTTGGGGTTGTGGCTCAGTGGTACAGTGTTCGTCTAGCACACATGAGGCACTGAGTTTGATCCTCAGCACCACATAAAAATAAAATAAAGATATTGTGTCCACCTAAAACTAAAAAGTAAATATTTAAGAAAGGTTATGAAAGTCAAGAAAAAAACTGTAATCCCAGCTACTCGGGAAGCTGAGACAGAAGGATCCCAAGTTTGAGGCCAGCCTAGGCAACTTAGAGAAACCCTGTCTCTAGAAAAGACTAAGAGGCTTGGGAGGCTGAGACAGGAGGATCACAAGTTCAAAGAACTGTCACTGACTAAAGGAGAGTAAAACATGACAAATAAGTTAATAAGCTATTTTACCAACTCTACTATAATTCTAAAATGATCTAATTCTATAATTCTAAAATTATCTTTAAAAATTTCATAGGTCAATCCCACCCATGGTGGTTCATGCCTGAAATCCCAGTAACTCAAGAGACTGAGAAGGATTGCAAGTTCAAGGCTAGCCTGAGCAACTTAGCAAGACTCTGTCTCAAAATTTAAAAATTAAAAAGATTTGAGGATGTAACTAAGTGGTAAAGCACCCCTGGATTCAATCCCCAGTTTAAAATATATATTAAAATATATATTTATATATAAATTAATTAATTATATAAATAATATATTATATATGTATACATACACCAAAAACTAATCCCATCAAATTATTTTTTTCTGGTTCTCAACCAATTACTGCAAATATTAACCAGATCAGGCATGAAATAATTTAACTGTTGCAAAGATTAAATTCCTCCTCAAAGGACAAAAACCTATTTACTATCTATATCCATCATCTCACTTAGCTAACAGAAACTTGTTATAGGTTTCTACACTCATTCTGAGACATAAAAACTTGCCTCAACTCACACATCCCTGACTGCTACAACACTATGTCTCTCATTAAGGTATGAAAAATAATTTATAAAAGATTCCAGGAGATGTAAAATATTTTGAACAATGGCTGCACTGTTGAAATTAGCATATAGCCTTTGAAAACAACTACTTTGAGTAATTGATTATTATGTACTATGTGAAAATGTCATTGTTATTCATGTAACCACCTAAAACAAAACACTAGGAGTCTTCACTTAATCTTGCTTCTCAATTCGGTCACCAAACATGTTCAATTCAACCTCCTAACAATGCTTTAAACTTCACTATTACTTCTTCATCTCCAAAGACAATGGGGTTTTTGTTTGTTTATTTGTTTTGTATTGGGTATTGTACAAAAGGTTCCTTTATTTTTTATTTTGGAAAAAAGGTCTTATCCTCCCATGTTCTTGGATAGGCAGAATTAATATTGTCAAAATGACCATACTACCAAAAGTGCTATACGGATTTAATGTGACTCTATTAAAATTCCAATGACATACTTCACAGAAATAGAAAAAACAGTCAGGAAATTCATTTGGAAAGATAAGAGGTCCAGAAGAGCCAAAGCAATCCTTAGCGAGAAAAGTGACTCAGGAGGTACATAATACCAGTAAATTATACTGCAGAGCTGTAGTAACAAAAACAGCATGGTATTGGCACCATGTTATGGAACAGAGTCCTGCCAACACACATACAGTTATTTCATACTAGACAAAGGTGCTAGACAAAGGTGCCATAAACATAAATTGAAGAAAAGATAGCCTCTTGGATTCGGGATATGGCTCAAGTGGTAGCACACTCACCTGGCATGAGTGAAGCACTGGGTTCAATCCTCAGCACCACATAAAAATAAAAAATAAAGATATTGTGCCCACCTAAAACTAAAAAATAAACATTAAACAAAAGAAAAGATAGCCTCTTCAAAAAAATGGTGCTGGGAAAACTGGAAATCCATATGTAGCAGAATAAAGTTGAATCTCTATCTCTCACCCTGCACAAAAGTCAAATCAAAGTGGATCAAAGACCTAAGCAAAAGACCAGAGACTCTGCAACTACTAGAAGAAAAGATAGGCCCAACTCTATACCATATCAGCTTAGGAACTGACTTCCTCAATAAGACTCCTAAAGTGTAAGAAGTAAAATCAAGAATCAATAAATGGTAGCAAACTAAAAAAATTTCTTCATCACAAAGGAAACAACCAACGTGAACAGAGAGTCTATAGAATGGGAGAAAATCTTTACCACTAGCACTTCAGGTAGAGCATTCATCTCCGAGATACACAAAGAACTAAAAAAAAAAACTTAATACACACACACCCACACACAAAAGAAAAATAACCCAATCAATAAGTGGGCTAAGGTACTGTGAAATACGATCAGTCAAAAAATGTATGAAAAATGTTCAAACATCTCTAGCAATTACAAAAATGAAAATCACAACTACACTGAGATTCCATTTCACTCCAGTCTGAATGACAATTATCAAGAATACAAGTAAAGGCTGGGCATGGTGGCACATGCTGTTCATCTCAGAGGCTTGGGAGGCTGAGACAGGAGGATCACAAGTTCAAAGCCAGCCTCAGCAAAAGTGAGGCACTAAGCAGGGCTGGGGATATGGCTCAGTGATTGAGTGTCCCTGAGTTTGATTCCTGGTATCAAAAAGAAAAAATAACAATAAATGTTGGCAAGGATGTGGGGGAAAAGGTTCACTTACACATTATTAGTGGGTCTGAAAATTGGTGAAACCACTCTGGAAAGCAGCATGCAGATTCCTTAGAAAACCTGGAATGGAACCACCATTTGACCCACTTATCCCATTACTTGATTTATACCCAAAGGACTTAAAATCAGTATACTACAGTGACACAGCCACTTCAATGTTTATGGCAACTCAATTCACAATAGCCAAGCTACGGAACCAATCTAGGTGCTCTACAACAGATGAATGGATAAATAAAATGTGGTGTATATATACACAGTGGAATATTGACTATAAAGAAGAATGAAATTATGGCCTCTGTGGGTAAACGGAAGAAACTGAAGAATATCATGCTAAGTAAAATAAGACAATCTCAAAAAAACCAAAGACTAAATGTTCTCTCTGGGAAGGAGAACAAGGGAAGAGAAGATTAGAAGTTCATTAGACAGATAAAGAAGAATGAAGGAAAGTTAGGGGGGATGGAAAGATGGAAATACAAAAGACAGTAGAATGAATATCTTTCCTATCCTTATACATGAATATACAACCAGTGTAATTCCATGTCACATACAACCACAATAATGGGATCCTAATTAGAACAAGTTATACTGATTCTATGCATGTATAATATGTCAAAATATACTCTACTGTCATGTGTATCTAGAAAGAAGAAGTAAAAAAAGAGAGAGAGAAAGAGAGAAGGAAAGAAAGAAAGAGAGAGAGAGAGAAAGAGAGAGAGAAAGAGAGAAAGGAAGGAAGATAGGTCAGTCGGTCAGTGGGTCTTGCAAAGTTACTGAGGGTCTCAGTAAGTACATGAGGCAGGCTTTAATATTAGAACAGTTTTAGATTTACAAGAAGATTATAAAGACAGTACAGAATACTTAGTACCTCATCCCAGTTTCCCCTATTATAACATGGTACACTGTTACATGTAATGAACCAATATTAATATATTACTGTTAACTAAAATCCATTCCTAGATTTTGCTTAATGTTCTTTTTCTGTTCCAGAATACCACATAAAATTTAGTTTTCATGTTTCCTTAAGCTCATCTTGACTGTAACAGTTCCTTTTTCTTTTCTTTCCTTTTTTTTGGGGGGGGGCGGGGGGTGGCAATGGGGCGGCAATGCTGGGGATTGACCCAGGGGTGCTCTACCTTATATCCCCAGCCCTTCTTATTTTTTGAAATAGGGTATAAGTGTCAAGGCTGGTCTCAAAATTACAACTTGCCTGCCACAGCCTTCCAAATTGCTGGCGATTATAGGCATGTGCCAGCACACCCGGCTAAGCTGAGAGTTTCTCGTTTTTTGATGAGATTCACGGTTTTGAGTTAGGTTATATGTAGAATATTTCTCAAATGGGATGTGTCTCATGTTTTTCCTCATGATTACACTGAAGTTATGGGTCTTTGGGAAGACCACAGAGTAAATGTCATGTTAAATGGGTACAAACTCTCTACAGATCTGGATCAGCTGACTGAGGTACTGCCTGCCAGGTTTCTCCATTGTGAAGTTAATTTGTTCCTCCTCCACTGAGAGTTGCTTTTTAGAACTTCATTGTGGCTTGTCTAAATTATTAGCATAACTGTGCTCTCCACTGCCAGTTTTATAACTTAAGTCTTTTCTGCACACTACCACCAGAGTGGTCTTTATAAGATGTTGATTTGGATCATGCCTCTACTGGTGTTACATTGCTTTCAGACTAAATTTCAAAGATTTACAGAAAATAATCAGGAGTTACAAAAAATAACCAGAAGATCACAAATAAACAACCTAATGATGTATTTCAAGCCCCTTGAAAAATAAGAATCAATCAATTCCAAAACCAGTAGAAAGAAGGAAATAATTAAGATCAGAGCAAAAATCAATGAACTTTGAAAATAAAAAAAAATACTAAGTATCAATGAAATGCAGAGTTGGTCCTTTGATAAAACAAAGAAGATTGATAAACATTTAGCCAAACTAACCAAACGGAAAAAAGATCCAAATTAATCAAATTAGAGATGAAAAAGGAGAAATCACTAGAGACATCACAGAAATCCAGAGAATCATTAGAGATTATTTTGAAAACTTACGCTCCAAAAAATTGGAACACCTAAAAGAAATAGATACATTTCTAGACACATATGACCTAGAAAAATTGAATCAAGAAGACACAGAAAATATAAACAGATAAAAAACTAGGAATAAGACAGAAGAAGTAATAAAAAGAATAAATAATAAATAAAATAAATAATAATAATAATAATAATAATAATAATAAATAAAAGTAATAAAAAAGAAAAAAAGCCCAGGACCTTATGTATTTTCAGAATTCTGCCAGACTGGAAAAGAACAACTAATGTCAATGCTCCTCAAATTATTCCAGGAAATAGGGATGGAACACTTCCAAATTCATTCTATGAAGCTAATATTACCTTCCTACCAAAACGACATAAGGACATATCAAAGATAGAAATCTACAGACAAATCTACTGATGAACTTCGATACAAAAATCCTTAAATAAACTGTATTCAACAGTATATTAAAGGGACTGTACATCATGATCCAGCTGGTTTTACTCAGGGTTGTAAGAATGGAAATAGGCAAATCAATAAATGTAATTCACCACTACAACAGAACTAAGGACAAAAAAAAAAAACACACACACACACAGTCATCTCAACAGATGCACAGAAAGCCTTCGACAAAATGCAGCACCTCTACATGATAAAAACACTAAAAAAATTGTGAATAGAAGGAGCTTTCATAAAGGCTGCATACAAAAAACCCAAAGTCACAGTGAAAGGGGGAAACCTAAAAGCATTCCCTTTAAAATCCTAGAAAATACAAGGATGTCCACTCTCACCCCTCCAACTCAATATAGTACTAGAAATTCCAGCCAGAAGATTAAGCAAGAGAAGAAAGGGATATAAATAGGAAAAGAAGAAGTCAAATGATCACTGTTCGTAGATGACATGATCCTGTACTTAGGAGATCCAAAAAGGTCCATCAGAAGACTTTTAGAGCTAATACACAAATTCAGCAAAGTTACAAAATCAACATACAGAAATCAATAGTTTCCCATACACGGATAATGAATTTGCTGAGAAAAAAAGTAGGAAAACAATCTCATTCACAATAGCTTCAAAAACAAAACACAAAACAAACAACCAACCAAAATTCACACACAAAAACACCCCAAGGGATTGATTCCAACATGGCGGCAGGCGCAGAGAGATCAAGTCTCTGACCTCTTCAGCTGTGCAGGCATAGGGAGTCGTAAACAACCTAAATCTGTTTGCTCAGGATCACTAGGCAATGCTGAGCTGACGTGGATCTGGGGCGAACAGTCTGGGCCTCTCAGAACACACTCTGAGCCCGGATCGGCTGAATTCAAGCTCCTGTTCGCCTGCTTCCCGCAGACAAACAGCTGTGACTCAGCACTAATCCATCCGGCTGAAACAACTGGTCAGCCCTTCTCATCCTACGGAGGTAAATGCCTACCCAGCCTTCATAGGTAGTGGCCACAGGTTTGAAACGGGGCTTGGGAGAGACAGTAAGGACCCACCCGTTGCATTGGTCGCCCGGCAAAGGGAAACGAACTGTGGCCATTTGCAAGAGATACCACCATGGCAGAGAACTGACGTCATCAGACTGCGGCGGAGGAGATAACTTCATTGAAACCTGAGGCTACAGGTGTGTAATTCCCTAGCCTTCCCTCTCCACACATTGGGGAAACCTTAAGGGCCCCTCCCAGCTCTCCTGTGAGCACGATAGCCAGACCCAGAAAATCAGAGGTGGTGCAGGACCCGTGGCGCGGGACCTGCTGCGCGGAACTACCGCTCCCACCAGTGCTGACAGCTGAGGTTTCTTGCACCAGCTACCGGGGGAGTGGCTACCGGAGGGCAAGTAAAATTCGCTGAGGATTCTCAGCCCCAAGCTCCACAAACTTAGGGTCTGAGGGAATGGCAAACTGGAAGAGTGTGCCCAGTCGTTCATGAAAACAGGGCTCCCGGGAGCAGCAGACCTGGCGTGTAGCCAGTATTGTGATGAGCGGCACCCGTGAGAGGGGCCTGGCTAGAGGAAAAGTGGGAAGTGACTAGACACAAGAGGAGGCCCTAGGCACTCAGGATTGGAGACTCGCCCAGTCTGGGAGGAGGAGCTGCTGCACAGTGATTGGTTCCCGCGTATTGACAGGAGAAACTTTGCCTGGTGGGCACAGCGCCACCTACTGGAAGAGAAGTTAATCAAACTCTAAGACTGCATTTATTAGTTTTTTTTTCTTTTTTTCTTTTCTCTTTTTTTTTTGATTTGGGTTTTTCTTTCATTTTCATTTTTCTTTCTTGTTGTGTTTTTACATTTTTTTTTACGATTTTTTAAAATTATTTTTCTTCTAATTTTAATTTTAATTTTTTTTAATTTTTTTCTTTTTTATTTCCTATTTTTTCTTCTTTTCTCTTTTCATTTCTTTTCAATTACCTTATCCCCCCTTCCTTGAATTCTACCTGCTTACTCTCATTCTCTTTAGTGACTTCTTCCCTTCCCTTCTAATACCTTTCCTCCCAAGCATCTAATAAATTTATAGGAGTAAACAGTAACTCATCAGTCAAACAGAACAAGAATACCAACAATAAAAAAAAAAAAGAAGTAACATGAGCAGCTTGAAAAAGCAAGGAAGAAAAGGAGTACAAACAATGCAGGACAGCCTAAATATTCAGGAGGACCTAGATTCATCAGAAAAATGGTCATATAAAGAACTTAAGGAACATTCAGAATGAATTACATAAACAGATAAAAGAAGAAGTTAAGCATCTTTACCAGGAGATAGAGATTATAGAAAATAATCAAACAATAATTCTAGAAATGAAGGAAACGATAAACCAAATTAAAAACTCAATTGAGAGTATCACTAACAGAGTGGAGCAAGTAGAAGCCAGGACGTCAGATAATGAAGACAAAATATATCATCTTGAAAAGAGTCTAGCCAACTCAGAAAGGCTGGTAAAAAATCACGAGAAAAACATCCAAGAGTTATGGGATAACATAAAAAAACCAAACTTACGAGTCATCGGGATAGAAGAAGGTACAGAGATTCAAACCAAGGGAATGAGTAACCTGCTGAATGAAATAATTACAGAAAACTTTCCAGAAATAAAAAAAGGAAACAGATATACAAATTGAAGATGCATACAGGACACCGAACACAAAAAAATCACAATAGACCAACGCCAAGACACATTGTTATGAAGATATCCAATATACAGAACAAAGAGAAAATATTAAAAGCTACAAGAGAAAGGAGACAGATTACATTCAGGGGTAAACCAATAAGGTTAACAACGGATTTTTCATCACAGACACTGAAAGCAAGAAGGTCACGGAACAATGTATTTCAAATACTGAAAGACAATGGATGCCAACCAAGAATTCTGTATCCAGCAAAATTAAGCTTCAGGTATGACAACGAAATAAAAATCTTTCATGATAAACAAAAGTTAAAAGAATTTGCAGCCAGAAAACCAGCATTGCAAAGCATTTTGAGCAAAACACTACACGAGGAAGAAATGAAAAACAATAACCAAAACCATCAGTAGGAAGTACCTTGGTAAAGACAGAGGGCGAGGGGAAAGATAATCATGGAGAAACAAACTAATTTTTTTTTAAAAAAAGGATAAATAATCAAACATGGATGGAAGTACAAACCATATATCAATACTAACTCTGAATGATAATGGCTTAAACTCTCCAATAAAGAGACATAGGCTGGTATCATGGATTAAAAAAACAAATCCAACAATATGCTGCCTCCAGGAGACACATCTGATTGGAAAAGACATACACAGGCTGAAGGTGAAAGGATGGGAAAAAAATATACCATGCACACGTAAGCAAGCAGGGGTGGCCATCCTCATATGGAATAAAATCGACTTCAAGACTAAGTTAATCAAAAGGGATAAAGAAGGACATTATATACTGTTAAAAGGAACCATTCACCAACAAGACATAACAATTATCAATATTTATGCACCAAATAATGGTGCTGCGACATTCATAAAACAAATTCTCCTCAAGTTCAAGAATCAAATAGACCACAACACAATAATTATGGGTGACTTCAACACACCTCTCTCACCACTGGATAGATCTTCCAAACAAAAGTTGAATAAAGAAACTATAAAACTCAATATCACAATCAATAACCTAGACTTAACTGACATATATAGAATATATCAACCATCATCAAATGGATATACTTTTTTCTCAGCAGCACATGGATCCTTCTCAAAAATAGACCATATATTATGCCATAGGGGAACCCTCAGTAAATATAAAGGGGTGGAGATAATACCTTGCATTTTATCTGATCATAATGGAATGAAACTGGAAATCAATGATAAAAGAAGGAAGGAAAAATCCTACATCACATGCAAAATGAACAATATGTGACTGAATGACCAATGGGTTACAGAAGACATAAAGGAGGAAATCAAAAAATTCTTAGAGATAAATGAAAATACAGACACAACATATCGGAATCTATGGGACACAATGAAAGCAGTTTTAAGAGGAAAATTCATCGCCTGGTGGTCATTCCTCAAAAAAAGAAAAAACCAACAAATAAATGAGCTCACACTTCATCTCAAAGCCCTAGAAAAGGAAGAGCAAAACAACAGCAAATATAGCAGAAGGCAAGAAATAATTAAAATCAGAGCAAAAATCAATGAAATTGAAACAAAAGAAACTATTGAAAAAATTAACAAAACTAAAAGTTGGTTCTTCGAAAAAATAAATAAGATCGACACACCTTTAGCCATGCTAACGAAGAGAAGAAGAGAGAGAACTCAAATTACTAACATACGGGATGAAAAAGGCAATATCACAACAGATGCTACAGAAATACAGAAGACAATTAGAAATTATTTTGAAAACCTATATTCCAATAAAATAGAAGATAGTGAAGACATCGATAAATTTCTTAAGTCATATGATTTGCCCAGACTGAGTCAGGAGGATACACACAATTTGAACAGACCAATATCAATGGATGAAATTGAAGAAGCCATCAAAAGACTACCAACCAAGAAAAGCCCAGAACCAGATGGGTATACAGTGGAGTTTTACAAAACCTTTAAAGAAGAATTAATACCAATACTTTTCAAGTTATTTCAGGAAATAGAAAAAGAGGGAGCTCTTCCAAATTCATTCTATGAGGCCAACATCACCCTGATTCCGAAACCAGACAAAGACACCTCAAAGAAAGAAAACTACAGACCAATATCTCTAATGAACCTAGATGCAAAAATCCTCAATAAAATTCTGGCAAATCGAATACAAAAACACATCAAAAAAATTGTGCACCATGATCAAGTAGGATTCATCCCTGGGATGCAAGGATGGTTCAATATACAGAAATCAATAAATGTTATTCACCACATCAATAGACTTAAAGATAAGAACCATATGATCATCTCGATAGATGCAGAGAAAGCATTCGACAAAGTACAGCATCCCTTTACGTTCAAAACATTAGAAAAACTAGGGATAACAGGAACTTACCTTGACATTGTAAAAGCTATCTATGCTAAGCCTCAGGCTAGCATCATTCTGAATGGACATAAGTTAAAGGCATTCCCTCTAAAATCTGGAACAAGACAGGGATGCCCTCTATCACCACTTCTATTCAATATAGTTCTCGAAACACTGGCCAGAGCAATTAGACAGACGAAAGAAATTAAAGGCATAAAAATTGGAAAAGAAGAACTTAAATTATCACTATTTGCAGATGACATGATTCTATACCTAGAAGACCCAAAAGGGTCTACAAAGAAACTACTAGAACTAATAAATGAATTCAGCAAAGTGGCAGGATATAAAATCAACACGCATAAATCAAAGGCATTTCTGTATATCAGCGACAAAACTTCTGAAACGGAAATGAGGAAAAACACTCCATTCACAATATCCTCAAAAAAAATAAAATACTTGGGAATCAACCTAACGAAAGAGGTGAAAGATTTATACAATGAAAACTACAGAACCCCAAAGAGAGAAGTAGAAGAAGATCTTAGAAGATGGAAAAATATACCCTGTTCATGGATAGGCAGAACTAACATCATCAAAATGGCGACATTACCAAAAGTTCTCTATAGGTTTAATGCAATGCCAATCAAAATCCCAACGGCATTTCTTGTAGAAATAGATAAAGCAATCATGAAATTCATATGGAAAAATAAAAGACCCAGAATAGCAAAAGCAATTCTAAACAGGAAGTGTGAATCAGGTGGTATAGCGATACCAGATTTCAAACTATATTACAGAGCAATAGTGACAAAAACAGCATGGTACTGGTACCAAAACAGGCGGGTGGACCAATGGTATAGAATAGAGGACACAGAGACTAATCCACAAAGTTACAACTATCTTATATTTGATAAAGGGGCTAAAAGCATGCAATGGAGGAAGGATAGCATCTTCAACAAATGGTGTTGGGACAACTGGAAATCCATATGCAACACAATGAAACTGAATCCCTTTCTCTTGCCATGCACAAAAGTTAACTCAAAATGGATCAAGGAGCTTGATATCAAATCAGAGACTCTGCGTCTGATAGAAGAAAAAGTTGGCTCCGATCTACATATTGTGGGGTCGGGCTCCAAATTCCTTAATAGGACGCCCATAGCACAAGATTTAATAGCAAGAATCAACAAATGGGACTTAGCTAAACTAAAAAGTTTTTTCTCAGCAAGAGAAACAATAAGAGAGGTAAATAGGGAGCCTACATCCTGGGAACAAATTTTTACTCCTCACACTTCAGATAGAGCCCTAATATCCAGAGTATACAAAGAACTCAAAAAATTAGACAATAAGATAACAAATAACCCAATCAACAAATGGGCCAAGGACCTGAACAGACACTTCTCAGAGGAGGATATACAATCAATCAACAAGTACATGAAAAAATGCTCACCATCTCTAGCAGTCAGAGAAATGCAAATCAAAACCACCCTAAGATACCATCTCACTCCAGTAAGATTGGCAGCCACTATGAAGTCAAACAACAACAAGTGCTGGCGAGGATGTGGAGAAAAGGGTACACTTGTACATTGGTGGTGGGACTGCAAATTGGTGCGGCCAATTTGGAAAGCAGTTTGGAGATTCCTGGGAAAGATGGGAATGGAACCACCATTTGACCCTGCTATTGCCCTTCTCGGACTATTCCCTGAAGACCTTAAAAGAGCATGCTACAGGGATACTGCCACATCGATGTTCATAGCAGCACAATTCACAATAGCTAGACTGTGGAACCAACACAGATGCCCTTCAATAGATGAATGGATAAAAAAATGTGGCATCTATACACAATGGAGTACTATGCAGCAATAAAAAATGACAAAATCATAGAATTTGCAAGGAAATGGATGGCACTAGAGCAGATTATGCTTAGTGAAGCTAGCCAATCCCTAAAAACAAATACCAAATGTCTTCTTTGATATAATGAGAGCAACTATGAACAGAGCAGGGAGGAAGAGCAGGAAGAAAAGATTAACATTAAACAGAGACATGAGATGGGAGGAAAGGGAGAGAAAAGGGAAATTGCATGGAAATGAAGGGAGACCCTCATTGCTATACAAAATTACATATAAGAGGTTGTGAGGGGAATGGGAAAATAAACAAGGAGAGAAATGAATTACAGTAGATGGGGTAGAGAGAGAAGATGGGAGGGGAGGGGAGAGGGGACAGTAGGGGATAGGAAAGGTAGCAGAATACAACAATTACTAATAGGGCATTATGTAAAATTGTGGATGTGTTACCGACGTGATTCTGCAATCTGCATTTGGGGTAAAATTGGGGGTTCATAACCCACTTCAATCTAATGTATGAAATATGATATGTCAAGAGCTTTGTAATGTTGTGAACAACCAATAAAAAAAAAAGAAAAAAAAACACCCCAAGGACTAAATCTACCTAAGGAAGTGAAAGACCTCTACAAAGAAAACTTTAGAACATCAAAGAAAGAAAATAAAGAAGACATGGGGCTGGGGTTGTGTCTCAGCGGTAGAGCACTCACATAGCACAGCAAGCCCTGAGTTCGATCCTTAGCACCACATAAAAATAAATGAAGATATTGTATCCAACTACAACTAAAAAATAAATATTAAAAAAATGAAGAAGACAGAAGAAGGTGGAATGATTTTTCATGTTCATGGATAGGCAGAATTAAGTATTGTTAAATTGACCATACCACCAAAAGCAATATACACATTCAATGCAATCCCCATATCAAAATACCAATGGTATTCTTCACAGCACTAGAAAAAAGAGTTCTAAAAATCATTTGGAAGAATAAAAGATCCAGAATAGCCAAAGTAATTCTAAGACAAAAAAGCAATGCTAGAGGCATCATTGTCACCTGACTTCAAATTACAATACAGAGCTGTATTAACAAAAACTGCATGGTACTAGAATGAAAATAGACACATAGACCAATGGAACACAATAAAAAACACAAAGAAAAACCCCATAGAGATACAGTTGTCTGATCCTTGATAAAGATGCCAAAAAATGTATACTGGAGAAAAGACAGCCTTTTTAAAAAATGGTGCTGGGAAAACAGGTTATCCATATGTAGAAAAATGAGAATAGATCCTTATCTCTGACCCTTCATAAAAGGCATTTTGAAGGCTGGAGGTGCACCTAAATAGTAAAGCGCTTGCCTAGCACATGTGAGGCACTGGGTTCAATCCTCAGCACCACATGAAAATAAATGAATAAATGTATTGTGTCATACTCCAACTAAAAAATAAATATTAAAAAAAAAAGTCAGGGGCTGGAGTTGTGGCTTAGCGGTAGAGCACTTGCCTTGCACATGCGAGACCGTGGGTTAGATCCTCAACACCACATAAAAATAAATAAGTAAAATAAAGGTATTGTGTCCAACTACAACTAAAAAATAAATATTAAAAAAAAAGGGTTGGGGCTGTAGCTCAGTGGCAGAGCACTTGCCTAGCACATGTGGGGTACTAGGTTCAATCCTCAGCACCACATAAAAATAAACAAATAAAGCCATTCTGTCCATGTACAACTACCAAAAAAAAAAAAAAAGTCAGCTTTAAATGGATCAAAGATCTAGGAATTTGACCAGAAACTATGCAACTCATAGAAGAAAATGTAGGGGCAACACTCCCAACATATATGCACAAGCAACTACTTTCTCAATGAGACTCCTAAAGCTCAGTAAATAATACCTAGAATTAATCAATGGAATGGCATCAAATTAAAAAGCTTCTGTACAACAAACAATTAAGGATGTATAGAGAGAACCTACAGAATGGAAGAAAATCTGTATTAGCTACTCTTCTGACAAAGGATTAGCATCTAGAATACATAAAAAACTCAAGGGCTGGAGTTGTAGTTCAGTGGAACAGCTCTTGCCTCTCACATGTGAGACTCTGGGTTCTATCCCCAGCATCACATAAAAATAAACAAATAAAGATACTGTGTCCATTAGAAGAAGAAGAAGAAGAAGAAAGAAGAAGAAAGAAGAAGGAAGAAGGAAGAAGAAGAAGAAGAACTTAAAAACTCAACACCAAAAGAACAAAAAAAAAATGGGCAAGTGAACTAAACAGACATTTCTCAAAAGAAGAAAAACAAATGGCCAATAAATATATAAAAAATGTTTAACACATCCAGCAATTAGGGAAATGCAAATCAAAACTACACTGAAAAAAAATACACCAGCTCAGTGGTAAAACATTTGCCTTACATGTGTGAGGCACTGGGTTCAATTCTCAGCACTGCACATAAATAAATAAAGTAAATAAAGGTCCATTGACAACTAAAAAAATATTTTAAAAAACTACACTGAGTAGATGAATGGATAAAGAAAATGTGGTACAATGGAATATTACTCAGCATAAAGAAGAATGAAATTATGGCATTTGCTGTAAATGGATGGAACTGGAGACTATTACACTAAGTGAAATAAGCCAATCCCAAAAAGTCAAAAGCCGAATGTTTTTTCTGATATGCTGATGCTAGCATACAATAAGAGGGGGGAAAGAATAGAAGTTCACTGGATTAGACAAAGGGAAATGAAGGGAAGAGAGAGGGGATAGGAATATAAAAGATAGTAGAAAGAATCAGACATAACTTTCCTATGTTTATATATGAATTCATGATCAATGTAACTCATCATGTACAGCTGCAAAAATGGGAAGACTCCATGTATGTATGATATGTCAAAACACATTCTGTTGTCATGTAAAACTAAAAAGAACAAACAAAAATTAAAAAAAAAAAACTACACTGAAGATTTCAACTCCTTCCAGGTAGAATGGCAGCCATTAAGAATACAAAAAAAAAAAAAAAAAAAAAAAAAAGAAAAAGCCTTGAGAGGAAGGAGGAGAAAAAGAAACACTTTTACACTGTAAATTAGTACACCCACTATGGAAATCAGTACGAAGTTTCCTCAAAACACTAGGAATGGAACCACCATATAACCCAGCTATACCACACCTCAGTATTTATCCAAAAGAATTAAAGTCAGCATACTACAGTCATACATGCATACTCATCTTGATAGCAGCACAATTCACATCAGCCAAACTATGGAACCAGCCTAGATGTCTATCAGTGGATGAATGGATAAGAAAACTTGGTGTGTGTGTATACACACCCACACACACACATATATACATACACATACGTACATACATACACACACACAGTGGAGTTTTATTCAGCCATAGAAAAGAAACTCTGTCATTTGCAGGAAAATGGATGGAACTTGAGAACATTATGTTAAGGGAAATAATCCAATCTCAGAAAGTCAAAGGTTATGTTTTCTCTCATATATGGAAGCTAGAAATGAAAAGGAGAATAAAGGTGTGGGGGAGTGGCCTCAAAAAAAAATCAAAGGAAGATCAGTACAAAGAAAGAGACCAGGGGGAGGAAAAAAGGAATAGAAAGGAGAAATACTGGGAAATTATACTGACCAAATTATACTGTTACATGGTGTGTGCACATAAATATGTAACAATGAATCCCACTATTATGTATAATACACCAATAAAAATATGCAAAAATTAAATTAAAATAAAAAAGGATGTCACTCACTTATGATTCTCTGATTTCTTTAACAAGACTGTCTTTCTTCAAAAACTTATCACCGCCTCATATGTAATTCCTTTTAATTTCTGCCTTGCCACACAGAATGAAAGCTTTATGAGCAAATCTAAAATTTCATTTCTGAAAAATGGAACAATATTAGCAACTACTAGGTACTCAAGAAGTTGTTTTTGTTTTTTCCTGGCAGTGGGAATTGAACCCAGGGACCTTTTACCATTCAGCTATACGCCAGCCTTTTTTTTTTTTTTAAACAAGGACTCACTGAGTTGCTGGGGCTGGTCTCTAATGTGTAATCTTCCCATCTCCTTCCAAGTTGCTGGAATTATAGGTACATGCCACCTCACCCAGCTCAAGAGGTACTTCTTGAAAGAATGAATAAAAAGGAAAAATTCAAAAGGAATAGTTTTATTGGAAGAATACGGTTAAGCACAAAGGGTTAAAAATGGTTTCAAGGTTAGGATGTGAGTCAGTGGTAGAATACTTGCCTAGGATGTAGGAGGCCCTAGGTTCTGGAGAGAACCACAAGAGGAGAAGAAGAGATCTGAGTGAATAATTAAATGCACTACAATAGATGGCAAAAGACATTTTTGGCACAATTAGGAAAATGTGAACTTAGATTGGATATTCAGCAATATTATAGAATTCTTGTTAAGTGGTAAAGAAACAAACACCTTTATTTTATAGTGATAATACTAAAGCATTAGGGAATAAAGTATTCAAGATTTCTATAATTTACTTTGAAATATCTAAGAAAAAAGTAAATATGGCAAAATATTAACAACTGTTAATTCTAGAAGATAAGCATATGCATGTTTATTATTCTAATCCATATTTCTGTGTGCTTCTCAATTAAAAAGTCAGATGAAATATGATCTAAAGCTAATGAGTAAAAACTATTTTTTTCCTCAGTTAAGCTTCATAAAAGAAGAATGAAATACTATATTGAGGAAGGTTTTTTTTTAACTTATAAACCACAACTCAAAATTACCTTCTTAGATTGAAGAAAATAAAATTGAAAGAAAAAGAGTTGAAGAGAAAAGACAGAAATAATAATTAATAGGACAAGAGCCTGAAAAAAGATGGGAATGAATAAACAATACCTTGTATTCTGAATCAACATAATAAAGAAATAAAAAAACTGTATTTTGAAAAAGGATGAAAGGAATATAGCTAAGTCTATCAGGGAAATGACAGAAATTTTGAAAATGATGGTGGATGAATTAACAGTAAGGGAATTTACTGAGAGGTATGAAGTGGGATGGGAACTTGGCAAGAATGGTATGGTTTGAAATAACTACTGTGGTGAGTGGAAAAATTAAAGTCAATATAAATATGCATGTAGAAGCAGTGGAAACAGTTGTCAGCAATCAAACTATGCAATAACACTTGGCTATTTAAATATAGACCGCAATAAAGGTAAAGGCGGTATATTTATTCAGGTAAGACGATACTGAACATCAGATAGGGATCTTTTTTTTAGCAAGTTTTTTTAATTGATTTTTATATGACAGCGGAATGTATTACAATTCATATTACACATATAGAGCACAATTTTTCATATCTCTGGTTGTATATAAGGTATATTCACAGCAATTCGTGTCTTCATATATGTCCTTTGGATAATGATGTCCATCACATTCCACCATTATTTCTTTTTTTTTTTTTTTTATATTTATTTGTTTATTTTTGTGGTTGGACACAATACCTTTATTGTATTTATTTATCTTTATGTGGTGCTGAGGATCGAACCCACGGCCTCCCAGTTGAGAGGTGAGCACTCTACCACTGAGCCACAACCCCAGCCCTCCACCATTATTTCTAACCCCATGCCCCCTTCCCTTCCCCTCCCACTCCTCTGCCCTATCTAGAGTTAGTCTATTCTTCCCATGCTCCCCGTCCCTACCCCACTATGAGTCAGCCTCCTTATATCAGAGAAAACATTCAGCATTTGTTTTTTTGGAATTGGCTAACTTCACTTAGTATTATCTTCTCCAACTCCATCCATTTACCTGCAGATGCCATGATTTTATTCTCTTTTATTGACAAGTAATATTCCATTGTGTTTACTGATAAAGCACAACAGGGATTGTGAGTAAGGGAGTAAAAGAACTAGAGGGTCGAAGTTGGATAGCTGAAATTTTAGAAATGGACTATATGGATGATAAATTCTAAAAAGAGATTCAGTTACCAGGAAGACTAAAGATTCTCATTTTTAGCTTTCCTTCTTTTCTTCAGATGCAACCTTGCTATGTCGAAAAGGTTGGCCTGAACTTCTGGGTTCCAGTAATTATCCTGCCTCAGCCTCCAGAGTAGATGGAACTACAGGTACATACCACAGCACCCAGATAAAACTTCATTCTCTATCATATTTTTAAAGTAAAATAATCTTTTTGACTAGTGTGATTTAAATATAGTTTTATCAAGAGGCAAAAATCAAGATGACTCCTTAAGATATTAACTGTTATAGAACAAAGTAGCCTTTTGGTCTATTTCTCAGTTATGATGGTGGTTACTAAAAATGTCACAGGTAGGACTGGGGCTATGGCTCAGCGGTAGCGCACTTGCCTGGCATGTGTGAGGCATTGGGTTTGATTCTCAGCGCCACATATAAATAAATAAAATAAAGGACTATCAACAACTAAAAAAATATTTTTGAAAAATGTCACAGGTAATTTCAAATAAAAAGAGTTGAAACTCATGAATTGGCTTGCTTTTGTCAATTAGAGATAATAAATTTTAGAAATATTATTCTCACTCATATTCTAATATACTTTCTAGAGTATAAACATTCAGGGAGGGGCTGGGGATGTGGCTCAAGTGGTAATATGCTTGCCTGGCATGTGCGGGGCGCTGGGTTCAATCCTCAGCACCACATAAAAAATAAAAAGTAAAGATGTTGTGTCCACTGAAAACTGAAAAATAAATATTAAAAAATTCTCTCTCTCTCTCTCTCTCTCTCTCTCTCTCTCTCTCAAAAAAAAAGAAACAAACATTCGGGGAGTATGTTGTAAATCAGAATATAATTTCATGTTGCAGAGAAAAGATAATAACTGCATATGAAATTACTATTATTTTTATTGGTTCTTTTAGTTATACATACAGTAGAATCCATTTTGACATAATTACATAAGCATGAAATACATCTTATTCTAATTCAGACTCTAGTACCTCTCTTTCTCCTTCCCTATTTTAAAGCATTCTATACCATAAAAATTACTGTGTCAAGAATACATGAATGCATACTATATTCGGGGCACAAGGGCATACGCCTACGATCCCAGTAGCTCAGGAGGCTGACGCAGGAGGATCAAGAATTCAAAGCTTTTGTTAAGGTGCTAATCAACTCAGTGAGATCCTGTCTCTAAATAAAATACAAAAAAGAGCTGGGGATGTGGCTCAGTGGTTGAGTGCCCCTGAGTTCAATCCCCAGTATCCGCCTCCCACAAAAAAAGAATGCCTACTATGACCTCAGGTTAAAAATCATTTAAGTACTAGAAGCTGGAAGAATAAAGCTATCATTCTTAATTAATACACTTACCCTATTTCTATTAAAAACAAAAAAAAACCAAAATGAGCCAAGAATGTTTATCTTAAACTTTTATAATAGATACCCAAAAAAGCTTCATTAGAAAGTAACATACCCTGGGCTGGGGCTGTAGCTCAGTGGTAGAGCACTTGCCTCACATGTGTGGGGCACTGGGTTCGATCTTTAGTACCACACAAAAATAGATAAATATACTGTGCCAATGTACAACTAAAAAAAAAAAAAAGAAAGAAAGTAACAAACACACCACACACATAAAGAAGGTAACATAGAACACATAAAATTTTAAATTCTCAATTCATCATCTATCTTTCTGGCTATGCTACTCATGGACTTAAGTGACATTTTGGGGAAACTGAGGGGAAAAGAATGTCAATAAATGGAACCACACCACTGAAGTGGTTTTAAAATAACAGCACATTAGGCTAAGGTGCAGCTCAGTGGTATAGCACATACTTAGCACAAACAAGGCCATGGGTTCAATCCCCATCACCAAAATAATAATAGTAAATATTAACAATAACTGTACATTCACACATATACATGTACCAGGCTCATAACTCCAGTCAAAATACAAGGAATAACAAGAGTTTAAAGGTAGTACAAGAGGTCCTATATACAACTATTAAAAGTAGTGTGACATTCCAACATTAACTTTGATATTGAAACCACTGTTAATACCACCAATTAAAACCATACAGTTCTATCATCTAAGGAGGAAAAATGTAATTATCACTAGAATGTTTTGTTATTTTCACTAAACATCCTATATGCTTCAACAAACTCCTATAACTAAAACAGAAAATATAAAATACTTACTTTTTCATTTTTTTTGAGTTGTATTTGACTTGGTAAGCTGCTTGGATTAGTTTATCTGGACTACCATCAAACTGATGTGGAATGACCTTCTGAAAGTGCTAAAATATAGTAAAATAAAAACATAAGAACCACTAAGTGCCATTTATCATTGTTTAATATTTAAATCTAAAGATATACAAGAAATCATGAACTGACTTACCTGTAACATTCCTTCCATGTCAAGTTGCATTAATTCTGCCTGATTCATTTGAAGAAGTGCTAATCCTACTCGAAACACTATTTCTAAACCCTGATGAAATAAATTAAATAAAGCCAAATTTGTTTTAACTTTGTCATCAACAAAAACTAAATCAAAATAATACTAAAGTAAATATTCAGTGTTCTAAACTAGGGACTAGCAAACCTTTTCAGTTAAGAGTCAGACAGCAAATACTTGACATTTGGTGGGCCTCTGCCACAACTATTCAACTTTGCCACTGTAGCCCAAAAGCAGACATAGACAACACATAAATAAGCAGAGCTGCATTCCCAGAAAACTTTACTCTCAAAAACAGGTGTAAGGAGAGATTTAAATGCAAACTACAACAGATCAGTGGCTGAACCGTAGTTTGATAGGAAATACAAATTGATCTTGCCAAGATGTAACTAATAACAATTAACTTTGGGTTCAGAAAACAGAAGACAAAGGATCATTACGTGTCACTAACACTTAAAAGACAATTTGCAATATGTTCACAGAATAGAAGAAAATTATACCAATTATTTCTAGCTGTTTGGATAATAGATACACTACAACAATATTACCTGTAAGGTAGATTTTACCTTTCACTAATTTTCAATAAATCAGTTAGGAAGTGAGAAACAGGTTTGATTAAGAAAGTAGATTCCACAATTTAACTGTCTCTGTCTGAACCTAGTTATTATACATGTATGTGTGGGTCTACAGACAAGCTACTTCTTTTTTTTTTTTTTTTTTTTTGGTATTGGGGGATAGCCCTAATTTTATTTTGTTTTCTAATTTTTTCATTTTGAGACAAGGCCTCTCTAAGTTGCTTAGGGCCTCACTAAGTTGCTGAGACTGGCCTTCAACTTGTAATTCTACGGCCTTAGCCTCCCAAGTCACTAGGATCATAGTTTTGTGCTACCACACCCAGCTTAGACAGACTAGCTATTTAACCTTTCTCTAACTCTGTTTTCTCATCTACCATCTAACAAATAGGGATAGTAACAGGATCCACCTAATTATGGTTTAAATTAGATTATCCACAGAAGCAGTTGAGCAAGGAACACACGAGCTCTTTTATTGCTCCCATCTCTTCCCTGCTCTAATTAACCCAATGACTCCTTTGCTTAGCTCTTGCTGCTAGTCTGCCAATTAGCTTACCTCAGACATAAAGATATCAAATATCCGTGTTGCAATTGGTAATGGAAAAGTTGTAAGAAAGATAGTCAGAAACCAGGATGATGCATACATTGAGGTATGAAAACTCTGAGACTGAAAGTGTACAAAGAGCTCTGGAAGATGCTCCTAAAGAGAAGAAAACAAAGTAAAATTAAAACATAGTAAAATTGAGTGTTTTAAGTCAGATTATTGTATTTATACTAGATTATACTGGTTTAGTTTATATAAAAGATTAACCTATACCACACACAAAGATCAGGTCAAGCATAATGTGAAAAAGCTGAGATGTCTAGTAATTACAGAAATGCAAATCAAAACTACTCTAAAGTTTAATCTCACTCCAGTCAGAATGGCAGTTATCAAGAATACAGACAATAATAAGTGTTGGCGAGGATGTGGGGGAAAAGACACACTCATATTGCTAGTGGGACTGCAAATTGGTGCAGCCAGTCTGGAAAGCAGTATGGAGATTCCTTGGAAAACTTGGAATGGAACCACCATTTGACCCAGCTATCCCACTCATTGAGTCCATATCCAAAGGACTCCGTGATGCAGCCACAATAGCCAAACTGTGGAACCAACCTAGATGCCCTTCAAAAGATGAATGGATAAAGAAACTGTGATATATATAAATAATGGAATATTACTCAGCAATAAAAGAGAATAAAATTATGGCATTTGCAGGTAAATGGATGGAATTAGAAAATATAATGCTTAGCAAAGTAAACCAATCCCCAAAACCCAAAGGCTAAATGTTTTCTCTGATAAGTGGATGCTAAACCATAATGGGGGGGAGAGGGGTTAGAATGAGTGGAGGAACTTTGGATTGGCTAAAGGGGAGGTAGGAGAGGGGAGGGGGCATGGGAAGACTGTGGAATGAGACAGTCATCGTTATCCTAGGTACATGTATGATTGTACAAATGGTGTGACCCTATTTTGTATATAACCAAAGACGTGAAAAATTGTGCTCCATTTGTGTAAAATTAATTGAAGAGCATTCTGCTGTCATATACAACTGATTAAAATAAATAAAGGAATGAAATTATGACATTTGCTGGTAAATGGATGGATCTGGAGACTATCAAGATAAGTTAATTAAGCCAATCCAAAAAGTCAAAGGTTGAATGTTTTCTCTGATATCCAAAATAGGGCAGTGAAGGGAAGGGAGAGAAAGGGGGGGGGGAGGAGAGATAATTTCATCAAAAGAAAGGAAAAAGGGCTGGGGATCTGGCTCAAGCAGTAATGTGCTCTCCTGGCATGTGCGGGACGCTGGGTTCAATCCTCAGCACCATATAAAAATAAAATAAAAAGGTATTGTGTCCACCGAAAACTGAAAAATAAATTTAAAAAATTCCCTCCCCCCCCCTCCTCTCTCTCTTTAAAAAATAAAAATAAAAAAATTTTAAAAAGAGAGGAAAGATTTGTAGAGTAGAGGAAGGTCACTGAGGGGAAAGAAGAAGGAACAGGATAGGGGAAGAACAGTAGTCTGAATTTGGACAAATTTTCATACACACACACACACACACACACACACACACACACACATATATATCACAGTGAATCCCAATATCAAATATATCTATAATATATTAATTTAAAATATATAATTGCAGAAAGACCAATAGAGTAGAGAGATGGGAATAGAGGGAAGGGGGGAAAATACTGGGGACTGAATTACAACAATTTATATTCAATGTTTTTATGATCATGTCAAAATGTATCCTAACATTGTTTATCAATAAAAATGGGATTTTTTTTTGTAAGAAAAGCTGAGATGTAGAAATTGACACATTCAGAATGATAGATACTATCTGAGAAGGGATGAAGGGGGAAACGATGCAGAGTTGAAACTTTGGGGATATCTATAACATTTGACTTATTAATAATAAAACTAAATTATAGCCAAATTAATTTAAACCAAATACCCATCCTATCTCAGATACTTTTGAGTATCCATGTGATGCAATGTTTGTATTCATTTAAGCTTGTTGGTGGGTACATAGTTGCTTTTTTGTCAACTCTATTTCCAAAAAACTGGAAGCCAGGCATAGTGATGCACACCTGTAATCCCATCTAATTGGGAGGTTGAGGCAGGAAGATTATAAGTTTGAGGTAAACCTGGGCAAACCACAAGACCCTATATTTCAAAATAACAAGTAAAAAGGGTTAGGGCTATAGCTCAATGGTAGAATGCCTCTGCTATCTAGTTTCAAACTGTAATTTACCTATCAATTAAAAGCACTGATTTTTTTCAATTGTTTTAATGCTTTTAACATTAAATTTGTAAAGATGTCACTCAGAGATGATAACAAACATAAAATTGTACTTTTACCTGTATCATGCATTCAAACTGGTACATACAAAGGCCCAATTCTGCCATACTTGGTTTAAAAAGTTCACGAAGTCTATAATCTTGCATTAATTTAACAAACACACAGAAAGCTTCTTCTTCTGGCATCTGCATTAGTAGATGAAAGTAACACAGGTTAATATTCTATGATGCACAAATAAATCAAATTATATTTAAAATAAGTACCCATCCAATCATAAACACAGTTTTGAGAGGCTACATATTGCACTCAAGAGCAATAGATTAGTAAAAATCAGGATGTCCTGGGCTGAGGATGTGGCTCAAGCGGTAGCGTGCTCGCCTGGCATGCGCGAGGTGCTGGGTTCGATCCTCAACACCACATAAAAATAAAATAAAGATATTTAAAAAAGAAAGAAACAGGATTTTTTAAAAAAATCAGGATGCCCTAAGTTCTCATTCTAAGAATGTAAAGTTAAAGAAGTCTTTTAACCTTTAAGACTAACTGCCTTAAATGGCCTAATTCATTAATTCAACCAATAATATTCATTTAGAGTTGGATACTTTTCTTTTTCTGAGGATCTACCAATGAACAAAAAAAACATAATCTCAACTGATTGTGGTGGTGCAAGTCCATAATCCCAGCAACTTGTAAGGCTGAGGCAGCAGGATTGCAAGTTCAAAGCCAGCCGCAGCAACTCAGCAAGGCCCTGCCTTAAAATAAAAAGGGCTGGGGATGTAGTTCAGTAGCTAAGTGCACCTGGGTTAAATCCCAAATACCAAACCAAACCAAACCAACAAACAAAAACACCACATAATATCTACTCTCAAGGAGCCTGAACTTTATAGTAGGGGGAAATAAACAACACATGTAATAAATTAATTCATATATTTGTCAAATGGCAATGGCAATGAATGAAATGAAAATATAGTAGGTAAGAGGGAATGTTGAGGAGACACATTAATATTTATGTAGGACAGGGAAGGTCCCTTGATAAGGGAACATTTGAGAAAAATGCTGAAGAAAGTGAGGGAAGAATCTGAGGTAAAAATAGTCCCAGAAGACAGAAGAGAACAACAGCCCTGAGAGGGAGTCAGGTCAGCATACTCACAAAACTGCAAACAGGAAACTTCTAGTTTAGTAGTAACTAAGTTAGTAGTAACTATTTTAATAGTAACTTCAAGATTAGTTACTACTTCAAGAAAGTAAAATCTATACAAGAAGTACTTGGGGGGCTTGGGTTTGGCCAGTGGTAGAGCGCTTGCCTAGCATGTGTGAGGCACTGGGTTCAATTCTCAGCACCATATATAAATAAATGAAATAAAGACCCATTGACAACTAAAGAATATTAAAAAAAGGAAGAAGAAGTAGTACTTGGCAGATGCCAAATTAAAGAATGAGAAAATAATGTGATCAGATTAAACTTATATTGCTTTAAAAAAAAAAAACGGGGCTGGGGTTGTGGCTCAGCAGTAGAGTGCTCACCTGGCACATGTGAGGCACCGGTTTAATCCTCAGCACCACATAAAAATAAATAATTAAAATAAAGGTATTGTGTCCAACTACAACTAAAAAATAAATATTAAAAAAAAAACTGAGATAGAAGGATTGCATGTTCAAGGGCAGCCTGGACAACTTAGCATGACCTGTCTCAAAATAAAATAAAAAGGGCTCAGGATACAGTTCAGTAGTAGAGAGCCACTGGGTTCAATTGCAGTACAGCAAAACAACAACAATGAAGAAGTCATTTTGAGTGCAGGTTAGATTATGGAGAAGAAATAACATCAAAGGTTTTAGAGACCATTGTATGACTTTTGAATTTGACCTTAAGTGAAATGGAAAGCCCTGAGAATTCTGAGAAGTTATATAACATAAATGTTTAAAGAACTTATGAAATTAGTTTTCAAATTATCTGTAATTGGAGTTTAAAACTATCAATTAAACATTTTGATTGTAAATAACTAAGAAATCATATCAAAGAAGATGTGTGTGAAATCTTTAAGAAGTTACAAAGACATTCAAACTATTTAGGTAATAACATTATGCAAACTGTTAAGCCATCTTTCTCAAAATAATAAAATTTGCTAATTTTCTCATTCACTCACATTATACCAGTGTGTTTCAAAGAGAACAACCTGAAGAATCTCTAGGCATTCAACTTATTGAAGATGTTGCAACTAACAATATACTTTTTCTGCCTTGACATAGCCATGGATAGAAACCAAATTGCCTTTGGTAAAACCCACACACACTTTCTTCCTTCCTGCCAACACAGTCACGATTCTGCCCTGGAGACCATCCCTATTAATCTCATCAAGCTCTACAGCATCATTGATTTATGTCAGTCACTACAAGAAGCCCAAGATTCCAGAACTTTTAATCCTATATAATTCTACTGTTCTCCTAATCTGACCCCATTTCCAATCTTCTACCTATACCCTCAATCTCTTTTGCAAATATTCTTCCCTTCCTTTAGCTAAAAATCTGGCTCTCCCCCAGGGTGGTTATTTTCTCTGCCACAGTACCAGAAGGAGCCAGGGGTTAGGTAAGACATATGTTCTTCCTTTCACCTCACAGCCATTTCCACAACATTAACCTTCCCTGTTCTCTGAAACACATGCTAACAGATTTTACCCATTAAGGCTCCCACCCCACCCCACCCCAGCATCTACAAAGTTCTGGGCCACTCTCCCCACAACTCCCTTGTCATTTTCATGAAGATCACTTCCCTGGCCTAGTAGATCTTTGACTTCCTTTCCTCCAATAAGCCTGGCAGGCAGTTACTAGCTCAAGCTCTAAAGTCATGGCAAAGGTTGAAATCTCAGTTTCTTCATTTAATAGAAATCTTATTTTCTCCACTTTAATAGCTATGTGATCTTGAACAAATTATTTGATCTCTCTGTTGCTCTGTTTCACCACCTATCAAATGGGTAAAATAATAGCACTTATTTCACAGGGTTGCAATGAAGACTAATATAAAGTACTTGGGGCTGGGGTTGTGGCTCAGTGGTAGAGTGCTCGCCTAGCATGTGCAAGGTCCTGAGTTTGATCCTCAGCATCACATAAAAATAAATAAATAAAGGTATTAAAACAAACGTACGTGTGTGTGTGTGTGTGTGTGTGTGTGTGTGTGTGAGAGAGAGAGAGAGAGAGAGAGAGAGAGAGAGCGCGCGCACTTAACAATTTATTGACCTTGTCAGGCTATACTTCCTTCTTCCTATTCCCAACTCTGCTGTGCTCACTTTGCTACATATTTTATTATATTTATTCACTTGCTTAAATCCATAATTACTTTTTTTCATCTCTGTTATAATTCCAACTGGAAAAACTTCCTTCTTATATAAATTCAACTCCATACCTATATGTAAATAGCACAAAGTGGCTAGGAAAAAATAAAAACAAAAATTTATCCAGGCATGGTGGTGCACGCCTGTAATTGCAGTAGCTCCAGAGGCTGAGACAGGAGGACCGTGAATCCAAAGCCAGCCTCAGCAACTTAGTGAGCTCTAAGCAACTCAGTGAGATCATATCTCAAAATAAAATACAAAAAAGGTCTGGGGACGTGGTTCAGTGGTTAAGTGCCCCCAAGTTCAATCCCCAGTACCCCCCAAAAAAAAAGTAAGTAATCAGAAGAGAATGCTGGAGTTGTAGCTCTCAGTGGTAGAGCACTTGGCTAGCATGTGTAAGGTACTAGGTTTGAGCCTCAGCATCACATAAAAATAAATAAAGGTACTATGTCTACAACTAAAAAATATATTTAAAAAAGAAAAAAGAAAAGAAATTTCCCTTCTATCACCCCACTTGCATCTGTAACCATTTTTACAGCCTCTGGTCCCTAGTATTATTATCCTGGACCTTTCCCCAAATCCTGTCCTGTAGTTCCAATTGCTCATTTAACATCTCATTTGGAGTCCAACATATATCTCAAACTGCTCATCTAATTTCCTACCCTGCCATTCCTGGATACAACAAATTTCTGCTCAAAAAACTTAGGGGTCATCACTGACTTTTTCCTTCCTGACTCTACAACCAGTCTATCAGCAAATTTTACTGGTTCTATATTCAATATCAAGAATCAACCTATTCTTACCAGCAACACCTAGCCCAAACCACCACAAAGAGAGTAGTCTACCATCTGAACTGTTACAAATGCTTTCTAAATGGTCACTTTGCTGCCTTCCTTGTACTTCCTTTCCAGTGGTCCATTCTTTATACAAAATAATGCCAGTGACACTTTCAAGGCATGATTAGAACATTACATTCTACTGCTCAAAAACTCTGATAGTTCCCCATATCCTCAATAAGAGCCAAAATCCTTACAAGATTCTACATGATATGATCTCTAATCTCTATTTCTCATTTCCTATCATACCTTCCTCTTTCCACTTTTGTGGTGAGCCAGCCATGGGCTATGTATGTGTGTACTATGAGCACTGAACACATAAGTGGACTGGTCTGACATTGCCTCTCTCTCTGTTTGGGCTGGCGACATATGTGTCCTTTTCACTTGTTCTTCCTATGATCCCCACACAGCACATGAGATGGGCATGACCTTCCAAGATGTCAGTCAATCTGCTGACAGAAAGACATCATGAAGCTAGACTCAACCTTCTGAAACCTGACTCCTTGCCTCATTTGAATGGCTTCTCCCCAATGAAACCCAGGTTCGAGGCATGTTCCCTCTCTTTCTTGCTTGCCTTGCCCCCCTCCCCCTCTCCCCCCACCCTCACTTGTGGGAGATGTGGCTGAGGAGTGGTCACTGAACCCAAAAAGGTACTTTCTATATCTGTGTCTTTATTTAGTCAGTCCAAATTCACTTGGAGTGACCCTGACCAGTTTAGTCATGTGTTGTGATACACCTTCTCCTCACCCCTTGGTCCAATCATAGTAGGAATGAATCAATTAATCTCCCTTCTATCTCTTACAAGAGTCTCTTCCCTTCTGATGTTCCAAAAACCTTCATTCCCTCTCCCCTTTGAAAGAGCACTGATATGAGAACTGGGAGAGAGTTTTTTGATTTTTTTAAATGGTGATATTTTAAACATAAGGTAGGATGATTTGACAAAAGAGCAAAAGGAGGTAGAAAAAAGTATCACTGCTGTATTTGGGGTAAAAATGGGAGTTCATAACCCACTTGAATCTAATGTATGAAATATGATATGTCAAGAGCTTTGTAATGTTTTGAACAACCAATAAAAATAAATAAATAAATAAATAAAAAGTTAAAAAAAAAAAAGTATCACTGGGTCCTGTGACAAAATGAAAAGATATGAGACTCCATGACACTTATAAATATGAAGAATCACCACCCAGCTGTTTTTTAGTCATTCCTTTCCATTAGAAAGAAATCATGAAAACAGAGTCCTAGAGCAATGTGGTGCTGCATACTTTCTCTATGATTGAGCTGATAAGACAACATGTCTTTTGCAAAGGTCTAACGCGTATAACATACCTAATTTTACAAGAGTGTTAAGATAAACACAAAAAATATATCTAGCACTTTAAAGCACTTTTACACCTGTACTAACTTTATAAATTTTATCAGACTCTCTGAGTTACACTGCTATACTGAAGTTGTGGGAAACACTACATACTAGAAATATAAAAGCATAAACTTTAGAATCAAAGAGAGGGGTTTTTCAATCTGGATCCACCACACTTTTTACCTCGTGGCCCTGGGCTATTAAGAGATTATTGTTGTGGTGGCACACTCCCTGCCACTGACAAAAACAGCTAAAACGCCACTGATGACTTCAATTGTGGTGCCGATGCTCATATCACTATCACCATTGTCTTCAGCACCTTGAAGGAAAGTGTGGTTAGCTCCTTAGGGCTCCTAAAGAGCTAGGCAGCTCTTTTGACACTCAGACCTCAAGTAGGGAAAAATTGCTCTATAGACACTCAGTAGAGCTGACTACTAAAGGATTAGAAATGGGGCAGGATGATCATAACCTTGAAAAGAAATGGCATAGTAGTGTTATTTCTTTAGCTTTATTGATATGTATTTATTTCATTTATTTATTTTTAAGACGTCTACCTTATTCTTTAGTCTCAGAAGTTTACTCCTGGAAAGGAACCTTGGAGATAACTTGATTTGAATTGTGTAAACTAGGCTTTGCATCTCAGTTCTTCAGTAGATCAATGAACTTGGGCTAGATTATTTAACCTCAGAATCTAAATTAAATAATATTATCTATGTTTAGATAATAAAGGATTACTCTGGAGCTGATATAAAAGCAAAAGGATAAGGATGGTTGAGTTCAATGGTGAAAGACCTATCAATATTGACCAGTTACAAATGAAGACAGTCACAACTTTGTGGAACATCTACACCCTCAACATTAACATACCTAGTTTTGTATTATATTAACTATAACTAAGTTTTACCTAGAAATGGACTAAAATCCTGTAATAATCACTAGAATCAGTTTTTATGTTATAATACAAAATACAAATAAGTCAATTTGATTGTCAACTTAGTATCTCAGACACCAGGTTTATGCTACTCAGAAAAGACATATGGAGAGCTGGAAGCATAGCATGATGTAGCAGAACATATGCTTAGTATGCACAAGACCCTGTGTTCTATACACAGCCCGAGAGAGAATGAGGTAGGGTCTGTGTGTGTGTGTTTGTGTGTGTGTATGTACATTTCTGACACAAAGCTTTAAAAATCAGGTAAATTAAAGAGTTAGAAAATTAAAGTATCAGGAAAAAAGAACTTCTCACTCCTGCTCTGCTTCTATCTATCAAGATGTGTGATTTGGGGCAAGTCATTGAACCTTTACTGCATGTCTTCTAAATGCCAAACACCAAGCAGGACTTCTATATATAATATTTCATATGACCCTCATGAAGAATCTGAACATAGATAATATTATTTAATTAAGATTCAGAGGTTTGGGGCTGGGGATGTGGCTCAAGCGGTAGCGCGCTCGCCTGGCATGCGTGCGACCCGGGTTCGATCCTCAGCACCACATACAAACAAAGATGTTGTGTCCGCCGAAAACTGAAAAATAAATATTAAAAAATTCTCTCTCTCTCTCTTTAAAAAAAAAAAAAAGATTCAGAGGTTAAATAATCTATCCCAAGTTCATAGATCTACTGTAGAACTGAGATGCAAAATGCAGCCTACATGATTCAAATCAAGTTATCTCCAAAGTTCCTTCCCAGGAGTAAAGAGTAAAGATGGATAACTTAAAAATAAATAAATGAAATAAATATATACCAAAAAAGCTAAAGAGATAACACTATTATGCCATTTCTTCTCAAGGTTACGATCGTCCCGTCCCTAAATTCTGAAAATATCCCATCCAAACCATTCCCCAAATAAGTCACTGTCAATGCTATATCCCTGGAACAGTAAAAGTAGTTGAGTAACACTATTTTAGAGCTTTTGGCAAGATATACATAATAAGACTGCAGGTCCATGATATATAAAATTGCTATATAAATTTTCAAAGATGTCAAACAACATAGATAAGAACTTCATGTCATCATTTTATTCATATCCTTACTCCCCATTAAATGTTGACAAGACTTAAAAGTAGATACAGGTTTTGGTAGAACATTATGGTATAACTGTATGCATCAAGAAGTTCAGGGGTGGGGCATATGGGTCAATGGGTACAGAGTAGGCAATCCCTAGCACCACAAAAAAGAAAAAATTGTTAAAATATCATTTGAGGGGCTGGGGTTATAACTCAGTGGTAGAGCACTTGCCTCGCACTTGTGAGGTACTGGGTTTGATCCTCAGCACCACATAAAAAATAAATAAAATAAATAAAGATTTTTTTAAAACACCCTTAAAAAAATATCATTTGATGAAAGACACTATTATATATCATTTCAACACTTTTCATCTTTCAAAGTACAAACTAAAATATTATTATTCAAATTAGACTTTAGGGAAAAATACTGAATGTTCACTTATACTTAATAAAAATAATGCTTTTTAAACCCTCCAATCCAACCTTAATAAAGAACTTAATTAGACATTTAATACTTGTATTAACTTACCTGCATAAGCAATAATCCAACTATAAAAGCACTTCCTTGACAGTAACCAACCTCACGATCCACTAAAGAATATGCCTAAAAAGTAAAATATGGTGTTCAAAATATTTTGACATGGTATATTAGACCTTCCTTCTCCCAAAACCTGAAATTGGTGAAAGAGTTGATTAAAAGTCAATTTTTTTAAAGAAAAAAATCTTGTTTACTTGTTGTAAATGTTATCCTATAAATATATTAAGAGCAAATGTTTTATTACATAAATTTTCATTTGACAATTTCCAATTAGAAAGCAACAGCTGCTAAGGATGAAGGAAAAAAGGGAATGTGTACTCAGTAAGGTAACAGAGCTTTAAAATCAACTAAAAGTTGTATCTGATTAAGATAAAATTAGAGTAGGGTTATGATAAAGCTTAAGCAAAATTAAAATGATTTAACAAGAAATCAAGTGTTTCGTAAAGATAGATGGAATAAAAAGAATCTAAGGGAAAGGAAAAGGCAATGTTGAAGAAAAAAATTAGGTAAAATCTTTATTAAGAACCCTTAACAATTCAAGCCACTGCAAACAGAAAAATTTGCTGACATGAATGCAGCCATGTTGGGAGAAACCTGAATCCTAGACTATGAACCTCACATAAAGTGAAATGTCCATTTTCATAAAGGATCTCTCTATGAGTAGGTTGGAGAAGAGTAATTATTAATATGTTACTTTATTTCCTGCCAAGTAATGTGAATGAATTTTCAACTAATGTGATGAATTTTCTAATAAGTTCTCTAAGTTAAACAGTAATGTAGCAGCAAAGTTACAGTAAAAATTATGCTAAAATCAGTTTTGTTGCCAAAGCAACTGATTATGTGGAATTTCATGCTTTATCATGGGAAATGTATAATTTCAAATTTTTGAGAATTCATTTCATTTAAAAAATGAACAAACAGAACTTACCTTCATCACATTGAATAGAACCTCCTGTCCAAGGCTATCTTTTTCCTTAAAAAAATTATGTTCAGGATAAGTTCTAGCAATGTCCCTCCGGATCAGTTTTTCACAAGGTGAGGTCATTTTCAGGAGTTCTGAATACTGATCCTTAATTGGCATACTTTGTGCACTGCATAAAAGTTGCCAAACTATTGCTCTAAAATGGTGGGGTATTCCTTTACGAACAAGTTCCTAAAAAAGAAAAGTAAAATTTTAAATCTGAATTATTTAATAAGTCTCACATTTGCAAGCCAAAGAAGACTTATTTGGTGGGTGAGGGATGGTTGGAGTAGAGTGGAAATTTTTATCAATTCACGAAGCTGGTTTTAAAATAAACTGGGAAACTTTTTAACCAAGGATAAGATTTTGCTCTTGGGTATATCCTTTTCTTGTTATGGGGAGAGGATGTGCTACAAAGCCATGAATAAATTCTGGCCATTTCACCAAGAATTCTGCCTCTAAAAGTATTTAGACTTGACAGCCTGCAGAGCTATGAATGATGGCATCATACCCATCACATTTAGAACTGCTATTGAAAGCAGAAAAGAAAAATACTGATAATTCAAGAATGCATGATGTCACAACTTCATTTCTGTATCTATAAAATGAGAGAATTTGGCTGGACATGAGCACACACCTGTAATCCCAGCTACTTGAGAAACTGAGGCAGGAGTATCACAACTTTGAGGCCAACCAGGGCAACTTAAGGAGATCTTGTCTCAAAATAAAATAAAAGGGGCCAGAGGTTTAGATTAGTGATAGACTGCTTATGCATGAAGTCCTGGGTTCAATTCCAAGTACAGAAATTATAATAAAATGAGAGAATTTAACTTCTAAAAAATTTTCAGCTATATATTTCCATTTTCAGCACCTCTATAACAACTGATGCCTACATGTAAAAATTTCATGAAGAACTGGAATATTTGGGGGAACAAAATTACTCCTTTGAGCTAAGAAAATATGAAAATGGTATTTAAATATTAAAGTAATAATACATAGTTTATACTATGATTTCCAATTATCTTATTTTAGTGTTGAAATCACTTAAAATAAGAGCCTGGCTAGGGTCCTAGTATTGCCACCCACTGTCTAGTGATACTTAGTCAAACTTGCTAAGCCCCAGTCTCTCTACTGTAAAATGCGATTATTAATGGGATTTTAAAGGCTACTTTTCTTGCAGTGTTTTAAGAGAACTGAATAACATAGTACCTATAAATTATATTACAATGTACATGACATAATAAAATTTTCAGTGAATACTTTAAAAAAAATTCCATGAAACACAAATAAATGAAAACATTAAAAGAAGATTTCTTCACTATACAGAGCTTGGAAATCACTAAAATCTGACTTTTTTTCTAATTCTCTAATAATCCATACCTGATACCCTACGGGGTGAGAGAAAAAACTTCAATAAAAAACATGAATACCTTAACTTGTTTTTCCTTCTTTTTGCGCACATCTTCCCATTCATTAACAATTCTTCCCCAAAGAATCCAAGAATCTTCTTCAAGGTGGCTGAGATTACTGGAGGCTGATGAACTTGATACAAGAGAGGAGCCACTATTTCTTCTTGACCCATTTACAGATCTTAAAGACTTACTATCCGTCTCTAATAATCTAAAACATAATTAAAAATTGGTGAATATCTCATCTCACGGTGATATTAGGTGAAGGAGTGATGATACTTAGGAGTTTGACTACCATGATTTAACCATTGTTTTAAGATAATTTTAATAATGTACATGATTTCAATAATCTTTGGTTGATATCAATAAAATAATCACTATCTTTTTCTTACCTAGGTATAGGAGTTTCAAAATTTGAAACAGCAAATAATGTTAAATATTTTGTGCAATTAGTCTCATTGTAATTTATTTTCATTTCCATTAAAAATTCAAATTAGAGAACCAGGCACAGTGGCAGGTGCCTATAGTCCCAGCTACATAGGATGCTGAAGCAAAAGGATAATTTGAGCCCAGGAATTTGAGAGCATCTGAACAAAGTAGTGAGAGATAATCTTTTTTAAAAAATCAAATTAGGGTAAATCTAATGTAAAAAGTGGTTGGGTGGACTTCAAGGAAAAAAATAATGCTTGGGAGAAGTACAACAAATTTTATGGAATTACTAATCCTTTCATGTTTTACAATATGACCAAGGTTTTAAGAAAAGTAATCAGAGCCACAGAAATTAGCCAAGTCTCTTTTTTCATTTGTTTCACATATTCATACCTAATCTGCCTAAACAAAAAGTATATACATACAGCCTATTTATAACTATATTTCTTGAAAAAGGAATAGAAATCAGAATCAGGTCCATATTCCCGCACAGTAAAAACAGGATACACTAAGTAGGAGCGTCTTCCTTTAAGGATGAAGAGGGATTTCACCCAATCTCCACAATCCTTACTGTCTTCCCAAACTCTAGTCAATAGTTGCTATTCATCACTAGGCTTCCAAAATGAAACTGGAATCTCGTCGCTCTTAATACCCCAGCAGTCTTTTGAGTATCTAACCCTGTTTTAGCTCTCTTCTCTAAAGAAAGATGCGTTAAGGTAACTTCAAAGATACAGTCCATAACTCATCACTCATAACTCATAACTCATCTTTTCTTTACATATGCACAGGATACAAAAAGGAAGGCTGGAAATGTGGCTTTATAACTATAAAGATGTAGATTATAAATAATTCAAATAATAAGGGTCCTAAAATATCTATTTGTTTTTTAACACTGCCACTCAATTCCAGTACCTCCTTTAGAAAGGCATCTGCTTAAGGTACAAAAAAATGCTTGCAATACTAATTTATGAAACAGAAAAACTGAGAGAGAGAAAACACAAGTCAAATCCTATTTTGCAGTTATAGAACCACCTTTGGAGGATCTACATGCTTATATTCCTTAAATCATTTAGCTCAGTACAAAAGATATTAAGTACTGGGCTGAAGCTATGGCTCAGTGATAGAGCACTTGCCTAGCCTGCATTAGGCCCTGCGTTGGATCCCCAACACCTCAAAAAAGAAAAAGAAAAAAAGTACATTAACTCTTTATTAAACTGAAAATTATAATCCCAGTTTAAAAAGGTTGAAAAACTTTCCAAGTTTTAGATGTCATATTAAAAAAATACCACAATAGGGGCTGGGATTGTGGATCAGCAGTAGAGCGCTTGCCTAGCACAGGTGGGATTTGGGTTCGATCCTTAGCACCACATAAAAATAAAGGCATTGTGTTGTATCCATCTACACCTAAAAAATAAATATTAAAAAAAAATATACCAATATAAATAAATTCTCTCCTTTTTTAGGAAAACTTTAATATATTTTCATGGCAATGATAATTTAAATAAAATTTCCTAACTACTGCTAGAAACATAAAAATGTATTACAGCCAAATTAAGCATCAATTACCATATTTTTATCTGCTTTAAACACTGTTTTCTTTCTTTTTTTTTTTTTTGTAAAGAGAGAGTGAGAGAGGGGGGAGAGAGAGAGAGAAAGAGAGAGAGAGAGAGAATTTTTAATATTTATTTTTTAGTTCTCGGCAGACACAACATCTTTGTTGGTATGTGGTGCTGAGGATCGAACCCGGGCCGCACGCATGCCAGGCGAGCGCACTACAGCTTGAGCCACATCCCCAGCCCTCTTTTCCATATATATTATTTCAGAAATTCCGTAATTTTTCTTATGAAAAAATTAGTATGCCTAAGTAATTTTCTTTATGTTTCTAAACACTTCTAAATGAAGTACAGAAAAACAATCACTGAAATATCTGGACCTAAGTTCTTCATTTCACTTGGCTATATGTTTGGTATACGCCAAATAGTTAAACCGCATTACCATCATCATTTGGGACACACACAGTTCAAAGGAAATTATGATACTAACTTAAACCTAAGTTTGAGGTATAATACATGTACAGATTTTAAAAATGCCTAATTGGAAGACTTTTGGAGTACATAAAAGGTCTCAGAGATTGCTGAGCTGTAACTATTTGGATAAACAGAAATACCAAGTGAACTCATAGGTGGGTTACAGAAGCTAGCTAAGCAATTTACCTTCAAAGAACACTGAAATAACATATCCCATGATACTTAACATACTTATTATTCCAAATAAAGACATTACATTATTTAAGGATGTTACCCTTGCCTTATCTCACATCACATATACAAATACTATTCAAAATGGATGATAAGCCTAAATACAAAAACTAAAACTAAAAGCCCTCTAAAAGAAAATATACAGAAAACCTCTTCACAACCTTGAGATTGGAAGAAATTTGTTAATGAGACACAAGGAGATACTAATCATTAAAAAAAAAGTCGATTAAATAATTAGACTTCACAAAAATCTGCTCTTCAAATGATTCCATTAACAAAATAAAAAACCAGGGAAGAGACACCACTATGGAAGAGAACTGACGTCATCAGACTGCGGCTGAGGAGATAACTTCATTGAAACCTGAGGCTACAGGTGTGTAATTCCCTAGCCTTCCCTCTCCACACATTGGGGAAACCTTAAGGGCCCCTCCCAGCTCTCGCGTGAGTGCTACAGCCAACCCGAGGGAATCAGAGGTGGCGCGGGACCCGTGGAGAGGGACTACCGCTCCCACCAGGGCTGACAGCTGAGGTCTCTTGCACCAGCTACCGGGGGAGTGGCTACCGGAGGGCAAGTAAAATTCGCTGAGGATTCTCAGCCACAAGCTCTACAAACTTAGGGTCTGAAGGAATGGCAAACTGGAAGAGTGTGCCCAGTCGTTCATGAAAACAGGGCTCCCGGGAGCAGCAGACCTGGCGTGTAGCCAGTATTGTGATGAGCAGCACCCGTGAGAGGGGCCTGGCTAGAGAAAAAGTGGGAAGTGACTAGACACAAGAGGAGGCCCTAGACACTCAGGATTGGAAACTCGCCCAGTCTGGGAGGAGCTGCTGCACAGTGATTGGTTCCCGCGTATTGACAAGAGAAACTTGACCTGGTGGGCACAGCGCCACCTACTGGAAGAGAAGTTAATCAAACTCTAAGACTGCATTTATTAGTTTTTTTTTTCTTTTTTTCTTTTCTCTTTTTTTTTGATTTGGGTTTTTCTTTCATTTTCATTTTTCTTTCTTGTTGTTTTTTTTAAATTTTTTTTCTTCTAATTTTAATTTTAATTTTTTAAGATTATTATTATTTTTTTTTAATTTTTTTCTTTTTTTATTTCCTATTTTTTTCTTCTTTTGTCTTTTCATTTTTCTTATCCCCCCTTCCTTGAATTATACCTGCTTACTCTCATGCTCTTTAGTGACTTCTTCCCTTCCCTTCTAATACCTTTCCTCCCAAGCATCTAATAAATTTATAGGCGTAAACAGTAACTCATCAATCAAACAGAACAAGAAGTAACATGAGCAGCTTCAAAAAGCAAGGAAGAAAGGAGTACAAACAATGCAGGACAGCCTAAATATTCAGGAGGGCCTAGATTCATCAGAAAAATGGTCATATAAAGAACTCAAGGAACACCTTAGACAGATGGAATGGAACCTTAAAGAGGATACAAGACAGCAAATTCAAGCAGCGAAAGAACACATTCAGAATGAATTACATAAACAGATAAAAGAAGAAGTTAAGCATCTTTATCAGGAGATAGAGATTATAAAAAATAATCAAACAATAATTCTAGAAATGAAGGAAACGATAAACCAAATTAAAAACTCAATTGAGAGTATCACTAACAGAGTGGAGCAAGTAGAAGCCAGAACGTCAGTTAATGAAGACAAAATATATCATCTTGAAAAGAGTCTAGCCAACTCAGAAAGGCTGGTAAAAAATCACGAGAAAAACATCCAAGAGTTATGGGATAACATAAAAAAACCAAACTTACGAGTCATCGGGATAGAAGAAGGTACAGAGATTCAAACCAAGGGAATGAGTAACCTGCTGAATGATATAAGTACAGAAAACTTTCCAGAAATAAAAAAGGAAACAGATATACAAATTGAAGATGCATACAGGACACCGAACACAAAAAATCACAGTAGACCAACGCCAAGACACATTGTTATGAAGATATCCAATATACAGAACAAAGAGAAAATATTAAAAGCTACAAGAGAAAGGAGACAGATTACATTCAGGGGTAAACCAATAAGGTTAACAACGGATTTTTCATCACAGACACTGAAAGCAAGAAGGTCACGGAACAATGTATTTCAAATACTGAAAGACAATGGATGCCAACCAAGAATTCTGTATCCAGCAAAATTAAGCTTCAGGTATGACAACGAAATAAAAATCTTTCATGATAAACAAAAGTTAAAAGAATTTGCAGCCAGAAAACCAGCATTGCAAAGCATTTTGAGCAAAACACTACACGAGGAAGAAATGAAAAACAATAACCAAAACCATCAGTAGGAAGTACCTTGGTAAAGACAGAGGGCGAGGGGAAAGATAATCATGGAGAAACAAACTAATTTTTTTTTAAAAAAAGGATAAATAATCAAACATGGATGGAAGTACAAACCATATATCAATACTAACTCTGAATGATAATGGCTTAAAATCTCCAATAAAGAGACATAGGCTGGTATCATGGATTAAAAAAACAAATCCAACAATATGCTGCCTCCAGGAGACACATCTGATTGGAAAAGACATACACAGGCTGAAGGAGAAAGGATGGGAAAAAATATACCATGCACACGGTCCTCGTAAGCAAGCAGGGGTGGCCATGCTCATATGGAATAAAATCGACTTCAAGACTAAGTTAATCAAAAGGGATAAAGAAGGACATTATATACTGTTAAAAGGAACCATTCACCAACAAGACATAACAATTATCAATATTTATGCACCAAATAATGGTGCTGCGACATTCATAAAACAAATTCTCCTCAAGTTCAAGAATCAAATAGACCACAACACAATAATTATGGGTGACTTCAACACACCTCTCTCACCACTGGATAGATCTTCCAAACAAAAGTTGAATAAAGAAACTATAAAACTCAATATCACAATCAATAACCTAGACTTAACTGACATATATAGAATATATCAACCATCATCAAATGGATATACTTTTTTCTCAGCAGCACATGGATCCTTCTCAAAAATAGACCATATATTATGCCATAGGGGAACCCTCAGTAAATATAAAGGGGTGGAGATAATACCATGCATTTTATCTGATCATAATGGAATGAAACTGGAAATCAATGATAAAAGAAGGAAGGAAAAATCCTACATCACATGGAAAATGAACAATATGTAACTGAATGACCAATGGGTTACAGAAGACATAAAGGAGGAAATCAAAAAATTCTTAGAGATAAATGAAAATACAGACACAACATATCGGAATCTATGGGACACAATGAAAGCAGTTTTAAGAGGAAAATTCATCGCCTGGTGGTCATTCCTCAAAAAAAGAAAAAACCAACAAATAAATGAGCTCACACTTCATCTCAAAGCCCTAGAAAAGGAAGAGCAAAACAACAGCAAATATAGCAGAAGGCAAGAAATAATTAAAATCAGAGCAAAAATCAATGAAATTGAAACAAAAGAAACTATTGAAAAAATTAACAAAACTAAAAGTTGGTTCTTCAAAAAAATAAATAAGATCGACACACCTTTAGCCATGCTAACGAAGAGAAGAAGAGAGAGAACTCAAATTACTAACATACGGGATGAAAAAGGCAATATCACAACAGATGCTACAGAAATACAGAAGACAATTAGAAATTATTTTGAAAACCTATATTCCAATACAATAGAAGATAGTGAAGACATCGATAAATTTCTTAAGTCATATGACTTGCCCAGACTGAGTCAGGAGGATACACACAATTTGAACAGACCAATATCAATGGATGAAATTGAAGAAGCCATCAAAAGACTACCAACCAAGAAAAGCCCAGGACCGGATGGGTATACAGCGGAGTTTTACAAAACCTTTAAAGAAGAATTAATACCAATACTTTTCAAGTTATTTCAGGAAATAGAAAAAGAGGGAGCTCTTCCAAATTCATTCTATGAGGCCAACATCACCCTGATTCCGAAACCAGACAAAGACACCTCAAAGAAAGAAAACTACAGACCAATATCTCTAATGAACCTAGATGCAAAAATCCTCAATAAAATTCTGGCGAATCGAATACAAAAACACATCAAAAAAATTGTGCACCATGATCAAGTAGGATTCATCCCTGGGATGCAAGGACGGTTCAAAATACGGAAATCAATAAATGTTATTCACCACATCAATAGACTTAAAGATAAGAACCATATGATCATCTCGATAGATGCAGAGAAAGCATTCGACAAAGTACAGCATCCCTTTACGTTCAAAACATTAGAAAAACTAGGGATAACAGGAACTTACCTTGACATTGTAAAAGCTATCTAAGCTAAGCCTCAGGCTAGCATCATTCTGAATAGACAAAAGTTGAAGGCATTCCCTCTAAAATCCGGAACAAGACAGGGATGCCCTCTATCACCACTTCTATTCAATATAGTTCTCGAAACACTGGCCAGAGCAATTAGACAGACGAAAGAAATTAAAGGCATAAAAATTGGAAAAGAAGAACTTAAATTATCACTATTTGCAGATGACATGATTCTATACCTAGAAGACCCAAAAGGGTCTACAAAGAAACTACTAGAACTAATAAATGAATTCAGCAAAGTGGCAGGATATAAAATCAACACGCATAAATCAAAGGCATTTCTGTATATCAGCGACAAAACTTCTGAAATGGAAATGAGGAAAAACACTCCATTCACAATATCCTCAAAAAAAATAAAATACTTGGGAATCAACCTAACGAAAGAGGTGAAAGATTTATACAATGAAAACTACAGAACCCTAAAGAGAGAAGTAGAAGAAGATCTTAGAAGATGGAAAAATATACCCTGTTCATGGATAGGCAGAACTAACATCATCAAAATGGCGACATTACCAAAAGTTCTCTATAGGTTTAATGCAATGCCAATCAAAATCCCAACGGCATTTCTTGTAGAAATAGATAAAGCAATCATGAAATTCATATGGAAAAATAAAAGACCCAGAATAGCAAAAGCAATTCTAAGCAGGAAGTGTGAATCAGGCGGTATAGCGATACCAGATTTCAAACTATATTACAGAGCAATAGTGACAAAAACAGCATGGTACTGGTACCAAAACAGGCGGGTGGACCAATGGTATAGAATAGAGGACACAGAGACTAATCCACAAAGTTATAACTATCTTATATTTGATAAAGGGGCTAAAAGCATGCAATGGAGGAAGGATAGCATCTTCAACAAATGGTGTTGGGACAACTGGAAATCCATATGCAACAAAATGAAACTGAATCCCTTTCTCTCACCATGCACAAAAGGTAACTCAAAATGGATCAAGGAGCTTGATATCAAATCAGAGACTCTGCATCTGATAGAAGAAAAAGTTGGCTTCGATCTACATATTGTGGGGTCGGGCTCCAAATTCCTTAATAGGACGCCCATAGCACAAGAGTTAATAGCAAGAATCAACAAATGGGACTTACTTAAACTAAAAAGTTTTTTCTCAGCAAGAGAAACAATAAGAGAGGTAAATAGGGAGCCTACATCCTGGGAACAAATTTTTACTCCTCACACTTCAGATAGAGCCCTAATATCCAGAGTATACAAAGAACTCAAAAAATTAGACAATAAGATAACAAATAACCCAATCAACAAATGGGCCAAGGACCTGAACAGACACTTCTCAGAGGAGGATATACAATCAATCAACAAGTACATGAAAAAATGCTCACCATCTCTAGCAGTCAGAGAAATGCAAATCAAAACCACCCTAAGATACCTTCTCACTCCAGTAAGATTGGCACCCACTATGAAGTCAAACAATAACAAGTGCTGGCGAGGATGTGGAGAAAAGGGTACACTTGTACATTGCTGGTGGGACTGCAAATTGGTGCGGCCAATTTGGAAAGCAGTTTGGAGATTCCTGGGAAAGATGGGAATGGAACCACCATTTGACCCTGCTATTGCCCTTCTCGGACTATTCCCTGAAGACCTTAAAAGAGCATGCTACAGGGATACTGCCACATCGATGTTCATAGCAGCACAATTCACAATAGCTAGACTGTGGAACCAACACAGATGCCCTTCAATAGATGAATGGATAAAAAAAATGTGGCATCTATACACAATGGAGTACTATGCAGCAATAAAAAATGACAAAATCATAGAATTTGCAGGGAAATGGATGGCACTAGAGCAGATTATGCTTAGTGAAGCTAGCCAATCCCTAAAAAACAAATACCAAATGTCTTCTTTGATATAATGAGAGCAACTATGAACAGAGCAGGGAGGAAGAGCAGGAAGAAAAGATTAGCATTAAACAGAGACATGAGATGGGAGGGAAAGGGAGAGAAAAGGGAAATTGCATGGAAATGAAGAGACCCTCATTGCTATACAAAATTACATATAAGAGGTTGTGAGGGGAATGGGAAAATAAACAAGGAGAAAAATGAATTATAGTAGATGGGGTAGGGAGAGAAGATGGGAAGGGAGGGGAGGGGGGATAGTAGGGGATAGGAAAGGTAGCAGAATACAACAATTACTAATAAGGCATTATGTAAAATTGTGGATGTGTAACCGACGTGATTCTGCAATCTGCATTTGGGGTAAAATTGGGGGTTCATAACCCACTTCAATCTAATGTATGAAATATGATATGTCAAGAGCTTTGTAATGTTGTGAACAACCAATAAAAAAATAAATAAAAAAATAAAAAACCAGGGCTGAAGTTGTAGCCCAATGGTTAGAGCACCTGGCTAGCACATGTGAGGCCCGAGTTCTATCCTCAGCAACACATAAAAATAAATAGATAAAATAAAGGTACAATTAAAAAAATAAAGAAAATGAAACAACAAGCCATAGACCAAGAAAAAATATTCTCAGTATATATATCTGACAAAACTTATTTATATTCTAAATATAAGAAGGGCTCTTAAAACTAATAAAAAGGTAAACACCCCACTTTCAATAATTGGTGAGGGATTTTACCAACACTTTCTAAAACAAGATAATCAAATGACTAATAAGCCCCCAAGTTAACTATTTAGTCTTTAGAGAAATCCAAGTTAAAACCACACACTGGTATGGCTCTAATTGTAAAAAAAAAAAAAGACATCATACCAAATGTTGGCAGGGTGGGAGCTATTATAACTCTCATAAGAATCAGTATAAAAAATATAAAATCATATAATCACTTTGAAAAACTGTTTGTCAATTCCTTATAAAGTTAAAATTTGCTTCCATATGGCCCAGTAAGTGTGAATACACACACACACACACACACACACACACACAAAATATTATATAAACAACAAAAAAGTGCAGTTCCAAGTTCAGATATTTTATTCATAATAGCCAAAGACAGAAACAACACAAATGTCCAGAAAAATAAACTGTCAATTTATGATATATCCATTCATTGCCAATATTTCTCCACAAAACAAAGAAACAAACTGGAGATAAATGTATCAACATGAATGAATCTTATAGACATTAGCCTGAATGAAAGAAGAATGGTGCAAAAAAGTACGCATGATATGAGTTTATTTATATAAAGTTCAAAAACATAGTATAGAAGAAAATACAGGTGTACATCCTCATAACTTTGAAATAGGAAAAGCCTTCTTAGACATGACTCTAAAAGCATAAGTGTCAAGATTAAAAAAAAAAAGAAGAAAGTGGAATTTGACAAAATAAAAACATTTTGTAATTTACTAGCTAATCTAAAGAAAGTGAAAAGACCACCCACTAAAGGGGATAAAATATTTGCAAACTATAAAGAACTTGTATTTAGATATAGGAAGAACTCTTAACAAATCATTAAAAAAAATACTCAATTAAAAAAATGAACAAAAGATTTGAAAATATATTTCTCCTAAGAAGATACACAAAAATGGGGTTAGGGCTGGGGCTCAGTGGTAGCGCATTTAGCTAGCATGTGTGAGGCATTGGGTTCGTTTCTCAGTACAACATATAAATAAAAAATAAATGAATGGGGCTGAGGATGTGGCCCAAGCAGTAGCACGCTCGCCTGGCATGCGCGGGGCACTGGGTTCGATCCTCAGCACCACATAAAAATAAAATAAAGATGTTGTGTTCACCAAAAACTAAAAAATAAATATTTAAAAAAAAAAAAAAAAAAAAAAAAAAAAAAAAAAAAAAAAAAAAAAAAAATAAATGAATAAAGTTCTATCAACCACTAAAGAAATAAAATAAAAATTTAAAAAAAGAAGAAGATACACAAATGGCCAATAAGCACATGAAAGATGTTCAGTAACACTATTCATCAGGGAAATGCAAATCAAAAATCAGAAAAGAAGTTCTACAAGACTGAGGTTGCTAGAAAGAAATTCTCTGGGATGATGGGAATTGTCTAAAATTACAGAAATTTTCTAAGTTTTAATAGGCATTATGGTTATACACATGTATATACATTTGAAATTCAATTCTTTTTTTTTAACTGAGGATTTAACCCAGGGGCACTTAACCACTGAGCCATATCCCCAGCTCATTTTATATTTTATTTAGAGACAGGGTCTAAGTTGCTTAGGATTAAGTTGCTAAGCCTGGCTTTGAACTTGCAATCCTCCTACTCCTGCCTCACCCTCTAGAGCCTCTGGGATTTCAGGCATGTGCCACCATACCCAGAGCTCAAACTAGACACTGAAAAACTAAGCCTGTTTCACTCTTCTCATTTAGAGACTGGACTCTGAATTAACACATTATTATTTCATTTAATAGGTTGCCCATTCCTTTGGTTTGAACCTCTGTGTCTTCTTCTATCCCAATGACTCTCAAATTTGGGTTTTTTTTATGAGATCCCATATCTCTTGGATAGATTGCTCGTGAGATTTAAGCATTTTTTCTGTGTTGACTATATTCTTTTCAAGTTGATAAACTTTGTCTTCATTATCTGATGTTCTGACTTCTACTTGATCTAGTCTATTTGTAATATTCTCGTTAGAGTTTTTAACCTGGTTTATGGTTTCCTGCATTTCTAGGATTACTTTTTTTTTTTTTTAATCTCTATCTCCTGGTAAAGCTCGTTCTTTGCAGTTTGAATTTGTTTGTTTAATTCGTTTTCAAAATATACTTTCATTGCTTGGACTTGCTGTCTCATGCCTTCTCTAATATTCCGTTCCATCTGAGTTAGGTATACCTTGATTTCTTTCCCTGTCCATGTTTCTGATGCTTCTAGGTCCTCCTGTAGATTTAAGTTGTCCTGCATTGTTTGTAATCCTTTTTTCCCTTGTTTTTTCATGTTGTTCACGTTACTTTCCAGCTCTGTTTGACTGCTTTGTAACTGCTTTCTCCTATACATTTGTTTTGGCTTTGTATATCTCTGCTGTCTCTTCTTTGTGGTGGGAGATTATGCCTAGAAATGTTGGGCTTTATTGTACTTTAAAGCTGATTCATTCACTTCATAAAAGGCTTCCAGGTTCTGTATGCATATAGTGATTTGTTGTTTGTTCTTAGGACTTTATGTTTAGGTTAGGTGCTATGATGGTATGAGGGTTAGTATGTCTGGCTACTTTAGAAGATTGCTCTACTGAAGGTGGATACTAACAGGCAATTGGATCAGGGTGTTGGTAGTAGCTAGGTATTTAGGAGCCCTATAGACAGCCTTGAGACATTCACCTATTTGCATTTAGACAATTACACGTAATGGAAGACGTAATGCTTGGGATGAAAGTTGGGGGGTAGGGGAATGAAGGTACTCTTAAAAAGAAAGAAGGAGAGAAAGAGAGATAGAGGAGAATTAAAAGAACAATAAAACTTGAAGCGGGAAAGAAAGAAAGAAGGAAAAGGGGAGAAAGGCACAGAGAGAAGAAGAAAAGAAAAAAAAATTGAAGTCTTAGAGATCCATTTTCTTCTCTTCCAGTAGGCGGAGCTTCTGCCCTCTACCTGTCAATAGCAATCCCTGTAAGGCGTCTCCTGGGAGTCTCTCAGACTTGTCAGTCCAGAGCTGTTTCACTTCTCTGGCCCTTCCTCCCCTTCCTCCTGTCAGCCAGCCAGCCAGGTCCTGTTCACCAGAAGCGGTTCCCCAGAGATCTAGTTACACTTGCAGCCCCACCGCGTGTCCCATTTAAGCCCCAGTGCTGTGGTAAACTGGCGGCTAAGACCTTGGGAGTCACCGCTGGTGATATGGGGGATTGGGGGTCGGGGATCCCTCTGCTTCCCTACAGACACGACCCCTGAGAGATCCCTGAAGTTTCCTGGCTGCTTGTATCTGGATGGGGAGGGAGTCACACACCTGCTAAAGTGGATTCTGCTGGGAAGGAATTCCGTCCGAACTCCATTGACGTCACCTCTCTGCTATGGCGGGCCCCAGGCTCCTTGCCGGAGTGTCCAAAGGGAGGGGTGGGACAGGTCCGTCCCCGGTTGGCCTCAGCTCCCGGCTCGCTATTTCATGAAGGCTTGGCTAAAGACCTCTTCCTGCCAAGCTGCGTCTCGGAGGCTAGTGGGACCCAGTCACGTTGGCTGCAGGCGGACGAGCTGGCAGCCGCGCCCAGGCACGTGGACTGCAGCTGGCGGATCTGAACCTCTGCATCTCGTGGCGGGGATTTGCTTGTCTGGGGCAAACTGTCACTTCAAAAAATCCTAGTAGCTCCCGGCCAGTCTCTCTTCAGTGGAATTTTGCTAGGAGATTCTCCATTGGTAGAATCTAAGTGTTACCTATGCGTCTTTATGACCCCATCACTGAGGGGGTATTGAAAGCGATGCCTCTCTGCCCGCCGCCATGTTGGATCTCCCCAAAATCTACGCTTTTAAAATTGTGATTACCTTCTGATCAGAAGTTTAAGTGTTATGCAAATTAATACTGTAGTAATTTTTCTTAAATATGATATGTAACATACCAACCCAAAAATAGATGTGGTAGCTTTGGTTTTTAATGTGGTGGTTTTGTTTTTTAAAGCACATTACTTAAAAAGCAAATATAATTCAACTGAATTTGACAAAGCAGATGAGTTTTCAGGGTAGGGGTTTTAGTTTGGATTTTTTTTCATTTGTTTTAATTAGTGATAATAGAATGCATTTTGACACATCATACATAAATGGAATATAACTTCTCATTCTTCTGGTTGTATATGATGTAGAATCATACCGGTCATGTAATCACATACATACATAGGGTAATAATATCTGATTCATTCTACTATCCTTCCTATCCCCACATACCCTCTCCCCCCCTTCACTCTCATCTGACTAATCCAAAGTACCTCTATTTTTCCCTAGCTCCCCACCTTACTATGAATTAGCATCTGCATATCAGAGAAAACATTCGACCTTTGGTTTGGGGGGACTGGCTTATTAGCATGATATTCTCCAGTTCCATCCATTTACTTTCAAAGGCTATAATTTCATTCTTCTTTATGGCTAATATTCCATTGCGCGCGCGCACACACACACACACACACACACACAAACACACCCCACATTTTCTTTATTCAGCTGCTGAAGGGCACGTAGGTTGGTTCTATAGTTTGGCCATTTCAAGTTGAGCTGCTATAAACATTGACATGGCTGCATCATTGTAACATTCTGATTTTAAGTCCTCTGAGTATAAACCAAGGAGTGGGACAGCTGGCCATCTTATTTATTCTTGATTTTACTTCTTGTGCTTTAGGAGTCTTGTTAAGGAAGTCAGTTCCTAAGCTAACATGGTAAAGATTTGGGCCTACTTTTTCTTCTAGATGGTGCAGGGTCTCTGGTCTAATGCCTAACTCCTTGATTCACTTTGAGTTGAGTTTAAGGGTTTAATTTCATTTTGCTACATATGGATTTCCAGTTTTTCCAGCACCAGTTGTTGAATAAGCTCTCTTTTCTTCAATGAATGTTTTTGGTACCTTTGTCTAGTATGAGATGACTGTATTTGTCTCTGTGTTTTCTATTCTATGTGTCTGTTTTGGAATTAATACCATGAGGATTTTGTTACTATGGCTCTGTAGAATAGTTTAAGGTCTGGTATTGTGATGCCTCCTGCTTCTCTAAGGACTGCTTTGGCTATTCTGGGTCTCCTATTTTTCTGATAAATTTTATGACTGCTTTTTCTATTTCTGTGAAGAATATCACTGAGATTTTAATAGGAATTGCATTAAAGTCTTTATAGTGCTTTTGGTAGTATAGCTATGGTGCTTTTCTTTTCTTTTCTTTTTTGGTAGGGGGGGGGGTGTAACTAGGTATTGAACGCAGAGGTTTTTTAACACTGAACTACATCCCCAGACTTCTTACTTTATTTTTTTAGTTGTCAATGGACATTTATTTATTTATTGCTGGGCTGAGAATTGCCTAGCACCTCACACATGATAGGCAAGTACTTTAGCACTGAACCACAACCCCAGCCCTTAATTTTTATTTTTGAGACAGGGTCTCACTAAGTTGCTGAGTCTGGTGCACTCTACCACTGAACCAAAACCCAGCCCTAATTTTTATTTTGATGTAGGATCTCGATAAGTTGCTGATGCTGATCTCCAACTTGTGATCCTCTACCTCGGTCTCCCAGGGTTGCTGGTATTACAGGCAGTATATCCATCTTTAAATTGTCAGTCTTGCATGAAGGTCAATTTTTTTTTTTTTTTTTTGCTATAGGTTTGTTTTTAAATGTTTTAGTCATGGGATTTTCCTTATACTGAGGTCAAACTAGGGCCAAGCAAGCTTTTGTTCTTCATATTAACTATATGTTATATTGTATACTGACATGAGATATAATGCTTCTATATAGGAGAACAGAAGCAAAAGGGTAGAACTAAGAATTATTTGTATCTTGATTTGGAAATTATGAAACATCACCATATTATGATGAGACACATTTTGAAGAATAAATGTTTAAACTAAGGAGAGCTCACCAGTTGTTTTTGTTTTACTTGGGTATTTTTGCTGAACTTAGGTCAAGACCCCTTTTCTTTTAGTATTGCACATATGCTTCTTCTTCAAGTTCATTTCCTCTCAAATACATCTTCATGTATATGCCTGATGTGCTCCTGGCAGCAGGATGTTGGCAGCAGTGTAGTCCCCATGTTGTTCCTGGTAACATGTAACACCATTTTCATGACAGACCTAAGCACAGACCCTACTATTATCTGACAGGTGTAAGTTTTTCCAAGCCATAGTCCTGAGACAGATTATTTGATGCAAATTCTCTATTTTTGTAGTATGTTGTTTCCTTTGTGAATTAGGTGAATTAAAATGCCTGTCAACTGCAAACTTGCTTATGATTGATTTGGTGCAATGAAGTTCCTTTCTAATCATTTCTGGTTTAGAACATACTAAGCCATCCTAAAAACTGGAACTATTTATTTCTGACTCATTTGTTTTACCTTAAGTTTCAGATGAGGTTAACTTTTTCTCTTTCACTTACGGGGACTAAGCAAGGTCACAAATTGATTTGGTACAATGAAGTTTAGAACTTTCTAAAGAAAAACTTTAGCATTTTTATAACAAAAAAGTCCTAAGAAGGGTTAGGGTTGTGGCTCAGTGGTAGAGCACTCGCCTAGCACGAGTGAGGCGCTTGGTTTGATTCTCAGCACCACATAAAAATAAATAAATAAAATAAAGGTATTGTGTCCAACTACAGTTAAAAAAAATTTTTTAAACAGTCCTAAGAGTTAGAACATTTTGCAGAAGTACTACTAAACTATTTTATTACCTCTCTTCCTAAGGAACTACACAGTTATGTGTCACATGACAGTCTGATGAAAGAATGGATTGAATACATAATGTGGACCCATAATATTATATAATGGAGCTGAAAAATCACTACCACCTATTGACAGCTACATCACAACATAGTATAACACATTATTCATGTTTCTGGTGATACTATTTAAAAAAAAAACCTATTGCGCTGTGTTGTAAAAAAATAAAAGTAGGGCACAAGTCTGGGGTTATAGCTCAGTAGCACAGCGCTTGCCTAGCACGTATGAGGCACTAAGTTCGATCCTCAGGACCACATAAAAATAAATAAATAAAGGTATTGTGTCCATTTGCAATTTAAAAAATTAAATAAATTTTTTTAAAAATTTAAATTTTTTAACAAATTTTTAAAGTATGGCACATACAATTATGTACAGTATGTAATACATGATAATGAACTGTTACTGGTTTATGTATTTACCACATTATACTTGTTATCATGAAGCTGTATTCCTTCTACTTATTAAAAAAGAAAGCTGTAAAACAGCCTCAGGCAGGTCCTTCTGGAGGTATTCCAGAAGGCAGAATTATTATCATAGAAGATGACAGCTTCTTATGTTATTGTTACAGACCTTCCACTGGGACAAGTTATGGAGTAAAAGACAGTAAAACTAATGATCTTGAGTAGGCCTATGCTAATGTATGTGTTTCTTAGTTTATAACAAAAAAAGTTTAAAAAGTAAATAAAAATTCAATAGAATAAAGTTTATACAATGAGAACACAAAGAAAATATTTTTGTGCAGCTGTATAATACATTTGTTTTAAGCTAAATAAGAGTCAAAAAGTTATAGTTTATTGATATTTGTTTTTATAAAGGTAGAGTAGCCAAAGTGTGCAGCTTGTATAAAGTCTGATGTACACTAATATCACAGACCTTCACATGCACTCACCACTGACTCACCCAGAGCAACTCCATTCCTGCAAGTTCCATTCCTGGGTAAGCACCTTATATAGGATGTCCCATTTTGTATCTTTTAGACCACAATTTTACTATACTTTTCTGTGTTTAGATATACAAATACTCATAGTAGCCTATAGTATTTAGCATAGTAATAACATACAGTATGATCTAGGAGCAACAGGCCACCATCTAGGTTTATCTAAATACACCCTACAATGTTAATACAACAATGAAATCATCCAACAATGCATTTCTTAGAACCTATCTTGTCATTAAATGATGCATTCATGAAAAGAATTTATATATTCTTCAAGAAAATGGAGACTGGGGGTGGGGTTGTAGCTCAGTGGTAGATCGTTTGCCTAGCATGTTCAAGGTCCTGGGTTTTCTCCCCAGTACTGCCCCAAAAAAAAGAATATGTAGACTTCATAAACATGTACTTAGAATCAACTATTCTCATTCCTTATTGCTAAAAGTGGTAATAACTCAGGAAGGCTCCTAAACAGGTTGCCACCTAATTTTAATATAATAAGATACTCTGACATAGTAGTAGAGGAGCACACTACCTGAAAGTCAACTATTTCCAAAGACTTGATTCTGGAAAATGGTAACGGGATTATTGAGAAGTCTACCCAAAACTTATTCTGTTATTTATTTTTCTCCTTCCAGATTACATGGCTTTATGGTTTACATGAATTTATTATAAAAAAATAAAACTATCCACCCCACACTTCCCATTCTACCACAATTTCATTATGATGAATGAGAAGAAAAAAAAAATCAGGTTGAAGGAAAATACTGGCCCAGCAGTAATACTGTTCATTGTAATCTAAGGCATTTCCCATGAGTTTGTGTGGCCATTTCTTATCTGCTACTACTGTACTGTAATTCAGAGATCAGATCTGTTCACCCTCCCAGACAGTGCCAGGCTAAGACATCAGAGGCTGGATTTCTATTAAATGGGAAACACATAACCCTCAGTTCCCTAACTGGACAACTCCAAGTTTCTCTTAAAGTGGCTCCAGATCTACAGTCAGTTGTTCCAAACGGCTACAGCAATACATTGGCTGAGATGAGGGTACTGAGGCAGCATCAGCTGGACTTCAAATAGTATCAAAATGGAGAAAGTATAGGGCTGGGGTTGTGGCTCAGAGGTAGAGTGCTCCCCTAGTATGTGTGAGGTACTGGGTTCGATCCTCAGCATCACATAAAGTAAAATAAAGACATTGTGTCCACCTATAACTAAAAAATAAATATATAAAAAATAGATGGAGAAAGTCTAGAATTGGTGGTAGGGAGAAAGTATTATAATTCTCTAATGGGTAGGACTAAGGAATAAGTTGAGAATGAAGGAATTTTCCACCATGGAGAGTAGTTCAGATCGCAAGAGACAGAAGCTTCATTATACCTTTGTCTGAGAATCAAACCTTCTCACCAAAGCACTACCTATTTAAGGAAATAGTAGAGTGCATACTTCCCAAGAAACACATGAGAGGGGGCTAGGGTTGTGGCTCACCAAAGGTATTGTGTCCAACTACAACTAAAACAAAATATTAAAAAAGAAAGAAAGAGGGCTGGGGATGTGGCTCAAGTGGTAGCGCGCTCGCCTGGCAGCATGCGGCCCGGGTTCGATCCCCAGCACCACATACAAACAAAGATGTTGTGTCCGCTGAGAACTAAAAAATAAATATTAAAAAAAAAAAGAAACACGTGAGAAAGAAGCACAGTTTGTGTATAAAAGCATGCACATGATAAAGATCAAAGAAAAAGTCTCTCAACCTATGATTGAAAATATAAAAGAGGAAAAGAAAAATAATAGGGTTTCTTTGGGCTGTATGTAGTTTGAAATACCTTGGGGACATCTATATAGATAAATAAGCACAGCAATTAAAGAAACAAGTCTAAAGTTCAGAAGAAAGGTAGAGATTACAAATAGAAATTTGGTAATTATTTGTGAACAGTTGACATTAAACTTTTTGAATATGATATTGTATTTGGTAAAATTTTTCCTAAGTATACCACAGCAGGACACTACAGAAACTGGTCAATATCAGCTGGTAACTTTCAAGCTACCAAGAGAATTTATAAAGCCCTAAAGACAAAAAAAAAAAAAAAAAGCTATATGAGAAAATACCTGGAAAGTTAAATATGCTAGCACTTAAGTTTTTCAAAAAGCCTTATTATAATAGAGGGGCAACTTTTCAAACATGAAGGTCAAACATTTCTTATAATGTTACACCAAACGAACAGAATATGAATATGCTGGGAGAAAGATAACTTGTCAGCTAAAAGATTGGCAAGTAAGTAACAAAAGACTTGTTTTATTCCATTTTGGGCTAATACAACACAATACTTTAGACTGGTTAATTTATAAACAACAGAAATTCATTGCTCACAGTTCTCGAGGCTGAAAAGTCCAAAGTAAATTAATCCCATTCCTGAGGGTAGTTTCCCAAAGGTCCCACCCCTTAACATCACATTTGGGATTAAATTTCAATACATGAATTTTGAAGGGACATAAACATTCATACAATAGCAAAACTACATGACTGACTCACAGAGTAGTCACATTGTTTCTTATCATCATCAAGCACAAATCTGTGTCTCAGATCAACAGAAATAAGAAAAGGATAAATAAGAGAAAAAAACAAGGAATTAGCATAGGCAACAACTCCAAGACAACACAAAAGACAGGTTCCAAAATGACCTGGATTTTTCAGTTCTGAAAAACACATTTCTTATCCTGTTTTGTTTCTTTCAGATGACAGCTCAGAGAAAGTGAACACATTCCAAACCTCTGATCAGAAACTGATGGTTTAGAAATTACTTTATCCAGCTGATAAAAATTTAAATAATCTTCAGTGATAAGAAAAAGAATAGAGAGTTCAAATGAAGATCTAAAGACTTTTCCTATGATTAAAAATACATGATTTTTTTAACAGAGACTTGAAAATATCTACTTTGCTTGTAAGCTTTTCATTCCCTTTATGTTACTGGATGTTTTATGGAGAGCACCCTAGGAAAACTGAGGTAATACTTTACAGTAAAATTATAAATGTAAGATGAACTTAACATCACCTAGATCAGTCAAACAAATATAATGCAAGCCACATATAATTTTAAATGATCTAGGTAGCCATATTTAAAATTAATTTTAATATTGTATTTTCATAAAATATCATCAAAATGTCATTACAACATGTAATCAAATTTTTTTTAATTAATGACATTATTTTTTCAAATCAAGTATTCAAAATTTGGTGTTCACAGAAAGTAAACTATACACCAGAATACTACAGTAACAGTTTGTGTGCCCAATTGCCATATATAGCTAGTAGCTACCATGCTGGATGGTAAACTACAAACATATTTAAAATTGACATCAAAGACTCCTGCTTACCAAACTTTAAAACCATAACATACATTTACTTTAAAAGAACTCTTTCCACTTCTTCATTATCATATCTTATCCCAAAAAATAAGCTAAAAAGCAAAATTGAATTCCAAATAACAAAAAGTAAAAGGAAACAAACAGTTGCAATGACAAACATTTAAACAACACAAATAATGACATGTTCAAATTTTAATTAGCAGCATTTCCCTTCTGAATTAAAATGCATTGCTATTATACTTGAAACTTACCTCCTTAAATTCATCTCTGCCAATGCCTTTGTAGTTTTAAAATGAAAAAGAAAACACATTTAACACATGGGGGGGAAAGGTTGTCTCATTTCAACTTTAAGTCTATCAATTATTAACTTTCTTCAAACTGATCTTTGACATCACACTGAACCATTTCTTCACATCTTTTCACGGTTGCCACACACATGCTCTTGTTTTTAAAATGTAATAGCTGCAATAAAACTGTAGGAATAAAAAGAGTTTCTATATAGAATTTGATACCTTCATGTTTCTTAAATTTTAGTTTTCTAAAATATTGCCACTTTTATATCTCCTGAATTAAAAATAGTTAAATAACACAATCATAGTCTCATTTACATTTGGGGGAAGAAAAAATAAATCCCAATAAAAACATCTACCTTAATTTTTACTTTAGTTATGTAACTTACACATCTTTATCACAAATCACAGAGATGGCCAAAGAAATTTTAAATTATTATTCTTATAATTTTCTCCCAGACATGATACTAGTAATAATACTAGTAGGGAAGGTAGTAGGACAGAACAAGAAGAGAGCTGAATCTTAGTATGGTGTCATTTTACTTCATTTTTTAATTAAAATTAGATGAACACATCTTTCCACTAGTATTGTTCTCCTAAAGATAAACAAGATATCACTACATTCAACCTTTCTGTAAATATAAATCCTTCCCATGGAATTTGAGCTTTTAATGATTTAAAACATTATACACATACACGAGACTTAGTATTTGAACACAAAAATATTGAATTTTTTGAATACTTCACACAAGAACAAAGGGTGACAACCTTCTTTTATTTCCTCACAAACTTTTTGTGTGCGTGGGGGTGGGGGGTGATGCCTGGGGACGAAACCCAGACCTCATGCCTATTAAACACACTCTCTACCTCTGAACTACATCCCAGTCTCAAAATCTCTTTTCTGAAAATTTTTAAACAATTTCAGGAAATTTTCCTTAATTTTTTACATAAAAGTTAAGCACGTGGCATACAAGCATAAATTATGAACTGCTTAGGAACAAGTTCACCATTAACCCACACTTTGCCTAAAACAATTTTTAACACAGTACTTTGTACAATTAATTGTACAGCAATTTCTGGTCACAACCATAACGATAAATTCAAACTTGATCACTTACAAACCAAGTACCAGAAGTTGTACTTTATGCAAACTACTTCATCGGTGTAAAAACCAACTCAAAACTTACAATTTCTTTACACTCTTTAGAGAGATCTGTAAGTGCTTGGCTTTGCCAGTCCTGCCCCAGCTTCATATCCCCCTAACATTTTCCACCTCATAACTCCTTTTGCTCTCTGTAATGGTCCTGCCAAGTTCTTCTCTCTAAGAACCTATATGCTCATAACAGCCTTCACACAACAGCCAACACTCCACTCTGTTCTTTCGAGATCTTCTTCCAATTTCATCTTATCCAAGAAACTTTGCCAATTTACATATCATGTTAAAAAACTATCTCTTCCTAAAACCTTTAACAAAACTTTTGCTCAAAATTCTTTAAAATGTAGTAAGCAAAGGAATAAAAAGTTAAAACTAATACACATACACATTGAAACCAAGTAATTATCATGTGGCATACACAACTTCTTACTTTACCATCAAATGCTGAAAGCCAAAGAAAATCCTTTGAAAGGAATTCCTAGGAAATGATCACCTGAAGGAGACAATTTCTATCATCAGGTTTGCATGGGCTGATATTAGGTCCTCTTTTATGTGGCTCAATTAGACCAAGCTCAAAATCCCCAGTTTTTAAACTTTGTTTTATCACTATTTTCTGTCTTTATCTCAACAGGAAGGTACCAAACCTGAGCACAGCTCCCTTTAAAGCAAAAATTTCAACAATTACCTCAACAGTGAATTTTTAAAGCTGAGTAGAGAGTATATTTATATATGGTATTAATTCCTAAACTTAATTGTCAAATAATATAAATCAACTTTTGTAATGTTATTCAGAACTCTTCCCATGACAAAGGAAAACATAAAACTTCTTAAGCTCATTCTTGCCATGATGAAGTAACAGAGACTAGATTTGCCCTATTACCTGAAACAACCAAATGATAATTAACAAAATATATGAACACAATTGTTTTCAAGACTGTGGGTAACAGGCAATAATGAAGAACAATTTCTGAGGTTCACATTAACTCTGTGAATGCCATCTTACCTTCCTTGAGAAAGTTTCTGGGACCTGGCACAAGTAGGGGAAAATTCAAGACAGTACCTAATAAACTCCCTGAATTGAGGAGATGGAGCTGAGACTCATGATAACTCAGATAAGCCACACTTCAGGTACTCAATTACAGTTAGATCAAGGTAGCTAGAGTTCACATGACAAGAGACCAGAAAGGAAAGAACTACACAGAGATCTTTAGAGATTGTCAAAGCATCTCTTTCAAGTATTCAGCTGAAACTGAACAGTACACTCATGTAAGGAAACTACCCAAAGGAAAGGAAGAACCACCAGAAAAGATTGGCTATAACTGTGGCCACTTTCACACAAGGCAGGCAACAATACCTGTTTCCACCAGCCTGACTTAAAAATCTCCTGTTTCTAGGCACAATGTGCAGAGTACACAAAAGGGTCTTGCTTCAGTGCAGGGGTAGAGGGTTAACACTCCTAGGCTGTATACTACTCTAGAGCAAATGCATTCCAAGTCATTTAATTGCATTCCAGAACAAAGTTTAAGAATACCTATAGGAAAATAATGAAACACAATAATGTAAAATGCACAATGTTAGCCATCCAATAAAAAATTATCAGGCTTGCAAAGAAACACATATAACTGCGTTACTACATTTATAGCAGCACAATTCACAATAGTCAAACTATGGAACCAGCCTGGGTGTCCATTAACGAACAAACACATAAAGAAAATGTAGTATATATTACACAGTGCAGTTTTGGTAAGCTATAAAGAAAATTGAAATTATGTCCTTTGCAGGAAAATGGATGAAACTTGAGAACACTATATTAAGCAAAATAAGCCAAACTCAGAAGGTCAAGGGCCATTATGTTTTCTCTCAAATGTGGAAAATAGAAGGAAAAAAAAAAAGAACAGAGGGGGTCCTCATGATAATCAAAGGGAGATCAATAGAATACAGAAAAGGGATCTGGCAGAGGAAGGAGGAAGGAAAAAATTTTTAAAAGAAGCATATATATCCATTATGAGGAGAATAATCAATTAATCAGGAGCAAACCAGTACTGATTCAAATGACAGAATTAACTAGGCATAGTGGTGCACTCCTTTAATTCCAGCAACTCTGGAGGCTGAGACAAAAAGACTGCAAGCTCAAGTCCAGCCTCAGCAATTTCAAATTTTAAAAATAAATAAATAAAAGGCTAGGCATATAGTTCGGTGGTAAAGCAGTATTGAAGAAAAGAAGTTTAATTTAGACATTTAAAAAAATGCTAAGCTCCAACTTCTAGGTATTAAACTACAACGTAAGAGATCAAAAAGGTGCTGTGGATAGGTTTAAGAGTAAATCAGAAATAGCAAAAGACAATATTGTGAATTTGAATTTATAGCAACTTGCTAAGAAATTAGCACAACAATATCAATGAGCTGTGTAAAAACTTCAAGTGGCCCAATATTTCTGTAATTAGAATCTTTAAAGAAGTGCAGAAAGGAACAAAACAATTTTTGAAGAAAAAAATGACCCCAAAATTTCCATAGTTGTAAAAAATAATAAATCTATAAGAAATTTAACAAACTTCAGATGTGAGAAACATGAAGAAAATGACAATAGGACAACTCAGAATTAAGTTGCTTAAAACCAGTGGTAAAGCAGAGAAAAAGACATAACAAAAACAAAGATAAGAAACAAATTGGATTTTTTTGTTGAAAACAATGCAAAAGAGAAATCAATGAAATAACATCATAAAAACTATTAACCTAAAATTCTGTCCTAAGAGATAATAAATATCTTTTAACTTTCTCAGACATACAAGAGCTAAACAATTCATCACCAGCAGCCCGAAATGCTAAAGGAAGTCCTTTAGACAGAAGGATAGTGACATCGGATGGAAACATGGATCCACAGAAAGTGCCAGGGTGTTGCACACCTGTAATCCTAGCAATGTGGGTGGCTGAGGCAGGAGAAACACAGGAGAGGCCAGCCTCAGAAACACAGTGAGACTCTGTCTCAAAATAAGAAGTAAAAAGGGTTGGGGATGTAGCTCAGTGATAGAGCACCCTGGATTCAAATCCCCCAGTACAGAAAAGAAAAAGGATAGAAAGTACCAAATATAGTAACTACACAGACATAAAAACATGCATTTTTTTTCTTTTTATTTCTATTTCATTTCTTTCTTTCTTTCTTTCTTTTTTTTTTTTTTTTTTTTTTTTTGTGTGTGTGTGTGTGTGTGTGGTGCTGGAGATTGAACCCAGGGCCTTGTGCATATGAGGCAAGCACTCTACCAACTGAGCTATATCCTCAACCCTTGATTTCATTTCTAAGATAACTGTTGAGGCAAAATATTACAGTATGGGAATTATATATAAAAGTATAAACTAGCACAAAGTATGTAAATGCAAGTGTACTATTCAAAGGTTCTTAACACATTATGTATAACGGTATAATAAATATCCTCTGAAAATAGAGCGATAGGGCTAGGGTTGTGGCTCAGTGGTAGAGGGCTCGCCTAGCAAGAGTAAGGCACTGGGTTTGATCCTCAGCACCACATTAAAAAAGAAATGAAATAAAGATATTGTGTGTCCACCTACAATTAAAAAATAAATATATATTTTTTAATTTTTTAAAAAGAAAATAGAGTGGGGGGGCTGGGGTTATGGGTCAGTGGTAAAGTGCTTGCCTAGCACGTGTGAGGCACTGTGTTCAATCCTCGGCACCACATAAAAAATAATAAGTAAACAAAATAAAGATATTGTGTCCATGTATAACTAAACAAATTTTTTAAAAATAGAGTGATAAGTTGTCTTAAGAAGGTCAAATGATTAAAAGAAAACAATGACAGAAAACAAGATAACAGATTTAAATATAACCATATTTATTATCACATTAAATGTAAGCAGTCTATTTTCCTCAAAATCTTCAAAATGAAAGAAGCCTGTTATATGATTCTGAAATGCCCAGAATGGACAAATCCCCAGAGACAGAAAGTAAATTAGTAGCTGGAAATAGAATGAAATGGGAAGACTAATGGGAACACAGTTTCTCTTTGGACTGATGAAAATGTTCCGAAACTGGACAGTATGATCACAGTTGTACAACTGTGTGACTATATTGAAAAAACACTAAATTATAAACTTTAAGAGGGTGAACTCTATGGCATATGAATAAATTGAAAATAAAAATTCAAAAGAAGAAACTAATAAAATGTATGTTTTCACCTCTGCAGAATTATACTTCTTGTCTGACTCAAAAAGGTTTGGCCATTTGATTTGCTTTGGGGTCATAAAATATAAAGGAAAAGTTATACATATCACTCCCTGGGTATTTCAACTACATCTTTTTCCTTCTAAGTCCAGTTTACCCTGAATAGCACCTGAGTTCTGGTCCTGGAAGGAAGTATGAAGTAAAGATGTACTCACCTGTACCTTGAGATGAATGTGAATGTAAGCAGGAAATAAAACTTACTTGACTTTTTTAAAAAAGTAAAACATCTAACTAACCCAATCAAAAGGCTAGTAAGATTGTATTTTAAAAATAGACCTAAATAAGGGTTGAGATATAGCTCAGTGGAGGAGTGCTTGCCTGTGAGTTAGGTTAGACACACAGGTTGATTGCATTAGGTTAGATACACAGCTCACATACATACACAAACACACATGCATGTACACGCACGCGTGCATGCACACACACAAAGAATACAAATAAAAGATTGGGAAAAATAAAATGTTAAAACTATTCAAAAAGTTAGTGACTGCATTAATGAAATCAAGTAGATTTCTAAGCATAAAGGTCATAAAGAGATATAAGACATCCTAAATGTCCATACACCAAATAATGGAACTTCATATTACATAAAACAAAGACAGAATTTAAAAGAAAACAGACAAATATGCAATTATAGCTGGAAATTCTAATACTTCTTTCTCAATACCTGACGTAACAAGTAAACAGCAGAAAACCAGCAAAGATATAGTAGATTTGAACAACACTATCAATCCACTTGAGCCAACAGACATTTATAGACCATTTCATCAAACAACAGCTGAATACACATTCTTTTCAAATGCCAAAGAACATTTAACAAGACAGACAATATTCAGGGCCATAAAACAAGTAATAAATTTGAAGGAATGTTGCTAAGGCAGGGTTTTAAAAAAATTAGCACTAAAAATCCATATTAGAAAGATCACACAAGCATCATAAGGTAACAATTCATTTCAGTTAAAGGTCAAAGACATTTCCAATCAACTACCATTTGAAGACAAGTATCATAAAAATCAATTTCCTTCATTAACATAGATCCAAAATTCCCCCAAAAAATGAGCAAATCAAATCAATAATATTTTATAAAGACACTATATCATAACCAAGTAGAATTTGTCCCAGGAATGCAAAATCGATTCAAAATCAACTTGCCACATTATCAGACTAAAAGATGAAAATCATATGATCATTTCAATAGATTTGGAAAAAGCATTTTATAAAATCTAAAATGTATCTTAACTCTAAACCAAATAAGAAATAAAAAGGAATTTACCTAGCCTGATAAAAAGCATATGAAAAACCTACAATTAACAGCATATATAATACTTTACACCTTAAGATTAACAAAGCAAAAATGTCTGTTTGCCATTACCATTCTAATGTATACTTGAGGTTCTAATTTGTTGCAATAGGCAGGTGAAAAAAGACAAAAGGTATCCAAAAGATGAAAAAGAAGTAAAAGTGCTCTTATTCACAGATAATATGTTCAACTACACAAAAAAACCTAATGCAATCTTGAAAACAAAAATAAAAACTCCTACCAGGGGCTGGGGTTGTGGCTCAGTGGCAGAGCGCTTGCCTAGCATGTTGAGGCACTGGGTTTGATTCTCAGCACCACATAAAAATAAATAAATAAATAAAGGTCCATCTAAAACATTTCAAAAAAAAAGAAAACACTCCTACAAGAACAATGAATACAGCGAGGCTGCAGAATTTATGATCAATATAAGAAAAACAATTATAGTTTCACATGCTAACAATGAGCAATTAAAAACTAAATTTAAAAAATACCATAGACAAACAATAATTGAGAAATATATTGTTTTGGGGGTAGAAGACAATATTAATATCATTAGGAATTCAATGCAATCTCAACAAAAATTTCCAGATATTTCCAGAAATGAACAACTTGATTGTAAAATTTATATGGGAATGTCAAGAACCAAAAGCCAAAACAAAACAACAAGGTTGGAAAACTAACATATTTGATTTCAAGACTCATACAGGGGCTGAGGTTGTAGCTCGGTGGTAGAATGCTTGCCTAGCAAGTGTGAGGCACTGAGTTAAATCTTCAGCACCACATAAAAAATAAATAAATGAAATAAAGGTATTGTTTACATCTACAACTAAAAAAAAATTAAAAACAAAAGACTCAATATAAAGCTATAATAATTAAGGTAGTATAATGTTGGCATTAAAAAACAGAAAGAGATGAATAAAACAAAATGGAGTCCAAAAAGAGACTCATATATTTATGGACAATTGATATTTAACCAAATTGTAAGAGTAATTAAATAGAGAAAGGATACGTGGTTTTAACAAACAGTATAGGAAAAATCATGTTTGTGCATATTCAAAAAAATAAACTTTGATCTATACCTTGCATCAAATACAAAATTAACTCAAATAGTCACAGAGGTAAGTGTAAAATTTAAAACTATAAAACTTCTTGGACTGAGCATGATGTTGGGCATCCATAGTTCCAGCTACTCAGGATGCTAAGGTAGAAGGATTACTTCTGTACCGAACTTTGTGATCAGCCTAATTAGCATTAAAAAAACATCTCTTTTATCTTTTAAAATTTATTTGTTCTAATTTGTTAAAATCCCATCTCTTTAAAAAATAATAATAATAAAACTTCTAGAAGAAAATACATAAGAGAACCTGTGTAACCCTGAGTCACCCAAACACAATCTATTAAAAAAAAAAAAATTAACATTGGGACTTCATCAAAATTTATAACAACTTCTCTTCAAAAGACACTTTTTTTTTAAATGGTACTGAGGATTGAACCCAGGGCCTCATACATGCTATGATCTTCCACTGATTTATATCTTCGGACCTCTTTTAGTTTTATTTTGAGACAAGGTCTTGCTAAATTGACCAGGCTGGCTTCAAACTTCTAATCCTCCTGCCTCAATCTCCAGAGTGGCTGGGATTATGGGTGTGCACCATCACGCTTGGATCAAAAGATACTTTTAAGAGATTAAAAAACCACCAACTGGAAAAATGAGATTTGAAAATCATGTACTTGATAAGGTATCTATATCCCAAACATATAAAGAACTCTCAAAACACAATAACAAGAAAGCAAACAACCTAACTTTATTTTCGTTTTTCTGCTATTAAGTATTGAACCCAGAGGGACTCTACCACTGAGCTCATCCAAGGCCCTTTTCATTTTTTAATTTGAGACAGAGTTTCACTAATTTCCTGAGGCTGGCCTTGACTTGCAATCCTCCTGCCTCAGCCCCCGCCCCCCCAAGTAGCTGGAATTACAGGAGTGAGCCACCAAGTAGGGCTTACCTTACTTTTTAAAATCAAAGATGATAAGTTAGTCAAGCAGAGCAGTTCACACCTGGAATCCTAGTGACTCAGGAGACTGGGCAGGAGGATCACAGGTTCAGGTCAGCCTTGGAAACTTATCGAGAACATATTTCAAAGTAAAAAGGTCTGGGTATGTAGCTCACTGGTAGAGTGCCCATGAGTTGAATCCCCAGTGCCATAAAAAGAAAAAAGATGACATACAGATGGTAAATAAATACAAAAGATGCTCAACACTATGAGTGTTGAATTAAAACCACATATTATCAATACTCATAGAATGACTAAAAAAAGAGTAACCAAACCAACTGTTGGCAAGGATGTACAGGAACTAGAAATTTCATAGACTTCTGATGGAAATGTGAAAAAAATAGAGGCCATTTGGAAAATAGTTTGGAAGTGAAACATAATATCTACAATACAATCTATCAATTCTATTCCTAGGTGTTTGTCCCATAGAAGTAAAAAGTATACATTAACATAAAGGCCTATCCACAAATGTTTATACCATTCACAGCAACAGATGAGTAAACTGTGATATATCCATATGATGGAATACAGCCAAGCAACAAAAAGGAGTGACAACTCTCGAAATAATTCTGTTAAATGAAACAATCCATACAAAAAGGGTATAATAGTGAATGATTCTATTTCTACAGTGGGATATGGAGGAGGAGATGATACAGATTTTTTTTTCTTTATTTGGGTGATAATTTCACAGAATACACCAATGTTGAAACTTACCAAACTGTACATTTTATATATTGGTAATTTATTATGTCAATTATACACCAAAAAAGCTGTTAAAAATTACCATTATTATTATCCTTACAGCCAGTGGCATTATATAACTTGGTCAAACACAAAAGGGTATTCTTCTTTATATTGTTTTGTAGACAATACCCCCAATGAGGTTTTGATAATAACATAGTGAAGAAATACAAAGGATCCAGAGTACACATTCCTAGCAAAGTAAACAACTATTCCATTTCATACATTATAAGAAAGTGATATAGTGCCTTTCATGGCTACCTTTTTGAAAAGATTTCCCATTCTAAACCACAAATCAGATATTCATACTGGATTAAACTATTTTACATTTTAACCAAAGGGGGCTATAAAGAAAGTTTAAAATAAAAATGGTAGGGCTGAGGGTATATCTCAGTGGTAGAGTGTTTGTTTAGCAAATGCAAGGCCCTGGGTGAGATCCTCAGTACCACCAAAGAAAAATATTTTTAAATAAAGTTCAGGAGGGATTTAGGGACTCTGCTGTATTAAGAAAACAAACCTCTAAATCTAACCGTACAGGAAGAAAAAATTAATCTTTTTCATGATCAACACTCCACCCAAAGACTAAAATACTTTATTACATAATCTGATAGAGAAGCCAAAAACTAGAAAACAAACATTCTTAATATGAGTAAATATTTAATTTTTTTTACTTTAGTTGGGTTTGTATAATTGGAAAGAGAACACCAAGTAACCTCACTCACCTATTTTGTTCCTCCAGTTTAGCCAGGAGTTCCAAGTCATCTGGACTCAACTGTGATGGGGAAGACGGTGAAAGGGCTGGTGTTGACAGTGTGGTAGATGAGGATGTAGTGTGTAATGAAGCAGATGGACTTGCCACCTGACTGGCCATCTGACTGACTGTATGCGAAACTGTGTTCTTCACCCATGAGAGAGTAGAACTCAGCTTTTCTGCAACCTTGTCTGTCGCCACCTGAGGATTAAAAAATAAGTTGCATAGATTTTAGTTTTATCGAATTTATTACTGAGAACTTGAGAATCCTGTTTTGTTTTTTGTTTTTAAATTTTGTTGTTGTTGCTACATTAGGGATTCCAACTCAGGGCTTTACACATGCTACGCAAGCACAATCCTGTTAAGTTCTACTTAAAAATTACCATTAGAATTCTCTCTCTGAGATGATAAAGATGAAACAAGTTTTAGCAATAATGACCCTAACATACAGGTTTTGGAAACTTTTCCAAATTTCATGTTTGCAAACTACAAACTGAAACACACAAGGGAGTGATAAAATCACTTAAAAGGTAACACAAATATTTCATTTGAAAATGAAAAAGAGCCAGTGCACACACCTGTAATCCCAGCAGTTTTGGAGGCTGAAGCAGGAGGATTGAGAGTTCAAAGCCAGCCTCAGCAACTTAGAAGGCCCTAAGCAACTCAATGAGACCCTGCTCTAAATAAAATATAAAAAGGGATAAGGATATGGCTCAGTAGTTAAGTGTCCCTGGGTTCAATCTCTGGTACCAAAAAGAAAAAAAAAAGGGCAAAAAATATCAAAATATATAATTTTATATGAAATTTTTACTTCACATATGTATTAAAATATATATACTGTATGTATGTATGTACAAGCACAGGTGTGCTGAGTCAGTATGTAAAGTATATTTTTATTGGGATTTTAGTCAAACCCATTTGTAAAGCAGGAATTAAAACGTGTCATTGAGATGATCATGATAGGGAAATCCTGTGATATGATTAATTTTTAAAAAACTGGGTGTATTTATCATAAATAAGATGTAATGAGACCCTTATCAATCTGTCCTCAAACCAGTAAAGAGCATTTTCACAGAATGACTAGCTCCAAAGGAACAAAATTATGATAAGTGGTTGATCTAACAGAGTGAAAAAAGCTCAAGGTAGAATTTTTAAATAATTGGAGCTATTAAGAAATAGAATGGAGGCTGAGGGACACAGCTCAATAGTACAACAATTGCCTAAAATGTGCAAGGCCATGGGTTCAATCTCCAGCACCCATAAAAGAAAGAAAGAAGGCAAGCAGGCAGGCAGGCAGGAGGGGAAGAGAGAGAAAGGCAGGAAGGGTGGGATGGATGGATACTCACAAAGAATAATACATTCCCTAGCAATAGCTACATTAAAGCAGCAATTATAAGAGCCAAATGTCTAGAGTTGACTAAGGATGAATTTGTTTTAGGTGAAGAACCAGAACTAGATAAACCTTCAAAATTCCTCTCTCCTAAGATTCAACAAATTATACATAGCTGTCATAAACCATGCCAATCTCCTTAAGCAGATATGTACACAATGAATTCAACTGAAAAAAAATCCAGATAATTTTCAAACACACATTGTTAATCTTGTATGTGAATGCCAATGCAAAATTAACATTATCTATATGACTTTACAAAATAAGGTTTAATAGGAAACTTATTAAAAGAGCTTCCGACTCTTTGGAGCCTTTATATATCTAAGTACTCTAAAATTATAAAGTTCTTTTGGGGTTTTTTTGTTTGTTTGGTTGGTTGGTTGTTTTTTTTTTTTTTTTTTTTTTTTTTGGTACTGGGGATTGAACCAAAGTGCACTTTAACACTGAGCTACATCCCCAGCCCTGTTAATTTTTTATTTTGAGACAGGGTCTTACATTGTTGTTGAGGCAGCCTCAGAACTTGCAATCCTTCTGCCTCAGCCTCGTGAGTTGCTGAGATTACAGGCATGCACAACTGCACTGACCAAATTATTTAGTATTTTTATGTGTTTTGAGAAGAGGTGAAAATTTACACAATTGGAAAAATATCTAAAGCATTATAAATTATTTCCTGGATTAATAAAACAGCTAACTTTGGCTTATAAATAATAATCTAAAGGTATATACACTAAAACACCAACACATACACAAAAAACCCCCACCCAGACTTCTGGCAGTGAATACTATACTTCTTTTGAGTTTGCCTACAGCTTTCCTTCTAAACCTCAATACATCCTTGGCTCTCTGTCCTGACTTCTACACCAACTAGCATGAAAATTCTATTTAAGAAAAGGATAAAACAGAAAAGGGATTCCAAGGATATAGTTAAGCCATTCAACATGAGAATGGAACTTCCAAAAAGACAAAGATTTCAATTACAAGTGCTAGATGGGGGAAAGAGTTTTATTAACCTGACACTACCTCTCATTTTCTTTCCATTTTCAATATTTTTCCCCTTTTAGAACTTATTTCCCTTGGAAATGATCTTATATAAAGCACCAGGTGACTCTGGTTATTGAAGGAAGAATTCCCAAGACAGAAAGGCAGGATAAACTATGGGAAATAAGGAAATAAGCCCTGGGCAGATTATTAATGCCTGCTGCCAGGGAAAAAGAAGGACTTCTTTTATTTGTTCTTTTTAGCTATACATGAAAGTAGCATATATTTTGACATATTATACACACATGGAGTATAACTTCCCATTCTTGTGGTTGTACATGATGAGGTTACACTGGTCGTGTATTCACAAAGTTATGTCTGATTTATTCTACTGTCTTTCCCATTCACATCCTCCCTCTCTTCCCTTCATTCCCTTTTGTCTAATCCAATGAACTTCTATTCCCTCTCCACCCCACTTACTGTGTGCTAGTATTTGCATATCAAGAGAAAACATTTGGCCTTTGGTTTTTGCAAATTGGGTTATTTCACTTGGCATGATATTCTCCAGTTTCATCCCTTTACCACAAAAACCATAATTTCATTTTTATTTATGGCTGAGTGATATTCCATTGTGTATATATAACACATTTTCTTTATCCATTCATCTGTTGTAGGGCACCTAGGTTGGTTCCCTAACTTAGGTATTGTGAATTGAGCTGCTATAAACATTGATGTGGCTATGTCATTATAGTATGCTGATTTTAAGTCCTTTATGTGTACACCGAGGAGCTGAATAACTGTGTCAAATGGTGATTCCAATCCAAGTTTTCTAACGAATCTTCATACTGCTTTCCAGAGTGGTTGTACCAATTTGCAGTCCCACCAGGAATGTAATGAGTGTACCTTTTTCCCCACATCCTCATCAATATTTATTGTTACTTGTATTGTTGATACCTGCCCTTCTGACTGGAGTGAGATGAAATATCAGTGTAGTTTCAATTTGCTTTTCTCTAATTGCTAGAGATGTTGAACTTTTTTTCATATATTTGTTAACAAATGGTATTGACTGTTTAGTTCCTCTGCCCATTTATTGATTGGGTTATTTTTAACAAAAAGAAATTGCATGGCACCAAAACAGACATAAAGACAAATGGAAGGGAATAGAAGACACAGAGACAAACCCACATAAATACAGTTATCTCATACTAGACAAAGGTGACACAAACATACACTGGAAAAAAGAGAGCCTCTTCAACAAATAATGCTGGAAAAACTGGAAATCCATATGTAGCAAAATGAAATTAGACCTGCACAAAACTCAACTCAAAGTGAATCAAGGACTTAGGCATTAGACCAGTGACCCTGCACAAAAAAGAAGAAAAAGTAGACCCAATTCTCCATCATGTCAGCTTAGGAACCAAATTCCTCAACAAGACTCCTAAAGTGCAAAAAGTAAAATCAAGAATGTATAAATGGGATGGTATCAAACCAAAAAGCTTCTTCACAGCAAAGGAAACAATCATGAATGTGAAGAGAGAGCCTACAGAATGGAAGAAAATCTTTGCCACCTGCACCTCAGGTAGACTTCTTTATATATCGTGGAAATTAATGCTCTATCCTGTCAAATCATAGATCAACACAGTTCATTGGTACAAAAGGCCAAATAGGGAATCAAAGAATAATGAAGCTAAAACTTAATTTGTGCCAGAAGTGAAAGTAACCATGACAAGACAATAAAACAATGTAATCAATTATCCCTAAGACAAAACTACAGATTCAACTATGAAAATGGTACCAATTTGCATCTCGAAATAATACTATATTTTAAATCAGAAAACTTAATGTACAAAGTGTTCAGAAAAATGGCATGCTTTACTAAAAATGACCATTAATTTAAAATAGCTACAACTTCCAACACGTAATGTTTTACATTCCCATTATATAAAAGTCCCCTACTAAAGTTAATTGCTGCAAAGGCAAAAACCACACATTATTTGCTCTAATTTGTTAAAACAATTTACTATATCGCTTCTGCAACTGTTACAATAGGCTCAATTTAAAGAGTTTGGAATAACCAAAAGCACAATTCTGACACTCTTTCAACCTCAGTAATTGGAATCCAGCCTAACTACTGAAGGCTTAATAACCCATCTTCAAATTTAAATTCTTAAGTATAGCCAAAATATTTAATTACAGTTCAATTTAATAAAATTTAATACTCATGGTTCTAGGAATCCTACAGGAATGAATTATTTTTCATTTATCATTTTGTCCTATTTCTCCTTTAACTCTATTTTTCCAAACTTCTACCCTGCCACCACTGAACTTCTTTCCCTCATCCTATAGTAAATGTAGATCGCAAAGAAATAATAAATCTGACAACACAACTATGTCACCACCTTCCTATCTACCTCATAGAGATGTATGCACTTGCTTGTAAATATTTCCTTCTGGGTAAAAGACATTTTGTGGCTAATGAGGAACTATGAGTGCCTGTACTCTGGGAGTCAAAAGCCCAATATATCTCTAAGTATCAAATCAAATTCCAAAAAGAATACATAGTGTGGCACTACACATTTCATATCTACCAATCAATCAACAAATATATGAAAAATGCTCATCATCTCTAGCAATTAGAGAAATGCAAATCAAAATTACTCTAAGTTAATTTCATCTCACTCCAGTCAGAATGGCAGCTATTATGAAGACAAACAACAATAAGTGTTGGCGAGGATGTAGGGAAAAAGGTACACTTATAAATTGCTGGTGGGACTGAAATTGGTGCAGCCAATATGGAAAGCAGTATGGAGATTCCTTGGAAAACTGGGAATGGAACCACCATTTGACCTAGTTATCCCACTCCTCCGACTATACCCAAAGGTCTTAAAAGCAGCATACTTCAGGAACACAGCCACATCAATGTTTACTGCAACACAATTCAGAATAGCTAAACTGTGGAGCCAACCTAGATGCCCTTCAGTGGATGAATGGATAAAAGAAATGTGGCATATATACATAATGGAATTTTACTCAGCAATAAAACAGAATAAAAGCGTGGCATTTGCAAGTAAATGGATGGCACTGGAGAAGATAATGCTAAGTGAAGTTAGCCAATCCCATAAAAACAAATGCCAAATGTTTTCTCTGAAATAAGGAGGCTGACTCATAGTGGGGTAGAGAGGGGGAGCTTGGGAGGAATAGAGGAATTCTAGATAGGGAAGAGGGGTGGGAGGGAAAGGGAGGAGGAAGGGGATTAGCAAGGATGGTGGAATGTGATGAACATCATTATCCAAAGGACATGTATGAAGACACGAATTGAATGTCAACCTACTTTATATACAGAGATATGAAAAATTGTGGTACATATGTGTAATAAGAATTGTAATGCAAAAAAAGGTACATGTATAAAGATATGAATTGGTGTGAACATACTTTATACCCAAAGATATGAAAAATTGTGCTCTATATGTGTAATAAGAATTGTAATGCATTCCGCTGTCATGTATTTAAAAAAATAAAATCAATTAAAAATTAAAAATAAGAAAATTAATTTAAAAAAGAGAAAGAGAGAACATAATTCAACCCATAACATGATCATATTTCCTAATCCACATCTTCCTATTACGTGAAGTTCATGTACCCTCTTGTCCCTTGAATCAGAGAAGAACTCTTTGACTGCTTCAACCAATAGTGTATATCAAAAGTGATTACGGAAGCTCCCTCCTGGAATCCAGCCAACATACTGTTAAGAGGCCCAAACTAGGGGTTAAGGATATAGATCAATTGAAGAGCATTTGTTTAGTGTGTATGAGGCCCTGGGTTCAATCTTCACAACTGAACAAAAAAAAAAAAAAAAAAGGGTGGAGGAAGCCAAAACTAGTCCAGAGAGACCACATCTAAAGAGTTAGATGGAGGGGCTGGGGATGTGGCTCAAGCGGTAGCGCGCTCGCCTGGCATGCGTGCAGCCCGGGTTTGATCCTCAGCACCACATACAAAGATGTTGTGTCTGCCAGAAAAAAAAAAAAAAACTAAAAATAAATAAATAAATAAATATTTTTTTTAAAAAAAAGAGTAAATGGAGACATTCTGTCCAGCTTAGGCACTAGCATCAACCAGACATGAATATGAAAATGCCTCCAAATGGGAGTGCACAGGTGGTATATGACTGTAATCTCAGCAACTCCGGAGGTTGAGACAGGTGGATAACTGTTGAGAGCCACAGCCAAAGGGGCCCCAGCAAACTTCCAGCTGCCAGCTGATTGGCTCCTCTGCAGTGACGCTCATTGGGCTGTTTCCCCACCCTTTCAGACCACAGAGCTGCTCATTGGGGGACTTTTTTTGGCTCCACCCATGTGATCCAGCCAATTGGCCTCAAGAGCAGGAGGGGTGGGGGGAGGTTGAGAGGCTTGTGGGAAGCCGGTGGTGGCAGTTGGGCTCTGAGGGAATTCCTGAAGAGCTGTGTGGTGCCGTGTGTGTGTGTGTGTGTGTGTGTGTGTGTGTGTGTGTGTGTGTGTTTTCTAAAAATAAAGTTCGTTTCTTTTCACAAGTGGCTCCTGAATTGTGCCCAGCCAGACTTCGGCAGACAACCCATTCACCTGTTTTAATTTTTTTAGTTTTATTTGTGTTTATTAATTTATCCCCAATAGTTCTCCAATTCATACAATTGCATAAATCTCAATATATTCAAGCATATCACATGAGCTATCAATTTTATGTTTTTCATCAAGTCCCTTTTTCAACCTTGTAATCTGCTCCATTCTGAACTGGTTGCTCTCTGTACCTACTACAGAATTGTGATCCTAGTTTTTCCCTTATCCTCTTTCTTGGGTTGAAACACTTGTTTCCTAAACCTGGTCTTCCCTTTACTTCATTTTTGGTGAAATACTTCCTCTACTGGCTTCCTGAGAAGCGTTACATAAAACATAAATTTGAGACACTATAATGTGAAAATGGCTTTCTTCTGTCACACTTGAAAATTTGGCTATTATAAACTTCTAGATGAGAAATGATTTTCCTTCAGGGTTTTTTTGTTTGTTTTTGTGCTGAGGGTAAAAACCCAGGGACATTTCACGGCCGAGTTACATCCCCAGTCCTTTTTAATTTTTTATTTTGAGACAGGGCCTTGCTAAGGGCTTCACTCAGTTGCTGAGGCTGGCCTTTCAACTTGTAATCCTCCTGCCTCAGCCTCCCACATGTACAGGCATGTGCCACCTCAAGTGGCTTCCCTCAGATTTTTTAAGATAATGCTCTTTATTGTCTTTTAGCTGCTAGTATTCTTGTTGAAGAATCTGAAGCTACTCTAATTTTATTAGTTAATCTATTTTCCCTTTGCCCCCAGGAACTTCTCTTATTTTCTCTGGCCCTTTAGTTGTAAAAATTCAATGTCTTAACACAATTTTTTTTCATCCGTTTTGCACAGCACTCTGATGAACCTAAATTAAAATCTTCCATTTGGAAAAGTTTTCCTCATTTATTTCTTTGATGACATCCTCCTTTATATTTTCTCTCTTAAATTCTTGTTATTCAGGGCTGGGATTGTGGCTCAGTGGCAGACCACCTGCCTAGCATGTGTGAGGCACTGGGTTCAATTCTCAGCAACACATGTAAATAAATAAATAAAATAATGGCCCATCAACAACTAATAAAAATATTTTTTTAATTCTTATTATTCAGCTATGGTACTTCTTGGGCTAGCCTTTCAATTTTACCTTTCCTCCCAATTTAAAAAAAAAATGTAGTTGTAGATGGACTGAATGCCTTTATTTTATTTATTTTTATATGGTGCAAAAAAATTGAACCTAGTGCCTCACATGTGCTAAGCAAGTGCTCTGCCACTGAGCTACAGCCTCAGCCCTTCTCCCAATTTAATCACTATTTTCCACAAATACTCATCTCACAAACCCCACTTGATATTGTTACAAAGCAACAAATTTCAAACCTCAAATGCAAATTAATTGGGCACTTGGGCTTTGAAAATTAAAGACCTGTGTTCAATCCTAATTCCAGGCCAGTTTCTTTAAAATAGAAATGGTAATAATAATAATAAATAAAATCTACACAAAGTATTTAGCATATGTCTATAATTCAATAAATGTAATTATTTTCATGCTAACAGGTTTTTTTCTTCCCCATTTCTTCCCTTGGCTTTTACTGCATTGTCTTTAGAGATTTGCTGTTACATTCCAGGAATCTTCTTTGTTATCAGATGCCCTCCACAGATCACTTTTCATTCTTTGCTGGATCAAGTACCCAGTGTGACCTCAGTACCCAGTGTACTTACCTGTGTGACCTTCAGCAATTCAAATTAACCACTTTCTTTCTTTCCTTCTTTTTTATAAACATACCTTTATTTATTTATTTTTAATGTGGTGCTGAGGGAACACAGAGCTTCACACATGCTAGTGCTCTACCGCTAAGCCACAACAGCAGCCCCTCAATCAACTACTTTCAATCCTACATCTTTAAAAAAAGGGGGCAGGGGGCTAAGAGTAGGCCAACCTCCTATGGTTTTCATGAAAATAAGTATTTTTTATATGATAGAATACTACTTTGCTGAGCACGGTGGCACATGCCTGTAATCCCAGCAGCATAGGAAGCTGACACAGGAGGATCGCTAGTTCAAAGACAGTCTCAGCAATGGCAGAATGCAAAGCAATTCAGTGAGACCCTGTCTCTAAATAAAATACAAAATAGGGCTGGGGATGTGGCTGAGTGCCCCTGAGTTCAATCCCTGGTAACCCCCTCCCCCAAAAAAAGAACATTACCTAGCATTGTAGGCATTCGTGTGTTTGCAGTTATCAACAATACATCTACTGCCTCTACTTCTACCATTACTACCACAACAACATACAAAAGATTCAGAATATGCTCCCTACCTATCTCCCAAGCGTTTTCAGCATTGAAACTAATTATATACATTAAAATTATATTTGGGGAGCTGAATGGTAGCTCAGTGGTAGAGCGCTTGCCTCACCTGTGAAACACTGGGTTCAATCCTCAGCACCACATAAAAATAAATAAATAAAATAAAGACACTGTGTCCATCTACGACTAAAAATATACTTTTTAATTATATTTGGGGGCTGGAGTTGTGGCTCAGAGGTCCAGCGTTCGCCTAGTATATGTGAGGCACTGGATTCAATCCTCAGCACTATATAAAAATAAAATAAAGGTATTGTGTCCACCTACAACTACAAAATAAATGTTTAAAAAAATCATATTTAGAATCTTTCTTGTTCCCTTTCCCCACTTTTTGGCACAGTAAGGATCATTATCCTTCTCTAGACTTCTGCTGCTTTTAGATACATTTATGATTAACATGTTAACCTTTCTTTGTTTTTTTGTTCTGGTGTTGGGGATTAAACCCAGGGCTGCATGTACTCTACCACTGAGCTCTCCAGACCCCTTTGTTTTTTTAATGAACAAATATGCACTGTGAAACTACTAAAGAAAAAAAATCAAATATGCTTCCTATAAAAGTAATTTTCTTCTATGACCAGTATGATTCTGCAGTCTGTACAATTAGAAAAATGAGAAATTATACCCCAATGATTTAAATGTATGAATTGCCAAGATCATTGTAATGTCATGTGTAGCTAATAAAAAAATAATAAAATTAAATTTTAAAAAAATAAAAATAAAAATAAATAAAAAGTAAAAGTAATTTTCTTGAAGAATTTCACTCTTAATTTAAGCAAGAGCGATACCTAAATACTGACTAAAATGCTGAATTGGGGCTGGGGCCATAGCTCAGTGGCAGAGCGCTTGTCTAGCATTCATGAGGCACTGGGTTCAATCTTCAGCATCACATAAAAATAAACAAATAAAGGTACTCTGTCCATCTACAACTACAAAAACTAAAATAAAATGCTGAGTTGTACCCTGATAGCCTCAGAACATTCAAGGATAGCCAAGAAAAAGATACCACCAAACTGAAGTGAATGAAGTGTTCCTTTACAAAAATCGGCACCTGTTATTTTGGAGGTCTGGTAATATTTAAAATGAGTACCTAATCACCTCTAAAAGAAAATAAATCTAGGGGCTGTGGTTGCGGCTCAGTGGTAGAGTGCTCACCTAGCATGTGTGAGGCACTGGATTCCATCCTCAGCACCATGCAAAATAAATAAATAAATAAATAAAGGTATTGTGTCCATCTGCAACTAAAATAAAAAACATTTATAAAAAAAAATTTACAGGGCTGGGGATGTGGCTCAAGCGGTAGCGCGCTCGCCTGGTATGCTTGCGGCCCGGGTTCGATCCTCAGCACCACATACCAACAAAGATGTTGTGTCCGCCAAGAACTAAAAAATAAATATTAAAAATTCTCTCTCTCTCTCTCTCTCTCTCTCTCTCCTCTCTCACTCTCTCTTAAAAAAAAAATTTACAGGGCTGGTGGCTCAAGCGGTAGTACGCTCATCTGGCATGCGCGTAGCACTGGGTTCAATCCTCAGCACCACATAAAAATAAAATAAAGATGTTGTGTCCACTGAAAACTAAAAAATAAATAAATATTTTTTAAAATTTTACAGAAAATAACTCCTAGAAAAGGTAATGCTTTTAAATTTTTTATTTGTAAAACAGGATAATCCTCAAAAGTTCCAAGTCATAATATATATAACACTGTATCAAACTATTGGATTAAAAGTTAGAAGAACACACTGAAATGCAGGCTAAATTCATCAACTATGCTTCACACAATTGAATCTAATGCTCATGGAGGCATATGGCCAATTTCTTCAGCTTCTCTACATATAAATATTTATTTGTAAAAGTAAAGTACTTTATAATCTATAAAATATTTTAACCTATTTGAGCATTACAGTAGACCCGAGAAGATATTCCAGAATCATTCCCTTAATAAGAATTTATTTAGAATCTACTCCAAAACAGTACTTTATTGGGTGCTGAAAAGTATAGTCATAAATAAAACAATGTGTTCTTGAACATCATGGAAGTAGTTAAGAAGTCAAACAAATAGTGAATAAACAAATGCAGGGAAGGATACCATGACATGAAGGCAGTGAATCCAAGAACTTAATTTGATAGGGTGGTTAAGGACTGTCTTTCTTTCTTTTTTTGTACCAGGAATTGAACCCAGAGGGACACAACCACTGCACCACATTCTCAGCTCTTTTTTATATTTTATATTGATACAGGGTCTCGCTGAGTTGTTTAGGGCCTTGCTAAATTGCTGAGGCTGGCTTTGAACTCACAATCCTCTTGCCTCAGACTCCTGAGCCTCTGGGATTATAGGTGTGCCTCACTGCACCTGGCTAAGGACTGCCTTTCTGAAGCAGCAACATTTAAATTAAGATCTATAAGATGAGCAGGAAGAGCTAGCTATGCAAAGAGCCAAGCAAAAAAAGCAACAAGTACAAAGGCCTTGAGAAATTGGAAAGTTTAATGGGTCAGAGAAACACCAACAGAAATAAAAGGTGAATACCTGTAATGCCAGCAACTTTGGAAGTTGAAGCAGGAGAATTGCAAGTTCAACTTAGTGAGATTCTATTTCAAAATAAAAACTAAAAAAGGGCTGGGGATGTGGCTCAGTGGTAAAGTGCCCCTGGGTTTAACTCCCAGTACAAAAAAGAAAAAGAAAAAAAGAGAAGAAATAAAAGGTGAACCACAAATGCAAGACATTAGGGGTTTTTTAATATTTATTTTTTAGTTGTAGTTGAACATAATACCTTTATTTTATTTATTTATTTTTATGTGATGTTGAGGATCAAACCCAAACCTAGCACATGCTAGGTGAGCGTTCTACCACTGAGCCACGACCCCAGCCCAAGACATTAGTTTTTAAAAGTTTTAAAAAGAACAAGTAGAACAAGTTAAATTATAATTACTTTATTTAGCCCAATATATCCAATAGATAATGAATATTGAGGAATCTAAGTCTGAAATTCAACAAGTATTTTACACTTCATCATATCTCAATTTAGACTAGCCATAGATCAAGTGGTCAAGTAACAACGTGGCTAATGGCCCCCATACTAAATAGTGCAAATTATAAGAAGAGACCAATAAAGCTAAAGTATACTAGTTTAAGGAAGAGTAGAAAGAAGAAATTGGAAATATATGCAGAGACCCAATCATGAAGGGGCATTTCGGAATTTGGGATCTATTTGGAGTGTAACTAAAAAACACTTGGTACAGGAATGTTATGATTATTTATTTATTAAATAATAAAAAGTAATTAATTAAGAGATCTATAAGGAATAAATTTAAAGGAAAGCAAGAAGAGAAGTAAGGAGATAAGCAAATAACTATGAAACAAATCCAGGTGGGAAACAATTATGGTTTAGGCTACAAAGGGGGCAATAGGGATAAAGAAAAACAGATATATGCAAAATAAAATTGACCCGGAAACAAAGTAACATCGTGATGAAAGAGATGAAGAGAGCGAGGGAGAAAGAAGAATCAAAGATGAGATCTACTGGGGCTGGGGTTGTGGCTCAGCGGTAGAGCACTTGCCTCTTATATGCGAGACCCTGGGTTCGATCCTCAGCACCACATAAAAAATAAATAAGTGAAATAAAGGTATTGTATCCAACTACAACTAAAAAATAAATATTAAAAAAAAAAAGATGAGATCTACAATGGCTTTGAGCAACTGATAGTACCATTTACTGAGACCAGAAGAAACTAGTGTTTTGTCATTGTTAGATGGTAGGGGGTGCTGGAGTTAATGGAAATTAATCAAGAGTTTTTCCAAATAAAAAAAAGATTCAAGCCAGGGGTTAGGTGGCAAGGTGGGGCAGACCTGTAATTCCAGCTACTCAGAGAACTCAGACAGGAAGATCACAATTTAGAGGCCAGCCTGGACAACTTAATGAGATAATGTCTCAAACTTAAAAAAAAAAAAAAAAAAAAAAAAAAAAAAAAAAAAAGAAGAAGAAGAAGAAGAAGAAAAGAAACACAGGTTCAAAGAGGTTCACACTGAAAAGTACCTAAAATGAGAGTCAAATGCAGGTATTATAAAATTAGATAAAATACCCTTTGCAGTAATATTCTGTCCCTCCAAAATCTGTAAATTTAAAAAAACCCACTAACATATAGTTAAGCACCATCACCTGCTGTACACACAAGCAAACTCCTCATCTGAAAAACCTTTAGGTCTTTGATTACTTTCATATTTTGAAAAAAGAAAAGAAAGAATTGAGCTTCAGATAATTAAAGTTTGAAATTAAAGTCTTCTAACAAAAAAGATGCTGAAATTAAAGTCTTCCACAGATTCTCTCCAAACCTACGCCCCAGAGAACAACAGCAAAGTAAAAGCCAAATGCCATGACTTGAAAGTAAGTACCATGCTCCTTCAGCCAAAACGTAGCATCAATGGTTCAGAAACAAGTTTACTCTTCAGAAGAAACACGTGGTCTTTACATGCTATCTAACAATGAATGACTCATTAATCAAGCTATTGCAACATCAGGGATTTAATATCCCTTCTAAATTCTTTACCTCCATTAGATTACTATTAATTTCACTCAAGATACTTACTAAACATAAGTGTAAGACTTGGCATGGAGTGGGAAAATCAGTAAGCCAGGTGACTCCTGTCCTGTTCTCAAGCAGCTCACCACTAATGAAGTGTGGAGAGACAAAAAGCTAATCATTAAGTGACTTTGATCAACTATCTTGACTCTAACATTTATTTTTCTTTTATATTTATACTTTCAATTTAGGGTAGGACAATTTTTTTCATGATGAGGAGGGGTAGTTAAGGATAAGGCATTATACAGATGTTGCAAAAGTAGATGTTAACAGTGGCATTCTTTCTGGCCACTCCACATATGAATACCCATTAGTGTTTTGGGATTTCTCCATCTGAGAAGTCTGAAAAATACCAGATACTCACTTTCCCATTTTTTGAAAATGACTGACAAGCAAAGAATGAGGCTCTGTGATCTATGTATCTACCTACCTACCTACCTCACCTTCTCTCTACCATTTCTACCAAACCTAATAGCTTAATATATCAAATATCTATCATCTCACACTTTTTGTATGTCAGAAATTAGAGTACAGGGCTGAGGATGTGGCTCAAGTGGTAGTGCACTCGCCTGGCATGCGTGTGGCCCGGGTTCGATCCTCAGCACCACATACAAAGATGTTGTGTCCGCCGAAAAATAAATAATAAAAAATTCTCTCTCTTTAAAAAAAAAAAAAAGAAAGAAAGAAAGAAAGAAATTAGAGTACAGTTTAGCCAGGAGATTCTGGCCTAGGGTTTCTCATGAAGTTGCATATAAGATCTTGGACAGTAACATCATTATCTGAAGGAGGGATGGGGCTGGAAGATGTTCTGCCAAATGGTGCTCTCATAAGGCAAAAGGCCTCATGTGTCTCACCATGTGGACTCCTCCACAAGACAGCAGCTGAGTATCCTCACAATGTGGCAACTGGCTTCTCCCCAAACAAGTGAGCAAAACAGAAGATGAAATACCTTATATGACTCAGTTTCATAAGGAAAGCTGTCATTTATGAAATATTCTACTATTGGTTAGATAAACTGGTCCTATTTGGACTGGGGGAAAGAAATAAGAGTAAAACTACTTCATATGACATATCATAACTGTAAGTTACATATACAAAGAACTGAACAAAAAATTAAAATGTAAAAGGATATGTTATGTATTATTTATGAATACACATACATTTATAAATATAATGTTATGTCTGAGAGGAAAGGGGGACTATGGTTACAAATGCAATTACAATGGGCTGGGGATGTGGCTCAAGCGGTAGCGCGCTCGCCTGGCATGCGTGCGGCCCGGGTTCGATCCTCAGCACCACATACAAACAAAGATGTTGTGTCTGCCGAGAACTAAAAAATAAATATTAAAAATTCTCTCATTCTCTCTTACTCACTGTCTCTCTCTCTCTCTCTTAAAAAAAAAACAAATGCAATTACAATTCTTAAGATGAATAATAAAAACATAAGAATTGTACCTTTATTTTTACCTTTTTTGTGTCAGAAGTATTTCATCATAAAAAACCAATGTTCTACTTAAAGGAAATGAGTACTTTCAAAGATATTATTGCTAAAAACATACCTGTATTAATAAATACCTGTACAGCTGTACTATCCATGATACATAGGCATAATTTGACTCAAGAATCTGTCCTGCCAGGCATGGAGGCACATGCCCGTAAACCCAGCAACTTGGGAAGCTGAAGCAGTAGGATTGCAAGTTCAAAGCTAGCCTCAGCAACTCAGTGAGACCCTAAACAACTTCATGAGATCCTTTCTCTAAATAAAATATAAAAAGGGATAGGGGGTGTTGGGGTTATGGCTCAGTGGTAGAGCGCTTGCCTAGTACACGTGAGGCACTAGGTTTGATCCCCAATACCACATAAAAAAAATTTTTTTAAAGGTATTGTGTCCATATAATACCAAAAATTTTTTTAAATTTTAAAAAAACAACAAAAACTATGTCTTAATAAAATACTTATCTATACATGTACGAAGAAGACATGAATGGTGTGAATATACTTTGTATATAAGCAGAGAGATGAAAATTTGTGCTCTATATATGAAACATGAATTGCAATGCATTCTACTGTCATATATAACAAATTAGAATAAAATTAAAAATAAATTTACCTAAATAAGAATATATGTACTATTAATCACAGAACTTTGTCTTTTTTATTTTGGGGCGAGTATTGGGAATTAATCCCACATTCCCAGTACCCCCACTTTCTAATTTTATTTTTATTTTTTAGTTGTAGGTGGACACAATTCTTTTATTTTATTTATATGTGGTGCTAGGGATCAAACCCAGTGCCTCAGATATGCTAGGCGAGCACTTTACCATTGAGTCACAACCCCAGCCCCACCCCATTTGAGACAGGGTCCCTCTAAGCTGTTTAGGGCCTCAAATTGTGATCCTCCTGCCTCAGTCTATCAAGTTGCTGGGATTACAGTCATGCACCACCTCAGAATCTTTATAATAAGAAAAAACTAGTGATAATCATAATGTCCACCAATCAGAGAATGAGAAAATAAGTTATGACTCCCTCCAACACAATAAAATGTAATTTAGCCATTACACAGAAAATGATTTCAGGGGCTGGGAATGTACCTCAGTTGGTAGAAGTCCTGGTTCAATCTCCAGAGCCAAAAGGGAAAAAAAAAAAAAAAGTAATTCCCACTGTTAGAACCACAACCACATATTGGTCAAGAATAAGATATAGGGGCTGGGGATGTGGCTCAAGTGGTAGCGCGCTTGCCTGGCATGCGTGCGGCCCGGGTTCGATCCTCAGCACCACATACCAACAAAGATGTTGTGTCCGCCGAGAACTAAAAAATAAATATTAAATATTCTCTCTCTCTCTCTCTCACTCTCTCTCCTCTCTCACTCTCTCTTTAAAAAAAAAAGAATAAGATATACAATATAATTTAGTTTTGAAAGGTTATATTTCTATTAAAAGCTACCTCAAGACACTGAAATTTTAGGAAAATAAAGGCAAAGGGAAAAAAACTTTCCTTTTTCTACTTTAGAGACATATATTAAAATTCCTTTTTAGTATCATATAAACTTCAAATCATTTTCATCTTTAAAAAGATAGTTTAAAAAACAATAAGGCAGCTGGGCATGGTCCCAGCAGCTGAGGAGGCTGAAGCAGGAAGATCATGAATTCAAAAGCCAGCCTCAGCAAAAGTGAAGTACTAAGTAACTCCATGAGACCCTGTCTCTAATAAAATACAAAATAGGGCTGGGGATGTGGCTCAGTTGAATGCTCCTGAGTTTAACCCCTGGTAGCCCCCAAAAACAATAAAGCAGGTCACATGAAATATATTAATGCAACAAAAATATAAAAAACAAAGAACTCAAAATTATATATACAAAATTATATATAATTAGAACAAAGATATAGTCAAAGAAAAGGATGGAGCAAAAAACACATCAAAATTAAAATAAGTTCATATTACTGAATTCGAAAACAAAGTCCTTTTCTTTATTTTCCAATAATCTCCAATGTGGTTATATAAAACCTATATAACTAAAGAATAAGATACACACAACAAGAAAAATAGATAAGATAAAAGAAGGGGGAAAAGAAGACTAGTAGGCTAAAGAAGATATACACTTTCTAATGTAATTCTGTTTTTAAAGAAATTCTTATTTGTGATTTTCTACATAGGATCCATGTTTACAATAAAAAATAAAAAACTAAGACAAATTTATCCCTGAACTCACCATTTAAGTCAGTTCACCCTAGTTAATCCTTTTTTTTTCTTTTTTTCTTTTTCCAAAATGATAGAACATAAAACAAGAAACTAGAGAGAGACTTAAGCCTAAATCAGAAGAAATGTTCTGAACTAGACACAAGCCCTTAAGGGTTTTAAACAGACTTCTCAAAAAAAAATTATATGTATGGTAAAGCATATGCAGAGTAAAATTTGCCACTGTAACAATTTTAATATATACTTTTTTAATGTTATTGTAATTTTTATACCTTTATTTATTTTTATGTGGTGCTGAGGAATGAACCCAGTACCTCATACATGCTAGGCAAGCGCTCTACCACTGAGCTATAAATGCAGCCCGAATTTTAATGTATATTTTACTGGCATTAATTACATTCACACTGCTATACAACCATCACCACTATTTCTAAAACCTTTCCATCATCCAGCACAGAAACTCTGTATCTACTGCACCTTCCCCATATTCCTGTGTAACCTCCAATCTACACTCTGACTCCATGAATTTGCACTGTGTAACTTACATTGTGTAAATGTAATCACAAAATATTTTTCCTTTTCCCTATGGCTTATTTTACTCAGCATGTTTTAAAGGTTCATCCATATTATAGAATATATCAGACTTCAATCCTTTCTTTTAAATATTGTTTTAGTTGTTTTAAATATTGTTTTTATTTATTTATATGTGGTGCTGAGAATCGAACCCAGTGCCTCACACATGCCAGGCAAGCGCGCTACTGCTGAGCCGCAACCCCAACCCCGCAAAATGACTTTTAATAGTTTGCTCTGGCCAGAAAGTCAGGATAGGGATTATAAAGGAGAGGAGTAACAGAAGCTGCCAAAAGCCATATTACTTATACTTTTGATTTTTCCATATTAACTTGTACAAATATGCAGCAATTGCATAAATGTGGGACATAATAGAGTCCTTTGTCACAACAAGATAAATACATTCCAATCTAAACAAATATACAATAAGAAATAAAATCAGAGCTACATATGGTGGTACACACCTGTAATTCCAGCTATTCAGGAGGCTGAAGCAGAAGGATAGAAAGCTCAAAGTCAGCCTAAGAGGACTCCTGTCTCATAATAAAATAAATAGGGTGGGGATGTACCTCAGTGCTTGCCTAGCATGTACAGAGTGCCCTAGGTTCAATCCTAAATACCACAAAGATTTAAAATATAAAGGAATAAAAGAGGAAGAAAAATACAACACTGAATGTAAAATATTAAGCAGTCCCAGCCCCAGGCACAGTGGCATAAGCCTGTAAGCCCAGTGATTTGGGAAGATGGACATGAGGATCACAAGTTCCAGGCTAACCTCAACAAGTTGGTAAAGCCCTAAGCAGTTTAGTAAGATCCCCTCTCAAAAAATAAAAAGGACTGGGGATGTAGTTCAGTGGGAGAGTTCCTACTACTGCAAAAAAAAAAAAAAAAAAAAAAAATCATTGTTAATTAGTAGTACTACTGGAGAAAGGAGCCTGAAAACATCTTGATTTTTCTGTTCTGACTCAAGAGAAAGTACTACCCTTCATAAGGCCTTGCACAGTACCTGATATATGTTAGACATTTGACAATAAAAATTTGCCTATTAGAATGAATGGATAGAACTTTTGGTCTGAAATTGACTATTATGAACATCTCAAGTCTCACAGTTAGGGGGAAATTGGCAGGTAGGTAAATAACAGAAAATTACATTTTAGGGATCATTATTTAAACTGCAATTCTGACTGCTTAAACAAGATTACAAACCACAGGGCTGGGAATGTAGCTCAGCAGCAAAACACTTGCGTGCATATGCAAGGCCCTAAGTCTGATACCTATGTCCAAAAAGAAAAAGAAAAAAAAAAAAAAAAGATTACAAATCACAGAGCTCTCTATCTTAAACCATAGTGTTTTTTTAAAAAGGTATTTGTTTAAGTATTTATAATGCCAAATAAGTTCACAGAAGTTACAACAATAAATCAAATTGAGGAGTTTATTCTAAGATTTTGGTCAAAATTCAAAATGGTCTATTTGTACCTATACACATTGTTGTATCTCTTCAAGGTGCTGTAAACTCTGATTCCATAAAAAACTTGGATAATCAACTGAATAAACATGTTGAAAGTTAAATATATACACACACATACACATACTCTCAACTTTGTAGCAGTAAGATTTAAGTTTGGTGAAAATATATCTATTTTTAATCTTCTAAAATCATGATAATTTTTGTTCCAACTCTATAAGTGAAAATAAACGCTATTTTTGTCTTTTTTTTTTTTTTAATTGGCAGAACTGGGATTTAAACCCAGGGCCACTCTACTACTGAGCTACAACCATAGCCCTTTCAAGAAAAAAAAAAAAATTTTTTTTTTTTTTACCTTTTCCCCTAAATGGAACTATGCTATATATCTTCAGAAAATAATTAATTCAAAAAAATCATGTACTCATCAAAGGAAAGAGAACTTTCAGCAATGTGCCTTATATTTGTATATAATGGTGGGACTTGTCATTACATATTCGTACATGCATACATTATAACACACTTGAACAATATCATTCCCTAGTATTTCCCCTTTCCCTTTCCTCCTCCCTCCCCCTGGTCCCATTCCTCTACTGATCTCCCTTAGATTTTCACAAGATTCCCCCTACCTGATGAGGTTATAACTCACTGGTGGAGCACAGGGTTCAATCCTCAGTACCATATAACAAAATAAAATAAAGGTATTGTGTCCATCTACAACTAAAAATTAAAAAAAGAGTTCCCCCCCACACACACTTTTTTCTTTTTATTCTCTAGCTTCCACATATGAGAGAAAACATAAGACCCTTGACCTGAATATGGCTTATTTTGTTTAACATAATGTTCTCAAGTTCCATCCATTTTCCTGAAGATGACAGAATGTCATTCTTCTTTATGGCTGAATAAAACTCCATTGTGTATACATACCACATTTTCTTTATCCACTCATCTATTGAACACCTAGGCTGGTTCCATGTTCAGCTATTGTGACTGTGCTGCTATAAGCATGTATCACTATAGTATGCTGACTCTAATTCTTTAGGACAAATATTGAGGAATGGTAAAGCTCGGTCATATGGTGGTTCCATTCCTAGTCTTTTGAGAAATCTCCAAAATGATTTCCATAATGGTTGTACTAATTTACAATCCCACCAACAGTAAACACTATTTTTATATAAAGAGAAATACAAACATTATCAAAAAATATGAAATGTAGGTTCTTTTAATTTTTATTATCTGTTTTTCTTTTTGTGCAGTGCTGGAGATTGGGAGTGTCAGTTTTAAAACATAGCCTATAAATATCCACAAAGAAGAATTTCAAACTATGTCTTTCATTTATTTAACAGCTGTCAGAGAGATGAAAGAAGCAAAGATACAAATACTGGCTTCAATGGGAATCAAAACACAAGAGAGAGGGCTGGGGCTGGGGCTCAGTGGCAGAGCGCCTGCCTGGCACATATAAGGCACTAGGGTGCGAGGCACTAGGTTCAATCCTCAGCACCACATAAAAATAAATAAACAAAATAAAAATAATTGCATCCATCTATAACTAAAAAATATTCAAAAAAAAGCAAGAGAGAAAGGGAAGAAACAGAGAGAGAAGGAAGAAAGAGAAAAAACAGGAAATAAAGACACCATTGCTGAAAGTTCTCTTTCCTCTGATGCCTACATGATAAATTTCTTTGAATTAATTACTTTCTGAAGATATATAGCATATTTCCATCTCTCAAACTCTCCAGCTAAATTTTAAAAAAGCAAAACTTATATAATACAATTGCTGCTGCTACCAATAGCATCTATATGCTTTAGTATGTGCCAGGTACTATGACATGACTTTTTACTTATTATCTTATTATTTCGTCTCAAAAACCCTAAGATGGATAGATAGATGTTTATGTTTCTGTCTCTGTCTCTCTCTCTCTCTCTCTCTCTCTCTCTCTCTCTCTCTTTTTTGGGGGGGGAGTACTGGCAATTACACTAAATTCTATTAGACTGCTACAACTCAGCTCAGAAATACCTCAGGCTACATACAAAATTACACACTCTCAACACAAAAACACTTTTGCAACCATTCAAAACATATAAATACTGTTGATATTATATGCTGACTGAAACATTTCATGTGAACAAATGAGGTACTACTCCTTTTTTTATTTTAAAAATGCTAATCCAATAGTCTGTAAAATAACAGCAGAACAGAGGTGTGGCAAGAAGTCCTTTCATTCCTATCCACGCAGGCAAAATATTCAAACTCCTCTCTACCACACCTAATGTAAAGATTAATACTAGCCACATTCTTAAATTCAATAGAATCAGAATTACCACTTTGTTAGGCTTATTATCAAACTTACTTTAAGATATCCAAAGCCGTACTAAATATGGCACGTAATTACCTTGAAGAATTAGCATTCATTTGGAGTTTGAAACCTTTATAACTATATAAGTTCAATTTTATTCAAAAATAATTAATGAAACATTTTAACCAGCCATTCATCTACTACCCAATATCAAAAGATTTTTCATGTTAACTTACTCAGTATATCCATCGATAGGTTAGAAGCTTAAAACTAACTTGATCTAATGAAAATTATGAGATATGTATCTAAATCAAGGGGTTTTTACACTAAACAGTGATGTTAATTTAATGCTATACAGTTCAGTAAACATAAACTATAAAAAATTATAAAAACCAGAACCTTTCCTGCTCCTTGGCTAACCTAAATCATTAAAGGAATAAAATAATATTTTTTGTTTTAATTAGTTACACATGAAATACAATGATCTTGACATATCATACATTTGAATCATATGGGGTATAATTTAATAAAATAATATTTTTAAGAATATGAGCTGGAGTCAAGGAAATGCAAATCAAAACCACCCTAAGATACCACCTCACCCCAGTAAGATTGGCAGCCATGATGAAGTCAAACAACAACAAGTGCTGGCGAGGATGTGGGGAAAAGGGTACTCTTGTACACTGCTGGTGGGACTGCAAACGGGTGCGGCCAATTTGGAAAGCAGTATGGAGATTCCTGGGAAAGCTGGGAATGGAACCACCATTTGACCCAGCTATTGCCCTACTCGGACTATTTCCTGAAGACCTTAAAAGAGCACACTACAGGGATACTGCCACATCGATGTTCATAGCAGCACAATTCACAATAGCTAGACTGTGGAATCAACCCAGATGCCCTTCAATAGATGAATGGATAAAAAAAATGTGGCATCTATACACAATGGAGTATTATGCAGCACTAAGAAATGACAAAATCATAGAATTTGCAGGGAAATGGATGGCACTAGAGCAGATTATGCTTAGTGAAGCTAGCCAATCCCTAAAAAACAAATACCAAATGTCTTCTTTGATATAATGAGAGCAACTAAGAGCAGAACAGTGAGGCTGAGCAGGAAGAAAAGACTAGCATTAAACAGAGACATGAGGCGGGAGGGAAAGGGAGGAAAAAAAAAAGGGAAATCACATGGAAATGGAGGGAGACCCTCATTGTAATACAAAATTATATATAAGAGTTTACGAGGGGAATGGGATAACAAACATGGAGGGAAATGAATTTCAATAGATGGGGTAGAGAGAGAAGATGGGAGGGAAGGGGAGGGGGGATTTTAGAGGATAGTAAAGGTAGCAGAATACAACAGTCACTAATATGGCAGTATGTAAAAATGTGATGTGTAGCCGATGTGATTCTGCAATCTGTATTTGGGGTAAAAATGGGAGTTCATAACCCAATTGATTCTAATCTATGAAATATGATGTGTCATGAGTTTTGTAATGTTGTGAACATCCAATAAAAAAAAATATTTTTAGTTGTAAAAAAAAAAAAAAAAAAAAAAGAATATGAGCTGGGGTTGTGGCTCAGCAGTGGAGAGCTCGCCTAGCAAGTGCAGGGCCCTGGATTCAATCCTCAGAATCAAATAAAAATAAATAAATAAAATATTAAAAAAACACATAATATATCAAACAATTTTATAAGGGAGACAATATAATCTCTCAAATTAATTAACCCAAGACCAAAATCTACTTAACCATTTTGGTAATTCACCAAAACTAAAATCAGTCCTGTTATCAGCCAGGTCTTCCTTACATATAACTTCAATTCCATTTGAGCTTTTTGCATTTTTGTAGTCTTCTTTTAAAAAAATATCATGATCACAAAAATCATAATATCTACTATTTATGTTGATCAACAAAATATGAGCCATAGTACTATTCTAAGTACTTTACATGTAGTATTTCCATTCTTCATGATCAACTCTGCACAGTAAATATCAAAAAATATTTCTTTCTGGGGCTGGAGTTGTAGCTCAGTGGTAAAACAATTGCCTAGCATGTGTGAGACACAGCATCGCATATAAATAAATAAAATAAAGGTCTACTTCGGGTGTAACTTAGTGGTAGAGCATGGGTTTAACATTCTAGAGGAACTGGATTCAATCATCAGCACCTTAAAAAAAAAAAAAAGTAAAAGAACAGATTCAGAAACTTTAGATGACAGGATACAAAACAAAACCCCTGCTCTCTCTACTATACCATGCCACTTTTTTTTTTCAGCTATCAATTTTTGTATAATCAAATTATTTGCAACACAGATTGTGCTGGTTTCTCAATAAAACCTAGTTTTCCTTCATAGAGGGGGAAATATTATTACATTAAATATCTTCTAGTATTACCAAATTACTGATATAATTTTCCCATAAGTATTTCTGAATTAAAAGGAAAGAATACAATCTAAAATACACTGAATAAAAGCACTGGAAAGCTAAAATTTGATCATGTAAGCTGCACCTAAAATTGTGATGCTAAGGGAGTAGAGAGTTCATGAGAGAGGAACTAATAAACCTAATCCCTAATCACAGTCTTCCAGAGTCACGCCCACAAAATTATTTGTTTTGGGTTGTTTTAAAGGCATACCTTCACATACAATTTTTCCTGACAGCAGCAAGGATATTAAAATATCTGTTTTCATCTTCTCAAGCTGGTCTTTAAAAGTACAAATTCAGAACAATAACTTCTTAAAATATTATGTTGTATGAATTTTTTTAAAGACAGATTACCATAGTTTTAATCTTTTCCTCAACATGTTTCTTTGAATGTCATTAGTTTAGGCTAACAACATAATATCTTTGTTTTGTTTTGTTTAGTTTTACATACTGACATTGCTCAGATAAAGTTCATGGAACTATATTAAATGACTGTATGAGGGTTTTCATAAAATGATAACAGTTCAACATTACAACTTACAAATCAGAAAAGATACAAGTACTTTGTAAGTCAGAACTTCATTTTACATTACTACTAAAAACAATTTCTAACATATTTTTAAAAATTTTAGAATACAAAATTTAAATTGTCATGTACAACATGTATACAAGTTGTCAATATAATTGTATAAACCAATATTTATATTTGGAATTACCTGAAAACTAATGATTGAATTAAAGACTTGTTAATATAATAACACTAAGATTATTCTAAGTAAAATAATTTATGAAAAATGCTAAATATGTAATTTATTACTATCCTAGGAAATAGCTTATTCAATAGATTAAGACTTACATATCACATCTTACATGCAATTAATCTTCTATATCTATATAGCCTTACAAATAATCAAAAGAATAATCTAATCGATTGCCTAGTGTGTTAAAACCCAATTTGCTGTATTTATTTACATTTGTTTAATTCTGTTGCTGTGGCAACTAATATGCTTTTATTAACAACTGCTACTTTAAAAGACTGAATTTTAAAAACAAAAGCAGAATTAACTTTTTTGGGCTACTGTGGTACAAAATGAATTACTAAAAAGAAAAAAAAAAAACACTTTCTCCAGAAGCAATGGCATTTTTCCTTTACCCAAATAATAAATAAAATATATTTTTAATTTGCTTGAAGTAGGCATTACTGGTTAGCTATCTGATAAGCAACTAAATTATTACAGTTAAGGGAGTGGAAAGGATATGTGTACTGTCACATTAGAATGTTTTCATTAATTTTTTTTCCTTTTTATTGGTTCTTTTCAGTTATACATAACATTAGGATTCATTCTGACACAATTATAAAAGCATGGATTATAATTTGTTCTACTTTTTTTTTTTTAAGAAAGAGTGAGAGGAGAGGGAGAGGGAGAGGGGGGGAGAGAGAGAGAGAGAGAGAGAGAGAGAGAGAGAATTTTTTAATATTTATTTTTTTAGTTCTCGGCAGACACAACATCTTTGTTGGTATGTGGTGCTGAGGATCGAACCCGGGCCGCACGCATCCCAGGGGAGCGCGCTACTGCTTGAGCCACATCCCCAGCCCAATTTGTTCTACTTCAATCCCAAATACTTCCCATTTCCCTTCACTCCTCCCTCCTCAATCCCTTCCCTCTACTCTACTGATCTTTATGCTATTTACTTTTTATTTTAGTAAACATACTATATATATCAAGTACTGTTGTGTCAAGTATGCTAAACAACAATATCAATCCATAACCAGTGTAAGTAAAAATTAATTATCACTGTTTTGAAAGATCCTAAAGTAGCAGTACAAATCTTTTATATTCTTTAGAGTGATTTCCTTCCATGCATGAGACCCTGTTTTCAATCCCCAGTAATACATACACACACAAATCAATATAAATAACATTATAGCTAGGAATACAGCTCAATGGTAGCACATGCTTAGCATGTGTAAGTCCTAGGTTCATTCTCCAGCACCAGTTGAAAAAAAAATTTTTTAAGCAAATATTAAGATTTAAAACTTTTACTTCACCCCAAGCCCTCTTGTTTTTAACTAGTTACAAAAAGCCTTAAGATTTAAGACAAAAAAAGACTACCACTAAATTTTCTTTTTTTTTTTTTTTAAGAGAGAGTGAGAGAGGAGAGGAGAGGAGAGGAGAGAGAGAGAGAGAGAGAGAGAGAGAGAGAATTTTCAATATTTATTTCTAGTTCTCGGCAGACACAACATCTTTGTTGGTATGTGGTGCTGAGGATCGAACCTGGGCCGCACGCATGCCAGGCGAGCGGGCTACCGCTTGAGCCACATCCCCAGCCCCTAAATTTTCTTTAAAAAAAAAAAAATCACCTTAGTCAGAAACAAGAATATATCAACAGTGTCTTCCCTGGGTTTGTAAACCTTGTGAGCAAGAAATTCTGTCTACATAGTATACAGGTCATTCTTAATGTCCCCAGTACCTATCATTACGCTTGACACCTGGAAAAATGTTATATGTGGTATCTTTGGTGTTTCTTGTCTTATCCACATGTTTACAATGTCATTAAGTTTCTAGATCATTTGCTGACTCATTGTTCATCTAGTAATGGAAAAAATGCTTCTCCATATTTTCAAAAGGGAATCCAAGTTGAATTTTTTAACCTTATGCTCGTTTATTACATGCATTCCAAATAAATATTCAAAGACATTACATTCTTCATGGGCTTATTCCATATACTTCAGGTCTATCTTCTCACCATAAATTATGGCTCAGTGTCCTAGACCACCCTGATTTCTGGTGTGCCTTTAGATACTATATTTTTCTTCTTTCTTATGTATTTTATTCAAATATATTTACAAATTATTCATTAAAACTATAATTGTATCCAGTATCTGCTAATACTATTCGAATACATTTACAAGCACCATTTATGAAATTCTTTTTTTTTTAATTTTTTTAGTTGTAGATGAACACACAGTATCCTTACTTATTTTTATGTGGTGCTGAGGATCAAACCCAGTGCCTCACACATGTGAGGCAAGTGCTTTACCAATGAGCTACAGCCCCAGCCCTGAAATTCTTTTTTGGTAGGGAGGTACCAGGGATTGAACTCAGGGGCACTGACCACTGAGCCACATCCCCAGCCCTATTTTGTATTTTATTTAGAGATAGGGTCACACTAAGTTGCTTGGCACCTCACTTTTTTCTAAGGCTGGCCTTGAACTCATGATCCTCCTACCTCAACCTCCTGGGCCAATGGGATTATAGGCATATGCCACTGCACCTGGCCATTTATGCAGATTCTGGATTTTTTTTTTAACATAGCAAAAGAACCATACCAAGTCAGGCATGCCTGTAATCCCAGCAGCTCAGGAGGCTGAGGCAGGAGGCTGAGGCAGGAGGATGGCAAATTCAAAGCCAGCTTCAACACTTAGTGCTGTCTTAAGCAACTCAGCAAGACCCTGTCTCTAAATAAAATACAAAAAAGGGCTGGTGATGTGGCTCATGGTTAAGTACCCCAGGGTTCAATCCTCCCCAACCCCTACCAAAAAAAAAAAAAAAAAAAAAAAAAAAGGATCTACACCAAGCCAAAGATGAGCAAACTAATCATTTGAGTACCAATTCAAAGACAAAATCTATATTATTGCTTAGATTCTCTAACAAACAAACTAAAAAAGATCCATAATAAAGCCAGATCTGTTCCTGCTTCTAATGGAGGTCCCTTCCAAGAACATAGGAACTAGCAGTTCCTTAAGAAAGAGTCCTAACAATGAACTTACAGGATACTGAATAGCGCAAATCCAACAATGAAAGCCCAGATAACAGCCAGTTTAACCAGCTTTTTTTTTCAACATTTTTCAGAGTTCAATTGTGAGGGCTGGATGAATACAGAGAACAATTGACAAGTATTAAACCCACAATGTTTTTGGCCACTTAAAGAATAAACTGCAATGGCAGAGTGCTTGCCTAGAATGTGCCAGGCAAGGATAAATTGCAAAGAACACAGACAGGGAAAGTTCCTTTGAAGTACAGATACAATAATAAACAGCTAGAAATTCAACAAATAAACACATCAGGCAAGGTGTTATAATTGCTATAATGAGAACTGGGTTAACCCTTTTGGAGCAAACTCAAGGGCCACAGTTAACAGGTTCTAGGTACGAAATACAAATTAATTCACCTAAATGTTGCTAATAACAAAAGACTATCATACTATCATGATAAATAGTAATAATTGCCAATGAGGTCTGATTGGTATCTTGGATTTTATACACAAACGCAAAAATAAATTAATCTATGGTAGAGTAAAAGGTCAGTGAGGATTTGCAGTGATAAGCAGACTTACATTTCATAAAACCTGTTAAAATTAATTTGAAGAACATAGGTAGGCCTGACAGCTTGTTGCTATGTATTACAAAAAAAAAAAAAAAAAACACTATTTAGCAACACAAATTTAATAAGAAAAATGACATTTTAATACAGAAAATGATAGGTATAATTTAAAGGTAAATTCTTTATATAAACTTATCCTAAAAGAAAACATATTGTATTGATAATATTTTCATTTCAACATGAACTTTAGGGCTAAAAACTGTCTCAAAGAGCAGCATTTGGTAACCTACTGACTTAGTACTAAAGAAAATAAAAACATAGATTGGCAAAGAATAACCAAGTTATTAGAAGTACTTAACATAGAGGCTTTAATAGATGGTTTTGATTTATAATTTTCTTTTAACTATAAACTAAGATCTATACAACTCTAACAATAGTTTCCAATTTTTTTCTGGTACAAAAATTTTTTTTCTAAATAAAAAATTCTAGGTACTACTTATCCCTATTACAGTAGGTGAACTTAGGTATTATTAACTGAAATGACAAAACTATCATGACTTTTTAATAAATTTTATTATATACTACAAATACATAAGATTTATTATTTATCCATTTAATGTTTAATACACACATGAATTTCTAGACCCCATTCAGACATTCATTGCCCAATCTATTTCTCTAGTTACTCATCTCTTAGCATGAGTTTCTCACATTTTAGGATAGACAATAATTTTATAGAAAATACCAGATAGCTCATTAAGCTGATTATCTTTAAAATCATTTCCAATTCTGAGATTCTAAGATTCTGGGACAATGAGTACTTCTAAAAAAGAATTTGGGACATCTAAAGGAATGACAGATTGATCCAATATTTAGGTCCTCTCCCTCTTGGCACTCTCCGTAGCTAACTGTATGGAAAAAAGGTACAATCCATAAGGAGTCAACATAGGAAGACAGATGGCAACACATTTTTGTATAATGGAAAGCAGATGGTGGACATCCAGGTTAAGATATAAACTGAACACACACACCTAATTTTGCTTCCTCCCACAACTCTACTATAACAAGGATAAAGAAAGCTTTGTTGTTGTTTTGATGTTTTAGAACATGAACCGTAAGGACAGGAAAAACGGAAAAAAGAGACAACAAAGTTTTGAAAGCTAGAAATAAGTTGGATAACTGACTTGTAAGGCCAAATTCTAAGACAGTAGGGCTGACAACTGAGAACACATCAAATTACATCAATAAATCCTCAAAAGGCTCTGGAACAGGGGAGGGGAGATGTTAATAAGAAAGGATCAGGTGAAAGTTGAACAGCTGGAAACTTAGATCTCCATCACGCTGCTGAACGGCCCCATCTTCAGTGTAGCAGCAAACTAGAGATTTATTATCCTGAGAATGTAAACCATATATGGTGGAAAGACACAGGTAACCTAACCAAAAAAAAAAAAAAATTACATGACTCTACATACAAAATGCTCCATGGCTCATTACCCAGTCCTCTTTTCCTGAGTTCCCAGATCACTGGAAACTAGACTTTCAACCTTCCAAGCAGAAAACTAAAATACTCTCAGGGAAATCTTGTTTTGTTTTGCTTTTGGGTGCTAGGGATTGAACCCATAGGCACTTTACCACTGAGCTAAATTCCCATTCCTTTTTATTTTTTATTTCGAGACAGGATCTCACTAAGTTGCTAAGGGTCTTGCAAGGTTCCTGCAACTGACCTCAAACTTGCCATCCTCCTACCTCAGTCTCCCAAGTCGTTGGAATTACAGGTGTGCACCACTGTGCTCTCTGGAAAATGTAACCAGGCCAAAATAAAAGGCACAAAAACTAGAGCCAACATCAAATGGTCCAACCAATCACTGGTTTTTCAATCTTGGGCACACACTGGAATCACTAGGGAAGCTTTAAAAAAGTATTGATGTCTGGGCCGGGGTATAGCTCAGTGGCAGAGTGCTGGTCTAGCATGCATGAGGCCCTGGGTTCAATCTCCAATACTGTGTAAATACATACATAAATAAATATTTGAAATACTACTATTAAGCCGGGCACAGTGGCACAGGCCTATAGTCCCAGCAGCTTGGGAGGCTGAGGCAGGAGGATCTCAAGTTCAAAGCCAGCCTCAGCAACAGAGAGGCACTAAACAACTCAGTGAGACCCTGTCTCTAAATAAAATACAAAAGAGGGCTGGGATGTGGCTTAGTGTTCGAGTGCCTCCGAGTTCAAACCCTGACACACACAAAAATAAATAAATAAATTAATTAAATACTATTTATTGATGGAGATGATAATCAGAATAACAGTTGCCTCTGGGCAAGGAGTAGTGTCATAGAAAAAAGGCAAGTGAATGAATTTTTTAAGATATTCACGATGCTCTAAGTCTTGTTAGTTACGTGGTAAAAATCACCAAACTATATTCTTAAATTCTGTGCATTTTATTATATATAACAACATCTACATTTTCTAATAATACTGCTACTGGGGTCCTACCCCAAGAATTCCTTTTGTATTTGGTCTAACAGCAGCAAGGGTTTTTTATTTATTTATTTTTGGGGGGTAAGGGGGATTGAACGGAGGAGCACTCGACCACTGAGCCACATCTCTAGCCTTATTTTGTATTTTGTTTAGAGACAGGATCTCACTGAGTTGCTTAGCAGCCTTGATTTTGCTGAGACTGGCTTTGAACTTACAATCCTCCTGCCTTAGCCTCCCAAGCCGTGTGTGCCACTGCACCCAGCAGCAAGGATATTTTTTTTAAAGCTCTCCATGTAATCATAATGTGCAGCCAAAGTTGAGAACCAGTATTTCAGATCCAGATTATAGAGTAAACTGGAAGTTAGTCCTATTTATTAGCTCAGAACTTCCAATAAGCTGTTACCTTCCTACTCTTAAACATGAACATACAAAAAAGGATTACCAGTCAGACCTCTGAGGAGGGCCTCTACTAACAAGGCTATACCAAATTGAAAAATAAGTTAGAAGAAACACACTATGCAAAGAAAGCTTTAAAGAAACTCTCTTTAACATCCTCAAGATAGAAGAGAGAAAATATGATTTTCATGAAACAAGAAAAGAGATGAGGGCTGGAGTTGTAGCTCAATGGCAGAGCACTTGTCTAGCATTTATGAGGCATTGGGTTCAATCCTTAGTACCGCATAAAAATAAACAAATAAAATAAAGGTATGTTATCCATCTACAACCATAAAAATTTTTTTTTAATAAATTTTAAAAAAGAGAGGGGAGGTGCTGTCTGAACAGAGGGAAGGAAACCGAAACCATCAACCTACAAAAGGGACTATGGACAAGAAGTAGGTTAACTGGCTCACACACACAACCCCAGAGAGGATCGGACCTGGAAATCTCCAGGTTAGTGTTGGAGGGGCCTGAGCCTAAAGAGAAGACAAGATATTTAAAGTCTATATAAGGCACAATTGGGTCCTCTAGGTTCCCTTTTTTACTACCATCCCTATAATTTCATAATTTATTCTAAGAAACCTGATCTGGAGAGACTCCAGACTCAAGAATAGAGTGAGGATCAAAATTTAAAGCCAAAGGATTAAGCAGAAGTGTTTTTATTGAATAGCCTCCACCCATAGCTCACTTCCTTTATCCAGCTCTCAAACATTAGAAGGCAGGCATAACAGTACTGCTCCTCTATCAACAGGGGATACATTCCGAGACCTCTAATAGACACCTGAAATCTCAGCAATCCATTTTCCACCCTATAATTTAATCCATCTTCTACCCTAACTAAGCACTTATATCATACACGTGGCTGTAGCTTTTGCTGTTTTGAATTGCTACTACAAAACTAACACAAATTTCTTTTTCCTTTGCAATTTTACAGATAGATTTGTTCTTACTGTAGATCTTAGCAACTTCATTATATGATTTTTTTTTCTTATTAAGTCAAGAATTTGTAGCTTTTCACACAAAGGTACTTTCCTGTTTTGCTTTAGCATATCCAAATTGCCAGTATCACTACTCTTGTACTAGGGGCCAGTCTGAGATAAAACAAGGGGCCCTTGAAGAACACAAGCACTGTAATACCAAGATAGTCAATCTGATAATCCAAAGGGCTACTAAGTGACTAACGGAGTAAACAGCCTGGAGATGCTGAATAAAGGGATGATTCACATCCCACTTAGATGGAGCAGGTCAGCTTGATATTTCATCATGCTACTTAAAATGACATGAAGTTTAAAACTTATAAATTGCTCAATTCTGGGCTTTTTTCATGTAATATTTTCATACTCTGGTTGACCAAGGGCAACTGAAATCTCAGAACGTAACACAGTGGATAAAGGGAGACCACTGTACACTGTCCCGCACTCCCAATTTGATTGGTTGATTTAGGTACTTGGAACTAAACCCAGGGGCTCTCTACCACTGAGCTACCAGCCCTTTCTATTTTTTGAGACAGCATCTTTGCTGGCCTGGAACTTGCAATTTTCCTGTTGCCTCGGCCTCCCAAATTACTGGAATTCTAGGTATGTACCACCACTATTCTTGAGTTTATAGTCTAGTTGGAAAACTAAAAATTAAAGACCACTGTCCTCTATTAGAAGAAGTTCTATAATGGAAACTGGTTTAGTTACATGCAAAAAGGGCATCTAAATCAAAGAAAAAATATCAGCTACGTGTCTATATGCTTGCCACAGTGTTTTTAATATCATTAACAACAACATCAAAAAACATCAAATATCTAAGTAATGACATAAGATGTGCTGGGCTTCCACAGAGAACTATAAAACATTACCCAGTGAAATTTGGAAAGACCAAAATAAATGGAAAAATATGCCACATTCATAAAATGAAGAATTCAACACTGTTAAAATATCAATTCTTCCCAAGTTGATATATAGCTTTAATTCCAATTTCAAAATGTATTCAAACTGACAAGCAGATTCTGAAACATGGAAATTCTGAGCCAAGAGCAATCCAGACAATCTTTGTTTTTATTTTTAGTTGTCAATGGACTTTATTTATTTAGATGTGGTGCTGAGAATCAAACCCAAAGGCTCACACATGCTAGGCAAGTGCTCTAGCACTGAGCCACAACCCCAGCCCAAACCAGACAATCTTAAGAAACAAAACAAAGTTGGAGTGTTTATCCCACCATATACCAAGGCCAATTTCAGAGTTACATTAATATAGTGATATTAGTACAAAGATAACAGACAAATGAAACAGAATGGAATGTCCAGAAACAGACCCACATTTATATGGTCATCTGATTTATTTTGGTTGTTTGTGTCACTAGGATTCAAATCCAGGCCCCACGCATGCTAAACGTGGGCTCTATCACCAGGCTACCCAGTCCAATCATCTGTTTGTGAAAAGTGCCACACAGTGCAGAAAGGCGGCATTTTTAATAAGAGATGCTGTGTCAAATACACAATAATAGAGTAAAAATTGCATATTGACTACTACAATCCATCTAGAATTCACTATTATGTATGCCTTAAATAAGAAAAATAAAAGAGAATTTCTATAATGTAACATGGGAAAATACCTTCATATTCTTAGGGTAGGTACAGACTTTTTAAATAGGATACAAAAAAATAAGTAACCATAAAGAAAAAGACTGATAAAATATCTTGCATCAAAATAAAAACTATTGGGGCTGTGGTTGTGGCTCAGGGGTAGAATGCTCACCTAGCACGTCGGAGGCTCTGGGTTCGAGCCTCAGCACCAAATAAAATAAAGGTATTGTGTCCATCAACAACTAAAAAATAAATATTTAAAAAATTTTTAAACTATTCATGGAGCTGGGATTAGGCTCAGTGGTAGAGTGCTTGCCTGGCACGTGTGAAGCACTGGGTTTGAGCCTCAGCACCACATAAATGAATAAAATGAAGATACTATGTCCATCTACAACTAAAAAAAAATTTTTTTTAATTAAGACTATTCATGAAAAAACACCATTAAAGGAATGAAAAGGCAGGGCAAAAGGTATAGATAACTCAGTGGTAATGCCTGCCCAGCATGCCCCAGACCCTGAATTCAATATCCAGCACCATTGAAACATAAATATATATGAAATATGAAATGGAAAAATAAGGAGAGGAAAAAGAGAAATACATAAATGGGCATGTATGTGTATACATACACACATAAATACATAATTCACATACATACAGAGAGAGGGAAAGGGAAAGGACTCATAACCAGAATAAAGAATTACAAATGGAGCATGGTGCCAGGGCACAGGCCTATAATTTCAGCAGCTCAGGAAGCTGAAGCAGGAAGATCCCCAAGTTCAAGGCCAGTCTCAGCAACTTAGCAAGAGCCTGTCTCAAAAAAAAAAAAAAAAAAAAAAATTTAAAGGGCTAGGGATGTAGCTCAGTGGTAAAGTGCCCCTGGATTAAATCCTGAGTACCCGCCCCTCCAACAAAATTATAAATGGGGGCTGGGAATGTAACTCAGTGGTAGAGTGCTCTCCCTAGCATGGGAGGTACTTCAAAAAATAAAAAGTACAAATCAATACAAAACTAAGCATACAATAAAAACTTATTATTAACAGAGACTTCACAAAAGACATATATGGATGGCCAATAAAGGATGCACAACCTCAATCACCAGGAAAATGCAAAATAAAGCTACAATGATATAGTGCTGCACCTCTATGAGAATAGCATCAATCAATAAGGACTTGGGGTAACTGGAATATATATCACTCCCTGCTTATTGGTACAATCACTTTGGGAAAATAATCCTAAAGTGACTAAAATTTTAGCATTAATATGACTCAAAAGCCAACAATTCCACTTTTTGGTATACACTCCAACCTAATAATGTTCTATTTCTTGACCTGTGATGCTCACTTAGTAAAAACTCATTACCTGTACACTTAGGATTGTTAACTTTTTCCGCATATTATATTTCAATAAGTTTTCTAAGATTTGACACATAGTTGGCAGAGATCTTAAAAAGTCAGCATACTAGAATGGGGGGGGGGAAGTTTGGTACATTGATGAAACTTTACGAATAAAATTTAAAAAAAAAAAAGAAAGCTAATAAAACCCAGCCCAGAAACAAAGATAAAAACTATCAACAGATCATTTTTCTCTAACTTCAAGAAGCACTAGAATTCATTCTTTCAGCAAAGAATGGAGTTTATTATTCTACACTGTAACCCAAGGAAAAGATATCTTTGCAAGAAAACGCTGCTGTTTTTGAAAAACACCTTTAATAGTATGGATAGGCGAAACCTTCCGAAAGTGTTGGCTAACTATTTGGTGAAAAGATGCCACCTGAGATGATCTAAGAGAAATCACAGCAACTCTAAAGCCGACACCAACACCACAATCCAACTACCGGAAATCCTGCGGTTAATCTGAGGCTTGCCCCGCTAGTCATAAGGTGATTCAGTGTTGGTTACTAACGCACCTTAACTGCATCCTTAGGAGTCAGTCACCTGGCATACCAGGCTTTCCCATCACCTGCCTGGAGCGACCGACAAGCGCAAAACCCCGGAGGTCAAATACAGACAGCAACTTTGCAGGTAAGGGGAGCGGACAGTCGCGCCCCTCAGGTTGCAGAGAAGGAACCCACTCTGGCCTCCGAGCAGACAAGAATTGTCACTATCCCCCAAAGGATGCGGGAGGAAGTACCCCCGAAGCCGGTCCGTCCCTCCACCTCCCGCGAACTCCACAAGAAGAGGGGCCGGCGAGTTTCTGCCCCCGCGCCCACAGGAGGAGGGTCGCCTGCGACAGCGAGTGGCGAAAAGGCGAACCCAAGGAACTTAGGCCCCGGCGGGGCCGGACGCGCCCGCCCGCCTTCCCGCTTGCGCGGCTAGTTTGGCGGCCGTCCGCGTTCGCCGCCCCTTGGCCCAGCTGTACGCTCCGCAGAACCGGGACTCGAGGCCCGCCCGGCCTGGCGCAGTGCCCCTCACCTTGGAAACGTTGGGTGGACTTCGCCGTAAACATTAACTTCCCATCCAGCCGGCAGCCGCGCCGCCTCGGCTCTGCTCCCGACTCCGCGCGCCGCTTTCCCCGCGTTCTCAGACGCACGGCTCTCACTCCGGAACTCAGGGCCGCCTCGCGACTCTCACCCACCCCGCTGGGCAAAGCCGCCGACTCCACCGCCCAGCCCCAAGCCTGCCCGCTCGTCAGCTCCGCCGGGGTCCGGCGCGGCCGCGTCAGGAAAGCCCAAGGCGCAGGCGCGGCAGGGCCTTAAAGAGACCCGACCGCCTCTACCGCACAATGGGTTCGAGCAGGTTAGGGGCCCGGCGGGTTGGCAAAAAAAAAAAAAAAAAAGCAGAAGCCGAAGGGATTGGACCGAGTGGAGCGGGGGCGGGGAAATCCCTCTCTCCTCCGCCCCTCTTTCAGAGCACCAGCCCTTGGCTCTGCAAAATGCTGACTTCCCTCGTCACTTGAACCGCCCCTTCGATGTTAAAGCTGCAGAGGACACACCCCCTCGGGGCGGTAAGCCACCCCGCGCGGAGGGCTGCGGGCCTCACTCTGCCGCACCGCCCACGCGCCTGTCTTCCAGGCCTGGGGCACGCGGTGGAGACGCGCAGGCTTCGAAAGGCCCCCCGCGAGTCCTCCGAGATGCGGCCTTAGGTCACACTTAAAACCATTAATCAACATGTAAATGTTCCCTGTGATTATTAAACCCATTTCCATCAGTCGTCTGGACACTCTGGGTTTATGTACAGTCCAGCAGAGGGCAAAACGTGGGCACACGTATATGAGATCTTGCCGGGCAACCATCCAAAATCAACGAAGAAATTCTTAGAAGGAATATATAGTTTGGGACAGGATGGGGAAAAATATGTTATTTTACATATATTAATTCTGGTCCTACCCCAGGAGAATCAGGAAAGAAAAACAATGACTTTGAGGCAAGAGTCATTATAAACTACTGCCTTTATACATTTGGAAGTGACAAAAATGATAGTACCAGATATACACCTCCAAAATTATTTCTCTGGAAATTAAATAACCGGTTATTTTCTAATTTAAATTATAAGACAAGGGACTTCACAGTAATAAGCATTTCAGGGGGAAAAAAACTAATTTTTCAACAAGATTAGGAAATAACAAGAAATAGGAAGTAAAACCATGTCCTCCCCCCAGCTAAAAACGTTGAAACTTTAAAAGTAATCTGAGGCAAATTTTTGCATGACTTTAGGTCATGCTATTATTTACAGTCAGTTTCACTCAATTTATTTGTAATCTAATCCACCTTGCATTAAAAAAGAAGAAGAAAAGAAAATTCAGACAACCTGGATGATCTACATTTCCTTCCTATAGTCAGTCTATCAGCAAATCCTGTTGATTTTTACCTGCCAAATGTTCCTTGAATCTGACCTCTTCTGTCTCCTCCATCACCACCCTGGTCTAAGCTGGGAGGTGGAAATAGACCACTGATTTAATCTTCTAATTATCCATATTCCCTCCAGGCCCTCTTTAAACCTCTTCACATAACAGAGTGATTAGCCTTTTCAAAATGCAGTACATTGGCTGGGCATAGTGGCACACTCCTGAAATCCCAATGACTTGGGAGACTGAGACAGGAAGATCCAGAGTTCAAAGCCAGCCTCAACAATTTAGGGAGGCCCTAATTAACTTAGCAAAACCCTGTCACAAAATACAAAATAAAAAGGGCTGAGGATGTGTCTCAGTGTTTAAGTGCCCTTAGGCTCAACAATCCCTGGTACCACACACACACACACACACACACACACACACACACAATGTGTCCCTGTCACTTCCCAGCATAAACCACTTTAACAGCTTTCCAAACTAATCAAACCCCTGCAGGTCAGGCCCCTTGCCCATCTGTCCATTTCTTCTTAGCATTCATATCACATTCCATCCTGCTCTCTCTGCTTCAGGAACACTGGCCTCTTCTATTCTCCTACTATACTCTTCCAATGGGTTTGCCCTCACTTTGTTCTGTGCCTAGAAATTTCTTCCAACTTTCATTCTTAGCCTCTACTTCTGGGAAGTTATCTTCTGACCTCCCTCCTATGTTGATCCCTTACTTTTATCACTTTGTGTGAAACTGTAACTGTGTAACTACTTGCTGAATTTTTCTTTCTCCTGCTAGACATCTCCATAAGGCCAACACTTGATTTTATTTGATTCACAGGCATATTTTTATATTTGTTCAACACATATTTGTTCAATGAATAAGAATCATAGGTGCTAGAACTTAAACTTGATGCGGCTTAAAGGTTACCTAAGTCACAGGTAAAAATATCACAATTTGACATTTGGAATCAGAGTTGAAAAAGAACTCCGGTTATTTTAAAACATTTTATATTATTTTTGCTAGGCTGTCACAAGATTCTTTGAGTAACCTTTAAAAACAAGTTTTCAAAGCACCTTGTATAAAATCCTGAATTAATAATAAGAACTATGGGATGAGCCCACATGAAACTAATTAACATCTGTTGCTTCTAGAGAGGAAGACTGACCCAGGCTTAGTGTCACATGCCTATAATCCCAGCTACTTGGGAGACTAAAGCAAGAGTATCATAGATTTGAGGCCAGCCTGAGCAACCTAGTAAGACCTTGTCTCAAAATTAAAAAGGACTGGAAATATGGTTCATTGGTAGAGCAATTAGCATGTACAAGGCCTTGGGTTCAATCCCAGTACCACAGGGAAAAAAGGGTAGGAAGAGTGGGTGACTAGTGGTCAGTGGTAGAAAGGAGACTTTTTACTGTATGCCCAAAAGTTTTAAAATTGTACCTTTTCAATTTTCAAGCTTATGAATGTATTAGCTGTTCAAAAATATATAAATGACACCAGGATGCATACTGTACAATTTCATTTATTTGAAATTCTAGAAAAGGCAAAATTAATTGAGATAAAACAATTATAACAAGGTGTAGCCCAGTAGTAGAATACATGCTTAGCATGCACAATGCCCTGGATTTGATCCCAGCACCACATGCACATACTCTCTCTCTCTCTCTCTCTCTCTCTCTCTCTCACACACACACACACACACACACACACACACAAAATCCTTGGAAAACCATAGTTGATCTTAAGCTTCTCAGAAGCCCCAATACTTTGCATAGTAACTGTTCAATGTATTTTGAATGAATGATGACAAACAAGTCTGGCATTGACTTTACTGGTTACAAAGTATGTTTATATGTTTACATATTATATGTTTTCTGGTAACTAGTAACTTCCATATCAATGCAAATGACTAGACTACAATCTAAAGGGTTTTTTGTTGTTGTTGTTTTGTTTTGTTTTGTTTTTTGGAGGGGTATTGGGGATTGAACACTGTGGCACTCCACCACTGAGCCACATCTCCAGCCCTATTTTGTATTTTATTTAAAGACAGGGTCTCACGAGTTGCTTAGCGCCTCGCTTTTGCCAATGCTGGCTTTGAACTTGCAATCCTCCTGCCTCAGCCTCCCAAGTGGCTGGGATTACAGGAGTGCACCACCACGCCTAGCTACAATCTAAAGTTTTAAATTTATATTTTAAACATATTTGTATGCATATATGGGTATATGCCAGAAGCCATCCATAAATTTCATGAGGATCTTCTCTCGGTATGGTAGCCAGGGAGATTTAGGTTTGGCATTGCGAACTATCCATGGCTCTCTCACAACAATAGATTGCCCAATGGACATGACCTTTATCTCTACTCTGTTAGGAAGATACCTCAGTAGCTACGAAGATGGGTATAACCTGATGGGAACTGAACAGTCCATCTTTAACCTTTTTTGGTGAAGCACAATCTATGGAAGGCCTTTGATGTTTCCCCATATAAATAAAACAGGCACGGGCTTCATTTTGCCATAGCATAGAAGCTATCTATGCTTGCCCGTCCTGCCCCGGCTTTTGAAACTACTTTCTGTGTCCTGTGGTTTTTTTGTTGTTCTGTTTTTCTTAGCTTTTATTTCTCAGCCAGCCCATTCCACCAAGGGGAACCCCATTTCCTCCTCCTCCTCCTCCACCACCACCACCCCCGCGCAGGACGCAGAAGAGAGGTATATACCTATAATTTATATCAATTTAGCACTGCTGCACTAAATGTCTGAGATGTATTATCTCAAATGAGTAAGCTTATATCATTAGCTCCGACCTGCCAGCACTATCTCTGGTTTACCCATTTCTTTCCCTCATCCTGAGCACATCAATTTATTTAGTGAAAGAACTTACACTTTAACATCTCACTAAAATAGCTAATTCTAACCTCTCACAAGTGCTTGAGCACTTGCGTAAGTGAAATCCCACTGTGAATTCCACACCAACGCCACCTCTGTTCCAGCTCCTGCCACTCTGCAGTTCATACTCAAGAACCTCACACATCCAGAAGAGGAGGGAGCAGTGCAGTGGACAGCAGCACCCTCCTTAGAGACAATTTTATTTACAGTAAAATTCAGTTAGCATTTCAAAGCTTTCTATTTTCAGATACCACACTTTGTTTGTTTGTTTGTTTGTTTGTTTGTTTTTGTGCTGGGGGTTGAATTCAGGAGACTTTAACCACTGAGCTACATCCCCAACCCCTTTTTTAAAATTTTGAGACAGGGGCTCACTAAGTTGCCCAGTCTGGGCTCAAACTTGCCACCCTCCTGCTTCAGCCTCCTGAGTTGCTGGGATTACAGTTTTGATCCTCAGCACCATACCTAGGCACCACTTTACACTCTTAGCATGGATTTGGTCTGGGAGAAAAAATCCTGTAAACCTGACAAGGGTTAAATCCCATAACGCCGGAAACACTTAAAGGTGTATAAGCCAGCCATATGAGCTCTATTGCTCACAGAAAGGAAAAGCAAGAGAGACATTCCCCCTGAGAGGCCTAGGCATAGATACAGAGGAGGGATTCATTCTGTAAGGTCAAATGCACTGGTGTACACTCATCCTTTCCCGGGGCAGCTGCAATCTGCACTTCCTTAGAAAAACAGTGCACTAGAAAGCCGGATTCAGTGGTACACACCTGTAATCCTAGGAATGTGGAAGGCTAATGTAGGAGGATCACACTTTCAATGCTAGCCTGGACAACTTTGTGAGAACCTCAGCAATTTAGCAAAACTCTGTCTCAAAATAAAAAATAAAAAGGATTTGGGATGTAGCTCAGTGGTATACATCCCTGGTTCAATCCCCAGTACCAAAAGAGAGAGAGAGTGAGAACCAGGCACTCAGTTGCATTCTAGAGATGTGCTGTCTAATAAAGACAAGAGAGCCACAAGCCACATGTGACTATTTGCATTTCATTTTAAAATTTCAGTTTCTCAGTCATACACATTTCAAGTACTCAATAATAGTATATGTGGCTGGTGGCTGTCGTCTTTGACAACACAGATACAGAACATTTCCATCTATAAGAAAGTTCTATTGAGCTGGGGTTGTAACTCAGTGGTAGAGTGCTCGCCTCACATGTGGAAGGCACTGGGTTAGATCCTCAGCATCACATAAAAATAAAATAAAGGTGTTATGTCCATCTACAACTAAAAAAAAAAATTTAAAGTTCTATTGACAGTAGTATTATAGAAAAAGAATAAATAACACTCTATAGAGAGTTGTAGCTAATATTCAAAAGATTTTGCCTTGGAAAAATGAAGGCTCACAATGAAATAGTGACAACCTACATCACTAGACTCATTATTTCCCACAATATAACTCTAAAAAGTTCTCAAGTACAAACACTGTGGCCTCTGTACCTATTGTAGCCATAAGAATGGCTTTGCGTCTCAGTGGTAGAGCACTTGCCTAGCATGTGGGAGGCACTAGGTTCGATTCTCAGCACCACCTAAAAAATAAACAAATAAAATAAAGGCATTGTGTCCATCTATAACTAAAAAAAAAAAAAAAAAAAAAGGCTTACCATTTACTCCACCATATTCATGGTTTGCAAGACACTAACATCATCTTAGAAAAGAACATTGTTAAGAGGCACACAATCCTATTGCCATCTCTTGGTACTTGTACATAGGTAGAGACTAAATCTCCTATAGTAAAGAACTATATGGTAAAGAACAAGCTTTGTGGCTCTAGAGCTTGGATATCATTTCTATGTGTTTTGTAATTGTGCCACCAAGACAGGACATCAATAGCATGCCAATTTCTACCCCACCTGCTAAAAGAAGTCTGTTTATTTCTCATCTTTGTGAAATACATGTTTTAAAACAAGATAAAAATCAGTGCAACCAGAATTAGCAATTCCACTTAAACACTCCAATTGTAGATCACTAGATTGTACTCTAAAATTTCAAGGGTACTTGCCGAAAGTGTGTTTAACCCCTTTGAGCGCCTATCTTCTCATTCATGAACTAGAGAAAATAATATCTACTTAAGCAATGAAGTGATAATTAAATGGAGCATCTATGCAAAGTACATAAGCATTCAACAAATAGTAACTATTATAATTGTTACTTTCCAAGGCCACAAAACACCAATGTACAAAAAATTTTAAAAAGAGATAAATAAAAAAGACCAAATTAGAAAAATCCTGACTCTGCTACCTGCTAGTTGTCTGGCTTTGAATCTCTGTAACTTTAGTTTCTTCATCAGCTAATTAAGGATCAGAGTTCCCAATGATAGACATGTGTTTTCATTTCATGCAAAATGGCCAAGCAATGGTAAAGCCAGGTGTAAACTGGAGCGAATGTGAATTAGTACTATGCCCCAGCTTCCACACACACATAAAAAAAGAAGAGACAACATTAGGCAAGTATTGCTTCACAGTAAAATTAATTTAACTTTTATTATGAACTGTGCTCCTAAGCACACCTAGGAAGCTACACTGCTGAAATCATCACTGAAACACAACCTTCAACATTGCCAACAACCCAAATTTGTAAATGCAAATGACTAGTTAGTCATTTTCCTTGGCTACTCTTTTTCTCCACATGAGAAATTTGAAGTCCTTACAGACAAACCAGGCCTCATCTGTGAATGTACATAAAATAAAATAAAAGGTAACCAGTAGTCAGCAGCCGGTTACAGAAAGGGGAAAAACAGTGCTGAATTTTAAAAAGCCAATTACTAAAATACCTTTCTTGCAAGTGTGGAATTAAACCTAACACTCCATAAATTCTTGTTCATCACTGGAATGGCTGTAACACAATGAGATAACATTCTTAAAATAAAACTGAAGAAATATTCACAAGCTGTTCTTGTTTTAAAGATTAAGCAAAGTATACAATCTTAATACAGTTATAAAATATTTCCTGTTGCAGCATCTGCATTTTTACAAATTTTAATATGAAATCAAACATCATTTTAGATATTTACCTGTTTCCCATTAGGGTTTCTAAAGGCAGCAGTCATTTTGGTGGTAACCATGATAAGCAGAGAAGACAAGAAGACTGGGGATTTGAATTGAATTTATAGCTGACTCATAGGGAGTGTTTACAACGACATTGCCACTGGGATCCACCCATTTAACACCCTTTCAGTTCCATCCTGCACATTCATTAGGTAGTAACTTTAAGCTGGGAATGTGGAGGACTAGGAATACTGAAACCAAAGCTTTTTGAAGTCTTATGAGGTTGCTAACTGATTTTGGTTGTCTTTCTTCTTTCCTTTTTCTCTCCCTCCTTCCCTTTCCCTACCTTCTTTCCCTCCTTCCTTCCATGACTTGATTTGTCTCAGAATGACCTTATAACTGTTACTGTATTTAGGGTATTGATTCTAAGGCATTGACTAGAACCTTCTATAATTAGATAGTTTCAATTCTTGAAACTTGACCATAGGAAAAAAAAATATTATTTTTCTTGAACTGTCCTTTCTGGCTATTTTTTTACTCTTCATCTGAGGTTTTGGAATTCTACAGGCTATTATGTTCTATGAAAGGATATTGTGGTCATATTATATCAGGGGCCATTAATTGAAAGTTTAACATAGAAGCAAATTACATACCTTGTAAGGGGTACCTAAATAGAAGCTGCTTCCTCCATTCATACTTTATATACAAAGATATGAAAAATTGTGCTCTATACATGTAATGAGAATTGTAATGCATTCTGCAGACATGTATTTTAAAAAATAAAATCAATTAAATTTAAAAAAAAGAGATTTGATATACTGATTTTAAAGGACTACCACTCTAATGGTAGTTTATGTCTTTAAACTCCTTACTATGGTCTGGGCACTGTGGAAGGACTATTCATCTATCATCTCACTTAATCTTCACCCTAACCCTATTGTAATCATTATTTACAAGTGAACCTCAAGCAAGTCATTAAGAATGCTTCATTTATTCACTCACAGAGTTATTGAGGGTATTCAACTATGTAAGCACTTTCCTATGAGAAAGGGGATTAACTAATATTTTCAGCTTCTACAACATCATTAATAATGTTATATGCTTTCTCATGCAGCTATCATTATTAAACTCATTTAAAAGCAAGAGAGTGAGGCTGGAGTTGTGGCTCAGGGGTAGCTCACCTGCCTAGCACGTGTGAGACACTGGGTTTGAGCCTCAGCAATACATTAAAAAATAAACAAATAAAATAAAGGTATTAAGTCTATTTGTAACTAAAAATATTTTTTTATAAAAAGGTTGAGGACGCTATGGCTGGTCCAAAGCCACACTGGTAGTAAAAGGAAAAGAAAAACTGCAAGTGTAAATCTCTCTTGACTACAAAGCCTGTGTCATTTGAAGTTACAAAAATGTGGTGTCCATGTTCATACTCTTTTGAAGAAGGAATAGTCTGGCATAGAAGACAAACATGTAAATAAATAATATGGAAATCTAATATGGTGGAAACATACAGAAGGAGGTACCTTGATAGGCTGAGAAGTTGTACTACTGTATTTATCTATCTATTTCCCCTTCATCTGTCCCTATTAGCAGGTATATTGGCTGGATTCAGACTAAGCCAGTTACCTTACCCTAACTCCCTGACCATACTAATTGGTTCAACAGAGTAGGCCTGGGAGTCTTACCCTATAGTTTTCAAACCACAGTTATAAAAGTCTTTTGCGCCCTCATTATTAAACTCTAAGGATGTGAACTCAGAGAACATGCCTATAAAACACAAAATGGAATGGAAAGCATCCTAAGGATATTAGAATCCTTGGTTCCAGTTTACCTTGCCTTTCCTAAGTCCCTGTATTTCTGATCTTTCATTAATGCTATAACCTCCCCCAATAATCTTTCAATGATTCATTAACTCATTATATATGCATGTATAATGAAGAATTTTATTTTTTTGATTTTGAAATAGGGTCTTGCTGAGTTGCTTAGGACCTCTGCTAAGTTGCTGAGGCTGGCCTTGAACTTGTAATCCTCCTGCCTCAGCCTCCCAAATTGCTGAAATTACAGTTGTGTGCCACCACACCTGGCTCATGTAATATTTTTAATATATTATTCTAGGCATTGTTCTAAACACTGGGGTTAGATAATATGGTAGCCATCCTTTAATTTAGCCTCCAATGATCCTTGCTTTTGTCCCCAGTAATCCTTGCTGCCAGTTATTCATACCCATGTATAGTGACGCCCACATTGAATAGAGCTTGTTTTTGTGATAAATAAAAGGTGGCAAAAGTGATAGGGTATAGGGTATAAGGATCTGAAACTATGTCATTGTAGCTTTTACCTTGCTATTTAAGATGGCATGCTTTGGGAAGCCAATCACCATGTGTGAGCTGCAGTGTAAAGAAAAAGAAACACAAAAGCCTCCCATCAACATCCAGAGCCAGCACAGTCATGGCAGTAGGCCACTCTGGAAGTGTATCTTTGGCCCTTGTCAAGCCTTTAATTGCTTTAATACTGGCCCACAGCTGACTGAATCTCATGAGAAACCCAAGCCAAACTCAAACAGAAAACTGCTTGCTGCCAAATTCTTGACACTTAGAAACTATAAGAGTAATACATGTTTCTTATTGATTAAAGGCATTACATTTCAGTGTGATTTACTGCCACTAAGAGCAAGAAATTGCAAGAGCAATAGATAAGTAACACAATAATAGTGACAAAAAGAGACATAATTTCTGCCTTGATAGAGCACAAATTCTAGTGACAAAGTCTATGAAGCATGAACGTGCCTGGTACATTCAAGGAGACAGCGGGATGGTCAGAATGGAATGAGTAAGATAAAAAAGTGTAGCATATGAAGTCAAAGAGAAAATGGAATCAGATTACACAGAGGTCTCTATGGACCATTTTTAGGACCTTGGCTTTACTCTAAATGGAATGAAGAAACAGAGTGACATATCAGACCTATTTTGTGATTTAAAGAATCAACTGGCTGCTATGCAGTGAATTGACTCCAAATGGCAAGAATAGAACCCTAGAGGCCGGCTGGTAGTTGTTGAAAGATGAAGACTGTCTGGACTAGTGTGGTCAGTGAAGTGGTGAGAAGTGATCAAATTTAGATATATCTTCAGTCAACATTATTTGTCTTCATATTGGTTATTGGATTAAAAAAGAGAGAGAGAGCAAGAGATCAAAGATGAGTCTGAGATTTGCAGCCTGGGCAACTAGAAAAAATGGAGTTGCCATTTCCTAATATAGGGAATCATCTGCAATAAAGAGTCCTGACTGCTACTCAGTCAGAGAAATCTTCACAGAGAAAGTGATATCTGAGACAGATCTTCCTGATTCTTTCTCTTATGGAATGAAGAGTGTAGGTACTATTAGTTAACGCTCATTGACCTCACTTTCTTTGGAATCTCATCTGTTGGATTATATTCTATATATGTGCATTCTACATATGATATCATTGGGCTTTTGACATGTTATGCTGCCATTAACAAAAGACCCCAAAATCTTAGCAGTTGTACCAGTGAAGGGTTATTTTTTATTTACATATCCTTCCATGGCAGGTTAACACTAACTCAGTTCCACCACACAAGCTTCATTTTATTTTTTAAATGGTGAAACCTGTAATACTTAGAGAATTGCAGAATATGGCATCTGTATGTTCATTTATTTATTTGTTTATCTATTCAACAAATGTTTCCTGTCAGGCAAGGCTAAGTATTGAGTTATAAGAGCAAAATAAATAATTCCTAATTTTCTGGAGCTTATATTGAAAAATGAGAGATTAAACACATAATTATAATAATACATAATATATTCAGGTATAATAGATTGAATTACCTCTCTCATGCTTTTTTCTTTTTTGAGACAGTGTCTTGCTATGTTGCTCAGGCTGGTGAACTCCTGGGCTCAAGGGAGTAGCCAGGACTACAAGTATGCACTATGCTGGGCCTTAATTGCCTCCTTTGAATTAGATCAATATAAAATTATTAGAACTAAAATATATTCAATTTTTGTTGTTGTTGTTGTTTATTGCACAGAAAGCCCTGACATTATTAATTCTATAATAATCGGAGGTGGGTAAAAAATCATTTTATCTTTATAATTCAGAATGAGTTCTGGGTTAACATTCCTGGGCCTTCACCTTAACCTTTGCCCTTTTCAGTATTTAATATTTCTTTTTTTCTGTACTGGAGATCAAACCCAGGCCCTTACACATACTATGCAGTGCTCTGCCACTGAGCTACATTCCCAGACTTTACTATTTTATATTTTGAGACAAGAACAGGATCTCACTAAATTTCCCAGGCTGGCTTCAGACTCCCAAGTCACTGGGATTGCAGGTGAGTTTCAAAGACTTTAATCTCTTGATGTAGACCTAAAACTATAGTATAGAACTGTAATATACACATTGCATCAGGCTTTTGAAAGCTTACCTCCTAGCTGGGCATGGTGGAGCATGCCTGCAATCCCAGCAGTTTGTGAGGCAGGGATGGGAGAATCAAAAGTTCAAAGCCAGTCTCAGCAATGGCCTGGTGCTAAGCAACTCAGTGAGAACCTGTCTCTAAATAAAATATAAAATAGGGCTGGGAGTGTAGCTTAGTGGTTGAGTGGCCCTGAGTTCAATCTCTGGTACCCACTCCCAGTGGAAAAAAAAAGCTTACCTCCTAAATAGGAACTGTCTTCTGTAAAGTTTTTTTGATAATTAGGTATATTCACATACAAAAGAGCTAAAAAAAAACAAACAAACCTGTAGCTTTGTGAGTTTTAATTCAAATCAGTATTAATATCTAGCAATAATTCTGACAAACCCCACATAATTCATTTAATAACATTTTGTTGGAATAGCCATCTGAATTACCACCATCTGTTTGTTGCCAAGAAAGAGTCAATCATTTGCATTTTCTTTCTTTTTTGGTTTTTTGTTTGTTTGCTTTTAACTCCTGAGAGCAAGTAATCCTTCCACGTCAGTCTCCTTAATGCTGGGATTAAAGACTTGAGGACCCAGCAATTTTTTAAAAAACATAAACACAATCCAAATATCTATTGACAGCTGAATGCATACGATATGTTAAAGTGATAGTATATTATATAACAGTGAACATGAGTGAACTATATATTCCACACAACAGCATGATGAATCTTAGAAACATAATATTGACTTTCAGGAGCAATTTGCAGAAATTACCTTAAGATGTGAGACTAAAGAGCTGGACTGATGGCACAGGCCTGTAGTGCCAGCTACTCCGGAGACTGAGGCAGGAGAATCAATTGACCCTAGGAGTTTAGGAAGTTCTAAAAAGAACTAATTTATGTATTGTTTAGGAACATATACATGTCCAACAAAAGTATTATAGGATGTATGAAGAATAACAACATTCAGATTACCATTTCTTCCCCCTGGAGAGAGAGGCAGATGACTAGGGTAAGGGTGGTTAAGGTAATGGCAATGGTATTGGCAATGCTTATTGACTGGGTTATAATGTGAATTCAAAGCAATTTGTTTTACTAAAGTTTCATTTTACATCAACTTTTTTTTTAGAAATATTACAGGCCAAAAAACAAAACAAACAAACAAACAAAAAACCCTCCAAGTTTAGGAACAAAAACATTAAGTGACATTTCATTCTACTTTGAAGAAAATCCCAGAGAGCAAGGATTCAAGAACTGGGATCCTTAAGCCTTTGGCTCTCCCACTGTCCTGCTTGTGGAGAAACTACCTGTCTGCTTTCTTGGTTTCATGCCACAGAGCAGCCAGGAATGCAACCTCCTTTATTCTGACATCTTGGATTTTGGTTTCAGAGGTTTCAATCCATAGATAGCAGGCTCCATTCCTCATGGCTCAAGGGGAGGCAGAACAACATGACAGAAGAGTGTGGCAGAGAGAAGCAGCTTACATGATGATCAAGAAACAGAGAGAAAGACCCACTTTTCTTCTTTAGGGTATACCCCTGATTGTCAGTTACTCAGAGCCTGGGAAATACAAATAGATTCCATTCTGTATAATGCAGACAGTTGGCGCATTTGTTGACCAAGTCTTTTTCTGTGTCACCCTTAAGGAATTGCTTCAACTCTGCATGCTTTTCATTCATCTCTAAAGTGTTCTAGTACTTAGGGTGGGAATGAAATGTTTTAAAGTTTATTAGCTAAGTTTCTCTGCACTCTTTCAGCCAAGCATCCTCCTTCTTTTTTTTTAATCTGATTAAATGTTACATATTAATTACATAAAATGTTATTACCAAAAAAAAGCACAAAGATTAAAATTGCTTGTAATCTTATCACCAAATGATAATCACTGTTGATGTTTTAGTGTCTTTCCTTTCCATCTCATTTCTGAGTTGGCATATACATTGTTTATCATAGTTTATTTATTATATAAAATGGGATCATACACTTGGTACATTTGAAGCTATGAAATTGAGTGAGATACATAAGAAAGAGTATAGAAAGAAAAGATAAGAGATTCAAAGCCTGAGTCTCCAGTAGGCCACAATTACAAGTTGAAGAGAAGAGAAACAAATGGACTTGAGAAATGGCGCCCTAAAAAGTAGAAGGGAAATAAAGAGAGGGTAGTGTCTGAAAAGACAAGAGAAAAAAGTACTTCAAGAATTTTGAGTGATGCCAGGGCACAGTGGCGTACACTTGTAATCCCAGCAGATTGGGAGGATGAGGTAGGAGGATTGCAAATTCAAGACTAGACTCAGCAATTAAGTGAGGCCCTAATCAACTTAGCAAGATCCTGTCTCAAAATTAGGAATTAAAATTTAAAAACTGGGCTGAGGATGAAGCTTAGTGATAAAGCATCCCTGTGTTCAATTCCCAGTACCAAGAAAAACAAAAGAGAGAAAAAGAAAATGTTGGCTCCACAGTCTAGCTATTGTGAATTGTGCTGCTATGAACATCGATGTAGCAGTATCCCTATAGTATGCTCTTTTAAGGTCTTTAGGGAATAGTCCGAGAAGGGGAATAGCTGGGTCAAATGGTGGTTCCATTCCCAGCTTTCCAAGGAATCTCCATACTGCTTTCCAAATTGGCCGCACCAATTTGAAGTCCCACCAGCAATGTATAAGTGTACCCTTTTCCCCACATCTTCGCCAGCACTTGTTGTTGTTTGACTTCATAATGGCTGCCAATCTTACTGGAGTGAGATGGTATCTTAGGGTGGCTTTGATTTGCATTTCTCCGACTGCTAGAGATGGTGAGCATTTTGGATAAAAAAAAATGTGGCATTTATACACAATGGAGTATTACTCTGCATTAAAAAATGACAAAATCATGGAATTTGCAGGGAAATAGATGGCATTAGAGCAGATTATGCTAAGTGAAGCTAGCCAATCCCTAAAAAACAAATGCCAAATGTCTTCTTTGATATAAGGAGAACAACTAAGAACAGAGCAGGGAGGAAGAGCATGAGAAGAAGATTAACATTAAACAGGGATGAGAGGTGGGAGGCAATGGGAGAGAGAAGGGAAATTGCATGGAAATGGAAGGAGACCCTCATTGTTATACAAAATTACATATAAGAGGAAGTGAGGGGAAAGGGAAAAAACAAGGGAGAGAAATGAATTACAGTAGTTGGGGTAGAGAGATAAGATGGGAGGGGAGGGGAGGGGAGGGGGGATAGTAGAGGATAGGAAAGGCAGCAGAACACATCAGACACTAGTATGGCAATATATAAAACAGTGGATGTGTAACCAATGTGATTCTGCAATCTGTATACGGGGTAAAAATGGGAGTTCATAACCCACTTGAATCAAAAGAATGAAATATGATAGGTCAAGAGCTATGAAATGTTTTGAACAACCAATAATAAAAATTTTAAAAAATGTTGGCAATCTGAGAGGCAAAGAGAAGGTATAAAATTGTTGTCCAGGTACTATGGTCTGATGTGTTCTCCAAAATCCATATATTGAAAACCTAATTACTGAGTTCAATGTAGTCCCAGCTACTCAAGAAGCTGAGGTAGGAGAATTGCTTGAGCTCAGGAGTCCAAAGCCAGCCTGGACAAGATAGAGTCCACTGCAAGGGGAAGTGGGGAGAAAGAAAAGAAATAAATCTCTGGTAAAGGTGGATACATAAACAATTATAAAAGCTACTACTATATTTTTAAAAATCCTTACCAATATGATGGTGAATCCTCTGGTTATTATGAGGACAGAACTTTCATGAATGGAATCAGTGCCCTTATGAAAGAGGTCCCAGAATGTGTTTTTTTTACCCTTCCATCATGTGAGGACACAGCAATATGGCAATCCGTATGAACAAGAAAGAGGGCCTTCACCAGAAACTAAACCTGCTGGTGTCTTGATCATAGACTTCCCAGCCTCCCAAACAGCAAGAAATAAATTTCTGTCACTTATATGCCACCCAAATGAAGGTATTTTGTTGTAGCAGCTGAACTAGAACATTAGGAGAGTAAAATCATAAATTCACTAGAGAAATATAATGTGATTGCTGCTGTCATGAACCTACTTGTTGTTCACGGTCATGAGTCTGTGTTCTGCCCCAGATACATTGAGCCTCTTGGATGCAGACACCAGATTAGGCAGAGATACAAAAAAGATCAAAATTCAGATTTTGGTCAAATTAACAATATTCTTTCTGTGATTACAACTACAGGCTTCCACAAGTCATTTCATGAAAAATGGGCACATATTTGTGCCAATACGGAGTTGTGTTTTTTTAAAAAACAATATCTATTCAGTATTTTCCTCTTTATTCAAGTTTTTCAACTTCATGGTCATCAGTCTATCTACCTAATTCATCCTGCCCCTTAAGTTTGATGTGAGAGTCAGTCCTGTAGGCATTTTTTTTTTCTTTTTGAGCTGGATCTCTCTATGTAGCTCAGGTTAGTCTCAAATTCCTCAGCTCAAATGATCCTTTCTAAACATCCCAAGTAGCTGGGACTACAAGTATATGCACCACTGAAACAGAAGAGAAGATCCTATTTTTATCAGAATCTCTCTTACATTTTCTCCCACCTACTGTCTTTACTTGATTTTCTAAACGTCTTGTGTTTACCTATGTTCAAAATACACCCCATTTATCAAAGAACAGATTCAAAGGACAGTCGGAGATACACGTAACACACACACACACACACACACACACACACACACACACAAATTCCTTTATTTTAAAGAATTGGCTCCTGTGATTGTGGGGATTGACTTAGACTGAGTCCATAGGGCACACTAACAGACTAAAAACCCAGGACCAGACACAGTGGTGCACACACATCTGTAATCCCAGCTACTTAGGAGGCTGAGGCAGGAGGATGGCAAGTTCAAGGATAACTTCAGCAATTTAGCAAGACTTTCTGTCTCAAAATAAAAAGGACTGGATGTAACTCAGTGATAAAGTGTCCCTGGGCTCAATCTGCTGTGAAAATCCAAAACAACAACAAAAACAAATTAATAACAAAACTCAGGGAGGAGATAGATGATTGGCTTAAGTCTGAAGTTCTTCAGGTAGGCTGGTTGGCTAGAAATTCAGACAGGTTGTTATGCTGCATTTTTTCTTCTCCAGGAAACTGGTTTTTGTTGTTGTTAGTGGTGATGGTTTGTTTGTTTTGTTTCCCCTCTTTAGGCTTCAACCGATGAGATTGGCCCACCCACATTATCGAGAGTAATTTCCTGTGGCTGGGGTTGTGGCTACGTGGTAACACACTTGCCCCACAATGTAAGGCACTTGGTTCCATCCTCAGTATCACATAAAAATAAATAAATAAATAAAGGTAATGTATTAATCTACAACTAAAAAAAAATATAAAGTAATCTCCTTAAAGTCAACTGATTAAACACATTAACCACATTTACAAAATACCTTCATAGCAACAACTACATTAGCATTTGATTAAATAACTGGATACTAGAGCTTATTCTTGTTAATACATAAGACTAACCATCTGTATTCATTTGTTTTCCATTGCTATAACAAAATATATATATATATATATATATATATATATATATATATATACACACACACACACACATATATACACACACACACACATATAACCGTGTAATTTTTTCTTTTTGTTACTGGAGGTTGAACCCAGGGGCACTCTTCCACTGAGCTACATCCCCAGCACGCTACCCTCTTTTTTTGAGACAAGTTCTCCATAGGTTGCTGAGACGGACTTCCAGCCTCAGCCCCCCCAGTCACTGGGATTACAGGCATGCCTGGATGAGGTTGGATAATAAAGAGAAAAAAAATTTAGGCTGTGATTGCCTGTAATTCCAATGACCTGGGAGACTAAGACAGGAAGATTGCAATTTCAAGACCAGCCTAGGAAACTTAGTAAGACCCTGCCTCAAAAAGTAAAAAGGGCTAGGGCTATAGCTTGTTTATAGAGTGCCCCTGGATTTAGTCCCCAGAAGTGAAGAGGAAGAAGAAGGAGAAGGAGGAAGAGGAGGGGAGGCTGGAGGGGGAGAGGAGGAAGAGGAGGAAGAGGAGGAGAGGGAGAGGAGGAGGAGGAGAAGAAGGGGAAAAGAGAAAAGAAAAATAAAAAGACTTTATTTAGTTTGTTTTTGTAGGTTGAAAGTTCAAACAGCATGATGCTGGTGTTTTCAAGGAACTTGCTGATTATATCATGTCATGACTGATGGCATCATGGTGGGACAGATCACATGGTGAGATCGGAAGCCAGAGGGCAGGAAGGAGCTAGTCTTTCTTTCTTTTTTTTTTTTTTCTTTTTCCTTTGTTCTACTTAGTTAGACATGACAGTAGAATGCATGTCAATTCATTGTACACAAATAGAGCACAACATTTCAATTCTCTGGTTGTACGCGATGTAGAGTCACACCATTTGTGCAATCATATGTGTACCTAAGGTAATGATGTCCGCCTCATTCCACCATCTTTCCTGCCCCCATGCCCCCTCCCCTCCCTAGTCTTTCTCTTTTTAAATAACTCTCTTTTGATAAGAGTTCCCATGAGAACTATGAGGGCAACATCCCCAATGACCCAAGCCCCCCTTAACACTGTACTCTGCTAAAAAAATATATATATACTTTTAGGGCTGGGGATATAGCTCAATTGATAGAGTACTTGCCTCCTGTGCACAAGGTCCTGTAGGTTGAAAGTTCAAACAGTTGAAAGTTCAAAAGTTCAATCCCCATCTCACACACACACACACACACACACACACACACACACACCTATATACCTTTTAAAGCCAGGTGTGGTGGTACACACCTGTAATTCCAGCTGCTCAGGAGACTGAGGCAGGAGGATCATGAGTTTATGGCCAGCCTGGGCAACTTAGTGAGACTCTGTCTCAAATTTTTTAAAAAGTGTGAGGCTGAGGATATATAGCTTAGTGGTAGATACTTGCCTAGCATGCATGAGACCCTGGGTTTAATACCTAGCACCACCAAAAATAAATAAAGGGGGGGGGCTGCTTTTGGTGGGCTTCTGTTTTTTTCTTCTGTTTTGTTTTTTTATTGGTAGTGAGGATTGAACCCAGAGGCACTTTACCACTGAGCTACATCCTAATCTGTTTATTTTTTTTTATTTTGAGACATGTTCTCACTAAGTTACTTAAGACCTCACTAAATTACCCAGGCTGGACTTATGATCCTTCTGCCTCAGCCTCATGAGTCTTTGGTATTACAAGGTTGTGCCACTGAGCCTGGCTAGACTCTGCTTCTTAAAAGGTGCCACCACCTCCCAACATTGCCACACTGAGGACCAAGTTTCCCACACACAAAGCCCTGGGGGCATGTTGAAATCATATCTAAACTATAACATCATTATACTTCACATAAAAGCAATTACAGAACAACTATATTTTATTGGATATTTACTATTTGCCAAGTATAAGACTAAGCACTTCAAATGAACTAAATAATTTTATACCCCCAACGACCCCAAGAGATGACTTAGTGAAAATTAATGCAATTGTACAGATAAAGGAACTCAGGTTCAGAGAAGTGAAGTAATTTGCTTAGTCACATAACTAGTAAGTCATTGAATAAGGGCTCCTGAAAAGTTTGTTGTAGGAAGTTCCTTTGGTCTCTAATAGATCTCCTGTGCTTAGGCCCCAAGTCCCCAATGAAATCATTCCACATTACCCCAAAGCTATAGCCACAAGCCTGAGAGTCACCAACACTCTTTCAAAGTGATCCTTAGTTCTAGCTGTCAGACTCCAACAACACAAAAACTTCCAGAGAAATTAACCACAACAAATTCCAAAAGTGAGGTTAAGCAATGTGAGAATGAGAGGCAGGAAGGCAAGCCTAACCACTTGCTCTGGTTTTGAAGGCGACACCCAGAGATGAGTTTTCATTCTCCATGTTGACTCGTCTAACATTGTTCAAACTCACCATCTGCTATAATATCAAAATTTTGCATATGGATAACTAAACACCTAATATCTTCATAATTTAATTCTTCAAGATTGTGTTCAAGGGCTGGGGATGTAGCTCAAGCGGTAGCGTGCTGGTCTGGCATGCGTGTGGCCTGGGTTCGATCCTCAGCACCACATACCAACAAAGATGTTGTGTCTGCCGATAACTAAAAAAATAAATAAATATTAAAAAAAAAAAGATTGTGTTCAAGACTCACCTCTTCTCTATTTTCTATTTTTCTCTCTTTTTATCATTTTCAGAAGCCTATACCCCCATGCTTTCTCCTTCCTCACCTCATTTCTTTTCTTAGTAAAGATAGTTTAAAATTATTCACTCCAAGGTGTGAATTATGCTTGTCTCTCCTAGCAGCTTTTGCATTTACTTTTGAATACAATCTTTATTTAAATGACTAGATTTCTGATCATGAACTATTAGTCCTTAGCCAAGGAGGCATTTAGTAGCTATAAAGTCTTCTGATTGTGGTTGTTCTGAATAATCCCTTATTCTCACTTAGCCTGCCTTGTTTATGTCTGGCCTTGTTTAAAAAAAAAAAAACAACTCCCTTTATGTGAGGTCCTGGCACTTTCCCCATATCCATTTTGAGAAAGAAGCCTGAAAGAGCTAAAATAATGAGATATCAAGGTAGAAATTAAGCTTATATATATTTCCTCAGTACTACTAATAAGAATAAACATTGAGATTTTATTTAATCCTCATAGTAACTCTGGGAGATAGGAACTATTATTATTGTCATTTTATAGTAAAGAATTAGGGCTGGGTACAGTGGTGCACACCTGTAATTCCAGCGGCTCCGGAGGCCTGAGGTAGGAAGGAGTTCAAAAGCCAGTGTCAGCAACTGTGAGGCACTAAGCAACTCAGTGAGACCCTGTTTCTAAATAAAATACCAAATAAGTCTGGGGATGTGACTCAGTAGTTCTGTGCCCTGAGTTCAATCCCGGGTACCAAAAAAAAAAAAAAAAAAAAAAGAATTTGGAGGTCAGGGAGGTAGTAATGGGACCATGCTGAAACCTAGAACCAACTCACTCTTAAGCTCAGGCATTGACAGTTTCAGCTTAAAATTCACCCAGAGGAACTAGGATTGTGGCTCAGCGGTAGAATGCTCGCCTAGCATGCATGAGGCACTGGGTTTGATGCTCAGTACCACATAAAAGTAAAAGATATTGTGTCCACCTAAAAATTTAAAAAAAAATAAATATTTTTAAAAAATTCGCCCATGAGAAGCAGAGTACAGGAGAATACAGCAGGAAAGTAACATAAATTATCTCTGGGGAGATTTATCAAAGTTTTTTTCTTTCTTTTTTTTCTCTGTCTCTTCAGTACTGGGGATTGAACCCAGGGACTTGAACATGCTAAACAAGCATTCTACCACTGAGCTATATCCCTGATGCTTTTTGGAAAGTTTTATTTTGAGACAGGGCCTCATTAAATTGCTGAGGCTGGCCTCAAATTTGGCATTCCTCCTGCCTCTGCCTCTGTCTCCTGATTAACTGGGACCTGAGGTACATACTTCTGTGTTCAGCATCTAGAAATTTTCTTGTCTGGACCTGTACTTCACCTATGGTGAGCATGACACCATGTTTTAATGATTAATTCAATGATAAGTAACCCAAACAAGTACACATAGGCAAACATTCTAGTTTAGTACTGAAGTTAAAACTATACTTAATTGTGTCCATACTAATGCTGATCAGAACCTGTTATTCCAGTGTAAACATTGCAGTGACACTGGTTGTATGAGGGCAAAGTTCAAAGGATCTCAACTGCATCTCATCAAAAACTGAAGGTTAAGACTATAACCAATCAATCCAGGAGGCCAAACATGTGGGTGATTGCAGATAACCAACCAGTGATGGCTTGGAGGACACAACAGGGACATAAGCAGCTTTCTAGGTGGGGAGGTGGAGTGAGAGAACTGGTTTTGAAGCTGCACATAATATACATAGCACTTTACAGAAATTGAGAAAATATCAATTGTCTACTTCAGTGATTGGAGTGCTAATGAAAACTGTGAAGACTAAAACACTCTCCCCTGTGGTAAAACCCCCATAAAATGTGGTCTGTAATCTTTCTTGGCTTGTCAGTTTCAAACCCGCAGCTACTCTAGAATTGACTGGCAGGAGAGTTAAAGAAAGGGGCCAAAATTAAGAGACAGTGTGTGGGGGGAGAAGAAGAGGGATGTATAGTCAATTCCACAAAGGAGAGTATCTATCTGTGTATTATAAAAGATAATATACCAAAAAAACAGCCAGGGGCTGTGGCTTAGCGGTAGAGCACTTGCCTGGCATGTGTGAGGCCTTGGGCTAGATTCTCAGCACCGCATATAAGTAAATAAAATAAAGGTCTATCAACAACTAAAAAAAAAAAAAAAAAAAAGCCAGGCATGTAGCCAGCTACTTGGGAAGCTGAGGTAGAAGGATCACTTGAGCCCAAAGTTTGAGAACTTGAGACCAGTCTGAACAACATAGTGAAACCTCATCTCAAAAACAAAAACACAAAACACTGTGGTATATATATAGTATGTTCTACATTTTTTGGCCAAATTCAGATGTATACCTGAATGTGACCTGTGTGAAATCAAAAGAAATTCCGGGCTTACTTCCTGGTTTTAAGATGACAACACCTGGAGGCTGAGATTGTAGCTCAAAGGTAGAGCGCTTGCCTAGCATGTGTGGGTGCTGGGTTCAATCCTCAGCACCACATAAAAATAAATAAATAAAGGTATTGTGTCCAACTACAACTAAAAAACAAAATATTAAAAAAAAAAAAAAGATACCAACATTTGGAATTGTAAAGCCACACCGAAACCTATGGACTCTGTCATTAATTACCTTCTGTTCCTGAGGCATGCCCCCAACGCAACCCCCACCCCCACCCCCCAAGGCACACACACTTCCTCTGCTTCCTCTGTCTCTGACTTTCTTCTCTCCTTAGCTCCTCCCGCTGTATTATTGGAAATAGAGCAATTTTGTCAAGCTTCTCCCAAAGCTACATCTATATGCTCCTCCCCTTCCCTATTTTCAGACCAGTGGCCAGTAGCTGCACCCTTCTTCAGGTACACTGAATGGAGAAGAGCATGTCATTTGTTTATTTCCCTATTTTCCTCTGCCTCTGGAAATAGGCTTCACCTCAGGCAGTCTTCTGACCGCACTCCCCCTTCTGGTGAAGAGTGGCACTACAGGAAAGAGCCAACAAATCGAAGGTGAACTTCTATTTATCAAAAAATACCTCAATTAAAATTAAAAGAGAGAAACGACCCAGGGGAAAACAGGGCATGGTGGCACTCTTACTGCTCTTAATACACAAAGAACACTTACAAATCTACAGAGAAAGGAAACATCAAACTAATAGGAAAATTAACAAAGATTGTAAATTGTAAATAGATAAGCAATTGTAAATCACAAAGGTTACTCTAATAGTATTCACAAAGGCCAGAATTTTAGCCTAGGTTTATCTCAGAAGAAGGGATAGTTGAAAAAGAAGTCAGTTAAAAATTAGAATTTTTAGCCAGTCAGAGTGGCATATGCTGAGGAGGCTGAGGCAGAGGATCCCTTAAGCTCAGGAGTTGGAGAACAACCCAGGCAAGAATTCACTTGTTGATATTTTATTGTTATTTTCAATTTTTTATAATATATTTGTGTAACAATATATAGGAAAGAATATATTAGAAAGAAATATAGGAAAGAAAAAGACAAGAATTCAGTCTTGGTTGGAAGTTCCTTTTGGAAGAAGAGATTATAGAAGGTGAAAAAAAACCACAAGAGGAGTACCAGAAGTAAAGTTCAGGGAAAAGTTGGATTTCTCTCTCTCTCTTTCTTTCTTTTTTTTTTTTTTTAAGGGGGGGAGGTTATTACTGGGGATTGAACCCAGGAGAGATTTACCATTAAGCCTCACCTTCAACCACTTTTTTATTTTTTATTTTTTTGGAAACAGGGTCTCACTAAGCTGCCCAGGCTGGCCTACAACTTAGGATCCTCTTGCCTCAGCTTCCCAAGTTTCTGGGATTACAGGCCTGGCTGTGCAGCAACACATCTGGTTGGATTTTTTTCTCTGAGACCCTCTAAGTATAACATTCTTTCTCTCCCTCCCTTCCTTCCTTTCTCTCTCTTTTTCATATGGACTCTTGCTATGTAGCCCAGGCTGGCCTTGAACTTTAGGTTCAAGTGATCCTTCTGCCTCAGCCTCTCAAGTAGCTGAGACTGCAAGAGTGCCACCATGCCCAGCTTTAAGTATAAGTGTTTTTTTTTTTAATATTTATTTATTTATTAGTTATTGGCGGACACAACATCTTTGTTTGTATGCGGTGCTGGAGGATCGAACCCGGGCCGCACGCATGCCAGGGGAGCGCGCTACCGCTTGAGCCACATCCCCAGCCCCAAGTATAAGTGTTTAATAGGAACCCAAGCTGTTACATAATGATTCCATACAGACTGATGTATTTGTGGCTACAATTATATTTTCTCAGTGACTGATTTAATTAGCACAGCAGACTGTATTTTTTCAAAGACACTTACAACACTATATCCCATTCCTCATGCCCTTTGAGTGCAATTCTACTTCTCCCATTAGAAGGTAAAAATCCGTCTCCCCTTCTCTTGGGTATGCCTTTCTGTCTTGATCAATAGAATATGGTGAAGTCACTTTGTGCCATACACTTCTAATTTGTTCTCTTAGAACACTCAGTCTTGAATCCTAGCCACATTATGTGAGGAAGCCCAAGAAGTCATGAAAAGAGGCCCATGTGGAGGAGAACCAAACTCCTAGCCAACATTCCAGCCATGTGAATGAACCATCTTGAATGTGGGATCTCAAGGACCCCATTGAGCTGTTTTGACTGATGCTGAATGGAGCAGAGATAATCCTTCCAAACTGAGTCCTGCCTAATTGCAGATTCATGAGCAAAATAAATGAGTTTTATTATTTATTTTATTTATTATTTTACTTTTATTTTAAAAGCCTCTGTAAAGTATACAGTCCCAGCTACTCAAGTGGCTGAGGTAGGAGGACTGCTTGAGCCAGAAATTGGGCCTGCCTGGGGAGTACAGTTAGACTTGGTCTCTTAAAAAACAAAAAACAAACAAACAAAAACCTATTTTGGAGTAGATTAAGACAGACCAACTGGCAAATGGAATAACTAGGAAAAATGCTCAGAGATCATAGTGTGCTTGCCAAAGTATTATAGACATTTCATTTATTCATTAAATGTATTTCATACCAAATTCTGGTTTGCATGCTGGAAATACAGCAGTGATTGATTGCAACAGATGATGTCCCCTTTCTGTCTTCACAGAGTGTTTGTGTCTGGGAAGGCAGGCAGACTAGAAACAAATTAACAAGAGAATGTATATTTGCTAAGTGGTAATAGATATTATGGAGAAAACACAGAATATAGGGAATAGACAGTGAGGGGTGTTCTATCTTAGATGCAGTGGTTAGGGAAGGCCTTTATGAAAAGGGGATAATTGAAGAGAGACCTGAAAGAGGCAAGGCAGCACACCAATGAATATCTGGTAGTCAAGAAGTCAGAGCAGGGGGCTGGGTTTGTGGCTCAGTAGAAGTGCTCACCTAGCACATACAAGGCCCTGGGTTCAATCCTCAGCACCACATAAAAATAAGTAAATAAAATAAAGGTATTGTGTCCAACTACAACTAAAAATTAAATATTAAAAAAAGGAAGTCAGAACAGAGGGAACAGTTAGTGCGACGATTCTGTCCTTGGAGACCCCATGCTGAAGCAGAATGAGGGAGGGATGAATGAGAGGAGATGAAGACAGAGAAACATGCTGGAGGCCAAAGCACATAAGGTTTTGTAAGCTATGATGAGGGATTCCAGCATGAGGGTTTTCAGCATAGGTGTGGCATGATCTGACTTTTATTTTATTTTTGAGGTGCTGGGGATTTAACCTAGGGCCTCATGCAGTCTTGGCAAGCATTCTACCACTGAGCTCTATCCCTAACCTTTTTTAAATTTTGAGACAGAATCTTGCTGAATTGTCCAGACTGCTGACCTCAAACATATATGTGTGTGTGTGTGTGTGTGTGTGTGTGTGTGTGTGTGTGTGAGATTTTTTTTAAGTATAGCTACCAGGATACAGATGTGGAACGGGAGAAAGAGACATCAAAATGTGACTCTAAGATGTTTGGTGTTTGCTCCATACCAAGAATATTTTTGTACTTGTCTCCTTCATCAGAGTTCCTGGAGTCATTCTGTGTATTCAAACACTCAAACATTCATCTGATAACCATGATGCAAATACTGAATGCCATTCAGATGACTCCTTTAAGCACAGACTCTTCAAGACGCTGACTCCACACAGAAATGTGGGAATGACTCAGAGTATCATGACCATCACTCTGAGGTTGTTTGTAACAAATATAATTACACGTTTATGTTTGCAATATTTTCTTGAAGAAGTTGGCTTTATTATAATGTACTAAGAGGAGAATCAATAATTTATGTTGTTTTTCTCAAAGTATTTGGTGAGCCTGCATGTACACATCTTAGATTTTCTCTATATGTCCAAGTAACTGAAGAGGGAGACAGATATTACTAGTGCAATTAAACAAGTGGCTTCTCCAAAGAATTTATGGAGTTTGCCATTATTCATTCTTGTTTCTCCCAGGCTGGAATTACAGACATGTGCCACCGTGCCCAACAATTTCACCTTTATTTTTTTAAATATCTTTATTTTTTGTGGGGGGCTAGGGATTGAACCCAGTGCCTCACATGGGCGACGAAAGTGCTCTACCACTGAGCTATGACCCCAGCCCCTCACCTTTATTTATAAACAAAATGAATTGTAGTTAATCAAGCCAAAGAATGTTCATATTTCATCAACCAAAATTGATCATGGAGGATCTTCCAAAGTTAAATATACACACTTATGAAATTTTCAGAGTAACAGGTCTTTCTTTTAGCACAAAAGGCAGGCTCAGATCCAAAAATTATAGCGATGATGGCATCCACATTCCATTGTTATAGGCTGTGGCATCCACTTCTTCATCTAAAATAAAGTGGCAATAATGATCCTATTACAGTGTTTTTTAAGGATAAATGAGAAAAATGTAACAAATGCTTGGCACATACCAGACCATGGCTCTACCACTGAGTTATATTCCCAGCCTATACTTTTTTTAAAAAATTTTTTAAGAGAGAGTGTGAGGAGAGAGAAAGAGAGAGAATTTTAATATTTATTTTTTGGTTTTCAGCGGACACAACATCTTTGTTTGTATGTGGTGCTGAGGATCGAACCTGGGCCGAACGCATGCCAGACGAGCGCGCTACCGCCTGAGCCACATCTCCAGCCCCCCAGCCTATACTTTTTTTTTTCTTGGTCTGGGAGATAGAGCCACATCCCCAGCCCTTTTTTATATATTTTTAGAGACAGGGTCTCCCTGAGTTGCTTAGGGCCTTGCTAAGTTGCTGAGGCTGGTTTTGAACTGCGATGCTCCTGACTCAGGCTCCCAAGCTGCTGGGATTACAGGCACTATTTTTAATATACAGAAATCCAGAAGCTCCTTTTCCCTGTTCCATTCACTCTCCCCCACCCCTCCCCATCAAGTCTGAGTCCAGAATTCAGTGGAAGACCATGAAAGTCACGCAGAGCCATCCAGCAGGGGGCAGACATTTCAGGCCCAATTCTCTTTAGCAGGAGTGAAGTTCACCAGAAGTACCTTCCTTTGCCTCAGGCAAGAGGAAACCTTGCTCTGACTCTGTACTTCATAAAGCCTTGCACAGAAACAAATACACAGAAAAAGTAAGCTTATTAAAGAACACATGGCTACAAAATAAACAAAAACGCACTTGGCTTCAGGCACCTCTGTCACTTAGGACTTGACACTCACTCTGACCAGATGTAATAAGCATCTGACCTGGTCATCAATACCTTCTAGGCCCCAGGGAAATGCTGCTCCAGATTTTCTGTACTGTGCCCCCCAGACAAAAGGCAACTGTGCTCGAGGATCGTGAAGATTTTTGATTTCTGATGCTGTTGACATTTGAAATGGACATTGCTTCAGAGTGTAGGACTTGAGTAATGGAATTTTTTTTTAACATAAGAGAAGTAAAACTAAATTAACTTATTAAATTCTTTCTTTCTGATAATATGAATGCAAACGATTCTTGAATCACGAAGCATTATGTCTAAGAATAGCTAAGTATCCATTTTCTTGCTTGTCTTCATAGTCTAATTTGACATTCTAATTCATCATATTGAAACAGATAGATTTTATTGAGACCAGATATGAAATGCTTCAGATGAATAAATCAAGACAACAAAGGTGCTTATATGAAGAGCAAATCAGTCTGACAGAAAAATGAATTTTGAGTTGGTACTTCCTAGTTATTTGGTGTGTAGTGTTGCTTGCTGTTAAAAAGGTTAATAGAAGCCTTAAAACTTGAAAGAATCTAAAATGTATAAAGATTAAAACTTTAGAGAAAAAAATATTTTTAATACTAGGGATTAAACCCAGGGGTGCTTTACCACTGAGCTGTAACCCAGTCCTTTTTATTTTTTATTTTATTGTATTTATTTTTCTAGTTGTAGATGGACACAATCTTTATTTATTTATTTTTTATGTGGTACTGAGGATTGAACCCAGTGCCACACACTTGCAAGTCAAGCATTCTACAACTGAGCTACAATCCCAGACCCCCTTTTTTATTTTTTGAGGCAGAGTCTTGCTAAATTTCTAAGGGTCTTGCTAAATTCTGAGGCTGGCCTCAAACTTGAGATCCTCCTGCCTCAGCCTCCTAGGTTGCTGGGATTACAGGCCTGTGCCACTGTGACCAGCTAGAGAATTTTTTTTTTCTAAATTGAATGAAACTATAAAAGAAATGTTCAGTGAAAGTGACATTCTAATTAAATACCAGAAAATTTAGAACAAGGAAATAAGTTTGTGTGACTATAGAGAAGAAAATACAAATAAATCTAAAATGAATTTCTATAGTTAAAAAAAAAACTTTTTAGGGGACATAGTCTCATTATGTACCCCAGGTTGACCTCAAACTCCTGGGTTCAGCTGGATGTGAGGACACACTGTAATCCCAGAGGCTGGGGAGGTGAAGGCAGGAGGATTGCAAGTTCAAAGCTAGCCTCAGCAACTTAGTGAGGCTCTAAGCAATTTAGCTCCCTAAGTTGAAACTCTGTTTCAAAATAAAAAATAAAAAGGGCTGAGGAAGTAGCCCAATGGTTAACAGCTCCTGGGTTAAATCCCTAGTACCAAAACAAAAACTAACTCCTCATTTCAAGTGATCCTCCTGCTTCAGCCTCTAGAGTAGCTGGGAGTTTAGGCCTGTACCACCTTGCATTGCTTGAGATTATTTTCTGATCCTAATAAATCAGTGCATGAAGGCCCATTAAAAAGACATTTGAACAAACAGAGCAACATATTGCTATTCTGTTTTTCTTTATCATATTCTAGCACTAAATATTAGAATTTACCAAAACCTGTACAGATGTAGTACTACTACTCTTACTAATAATGTTATACAAGAGACTATGCAAACTATAATAAAAATGCCAGTGATTTGTACATAGTAGCATTAATATCTCTAGTAATATTTTCTGTGAAAAAATAATTTATCCATGATTCTTATCACATTGTTTAAATATAATATATAAAAATCATGGTTCATTTCCAAATGTAAGTATAGCTTTAAGGCTTTAAGGATTTTATTTAAAATTCCAATTTCTCTTGTTTCAGTGGAACAAAATTTCTCCAAACTGAAATTAAATAAGTGTATTTAAGGGATGGGGTTGTGACTCAATGGTAGAGTGCTTGCCTAGCATGTGTGAGGAACTGGGTTTGATTCTCCGCACCATATATAAATGAATAAAAAAAATAATGGTCCATCAATAACTTTAAAAAGTTAAAAAAGAAGAAAACTATTTAAGAAAGTAATGATGTACAAAAGATTGTCTAACTTGGCCTTACTATCTGTGGAACACAAATGATGTGATATCTTAATGATAATGTAAACATTTTGCTGAAATGAAGACATGAAATGGAAATTTTATGGAATAAATGTACTATATTATAATTTATGAATTGTGTACATCTTTATTTTACCGGTCATCAAAACATTAATAGCCTAGCTGGGTGCAGTGGTACAGGCCTGCAATCCCAGCAATTCTCAAGACTGAGGCAGGAGGACTGCAAGTGAGGGCAGCCTAGGCAACTTAATAAGACCCTGTCTCAAAATAAAAAATACAAAGGATTGTGTGGCTTAATGGGTTTAATTCCCAATAAGGCTCCCCCCACCAAAAGAAAAAAAAGTAAAAAGAAAGAAACCTCAAAAATCATGAAAACTCTCAAACATGCTCAATCATTTTTTATTTTGATATTTTGTTGAATTTCAGTTGCATGAAAAGCCATAGCTTGGGGTTGGAGTTGGGAGTGTAGCTTGGTGGTAGAGTATGTACTTATTATGTGTGAAGCCCTAGGTTTATTCACCAACCAACCAACCAACAAAACAACCACAGCTTTATACACTTAAATAAAACAAACAAACAAACAGGGGTTGGGGTTGTGGCTCAGTGGTAGAGCCCTCACCAGCATGCATGAGGCACTGGGTTTGATCCTCAGCACCACATAAAAATAAAGATACTGTGTCCACCTAAAACTAAAAAATAAATATTAAAAAAGAAACAAAGTTTATTCTTTATTTGGCTAATATTTTTCTCCTAGATCAAAGTACAGGTTTAAAAAACTTAAAATTTTTCCAAGGGCTCAAGGTGTAATAGTGGTAGAGCACTTGCCTAGCATGTGTGAAACTCTCCGGTTTTGATTGACAACTTTACAACAAAAAAAAAAAAAAAAAAAGAAAGAAAAAAGTTTCAATGAATTAATAGCTATAAAGATCTAATTATAAAGTAGTTCACTTACCATCTTTCAGTATATAACTATAAACTCTATGTAAAGCAAAAACCAATTACAATTAAAAATATTAATTTGCAAATAAGATAATTTTTTTAGGCTAGGAATTGAGCCCAGGGCCCTGTGAATGTTAGTTAAATTCTCTATCACTGAGCTATATGCACAGCTCTGCTGATTTGTGTGTGTGTGTGTGTGTGTGTGTGTGTGTGGTGCTGGGGATTGAACCCAGTGCCTATATGCACTTGAGGCACACACTCTGCCAACTGACCTGTATTTCCAGCCCTCTGCTGATTTTTTTATACCTTTATTTTATTTATTTGTATATGGTGCTGAGGATCGAACCCAGTGCCTCATACGTGTTATGCAAGCGCTCTACCACTGAGCCACCGACCCCAGCCCTGCTGATTTGTTTTCTACTTGTAATATGTACCAGACATATTTAATTAAATTGAGTTTGCCTTCATTTCAAATATTGTTTCAAAGCCATGTTTCCAATTCTAGCAGGAATCAATGTTTAATTTTTTTATTTTGAAATAATTTCAAAACTACAGATTGATTGTAGCATTTGTACAAAGAATTTTCATGTACCCTTCTTGCAAATTCCCTGTTGTTGACATTTTAACAAATTTGTCTTATTAACATCTCTCTTCCTCTCTCTCTCTCTTTCTCTCTCTGATCCTCTTGCTTCAGTCTCTGGAATTCTGGAATAATGGGTATGTGCCACCACACCCAGGAACTGTTGATTTTTAACTTTAACCATTTATTTATTTATGTTATTTTATATATATATATATATATATATATATATATATATATATATGTATACACACATATTTTAGTTGCAGATGAACACACAGTATCTTTATTTATTTTTATGTGGTTCTGAACTCAGCACCTTGTGCATGCTAGGCGAGTGCTCTACTGCTGAGCCACAACCCCAGCACCCCCAGCCCCAACTCTAATCATTTAAGTAAGGTGATACTGACCACAGGTGCTGGACAAGCATGTCTGTCCCCTGGTATCACTAACAGCATTGACTGAGCTAGCCATGTAGCCCCAAAGCCCCAGTTATGACTAAAGGAAATGAGTACACATATTTTTAATTTTATTGCTATAGATTTATAAAATAAAAAGAAGGAAGATAAACATTTAACTCAATGATGTGGTAGTTTTCTAAATATTCAGATGAATGGTATATGGGTCTTCATATGTATTCTTGACTAAAACATGAAAAACTTAAGGGTGGGTGGGCCTACTACTTGATTGAAGCCAAATTAAAAAATTCAGATTCCCAGCCCCAAACCTCCAGAGTCTGATTCAGTAGAGGTGGAAGATATTTAAATATCTGCATTTTAACTAGTACTTAAATGATTCCCATGCAAAAATCCCAAAGACCACTCTGAAATATTGTTAGTGAGAAATACTTGTCCTTGATAATTGGTTTTTCTCAATCTTGGCATTGAAAACAAGAAAAGAAAATGGCCCATTGCCACAGTCACAATTTGTTGTTTTTTTTGTTTGTTTGTTTGTTTTTTTGGTACCGGGGATTGAACTCAGGGGCATTCGATTACTGAGCCACATCCCCAGCCCTGTTTTGTATTTTATTTAGAGACTGGGTCTCACTGAATTGCTTACAGCCTCGTTTTTTTGCTAAGGCTGGTTTTGAACTCAGATCCTCCTGCCTCAGCCTCCCGAGCCGCTGGGATTACAGGCGTTTGCCACCGCACCCGGATACAATTAGTTTTAAGACTAGCTTAGAGTGATAGAAAGAAAAGGAATGGGGGTTTCAGGAATCATGGAAAACAATGTAGGTATAGGGATATAGAAAAAAAAAAAAAGAGCTCTAAGAAATTGTTTTACCAGGAACAAATAAATAACAGAGCACTTACGCTGGAGATTTAAAGATGCTCCTGACAGCAGGGCCCACCTTCAGGGTTTATAGTTTGTGGTGGGCTGAAGCATGTACGATGGTGCTAAGAAGGCAGAGAAATGTCCCCTATCCCAGGTTTGAGGCTTCCAGGGAAGGCTTCCTGGGAGGATCTTGTAGGCTCTGAATCACCAGGTAGAGTCCTAGAGAGGGTAAGGGGGCTTCAGGGAAAATTCATTTTATTTAACTTAATTTTTTTCCTTCTTAGAAATGTAATGTATTTGTTTTGATAAAATGCTCTAGAAAAAAAAAAAAGGCGAAAGCCTCATGTAATCTTCCCAAGTTCATACTCACCTCCACCCCTAAGCATTCTCCACCCCTAAGTCCTTAGAGTTGGGAGCTGGCGGCACTCAGGGGTTTGACAAGGGAATGTCCAGCACAGATCCTCCAGCCAGCAGGGGGCGGCAGACCACACACCTTGTAGCTGGAAGCCCTCTCTCTTCCACACGTCTCACGCGTAATCATCAGCGCTACATACTGCGCTTGCGCAGGAGCTTCGGCCTTTTCTCCCCTGTAGCGCTGTTGGGCCTGCAGGTCTGTGTGGATCCGCGGACCTGGGACTCTGTTCCGCAGGATGGTGAGTGGGTACCTCGATCTTAGGGCTCCGGATGAATGGGGGCTCCATTTTCTCGCTCGAACGCCAGCCTAGGGCGCGTCTTGCGCGGCGTAGGGGACGGATGGCATTAGATTCTCGGCTCTGCAGTGCTCAGACTGCGGCTCCCAGCGTGGCCTTAATGGCTGCCGCCCAAAGCGCGTACTGGGGGGAGGGGTTGGTGAAGAGGGGTTACCGGGTTGGAGCCCCGGATTGGGAGTGGGGTAAATTTGGTAGACTTCTGGGAGAGTGCCGGCTGGTCTCAGGGGGCACCAGCAGCCTGCAGTGGGGGAATTGGCATGCACTGGGTTCCAGGCTAGCTGGGCGATGCCGGAGCGGAGGCGGGCTGCGAGTCGTTGCACCCTAGCTTGGCCATCAGCTGAGTCGTGGGTTTTTCTGGAAAGCGTCGTATTTGGTCTTAGAAAGCTTCTGTTCCTGCACCGGGGAAGTAACTTTTGAGCCAGAACTGTCAGTGGAGCTTGGAGGCCGTGGTGGCCCTTGGATCCCGGAAGGGAGCTCATTTAGTTTGGAACACTCATTTCCTTGCTAGTCCTAGTTTTCAGGGACAGGGCCCTAAAGGTGGGGTGGAGTGTTGTTCTAAGGGGAAACCTGTGCTCTTACCGGGTTAAGTATTGTGGCAGCCAGTTTAGGCTTTTCAAGAAGGCACAGATGAAGAGAGAGTTGTAGTTATTTGGAGATTAGGTTTTCGAAGTGAGATGCACAGTATTCAGGCACTGCTGATTGTTGTGGAGCAGTGTTTCCCAAAAGTGAGGTGCAATGATTGGATGGTATTAGGATGTGAGGGAACAAGTACAGAAATTGTGATAGGCGTTTTAAAACTTTTAAAAATAATGTTACAAGATCTTGTACCTGTTGAATCTAATTGAAGCTTGCATTTTATCAGTTTGTGACAGATGGAAAGCAGAAGAAAAAGTGTTACTTCAATTGGTTTGAAAAGTGTGAGATGCTATGAAAGTTGACAGTTGTATGGATTTGCTTTTGGAAGTACATGATTAATTCGTGTTTAAAGTGTCATAGTCTAAAACATTTAAGTTTTAAAAACATTCTTTTTTGTTTGTTTGTTTTTCTTTAAGGGGTTTGTTAAAGTTGTGAAGAATAAGGCTTACTTTAAGAGATACCAAGTGAAATTTAGAAGACGACGAGGTATGGGCAGTTTTTCATGTTTTCAATATTAAAAGAATCTGCTTTGTCATGGAATATTCCTTAAGTTATTATGGTTTTTCTTTTAGAGGGCAAAACTGATTACTATGCTCGGAAACGCTTGGTGATCCAGGACAAAAATAAGTACAACACACCCAAATACAGGATGATAGTTCGTGTAACTAACAGAGATATCATTTGCCAGGTAAGTTGTAGCCTAGGATCAGACTGTGGGTGATAAATCTTTTTTCACTGAGCTAGAGAAATTGTCCTTGGGAAGCAAAGCACATGGGTTAAAGGGCCATTTTGTGCCTCCAGAAACATTGAATAGTTTGATTCCTTTTAATAGTAATAGAGTGAGATAGTAGGAAACTGATATTAAAACACGCATACACACACAAATGTAAGAGTCTTTGGAAAACTTGACCCAGTTTAATTTTATTCCCATTTTCTAATTTGGGAAAAAGACTTAGAGAAACCTGTTGTATAGGGTGGGGAAATACATGAGACAAGTAGAAGTTTCTTGCCATCCCAGTTCCAGACTAAATCCTAACTCATGTTATATGACCTTACATGCTGTTTAACTCATTATAAGAGTTAAGTGAAACCCAAGATTGTTTTTATTTCTGCTTATTGTTTTAAATAGGTTTTAGTAAAATGTACCAAAGTGTCTTGCTTAAAAAAGATCTTTAAAATGTAGTTCCTGGAGTCCAGTGTTCAGGACTTTTACAACTAGGGAACATTTATATGTGGGGGGATATTTGGGATAGAATACAGGGCCTTGTACATACTGGGCAAGTGCTGTATCACTGAGATGTATTCCTAGATCTTTATAAGAAATTTATTTTGAGACAACAGGCCGTCATTAAGTTGCCCAGGTGTGCCTTGAACTCCTGGACTGGGGTGATCCTCCTGCCTCAGCCTTACAAGTTGTTGGGGATTGCAGGCATGCACCACTGCACCTGAATTCTCATTGACTTTTTTTTTTTAAGTACCTCTAATTCACCAGCTAGGACTTTTTAATCGATAAAAGTAGGGAACTATAGTCTGATTTATTCCAAAAATATTCTAATATTTGGGTAGTTACAGTCTTAACATACTGTGACATTAGTACACATATACTATAACAGCTGCTCACCGCTTACATAATTGAACAAGTCATAAATTGTAGAGGTGAGTAGGTGTAACAAACCTTTTTTAAAATATTTTTTTTTAGATTTAGATAGACACTATTTATTTTTATGTGGTGCTGAGGAACAAACTCAGGGTCTCGTGTGGGGCAAGTGCTTTACCACAGAGCTGCGACCCTTAACAAACTTTTTAAAAGGTGCAGATCTGTTGAATTTCTTTTGAAAAAGAAGGCATTTAGGACAATAATGAAAAGCCAAAGTAGCAAAATACTAACCTGATTTTTCTCTTACTGTAGATTGCTTATGCCCGTATAGAAGGGGATATGATAGTCTGCGCGGCATATGCACATGAACTACCAAAATATGGTGTGAAAGTTGGCCTAACAAATTATGCTGCAGCATATTGTACAGGCCTGCTGCTGGCCCGCAGGGTATGTACAAGATGACTTTAATAGATGTACTTTGGGGTTGGTTTGTTTTGATTGTATTCAGTGTTTGCACATGAGTAAAAGATTCTGAGCTATGGCTTCAGGACAGTGCTGGCTGTTCTGTGGTTTACAAGGTTATCAGCAGGGAAGATGATTTTATAAATACAAAGTTTGATTGAAATGACTGCATTTCTGATAATCGCGAGGTGGTTATTCTGTTTTTAGCCTCATTGTGGGTATAGCTAGATGAGCTCTGTTCAGAATTGTCTGTAATGGTGGGACATCTATAATTTACTGTCTTGTGATGTAGTCACTAGCCTGTGGCTGTTGAACACTTGATATGTGGCTAGTGCTACCGAGGAACTGAATTTTTTTTTGAGAGAGAGAATTTTTAATATTTATTTTTTAGTTTTTCGGCAGACACAACATCTTTCTTTGTATGTGGTGCTGAGGAATGAACCCGGGCTGCACGCATGCCAGGCAAGCGCGCTACTGCTTGAGCCACATCCCCAGCCCAGAGGAACTGAATTTTTAATTTGAATTTGAAAAGCTACTTGCCGCTAGTGGCTACTTAAATTATCTACCAAAGATCCTCATTACTCAAGTATACGTCTTTGGACCATCAGCATACATTAAAAATACAGACTTGTGGGGTTTCCTCTCTAGACTCTCAGAATCTTTATTTTGACAGGTTCATTTGATGGGTGTACATTAAAATTTGAGAGATGGTGTCTTTAGCATTCACTATATATTAGTAGTAGTAGGCAATACAAATGTTATTTTGATTTTTTTTATTATTTCAGTTATGACTTTGTTTTGCAGTGTAGTTGAGACCCCACATCTTCACTGGTTATATACATGTTTAGTAGGTGTCACATGGTCATTATATATGAGAGCAACTTGGTGCAAAAGCCACTGTTTATGGTGAAAACGTAGCTAGGTGACTACCAGCAGAAGAGTGGCCCAAATTAAAATAATGTAGTTGGACGGTAGAGCCACAAAACATGTTCCCTTTAGCCCAGTATCCTACCCCTAAAAATTTTATTTCAATTAAGTTAAAATGACATGTGATAACTTTTGATGTTGACTTTTTTAAAAAAAATATTTTTTAGTTGTTAATGTACCTTTATTTATTTATATGTGGTGCTGAGGATCGAACCCAATGCCTCACACATGCTAGGCAAATGCTCTGCCACTGAGCCACAATCCCAGCCCCTAATGTTGACTTCTTATAGCCAGGCATGACTGAAGAAATCGGGGGTCAGTTCCTCATGTAAGGATCAAATTAAGTATTATGTAGTTGGGATATGAAATATTTTTAGAATGATTTGACTATTAAAAACAGTCATATATTTTTACAATAACTTCTTTGTTAATAGCTTCTCAATAGGTTTGGTATGGACAAGATTTATGAAGGCCAAGTGGAGGTGACTGGAGATGAATACAATGTGGAAAGCATTGATGGTCAACCTGGTGCCTTCACCTGCTATTTGGATGCAGGCCTTGCTAGAACTACAACTGGCAATAAAGTTTTTGGGGCCCTGAAGGGAGCTGTGGATGGAGGCTTGTCTATCCCCCATAGGTAATAATAGTATTCAAGACCTCACGTATACCTAATACTTTCCTGTGTTTAACTGGGTGGTGGAGATTATCAGATCAATGAAGTTGCTATCATTGAATGCCTGCTCTATGCTAGGTACTCTGCAGGAAGGATTTCTAACATTTTATAAATGATGACATCAAGACTCAGAAACAGAGATTTGTCCAGGGCTTTGATGCTAATAAGTGGTATGGAAATCACTATCTTTTGCATGACTTGATTTCGATTAGAAATGAGCAACTCCATTTATTCCCCCCCCCCCCCCGAATTTTTTTTCCCATTTAGAATAAAATTTGACCTAAACTTTCAGCTGGAAATAATATTGTACATGGCAGGTCATTCTTGAAAGTCAAGTAGGTTATTGAATTGCTAATTCCTTTGGTTTGAGTTAATATTTTGATTTTGTTTGTTGTTTTGCAGTAGTAGGGATTGAACTCAGGATTTAATACATGCCAGGCAGACACTACCTCTCAGCCACATCCTCAACACACATTTTGATATTTTAATTTATAGCTTTTTTAGTGGTTATCTAATAAGAAAAAAAAGTTTGTGATTCTTGTTTGTTTCACTTTTATTTTATACATTTTATTTATTTTGGGGGGTAAGCCTAAATTAAAATTGAACTAAAACTGGGTGTGTGTGGTAGTACATATCTAAGCCCAGCTACTTAGTAGGATTTGCAGGTTCAGGGCCAGCCTGGGAAACCCAGACCCTGTCTCAGAATTAAATAGGGCTGTGGATATAGCTGAGTGCATAAGGTCCTGCATTCATTCTGTCTACAACAATCAAGCCTCACTATTAAAAAGAAGCTAGTGAAGTGCAAGTGTACCAGTTGTATTCTCGTTAGATGATTTCATTAATTGTGATCTTGGACAAGTCACCTATTCCTCCCTTATCCTGAGGTACCTTGAGAAATTATAGGATTTGGTGGATACGTTTTGAAATTGCTTTCCATGCTAATATGTAGGAGAACTTCTATTAACAGAAAGCCTTGATATAGTTTAAAGGCATTTGTCACTGAGTAGGGTGGGGCACTTAGTCCAGGCTACTTGGGAAATAGGCAGGGGAGTACTTGAGTCCAGGAGTTTTAAGACCAGTCTGGGCAATGTCTCCAAATAAAAGGTGTTTGTGGTATGAATTTCTTTGGAATTCACAGATGAGCTGCTGAATGATGATATCCCACTAACTGAGCAGTCAGTAGTTGGTCCTTTGGTTGCATATGATGCAATAATTGTTTCAAGACGGGACTGATGGCAGCTACTGAAATGAATTCCTGTGGGTGAACAAATTTCAGTTAATCTATACTAAAATATAAAAAAACTTTATTTTAGTACCAAGAGATTTCCTGGTTATGATTCTGAAAGCAAGGAGTTCAATGCAGAAGTACATCGGAAGCACATTATGGGTCAGAATGTTGCAGATTACATGCGCTATCTAATGGAAGAAGATGAAGATGCTTACAAGAAACAGTTTTCTCAGTATATAAAGAACAACGTTACCCCTGACATGGTAAGAAATTTACCGAAGTTTGGCCTTTCTCGGTTAATTTATAGAACAAAGTTTACTACTTGTTTTTGGTTTAGGTTTTTAATATAGGTATATTTCAGGCTAGCGATTTTTATAAGTGTAGGTAGATTCCAATTAGCTTTTCTTAAAATGGAATTAGAATATTAAGAGTAGATTAACAGGTGAGGTGGAATAATACATGTAATGAGCTGGACTTGTCAACATATCTTAGGAGTCTTTTAGACGTTTAATTATAGTAGGCTTAAAGTATCCAAAACTTGAGTTGCCTTTTTTTGACCTTGACTGTTCAATTAAATACTGTAGTACCAGTTTTGAAATTAAGTGAAAATGTAGAATATGAATCATGTTACTCTAAAGCTGTTATAACTAAAATTATTTACAAGTATACTGGGTCAAGTAATTTCTGTTAGTACCTTATTCTTTTTTGGTGCTGCTTTGGGCATGAAAATTTTTAAAAAGTCATTGAGGAAAAGATCACTTCCTGTTTATATGCTTTGGACCACAGTCTAAGGCAAAATAAACACATAGCTTGAGTTTTTGAGGGGGGTAAAAAAAGAATCAGGAATAGTTTTACTTTTGAGACTGTGGTTCTGCTTAACTTTAGAATTTTTCTTTCTAAGCCTATCTTGTCATACTTGTTCAAAACTATTTAGACACCTCCCCATCTGTTCTTTCAGATATTTATTTTTTAATGCTATTCTATGCCATACTTAATGGCAGACAGCTCTTTGGCTAGTGTACCTTTTTAGCTACCTCCTTTTGTGTGTGTGTGGTACTGGGGATTAGACCCCAGGTCCTTGTCATTGCTAAGCATGGGCTGTAAATACAGTGAACAGTTGTAATAGTGCTTAAAAGAAGTAGAGAAATTAAATTTTGAAATAGATTTAGGTAGTTGAGCAGTCTCACACGCAGTGTGCATTTTTTTTCTCTTGCCAAATTTTCTACAAGTGCATATAATCATTTTCTTCATTTTCTCCGCCTTAGTAAGACCTGGATTACCTTGATTTTTTTTTTTTTTTTTAATGTGGTACTAAGGATGTCCATGTTCTCATTCATGCCAAATACATGGAATCATCATCACCATTCTTTAGGGAACCATAATTGTTATTAGATGTTCAGAGAGTTGTAGTATTGGAGCATTTTCATTAGTTTCATCCAATAAGAAACCTAATTAGTTTTCAGTGTATTCTAGAGAATTTCAAGCCTCTTTGAAAGTTCTAGAGACCTTATATTACTGCCAGATACTAGTGATTAGTAATAGTGAAAGATACAAGAGATTCCTAGTACATAAGTCTGAGAATTCTTTGAAAGACCTATCAGGTAATGATGGAAATTGTAAATCTGGGAAATTTGGGGTGACAGAAGAATTTGGTAGTTGTTTTTTAGTCCCTGGTGTCCAGTCCAAGAATTTAGGGCAAACATATTTTTTTTTTTAATTTTTAAGAGTTTATTTTTTAGTTCTCGGCGGACATAACATCTTTGTTTGTATGTGGTGCTGAGGATCGAACCCGGGCCGCATGCATGCCAGGCGAGCGAGCTACCGCTTGAGCCACATCTCCAGCCCTAGGGCAAACATTGAATGAGGAGTACAGTGTGGGTGCTACCTCCCCCACCCCACCTCCCACCCCCCGAAAAAAAAAAAAACAAAACTGTTCTTCTGTGATTCAGAAAGTATGGCTGAATTACTTAGGAATAAATGCAGGGGCTGGGGATGTGGCTCAAGTGGTAGCGCGCTCGCCTGGCATGCGTGCGGCCCGGGTTCGATCCTCAGCACCACATACCAACAAAGATGTTGTGTCCGCCTAAAACTAAAAAATAAATATTAAAAAAAGGAATAAATGCAGATTGTGTTCTGTGAATATGTCCATATATGGTGCATAGGGTAAACATAAAGGATTTGTTATGATTACATTTAGGAATTGAAGCAGGAATCAACATTGACTTAGTTTTTTTTTTTTTTTAGAATCTGACTTAAAAGGACAAAGTAGAGCAAATAGTGGAGTGCTATTGTACATTAATATAGTAGGGCATATGAAGTGAAACCAAGTACTGTTTGCTTTCGTTTGTTTCAGATGGAGGAAATGTATAAGAAAGCTCATTCTGCTATACGAGAGAATCCAGTCTATGAGAAAAAGCCCAAGAGAGAAGTTAAAAAGAAGAGGTATGTCTTGTTTTGTCTTGTGGATCAGATTTTCAGTGAAGTTGTGCAAACTCGATCACTAGCTCTGCGTGATATGGCAGAAGCTAAGGGAACCAGGTTTGCTAAAGTAATTGTGGTGATAGGAATGTATTAGCCTCAGAAGCTACTGAGGTGGCCCATTCTATCTTTGTACAATTGTAAATACCAGTTATTGCATTTATTATTGACTACCTAAAGAGTTCCTTTTTGATATTTAAATAGAATGAGAAATAGTCCCTAATGACCACCTAGCCATTGTACTATTTTTTTTGATACTACAATAATAGGATCATATCATAAAAGTTGTCATTTGGGAAAGTTAGCTAAAGAACATATATAAGTACATGCATTAGAAATTGGATTATTCAGCCTCCATCTGATCACAAAGTGTTTGGTTTTAAAAAATTATATTCCTATTTCACTTTTTTGCAGGTGGAACCGTCCTAAAATGTCCCTTGCCCAGAAGAAAGATCGGGTAGCTCAAAAGAAGGCAAGCTTCCTCAGAGCTCAGGAACGGGCTGCTGAGAGCTAAACCAAACAACAGTTTTTCTATGAAGTTTTTTCAGATACAGATAATAAACTTATTGAACCAGCAGTTATTTCTGTGTGTTGAGCTTTTGTTAATGAAACTGTAGGAAATAACCTGAAATACAAAAGCAAAGGATTTTACAGTTTCTTGAAAAAACCACTTGTAGCTTTTTCCGGAAAAAGTTATCTTGTGTGTGGACTCCAATAAGAGTTCATACCTCCTTCTCAAGCAACAGACCAACAACAATCAGTAAAAAATATTTCTTCTGTCCATTTATTATAACCAGATAATTAGTGGGAAGAAAACATACTTTAAGTATACAGTCTTAAAGCCAACAAAACTGGTGCTAATCCATGGTTTTAAATTTTGAGAATGCCAATAAAGTCACAGGTTTGACACATTAACTGACTTAAACCTTTGAGCAGAAAACACTGGGGCTCTTCGCCAAAATGAGGTGCTTCATTTTTGGTTGGTTGAAGGGTACATGCCAGATCTGAATGTACATATGAAAATAATACAAGAAAGGATCAGATGTTAAGCCTTGCATATCAAGTTTACATGGGGAAAAAAACATTGGGTAGATCAATATACATGCGTCTTTAAGAAATAGCCCTTTGGCCCACAGGAAATACTATTTGAAAATAGAAAAACTATTATTAAAACTGTCTTTCATCATCTCTTGCTCATAATGGTCCTGTTTTCACCACACATTTACCATGAGATTTCTTTTCAGTTTTGTTTTCTGGAGCTGGGGCCTCATGCAATGCTGGGAAAGTGCTCAAACACAGCTACATCCCCACCCCAAGATAAGTCAGTTCTAAAGGGCTTAGTTGGCTGGTTGATAATAAGATGGACCCATCAAAAATCTTTAGGATAATGAAATTCAGTTTCGGCCACTAGAAGTACCTGCATGTTGTCAAGTAGTATACTTCCTGAAGTTAAAAGCCACTTCAGCTACACATTTGATGTCTGAGGTTAAAGAGTGTCTACAATACAACAAACCATGCTACTAACCCAACATTTTTTTAAAGGAATAATTTTAATATATCTTTGCAATCTTAATTTGTGTTAGTGTGCAAACTTTACCATGCTAAGACATTAGTAAATTCACGTATAAATTTTTTAAACAGCTTCAATGCAAACAATGTTTTAGCAATGGTATTTTGGCTAACAAATCTACAAAACACCCACTGTTGATGTTTATGGAATGAGGCTTTTCACAGCATTTTTTTAAAAGTCATTAGTCAAAATAGTTATACAGTGAATGTACTGGGGAAATGTAAAAGGGCTTCTAAAAGGGCAGGAATGAAATCTTTTGATTATGTTGATCCTATACCTCCTGCTATTACTGCAGTAATCACATATTTTGATGATGGCTTTCTGGCCCAGGAAAGGGGATCTCTGAATCAGAAGCCATTCTTAAAATGCTCAAAATTGTTCTTGTGTTTCCTACAATGGTAACAATGTCCAAATGAACTAAGAGTCATTTGTGTACGAAATTTTCTTCCACAATAATGTTTTTAGATTATTTAGTATCAAAGAATGTTCCATTTCCATTTGATTTGCTGTGACTTTGAGAGCGATACAAGAATAAAGCTGTTTTTCTAATTCTTCACGAATTTCACTTGGAGCACCACGCAATAGGTAGTCTTTGAGTAACTGACAGGCTTTTGCCAAGTTTGGTTGTATTACTTCTGAAGTACATTTCATTGTATTCTGATCACAGCTAGTTCTACAATCTGTGCCATAGACACAGTCCAGATCAGATTCACAGTGACGATCCTTAATAAGTTCTTTCAGGTTTGTCTCTGGCACAATTTTTCTCATATCCACCATTTTCAAATCATACTTTTCATTATATCCTAGATTTTTGGCACTAGTATCACACATGAGGAAGTTTCCATAGGGGCCATGGAAAACATCTTCCACAAATTCTAGAAGTCCTATGGCTATTTTAGCCTTTCTGGGCCATGATGGTGTGAATAATTGATCCATACTTCTTCTGAACCCAGATGGAATAAAAAGTTCAATGACCCATGGAAGGCTTACTCCATAAAGAGAGGTATATTCAACACTTTCCATCACATAAAGGTCACCACAGAATCCCATTAGTTTGGGGGTATGTTCTTTATCTTGAAGTATCACCATGAGAAGAAATTCATTTAACTGAAGAAGTGCCCATGCTGACTTTGCTTCTCCTAAGGAAACCTGGCCATCTTTGTCTCCATCAGCCACTGTTAGGATGAGATTAACCAGTTCAGAAAGGTTTCCTTGGTCACCCAATTTTGCCTGTTAAGACAAGAATTTGGCAAATTATACAGAAGGAAAGAAAAATACAACCTTATGCAACATAATAATTTTCTCTATGGGCATTATTACTATGCTAGTAATAATCTTACTATTGAATCCCCATAAAGGACCTTAATATGTTACATCTCCAAATACTTATGATAATTTATGTAACATGTTTTATGTAACTACAGTAAAAGCATTTTAAGGATATCTTTGTTAAGAAATGGCCACCCTAACTCCCCGGGGCCTATTAGAACCTTCAGAAAGTTAACCAAGATTCGAAGTAATTATCCCTTGTCTTATTCATACATTAACTTTCCAAATTACATTGTAATGAACTCACATCAAAGTTATAAGAGTGAAAATTATTTTCTACTATTTTGTATTTATCATATTAACAGAATTATTTTGTCCTAACTGTTCTAATAATAGAAGTTTAAAAGTTTTTGTTAAGGTTCTCTGGGATAAAATAATCTGAAATGCATGTAAATAGCCAAAGAAAAGAAAAGCTTCTGAGTGAAAAGAGCAATAGAGATGAGAAAAATAAATTATTTCCAATACTGCAAATATTTTCATTATTGTATTGTCTTGTATTAATGTTTTTTTAAATTTAAAAAGGAATTGTAAAATGGCCACATAGAGTAAAGAATTAGTCATTGGAGTTCCATTTCTAAAAAAAAAATATTGTGTGGGTATCTTCAGAGGTGCTCAAGGAGGCCGACCTCTGTTCTCTGAACCCCAGCAGTCAGACCTGCTCATATACTAGCATTTCCCCAGGACCAACCTACCCCAAGATGGAGTAGAACACACACATTCACCTGTCACCAAACTGCCATTTTCTTCATTGAACTAGTGAGAGGGCTGTCAAGTGTTTGGGTCTTGGGCCTGCTTCCAGCTGCATATTTGAATTCTTGCTCTGCAGTGGACTACGCCTTGGCTGCAGTCCTCACTCTCCACAGTCACAGGGGCCTTGGACAAGTTGTTACTATGTTCATGGGGATGAATCCCGGAAAGTTTCCAAGGCAGGCCTTTTGGCACTCTCAGCTTTAGCCTTTGTGGAGCTTTATTATTTCAGCTATCATGATGTGGGCATCTGCAAAGTTGTTGCCATGCTGTAGAAACTCTGATTATGACTTAATTTTATGACTTGATTATATGCCTTGATTATATGACTTAATTTTATGAACTGATTATATGCCCCTTTGCCTCTGCTCTGTCATGCCATTCAGCTCACAATAAGGAAGAAATAACAGACAAATCCACTAGAGGACAAAGCTAATCACATGGTTATTTTAGAATTTAGTTGCTGAGGAAAAGGTTTTAGAGGAATTACATCCAAGAAATTATGAGACCCAATTTTGGATTCTAGTGAGTTAATGGGGTTGTCTCCAAGTTTAAAGACTCACAGTATAACTAAATTTTACATTTGAGCTTTTGCCTTTGTCTCTCTTTGTGTGTGTGGGTGGGGGGGGTGCAGTGGGATGTACCAGAGATTGAATTTAGGGGCACTTGGCCACTGAGCCACATCCCCAGCCCTATTTTGTATTTTATTTAGAGACAGGGTCTCACTGAGTTGTTTAGTGCCTTTCTTTTGCTGAGGCTGGCTTTGAACTTGCAATCCTCCTGCCTCAGCCTCCTGAGCCATTGGATTATAGGCATGTACCACTGCACTCAGCTTAATATGTCAATCTCTTAAAGAGAATTCAGCTTTATTATTGTCAATATGTGATCATATTTCTGCATTTGGGAAATAAAGAATGAAGGCAAAGACTGTTAATTCATGAGTAAACACTTTGCAAAAAATTTAATTTGGTTTAAATTTTGGAAACTTCCCTGTTGATATCAGCTACTGATGGTTTATGTTGTAGGGAAACTTTAAATTAGGAGATGCTAAAGTCTCAGATTACATATTTCTAAATCCTAGGTAAGAAAGCTTGGAGAGCTTCTAAAATTAGAGAAATTCCAGTTAGAGGAGAGGCCTTCCTTGCAGATGTGTCAGAATATTACAGATTCTAAACAGACTTAATCCTCAAATGTGTTTTACTTGTCCTAAAATAATCTGTACACAAATATAAAATTATAAATAATGAATTGTTTTTCTAACCATAGGGATTTCATGCATTCCATGAAAAGAAAAAAAATTTAAATTAAATGTTATATAATAATAATAATAAAAGATTGTAACCAGAGTATACTCATTTTAATTAATTTATTTATTTTTGAGACAATCTTGTTATGTTGTCCAGGCAGGCCTTGAACCCCTGGGCTTAAGCAATCCTCCTACCTCAGGCTCCCAAGTAGCTGGGACTACATCACCAAGCCCACCTAGAGTATGCTAATTTTATTGTGCTTTTTCTGGTATTAGTTTCAGTGGTAAAATGTATAATACTACAATTAGTTAATGAACTCCCCCCTCACACCTGGACACTTTAAATTATTACAAGGAATGTTAAACTAAAGATCTTCCAACATGTATTTTTTTCTTTCTCTGAATTTTTCCCTCAGGATGGAGTTCCCAATAGAGGTCAAATATCAACATTTTAATGATTTAGGGTGAGTTCTACCAATTCTTCTGGAAGAATATTTCTTTACACTAGCAATGTGTGAATAGATAAACTTACCTTAAATAGACTGTAGACCATTTCTTTGAATTTCTGTACAGTAGTTCCCCTAGTTGGCTTATCAAATAGAACTATTTCTTTTCTTGGCTCCAACTCAGTTCCAAAATCAAGATGAAGAGCTTGTTCCATCTGACATTTCACAACACCTGGTAGATTATCCCAAATCCCTAAATACATCTTTGTGAAAAAGAATGACAAGAGATGTATCACACTAAGTAGAAAACTCTAAAACATATACCATTATATTTTTAAAATTTTTTTTTTTTAGTTGTTGGTGGACACATGCCTTTATTTTTATTTATAGGCTCGAACCCAGTGCCTTACCCCGCTAGGCGAGTGCTCTACTGCTGAGCCACAACCCCAGCCCTATACCAGTATATTTTTAAGGTCCTCTTCCTCTACAAAACACAAACAAATGGAGGACAATACCTGTTATGGAAGGTTGCCAATGAGGAATTTTGCAAGGAGACGGCTAGGCGAAATGCAGCAGCTGGTTATTCTCAGAGAAATCTAGATATGTTGTTAGGAAAGGGACCTTATGAGGATCGGCAGCAACAAATTGCATATGATCCTGACATATACTCACAAATTGCTGTAGATGCATTTAAGGCATGGAAGACTTTACAAGGACATGGAGGTTTACAAGGTCAATTATCTAAGATAATACAAGGAGCTAATGAACCTTACGCTGAATTTGTAGATAGGCTTATTCAAACAGCTACCAGAGTTTTTGGGAATACAGAACAAGCAATACCATTAATAAAACAACTGGCTTATGACCAAGCGAATCGTTGGTGCAGAGATATCATTAGACCATGGAAACAGGAAGATTTAAACACATATATTAAATTATGTAGAGACATTAATGAACAAGAGCAAGTCATGGCAGCTGCAGTAAAACAGGCTTTAGATGCCAGAGACATTAATGAACAAGGGCAAATTGTGGCAGCTGCAGTAAAACAGGCTTTATATGCCAGGCCAAGAACATGCTACAATTGTCAACAAACAGGACATTTTAAAAGGAATTGCCCCATAGGAGGAGGGTTTAACAAAACTAGGTATCAAAGGAGTAGAATACCCAGTATTTGCCCACGATGCCGTAGAGGGAGACATTGGGCTAATGAATGCCGTTCTCAAACCACCATAGAGGGTACTCCATTACATTGGGCTAATGAATGCCGTTCTCAAACCACCATAGAGGGTACTCCATTATCAAAAAACGAACAAGGACAAGGTGTTTATCCACAATATCGTGGACAAAGGCATCGGGCTCCGTTGCCAAAAAATGGACAGGGGGCCCCAATGCTCCGGGGCCCCAAACCACAAATATACGGAGCACTGGAGGAACCCAGCAACCCCATCAGGGTAGTGCCCAGGACACATTGTCCATCAGATTCCTTATCAGACAAACCAGAGGGAGCGCAGGGTTGGACATCTGCGCCTCCGCCAGATCAGTACTAACTCCAGAGATGGGAGTTCAAATCATTCCCACAGGGGTAAAAGGACCTCTTCCCAAAGGAACTGTAGGCTTATTATTGGGACGCAGCTCTTCTACTCTAAAAGGACTTTTGATAAGTCCTGGGGTAATTGATCCTGATTATGAAGGTGAAATAAAAATTATAGCCAGTTCTCCAAAGGGTATATCAATAATTTCACCAGGAGATAGAATAGCACAGTTACTAATAATACCAAGCCTACATGATAAATTTTCCAGTCATGCTGTAGAAAGAGGTTCCAAGGGATTAGGCTCCACAGGTGTAGATTGGGCTATGCTTTCTTTAAATTTAGATTCTCACCCCATGCTAAAACTAAATATTCAAGGACATGAATTTAATGGGCTACTGGATACAGGTGCAGACCTTAGCATCATCTCTCGTCAAGAATGGCCAAAACATTGGCCATTACAACAAGCCACTCAAACGCTTAGAGGCCTAGGAGTGGCGACTAATCCCGATAGAAGCGCAATGGTATTAGATTGGAAGGATCCTGAAGGATGTGAAGGAACTATACAGCCATATGTATTGGATCATCTTCCCGTAAATTTATGGGGACGAGATGTCTTAGATCAATTAGGTTTGACATTAACAAATAACATCAATCAAAATGCACCCACTATTATGGCTAGACAAGGTTTTAGGAAAGGAAAAAGATTAGAAAAACAAGAACAAGGTATAGCAGCACCAATACAAATAGATCAAGGAACAAACAGACATGGGTTGGATTTTCACAAAGGGCCACTGAAACAATAAAAATTACATGGAAATCAGAAAGACCAGTATGGGTTCCTCAGTGGCCCTTGACTAAAGAAAAGATACAAGTAGCCCATGATCTGGTCAAACAACAATTAGCGGAAGGACATATACAACCTTCTGTATCTCCCCATAATACTCCCATTTTTGTCATCAAAAAGAAATCTGGTAAATGGAGATTATTGCAAGACCTAAGAGCCATTAATAATGAAATGGTCATTATGGGACCTGCTCAATCGGGGATTCCTCAATTGTCTGCTTTGCCAAAAACTTGGTATGTTTTAGTTATAGATATTAAAGATTGTTTTTTTTCAATTCCAATTCATCCTGAGGATAGTCCACGTTTTGCATTTACTATCCCTGCACTAAATCATGAAGGTCCTGATCAGAGATATGAATGGAAAGTACTCCCTCAAGGGATGGCTAACAGCCCAACTATGTGTCAAATTTATGTTAACAAAGTAATCCAGCCACTTAGAAATCAAAATCCTGAACTACAAATATTTCACTATATGGATGATGTATTATTAGCACACAAAGCTAAAAACACATTGCTAGAATGTTATGCCACACTTACAAATTTATTAAAAAATTATAATCTAGAGATAGCAATAGATAAAGTACAATTAAAATTTCCAATTAATTATTTAGGAGTTCTATTATCCTCAACCACGGTCCGTCCACCAAAAATTCAAATACGAGTAGATCAACTCAAATCACTTAATGACTTTCAAAAGTTATTAGGAGACATAAACTGGATAAGGCCTTATCTAGGTATTCCAACAGGAGAATTAGGACCTTTATTTGATATCCTAAAAGGTCCATCAGATCCAAATTCACCCCGAATGTTAACGCCTGAAGCAAGAAAGGCATTAAAAATCATTGAAACATATATGGAAAATATGCATTTGGATAGAATTGATATAAGTTTGCCTTTATTATTTATTGTACTACCAACAAAAAATATTCCTACAGGAGTATTTTGGCAAGAAGGTCCATTATTATGGATACATTTATCTTATTCTCCTAACACTATTCTTACTAGGTATCCTGAGGCTGTAGGACAATTAATACTCAAAGGAATAAAAACAGCAAAGGGAGTATTTGGAATTTCTCCCAATAAAATTATTACTCCATATACTATGAATCAAATTGATGAATTAGCTAATGAGTTAAATACTTGGGCAATAATCATGTGCAAATCTAATGTTTCATTTGATAACCACTTACCATCTAATCCTTTATTGTCTTTTTGGTCATTGCATCCTGTAATTTTTCCAAAAATGACAAGAAAAACACCTATCATGAATGCTCCAAATATATTCACTGATGGGTCAAATAATGGTACAGCAGCAATAGTTACACCTGATCAAACTTTTACATTTTTAGTACCCAAACAATCAGCTCAAAAGGTAGAGCTTAATGCAGTATTACAAGCTTTTGTGATGTTTAAAGATTCTGTATTTAATTTATTTTCTGATAGTCAGTATATAGTTAATGCTATAATATCCCTTGAAGATGTTGGTAGGATTTCCCCTTCTTCTACTGTTTTCTCTTTGTTTTCCACTATACAAAGTTTAATCTGGGACAGAAAAGATCCATTCTTTATAGGACATATCAGGGCACATACAGGATTGCCTGGAGCCCTTAGTTTGGGCAATGATTTAGCAGATAAAACTACACATGACATACATATTTTCTCTACACTAGAAGAAGCTATAAATTTTCATAAAAGGTTCCATGTCAATGCTAATACTTTACAAAAGCGTTTTGAAATAACTAAGGAATAAGCTAGACAAATAATAAAACAATGTCAAAATTATGTGACCTTTTTACCACAAGTTAATCTTGGAGTCAATCCTAGAGGATTGATACCTAACCATATTTGGCAGATGGACGTCACACATTTGCCAGAATTTGGAAAATTAAAATATTTACATGTTACAGTTGATACTTCTTCTGGATTTTTGATGGGCTCCCTTCATGCCAGAGAAAAAACTAAAGATGTTATAGCTCATTGCTTACAAAATTTTGCCACTGTGGGCATTCCAAAACAGTTAAAAACAGATAATGCCCCTGGTTATACTTCTACCTCTTTTAAACAATTTTGCTCATCATTTGGCATTACTCATATAACAGGAATCCCATACAATCCACAGGGACAAGGCATAGTTGAAAGAGCTCATCAAACTATTAAAATGTACTTATTAAAGCAAAAAGACGGAATTGGGAAGGGGTATATATTCCCCAAAGATAAACTTAAAATAACGCTTTTTACTCTAAACTTTTTAAATTTGGATTCATCAGGACTTAGTGCTGCAGAAAGGCATATGTGTCCAAAAAATGTACATAAGCCCAAGGTACTTTGGAAAGATATTCTAACAGGACAATGGAAAGGTCCTGACCCAGTAATTGTCTGGAGTCGGGGTCTGTTTGTGTGTTTCCACAGGAAGAACAGCAGCCGATTTGGATTCCAGAGAGATTACCAAGGTCCTGACCCAGTGATTGTCTGGAGTCGGGGACCTGTTTGTGTTTCCACAGAAAGAACCGCAGCCGATTTGGATTCCGGAAAGATTAACTAAAATCCTGACCCAGTGATTGTCTGGAGTCGGGGGCCTGTTTGTGTATTTCCACAGGGAGAACAGCAGCCGATTTGGATTCCAGAGAGATTAACTAAAGCGATTTCTACAGACCGAAAAGAAGATGATTTGGCTCAAATCCATAACAGCTGATATCCAAAACTCCAATTTGGCTATCCTTACATCTGCGACAGAACCAGGATGCTTTTTTCAATATCTATTTTATCATTGCCCTTTCCCATATCATGAAGTTCTATTTTGTTTTTTGAGCTCATACAGACCTAGGTTAATGTTTTGCTGATCAGTTCTATTTTTTTTTTTGACTATAGAGTTTTTAAACATTGCAATGGAGATTTCACCTGTAAAAAGTTATAAGGCCTTTACTATTATGTTATGTGTTATATGTATTATATTATGTGTGCACACTTGTGTTTTGTGTTATATGTTTGAATGTACGTATGTCCATATATCATATATGATGAGTGCTCATGAAAAAATGGATCCAAATATTTTTTTTATTCACGTGATTTAAATGGTTTAATTTAAATTGGGTAAATAACTGTTAAGAATTGTTTTAATATGTAAACAAAAAAGAAGGTTAACAGATCTGTTTGTTTACTTTCACCTTTCCTTTTCATTATATTTAATAATTCTCTTCAAGATAATATAAATTGTTAAGAAAATTGTTTTCTCTTCTCTTCAAGATAATGTAAATTGTTAAGAAAATTGTTTTCTTTTAGTGCCTTCTGGAATGTTACATAATTTTTCCTTTAGCCATTATTGCTAGAATTCCTATCTTCATCCCAGTGCCGGTGAAGACAAAGATAAAACTAATCTACAGTTTCTGCAATAGCCATCACTGAACTGCTTTCAGAACTTGCCTAAACTATGTGTCACTTGTATGCATTGTGAACTCACTTGTATGCATTGTGAACTATCTGTTGGTGCAGCGACTTGTGGTAGTGTTGGAGTATTTTTACTGATGATGTCATCGGTTGTACAATTTTTCCAACAAGAGCCGTCAATTGGCTTGGTGTATCTTCCTCCCTTCTGCTTGTCATGACAAAGACCTCTCCACAGGTGTGGCTGTATACTGGACCGGTAGTCAATGACGGGTAAGATCCAATTACAATGGTACCAACCTAAGACAGGAGGCTGACGCCCTGAGGTCAGCTCATCCGAAGACGGGTAAGGACCATATGTAGTATTGGACAACCTAAGGCAGGCACGGTCCCCAAGCCACATGCTTGTTATTTAAACAGAGAGGGGGAGATGTTGAGAGCCACAGCCAAAGGGGCCCCAGCAAACTTCCAGCTGTCAGCAAACTTCCAGCTGCCGGCTGATGATTAGCTCACAGCAGCCCCAGCAACATCTAGCTGATTGGCTCCTCTGCGGTGATGTTCATTGGGCTGTTTCCCTGCCCTTCAGACTGCCAGCTGATGATTGGCTCACAGCGGCCCCAGCTATATCTAGCTGATTGGCTCCTCCACGGAGCTGCTCATTGGGGGACTTCTTTGGCTCCGCCCACACGACCCAGCCAATCAGCCTCAAGAACAGGAGGATTGTGGGAGGTGGTGAGGGTTGTGTGGGGGTGAGAGGCTTGTGAGAAGCCGGTGGTGGCAGTTGGGCTCTGAGGGGTTTTTCCTGAGGAGCTGTTTTGTTTGGTGTTTTTAGTTCTAAAAATAAAGTTTGTTTCTTTTGACAAGTGGCTCCTGAATTGTGCCCAGCCAGACTGCGGCAACAAAACACAAACAAGCATCAAAAACAAACTGAGCTACAAATCTGAAATAATCAAAGACATTTTTCCTTACATGAATTAAAAAAAATAAAATGAATGTAATGCATGCCTAAAAATAGCTTTTGAAAAGTCAAAGTAGAAAGATAGAAGGAAAAAACAAAATTCTTCCATATTCTATTTTCCTAGTTCCACTCCCCAGAATTAATCATTATTAAGTATCTATTTATTAAACTAACATTATATAGCATTTACTACATTTTATGTTGTGCTGGAGTCCCTGAGTCCCTGTGAGCAGTCCCTGTGGAAAATGCATGCAGCTCTGAGTGAAGCTGAAGCTGCAAGGGAGACCCCAGACAGAGATGCCAGGAAGGCGAATGTGTGCTGAGGGAGGCTGCAGGCAACATGGCCACGTGGGCTGCAACCAGCAAGGCCGTGGGGTGGGGCTTCCCAAGCTTTTGGGAGCCCACATTCTGCCAGTGTCTTCTGAATCCTATAATTGTAGGATTTAATGTTTGCCCTGCTGGGTTTTGGTCTTGCTTTGGTCCAGTCCCTCCTTTTACTCCTCTATTCTTCCATTTTGGAATGGGAACATTTACCCTGTGCCATTGTATTGTGGAAGTGTGCAACTTTTTCTTTTTACAGGGGCTCACAACTGAATTGGCTTTGTGTCCTGGAAGAAAATGTGGAGTGACGCTGAGGTAGTGAAGACTTTGGGACTCGGGATGGTCTGAATGTGTTCTGCGTTGGGAGATGGATATGAATGTTTGGGAAGCCAGGAGCAAAATGCTATGGTTTGAATGTGTCCCCAAAGGCCCACGTGTTAAAGGCTTAGTCCCCAATCTGGAGCTGTTGGGAGATGGTAGAATCTTGACTCAGGAGGCTGAAGCAGAAGGATTGCATGTTTGAGGCCAGCCTTGGCAACTCAGGAAGATCCTGTCTCAAAATTTAAAAAATTTAATTTAATTTAATTTTTAAAAAAGGACTGGGAATGTAGCTCAGTGGTACAGCATCCCTGGGTTCAATCCCTACAATCACAAAAAGATGGGGTGGGGGAGATGGGGCCTAATCGGAGGTATTAAGTCATTGGGGATATACTCTCAATGGGACACAGTCTCTTCTGCTTTTCCATTCCTTGGTCATGAAGTGAATGAATTCTGTTGTGATGTGCTCTCAAAAGGATGTACTGCCTTGCCACAATCCCAAAAGCAAGGAGGCCAATTGACCATGGACTGAAACCTCTAAAACTGAGCCAAAAATAATCCTTTCTTTGTTTCAAGTTGAGTATCTGAGGTATTTTGTTGCAGTAATGGAAAGCAGACTAACAGTCTACTTATTTTATTATTTTAACACTTACACTAACCCTATGAGGTAGGTGATATAATTACCATTTCATTGATGGGGAAACTGAAGCAGATAGGTAAAATAACATCTGGAGGTAAAAAGTAGTGGCAATGCCAGTATTTGAACCCAGAAGTCAGGACTCACAGCTTATGGTCTTAACCACTAGGACAGCCTGCCTCTTTTATTTCTACATAAAAATAATAATAAATGAGAACCATATTAATTAATAAAAAAATCCAAACAAAGCAGATTATATCGTGCCCCTCCTTCAAACCCTCTATTAAACTCCCAATTCAATTAGAATGAAGTCCAAAGTCCTTTCCTTTGCTTGTTAAGCCCCTTTGGAGATGGCCTGGTCTACTTCTCCATCCTAGTCTTTACCACTTGCTCTCTGGTTCTTTATTTTTTGAGCTAAGCTGGTCTTTCTCTTCTCTAAACCAACCAAGCTTCTTCCTGCTTCACGTCTGTTTCACGTGTGTTGGTTCCACTTGCAGCGTATTCTCTGAGTTCTTCATAGGGACAGTTCCTTCACTTCATTCAATTATTAGCACCAATGTCACCTTAGGAAGGCCTTTTCTAACCCCCAATCTATAATAAGAGTCCTCTCCCATCCCCTGGCACCTGGAACTCATTCTGTTTTGCTTTCCTTCTATCTTTTAAATTATCTATCTATTCATTTACGATGTCTTCTCTCACATTAAAACATAAGGCACACAAGGCCAGAGGCTTTGTCTGTCTTGTTCCCGACGGTCTCACCCAATACATCAAAAAGTGCCTGGCACACAACTGACACTCAAATGCTGGAGATTCATTCAGAAATCCTCTTTTACATGATTAGTAGTGTCAACTTGAAAATTATTCAAAATTTCTAATAAATAATATATACTCATACTGGGAAATTTAGAAGTAGGATGAACATAAAAATGTAATTTTTCCCTGCCCAAGTTTTGTTGTATCTTATTCCAGTCCAATAGCATCCTATTTTTATTTACATTTCTTTGATGGGGAGGTAGAATTTTTTTTTCATTATGTTTATCAGCTGTTTGTGTTTTTTTTTAGCTCAGCCTATGCCTATAATTTAATTCTTTGTTCATGCATGAGCTCAAATATTATCTCTGAAAGGTCTTCCCTGATCATCTCCTCTAAAGCATCTCTACCATCCCTCTTCCCCATTCTCTACCAACTCACCTGTGTGCCTCCTATATATAGGACACACCATAGCCGATAATTGTTTTGTTTGTTTATCTATCAACTGCTTGTGTCTCCCATCTCTCTGGGGGAAATGTAAGGTTCATAAGAGAAGTAATCTTATCTTTTTTCTTTTTTTTTTTCCAGTATTGGGGATTGAGCCCAGGGGTTTCACATATGCTAGACAAGCATTCTACCACTGAGTTATACTCCCAGCCTTCTTATTTTTTACTTTGAAATAACTAAAACAGGGCTGGGGATGTGGCTCAAGCGGTAGCGCGCTCGCCTGGCATGCATGCGGCCCGGGTTCGATCCTCAGCACCACATACCAACAAAGTTGTTGTGTCCGCCGAGAACTAAAAAATAAATATTAAAAAATTCTCTCTCTCTCTCTCCTCTCTCACTCTCTCTTTAAAAAAAAAAAGAAATAACTAAAACAGTATCTGGGGATACACAGGGAATAGGGAAGAAATAAATATCTATTGAATGAATGAATTAAAGCCTACAAAACTGAAATACATGTAATGTTCTAAAACTCTGGTTCAAAAATTATTTTAATAATACCTTTAGTTTAAGGTAGAATTAAAGCTTACTGACATTCTGGAATCTTTATTCATAATTTCCATACCTGATTGTTGGGCTTGGTGGATAAGCATTTTCCAAAATAAAGCGTTTCCGTAACACAGAGGCTATTACATGCGGGCCCATCGATAACTCCAGTCTTGTACTTGTCACACTAAAAACCAGGAGATTAAAAAAAAAAGTAGTTAATAAAAAAAGGTTCATGGGAAGAAACATCTGAAAGATATCAATAAAAGGTATTTTTATCCTTTAATAGAAAGTTGTTTTTTTTTTTTTTTTTTTTTTTTTAGTTTTCGGCGTACATAATATCTTTGTTTGAATGTGGTGCTGAGGATCAAACCCGGGCCGCACGCATGCCAGGTGAGCACGCTACCACTTGAGCCACATCCCCAGCCCCAAAGAGAGAAAGTTTTCTGATGAAAAGAATGTGGGCTTTGGATTTAGACAGAAGTATATTTGAATCCATCTGCTCTATTACTTTCTACCTCTATGATGATGAGAGGGAGCTTCTTAGTTTTTTTTTTTTTTTTTTTTTTTTTTTTTTTTTTTTTTTTGGTGCTGGGGATTGAACCCAGGGCCTTGTGCTTGTGAAACAAGCACTCTACTAACTGAGCTACTCCCCCAGCCCCGGGGGCTTCTTGTGTGCACAGAAGTTTGAAACTATTTTTCCCATGTAGAGTGGTCTAAGGTGGTAGAATCCCTACTTCCTCCAACAATAGAAACATTCCATTTGAAAATTTTTAAATAACAAAATAAAGTTATGTCTGTCATTGTGTCATCCTTGAGATCACACAAAAACAAAAAGAAAATGAGAAAAACATAAACTCCATATTTGATAAAATAAGGTACCAATGTAATCCCAGGCACAATACAATAATTGAGGGTGATCTACTAAACTCAGAGATTATACCAGAGCCCAAAAATAGGCTGAGATTAAATACCTGCTGAGGCCTCAGTTCTCAAAGTGGGCAGGGCACCAGGCATCTGAGGAACAGAACCATCATCCTGGTTTACAAGGAAAGTTTGAGGGGCACAAGCTTCCGGGACTTCCCAGAACACCACCAGACACCATGAAGTAGTGGAACAAGGTGGGGTTGTATGATAAAATCATTAAACATGTTAACTTTGTTGGAGGCAGTCTGGTGATGGACTACAGCTGGGAGAGATGAGTGACGAAGAGCCCTGTAGCTCCTGCGGAGATACACAGGCTAATACGTCTGTGTGAGGTCTCTGTCTCTGCCTCACCTCTTGCCTGTTCCTCAATACACACACACACACACACACACACACACACACACACACACACACACACAAATGCAGAACCAACAATCAGCTTCACTGCTAGCTCAGTTCACTGCCCAGTTGCTGTCTGTAAATAGTTGAAAAAATAATGCACACAGGAATGAGTAAAATAACTCTAAAATAAAGTACTCTAAAACACTCTAAAATAAAACTAAAATAAAATAAGCAAGAGATCTATATAGCAAACTTAAAAGAATTAGAATTAGGAGGAAAGAAATAAGAAAAGCAAAAATCAGATAAAGAAAATTTCCAGAAAAAAATGTTATCATGAAGTAGAACAAGTATGTTGTTATGAATTCAAAGGATTTACTGAAACAGTTTAAAATAAATTGTGGTATATTTAGAAAATAAACTACTTAGTAATTAAAATGAAAGAAATAAGCTCATATATATCTACATGGAAAATATTTATAATGTTAAGAGGCAGAAGTTGCAGATTGACACATGGGATCTAGTACCACTTATTGAAGTTTAGAAGCATACAAAGGGTCTGGGAGTGCAGCTTAGTGGTAGAATATTGCTTACCCTGCATGAGACCCTGGGTCTGATCCCCAGCACAGGTGAAAAACATGCAAAGTAATACCATGTGTTGTTTATATGCCTACATACAGGTAAGGAAAGTATGAAAGCATAATGGCAGGACACCCACCATACTCAAGAGAATGGTTATTCTGGAGGAGGAAGACTATCTAGGAAGATACAGAGAACTTCAACTGTACCTGTAATGTCTTATTTCTTTGGAAAAATGGAGCAAATATGGCAAAAGCTTAAGATTTGTTAAGAAGGTGGTAGATACATAGGTGTTTGTCAAATTGTTTTCTTTATGCCAACATTGTCCTAAGCAGTTTGCATGTATATCTCTTTAATCCTCAAAATCTCCTTATGGAATAGGGTTACCACTTTCTCTTCATTGATAAGAAACAGACAAGCCAGGTGCAATGGTGCAAGCTTGTAATCCCAGCAGCTTGGGAGGCTGAGGAAGGAGGATGGTAAATTCAAGCAATTTAATGAGACCCTGCCTCAAAATAATAATAATAATAATAATAATAATAATAATAATAATAATAATGGGCTGGGGATGTGGCTCACTGTTAAGTGCCTGTGGGTTCAATCCCCAGTACCAAAAAAAAAAAAAAAAGGAAAAAGAAAACGAGACAAGGGAAGTTAAGAAGAGGTTAAGAGGGCTATGGTTGTGGCTCAGTGGTAGAATACTTGCCTTGCATGTGGGAGGCACTGGGTTTGATCCTCAGCACCACATAAAAATAAATAAATAAAATAAAGGTCCATTGACAACTAAAAAACATAGTTGAAAGAAGAGAAAAAAAAGAGAGAGAGAGAGAGAAGAGGTTAAGAACCAGGTACCAGGCACACCTGTAATCCCAGCAAGTCAAGAGGCAGAGGCAGGAGGATCACAGGTTTGAGGCCAGCCTGGATAACTTAGCTAGATCCTGGCTCAAAATTTAAAATAATTTTTTAAAAAACGGCTGGGTGTGGTCCTGGGCTCATTCACTAATTGGGATGGAAGGAGTTAAGAAACGTAGAACAGGTTCATGGTAGAGCTAGAATCTGAGCCTATATAGTTTGCCTCCAGAGCTTTTAACCAGTTAGGTTAGGTACAAGAACTATAATTACCTATGTTGGAGAGGAACTAGCAGAGCAGGGTTAGTATTGACTAGGTCAAATGCCCCTCCCAAGCGTTCCCATTAAAAATTTGTAGGCACACTCATTCCTTCATAGTCTTCCTCCTCCACACAAGCAACTCAAAACAGGGCCAGGATGTTCATCTTTGTTTCCTCAGGGTTTTGAACAATGCCTGATATAATCAATCACAGATATGAGTGTAAATATAATATACGTAACACATATAACGCACTTGTCAATTGGATGAGTGAGTGAAGTACATGCTGGGTTTTTACACAGGAGTAGCAAATAGTTCTCCTCTTTCTCCTCCTCTTCCTCCTTCTCCTCCCCTCCTTCTGTCCACCCCCCCCCCACCTTTTGTACTGGAGTTTGAACTCAGGGGTGCTCTACCACTAAGCTACATCCCCAGCTCTATTTATTGCTTTATTTTTATTTTGAGACAGATCTCACTAAGTTGCTGCGGCTGGCCTTGCACTTGCAATCCTCCTGCCTCAGCCCCACAAATTGGTGAGATTAGAGGACTTCACCACTGTGCCCAGCTCAGAAGTAGCACATTCTATTATGAAGAACTTCTGGGATAGGACTAAAAGAGCTGTCACCTTCCAGCGTCCTGATCTTAGACTCCTGAATCCTGAGGAACACTTTGTCTTTTATTCTGCCCAAAGTCAAGATTTAAAAGTACCTCGCTGCCACATGCATCTTCCAAATGAACAAGCTTGAAGCTGTGCATTTCTTTCCTGAGCTTAAATTCTTCCTCCATTCTTTCTTTATATTCCCAAATCTAACATTATTTTCCCTGCTAGATAATAATTTTATCTGAAGGCACAGAGTTGGTCACATCCATCTTTGAACTTCCTCTGTAGCACATAGCACAGTTTGCTATTTAAGTGTTCAATAAATGTTTATTAACTAACCAACACAGTGGTTTTGGGTTTAAAATCTCATTGGAAGCCAGGTGTGGTGGTCCCAGCCACAAGGAAGACTGAGGCAGGAGCAGTAGGCTTGTTTGAGCCTAAGGGCTTCGGGGCCAGCCTAGGCAACACAGCTAGACCATATCTCTTAAGAAAAAAAAAACTGGGGAAAAATTATTACTTTTCCATGACACCTAAAATGTTTTGTTTTACTTTAGAGCACAAACTAAGTTTCTTAGTAAACTGCTAAGCAGTGAAGTATTTAGCTACTAGAATTAAATTTCTTGTTTTGGGAAAAGGCCTCAAGCCAACCCACATCAAAGAGGTAGTCACAAAGTCACAAAGAACAGGCTCTTCAACTTGTGGTTTCTATCACAAACCAAAAGCAAATTTCCCACATACTTTTATGAAAAGGAGAGTTAGTTGCGTTTTGTTTTATTTTTCAGGCATACTCATACACACAAACTTTAATCACAGAAAGTAATATAATAGTCAAATAAAAATACACAGAAATTATAATGCATGTTCAATGTTAGAATAATCAGCAAAAAATGTCAAAGGTTTATCCATTCCTGAGATTTTTATTATCCTGATTCTACCACCACCTCTTTGCTTGCACTTGTCTCACACTACCAGAAGATGACACTCTTGAGCTTCATTTAAAAAACCCACCCAGGTTGAAGGAATAATTTCATGAACTACAGGAATTGTACCACAAGGGGGCAATAACAATAAACACATGTATAGCAGTAGGTTTTAAATAACTTTATAAGATCCACATTCTAAAAATGTATTTCAGGCATAAATTTCAGACTTCAGCTTCTCCTTAGTAAGGGGAAATAAAAGTAGAGTTGGGTTGTTCACAGTGCCTGAAAACCCTCCACGTCTCTAGTCCACCCCCTTTCCCATTCCCTGTATCAACTCTTGTTATATCTTCATCATCTTCTGCACTCACGTTACCTTCCAACTTCTCATTCTTTGCTTCTGACTTCTCTGTATTAGCCATTAAAGGTGTTCTTTCCCTGTACACAACACACACCTTCTCTATTCTTTCCTTTCCTACTGTATAATGACCATAATTTTTAAATTTATTTTTTAAATTTTTTTTTTATTTTTCAGCCAAATAAATGTTTTATAATAAATGCCTATTTGTATACCAGAAAATATTTTCATTAGTTGTAGATGAACATTATATCTTTATTTAATTTATTTATTTTTATGTGGTGCTGAGGATTGAACCTAGTGCTTCACACATGCGAGACAAGCACTTTACCACTGAGTCATAACCCCAGCCCCATAATTTATTTTAAAATTCCCCAATACACACAATACGGTATTTGCCTTGTTGTTGTTGTTGTTATTTGCAGGTTATAGTCCAGGTATCTTTAATATCATAACCAAGGATGCACAGATGTGTTCTGTTGGAGCTCTAATCAGGAAGCCAATGTTTCAGAGGCAACTAACTACTCAAAGTACTTCTATATTCCTTATATCAAGTTTGATCTATTTCTCAGATTTTTTTTTTAACTGTGCTGGGGATGGAACCTAGGGCTTCACACATGTTAAGCATTCTAACAAGCTATACTAGTCCCATTTAGAAATAGGACTTTATTGGTAAAATCTGTGGCTTATCAGAGAGCATGATGAAAGTTAGAAATGAACTATCATTGATGAAATTAAAGATATTTAAGATTTAAGATATTTATTGGCTAAAATATGATATTCTATACACTTTCATTAAGAGGGAGTAGGAACCAGTTGGAGCTATAATCTTTCTCTTTAAATAGGTTCTCTGAACTAATCCTTATATAATAGATGTTTCTCAAACCTGAAGGAAGTTCAGATCACCTGTAGGCTTCTTAAACTACAGACTGCTGGACCCTAGTCTCAGAGTTTCTGACTCACTAGATCTTGGGTGAGACTGAAAATGTGCACTTATAGATGATGCTGATGCTGGTGGTCAATGTAGACATTTTGGGAATTGTTGGTTCAGAATTTCTAGCTGTCCTGATGGTAATTATAAGTTAACAAAACCTGTCTTGGGAGTATCATTGCTTCTGCCTTGAGTAAATCTTTCATGCAAGTTGACAGTGCACCTAAAAGGACAAAATTAGGACTTTAATGAGTGTACAGATAGGTTATAGGAAATGTTTTAGGACTGTTTGCAAATAGATATATGTGTTGCAGATACTTTGTGTGTGTGTGTGTGTGTGTGTGTGTGTGTGTGTGTGTGTTTTACTGGGAATTCAGCCCAGGATGGCAAGCATGCTAGGCAAGCACTATACCACTGAACTACATCCCAAGCCCATTTTAAATTTTATTTTGCCAAGGCTGGTCTCAAACTTGTGATCCTCCTGCCTCAGCCTCCTGAGTAGCTAGGATTATAGGCATATTCCACCATGCTCAGCCAAATAAATGTTTTATAATAAATGCCTATTTGTATACCAGAAAATATTTTCATTATAATCTAGTAATAAGTTGCATGGAAGTAGTTAGTCTTCACCTGTGTCAAATATTTTCAGTGGTTCAATTTTCTTTTCAATCGCTATGCCTTTTATTTATTTTTCTTTTCTTATTATAGTGGTTAGGATATTCAGTAAAATATAGAAGTGAGGAAAATGTACATCCTTGCCTTGATCCTGATCACAGACATTATATATTCAGACTTTTACCATTACACATGATGTTGGATATAGGGGTTTTTGTAGTCAGGTTGAAAAATTTCCTTTGTGTTCTTTTTTTTGGGGGTGGGTACTGGGTATTGAACTCAGGGGTACTTGACCACTGAGCCACATCTCCAGCCCTATTTCATATTTTATTCAGAGACAGGGTCTCACTGAGTTGCTTAGTTAGCGCTTCACATTTTGTTGAGGCTGGCTTTGAACTCACGATCCTCCTGTCTCAGGCTCCAGTCCTTTGTATTCTTAGTTGCTAAGAATTTACTGATTTTTGTCAAATGTATCAATTTAGATAATCCTATCATTGTCTCTTCTATTCCTTCTCCATAATAAAAGATTTTCAAATACTGAATCAATCTTGCATTACAGGAATATATTTACTTTGTCAGGCTCCACTATCTTTCAAACAGAATTTAAGGACTCTGATAGACAAACTGGACTAGCTCAATTTAAAATAATTTCCAGACAGGTATGGTAGCACACACCTAAAATCCCAGCTCCCAGAAGTCTAAGGACGGAGGATCTTAAATTTGAGGCTGACCTGAGCAATTTAGCAAGACCCTGTTTCAAAGTAAAATTTAGAAAAAGGGATAGGGATAGTTCAGTATTAAAGGACTTGTCTTGCATGCTTGAGGCCCTGGGTTCAATCCCCCGTACACACACACACACACACACACACACACACACACACACAGAAAAATCCCAGCTGAAAGGTGGAAGCAACCTAAATGTCCATCAATGGATGAACAGTAAATAAAATGTGGTATTTCCATATAATAGAATATTATTCTAACTTTAAAAGGAAGGAAGTTGTGACATATGCTGCAATATGGATGATCCTTAGGGACATAATGCTAAATGAAATAAGCTAGTCATTAAAAAGACAAATCCTGTATTATTTCACTTCTATGAGGCATCTAAAGTAAACTTTAGAAACGGAAAGTAGAATTGTGGTTGCCAAGGAATGGAAGGAGGAGAAAGGGGAGTTGTTCAACATGTAGAGTTTCAGTTTTACGAAATAAAAAAATCATGAAGAAACAATAATGTGAATATACTTAACACTATTGAATCATACATTTAAAAATAGTTGAGATGGTAGATGTTATATTTTTTTACAACTTATTTTTCAGCAGCTTCTAGAAACAGCAGTCTGTAGTCACAGTCACTTATCTCCCTCATCCCAACTTGATCCAACAGCTTGGCTTTTAACTCTATTACATTTTACAAATACTCCCAACCCATTTAACAATGAACTCTGAATTGCGGATTTCAATTCTTACATTATTTAACTTCCTTCAGCATTTGTCTTTGTTGGCCTCCACTGCTTAAAAACTATTTCCTAATGACGTCTCTTCTCATGTTTTTCTCTTCTTTCTTGGTAACTCCTTACCAGTCTTCTTCGTGGAGTTCTCTTCCTTTCTCACAATTTAAAATATTATTTTCCAGGGGTTTATTCCACTTCCTTTAGGTTCTCTGTACACTGTCACGAGTGAGACGTTTATTCCTATGGTACTGATGAGCCTTGGCTCTGTCTCCACCCACGGCCTGCTCTTGAGCTAAATACTGAAGTGCTCCCTGGGCATCTCTTGTCTCTATCTGGATAGCCTACAAGCACTTCACACTTAAGCTACCCTCAACTGAACTCACCCTCTCCTGGCCCTCTCTCCCATGTTTATCCTTCTTTATTCCCATTATCCATCCTCCACCTGGCTCCTCTATGATTGAGAGTTCAAAGTCCTACCTGGGTTCTGCACCACTTCTAGCTGATCTTTGTGGCTACTAAAGGAGCAAGCACAGACTTCAGTTGTCTGGAAATGTAAATTTATTCTTCTTCCTCATGCCGCCAAATCTCTTTTTGTTTGGGTTTTTTGTTTGTTCGTCTAAGTTTTTGGTGCTGGAGATCAAATCCATGTGCTAGGCAAATACTCTACCACTGAGCTACATCTCTAGCCCCACATCTCCAAATTCAGCTGGTCACCAAGTGCTGGCGATCCAATCACTTCCTTAGTGTCTTTGTTACTTGCCCTCCATTCCTGCTGCCAGGGCATAGTTTCAGCTTCCCCACGTTGCGTCTGTATTACGCAGATGCCATGAAACTCATCTTCCTGCTTGTGATGTCTCCAATTCACCCATTACTCTGCATCTGGTGACATTTAGGGTGGGGATTACTGGGGATTGAGCCCAGGGGTGTTCTACCACTGAGCTATATCCCCAACCCTTTTTATTTTTTGAGAAAGGATCTCACAAAGTTGCTCAGGCTGGTCTTGAACTTTCAATCCTCCTGCCTCAGCCTCCCGAGACACTCAGATTACAGGTGTGTGCCATTATGCCTCACTAGTCATTCTATTCCTGAAATGCAGCAATAGTCATATCTTTATAGACTTGTACATGCCAATTTTTCAAAATTCAGCTCAAATATAATGCTTCCCAGAAAGCCTTATAGACCTTGTTCACTAGGGTTGCCCATACCAACACTGCATAGGACATAATTATATTATATAAATATTATATATAAATGTTATATATATGTATATATAATATTGTATTTTTCATTTATTGTCAATATTTAGAACATGCTTATACTCCAAAAAGTATTTATGGCTTATTTTAAATTCAAATTTATCTGAGCATCTTGTATTTTTATTTGCTACCTCTAGCAACCCTATTCTCAGTGATGTATTCTTCCTTTTCATTTTTCCATATCCCCTACTAGCCTGTAAGCATCTCCAGGACAGGGACACGTCTCGTCTCCACCTCCCCAGGAACTAGCATAACACAAGGAATCATATACTAAATGTTTAACTAAAAGAATATAGCATTTTAGGGCTGGGGCTGTAGCTTAGTGGTAGAGCATGTGCCTAGCATGTGTGAGTCACTGGGTTCCATCCTCAGCACCACATAAAAAATTAAATAAATAAAATGAAGGCACACTATCCATCTACAACTATATAATTAAAAAAAATATATAGTATTGTTTGCTTCATTCTTCTAAGTTGTTTTCAATCTTTAGTCTCTTTATTGCTCTTTATTGCTTCATAGGAATGATATTAAGGATAACAATGATACCACCTATTCAGGATTATAGTGACTCTTACATGATATAAAAGAGCAGCATAATACATCAAAAGTCACCAGAAATACTACCATAATTTAGCCATTAAGATTACCTGGATTGGAGTTGTAGCTCAGTGATAGAACACTTGTCAAGTATGCACAAGGCTCTGGGTTTGATTTTCAGTACCACAAAAAATAATAAATGAATTAATTAAAAACCAAAATGATTATTCTTTGGATAGGGCTTATATTTCATAATATTTGAAATAAATTTCTTTAGTAAATGTAAATTCATAAAGAGATCGGTAACCTAACCTAAGTTTGCATAAAGGGAGCAGGACTGTACTTTTCATAAAAGGAAAAAAATTAAGCTTGTTCTTTAAAAATGGTATGTCCCAAGTAGTATTGGTTCAGTACACTTAATGGCATAAAATGAACTGTCAAGTCAAGTAATAATTGATCCTAAGCAAAGGCAAAACTAATTGATATGGTTATATATTACTATCTAATTGGAAACATGGCTCTAAATATCTTAAATTTAGTATATCTTAAGCTAGTTATTTTTTTAAGCAATAAGCCATTAGCCCTAGAAATTGAATCTCAAAAGAGACTTAATAACATTTAGGGGCCCTTTTATCTTTTAATGCTTCCATTTTAAAAGGTGTACTCTCCAAAAAAAATGGAAGAAGCTCCTAAAGGGGGGGGGAAGGGGGAAAGCATGTTGCTTTAGTAGCCACCAAGGTCAGCTAGAAGTAGTACAGGGCCTCACATGACCCAGGTGGGACTTTGAACTTTCAGTCAGAGATAGTCAGCCAATCTCAGTATGAAACAATGTGGTCCTAAGAAAAGCACAGAAGGGAAGTATTTCTCCTGGCTTCTGTTTTTTCTTTATTTTATGGAAAAAACAAACAAAATAGGCTGTGTCAAAGGAATCTTACCTACAGTCAAACTGTGCAAGATTTCTTCATTGTTAGGTACCAAATAGGATTTGTTGAAATAATGAATGAATTAGGGATTTCTATAATCAGAGAAAATCCACAATGAATCACATAACACATTATGCAATCAGCTTGTTAGAAAAAGAAACAAAGAAAAAAAAAGGGGGGTATTTCCAAGCACATCTGACTAGGGTTACTGGCCGCTGTCATTTTTAGAAAGCGGCTTCTAAACAAAGAGCCAAACAGTTCTCATTCCTTACAACTTACCTGCAAGTTGACCTTGCTTTTGGGGGAGTGTATCATTCTACTCCACTTCCCTTCTACAAGTTTTAAGGCTTATTATTCATTTCACTTGAATCAAGCCCTAAATAATAGGTATGACTGTGGAATGTTTCATATTTTCTCTTCTTTTCAAACCAGGGTCACACTATGTTGTGTAGGCTGTTCTTAATCTTGGTGAACTCAAGAGATCCTCCTGTCTCAGCCTCCTGAGTAGCTGAGATTACAGCTCCATGCTTTTATTACAATTGAAAACAAAAGCCAAGTCCTGTAATCTCATCTACTAGGAAGACTGACATAGGGCATTGTTTGAGCTTACTGGGTTTAAGACCAGCCTGGGCAACAGAGTGAGGCCTTGGGAGGAAGGAAGGAAGGAAGGAAAGAGAGAGAAGGAAGGAAAGAAATCTAAAACTGAAAACAATAAACTTGAATTCAATTTCAGATTAATGTACAATGTGAAAAATTTATCTCAGTTTTTGTTGCTAGCTTCCTAGAAGCTTAAAATTAAGATTGAGTATTACCTAGATCTTTTAACAAAATTTACCCATTGGTTAAAGATGGTTCTCAGGGATATAATACTAATATTCTATACTGATTTTAAATGCTGAATAGAAGATACTTTTTCCCCCCAGTACTGGGGACTGAACCCTTATAGTGTTCTCCTTACAGTGCATAAGCACTCTACACTGAGCTACATCACCAGCCCTCCACACTTTTTTTAAATTTATTTTTTAGTTGTAGTTGGACACAATATCTTTATTTATTTATTTTTATGTGGTGCTGGGGATCGAACCCAGGGCCTCGCATGTGCTAGACAAGCACTCTACCACTGAGCCACAACCCCAGTCCCCCTCTACCCTTTTTAAAATTAAATTTTTAGACAGGGTCTTACTAAATTGCCTCAGGCTGGCTTCAAATTTACAATCCTCCTGACTCAACCTCCCAGGTAGCTTGGATGACAGGTATGCAGCACCACATCCAGCTAGAAATATACTTGACTACTAAATTAGACTGATTCACACAGTACATTATTTACATGAAATACATGCTCGATTTGTTTGATGTTCTCAGTTTGTTTTAAAATTTTACCATGAAGAGACAAAAGAGAAAAATATATTAATTTATAGACAACCAGAGGTTTCAACTAAGTCTAAGATTCAGAGGCTACTATATGTTCTAGGTGTTGCTGGCCCAGTGTTCATTAGAATTTAGCTTCTTTGTGATAAAAATGCCAAGTAAGCCTGGTTTATAATTAGAAGGAGAAAGAGTCTCCTTAGTGCCCTTCCAAATTCTTTTTATTCTTTAAGGCCCTACAACTGTATCTTCTCTACCAAGCCTTTCTCTACTATGCTACCTACAATGATCTCTCTATTCACTATTCATTTAGTACAAACCTTTAAATAAAGTCTTCTTTCTTTAAAGGTTTGTACTAAAATTACCCATAGTATAAATTAGATCATTTTATCTTGATGTGATATGCTTTTGATATGTCAACGTGGCTATAGTTCCCAGTTATTGAAGCAAACAATCTAGGTGTTGCTGTGAAGGTAATTTGTAGATGTGACTAAAGTCTATAATCACTCGATTTTAGGAAGGATTATCCTAGATAATCTGAGTAGTTCTAATTCAGGCAGTTGAAGGGCCTTAAAAGCAATGCTGCAGCTTCTCTGGAACAAATTCTGCTTATAGTCAGTATCTTCAGTGGCGCCACAGAGTTCTAGCCTGCCTTTCCTCACAGTCAACTATGTGGCTTTTGTATGTGACCAGCCAATTCCTCGCAATAAACCTCTTTCTATTGGTTTTGCTTCTCAGTAGAACTCTGACTGACATACCTGACCATATAATGTTGTGTGGTGCATATAGATATCTTCCCAGCTGTACTCAAGGGCAAGGAACTGGAGAAAATGCTAAGTGCTAGGCACAGTAAATGAACTCATTCTACCCTCACAATACCTGTGAGGTATTATTAATCACCATTTTACAAAAGTTAAGTAACTTGCCCAAGCTTGTATAGCTCAGAGGGCAAAGCTGGAATTCAAACCCGAGGTTCTTTTATTCTAATGCTTATGCCTTTAAGCAGAAAAGCACTAGATAGGACCTAGAAATGGACAAAGGGGGAAAAAGACACACACAGAGAAGAAAGCCATGTAAGTCAAGATAGACCACGATTCCTAAGCAGACTTAAACTGCTTCTTACACTCTATTGGTAACATTTGCTTCCTAACTCCTAAACAATGATCTCAACATGGAGTCAAAACTCTAGTTGGGACAGCTAATAATATTCTAGGAAAATCTCTGAATCACAATGTTATGGTTACAGCAATAGTAAATACTAGGGTATGTGCCCTGGGCCAATGAAAATAAATCAAGAACTTGTAAACTTTTTTTTTTTTTTTAATCTAGTGGATATGTTGGAGCATCACTCAGTGTTACAGGGCCAGGTTAATTTGTTCAATTTCACTTTATCTTCATAAAACCTGTGATACAGGTAAGGCAGAGATACTTTCCTCACCTGTAAAATGGAGTTGAAACAAGCCAATGAAACAAAGTTACTTACTCAATCACAAGGTACATCACAAAAAAGGGAGAGGCTGGTGCTTTGACTGCAGGTATTTTCTCCAATAAACTGGCATGATAGGGTTGAGCTACTGGTAATTAAGAATTTCCTCATAATCAGTGAATTGCACCACTAATATCCAACATTTTAAAATGTGATGTAACAATTGTAATAGATTTTTCTAGCCACACACATGGAACAAATCACATTCCTCAAGCTTGCTCCACTCTCTGGGCATTGGTACTCACTGTCCTTACATGCTCAGTGTCCAGATTTTCACACAATTGCTTTCTTCTCATCAGGGTCCAATTTAAAATGCCATCTTTCAGGAAGGCTTTACCCAACCACTCTGGTTAAGGCAGCATGCCCTAGCCATTCTCCACTATATATTTCTGTTTCATCTTTTCTCGTTGCACTTATAAATGTAAACTGAATTATTTATTTACTTGTTTTTTATTTTATTACGTACACTACACTGTAAGAATGTAAGCAGCAGCTTCTTCTTTTTTGGTACTGTGGATTGAACTCAGAGGCATTCAACCACTGAGCCACATCCCAGCCCTATTTTGTATTTTATTTAGAGACAGGGTCTCACTGAGTTGCTTAGCACCTTACTTTTGCTGAGACCGGCTTTGAACTTGAGATCCTCCTACCTCAGTTTCCCGAGCTGCTGGGATACAGGTGTGAGCCACTGTGCCTGGCAAATATGTAAACCTCTTAAAGCATGAACTATGTATATCTCGCTTCCCACTGTATTCTTGGAATAATGACTAAGAAGTAGTAGGTCTTCAAGAAAATGTTTGTTGACTGACTGATACTGCCTCTAAAATAGATTACAATTTTTAAAATGATTGCTATATGATAGTAGTTACCTTGAAAATAAATATTAAATTATTTTTTTAAGAGAGAGAGAGAGAATCTTAATATTTATTTATTTATTTATTTATTTATTTATTTATTTATTTTAGTTTTTAGTGGACACAACATCTTTGTTTGTATGTGGTGCTGAGGATCGAACCCAGGCCGCATGCATGCCAGGCGAGCGTGCTACCGCTTGAGCCACATCCCCAGCCCAAATATTAAATTATTAAAAATAGGAAAAATAAACTGGAGGAAAGTTAAAAGCAATAATGCCTACTCTTCAAGGGAAGAAAATAATCTATACTTTAAATTTTAGTAAATAATGTTTGTGGATCTTAATTTGGGTCTTCTGTGTCTCTTTATAATCTTCCCGAGTTCACAAAGATGAAATCGACTAAGAATTTTGAATGAAATCTGCTCACAGCTTATACATAGACTACTATGATCCTTTGCCAAACATGCTTTTGCTAAATATGGTTTTGAGATAATGTGGTTTTATATTTGTGTATCTAAAATTTAAAATTAGCAATCTGGATCTGGTTCAGTTCAGTCCACTTAAACAAAAGAACAGTTTATGTAGTAATACAAGGAAGAGAGATAATTGGCTTAGGCTATTCATTTCAAAACAAGGACCAGAAGAAGGTATAGTTATTACTATAATTTATGAAAAGGCCAAGCAATTACTTAGGCAGATACTGCACACTAAAAAAAAGAAAACCAAAACAAAACAAAAACAGGCATAAGCTGTATAAAATAACACATACCGTTAGACTTTGAATATTTTTTACATTTTTTTTAGTTGTTGATGGACCTTTACTTAATTTACTTATTTGTATATGGTGCTAAGAATTGAACCCAGTGCCTCACACATGCTAGGCAAGCGCTCTACCACTGAGCTACAACTCCAGCCCTACACTTTGAATATTTACATGAATGTTTTCCTGTTCTTTTACTTTCAATATCTTTATATTTTAGATATATATCCTGTAAATAGATTTTGATTTTTTAAAATATATCCTGACAAGTCTTTGTCTTTCAACTGAAACATCTGGCCCATTTATATTTAATTTAATTACCAACATATTTGGGTTTAAACGTATTATAGTTGGTGCCATGATAAACCACCCAAATCCCCTCCAGACCTGAAGCACTCAAACCCTTACCAGCTGGGAGTTGAGGCAGTAACCAGCTCTCAGTTAAGTTCCTTTTGGGGCTTGCCCTCAGAGTACAGCCTTCCCTGTCATGTCCCTTTCTTTGGATATTCATTTTTTTTCTATTTCCCCCACTATTTTCCCTATTTATTTGAACATGAACATGCAGTCCTTTTGGGGGGCTCAAATATCCAAGTCTTCTGTGGATCTGCATTTAGTGTCTTTGTTAATTTCTTGATTTGGGGTCATATGATCTTGTCTTTTGGCATTGCCTGTAATTTTTTTTTTTAATAATGACTCTTCAAAGGGTTTCCCTTCCCTCTAAAGGCAGATGTACTGATAGCTGATAATCTTTACAAAATTATGTGCTGTGTTGAGTTGAGGCTGAGTTGTTGCTCTGTTAAAGCTCAAGCTACTTTTGGCCCATTCCCATTCCAGGGACATAGCCATTTGGGGTTTTTACCTGAGAGCCTGGCATTCACTGGGGCTTCTTCCTCCAGTAGGTTTATAACTCTAATCTCTGAGATCATCAAAACATGTACTCTGCTTTTCAATGAAATTTTAGCCTCTAATTCTGAAGAAGCCCGGAAATTGGCAAATATCCCAATATGATAACCATTTTTTTTTTCAGTGAGATGCCCCAGTTTTCTACAAAGGCTCTATCAGTTTCTTTTCTTGTCCCTGGAGTGGTTCTTTGGTAGTATGTACAGTCGTGCATCACTTAACAACTGGGATATTTCTGAGAAGTGCATGATTAGGTGATTTCATCATTATGTTTATATCATGGAATGTACTTACACAAACATAGATGTTATTGCTACTACACACTTAGGCTCTACGGCATATAACATTACATATGTGGTCTGTCATTGACGAAAATGTCCTTATGTCGTGCATGACTCTTGAGTTCTGCTTCTTAGATCACTGCCCATGCCCAGAATTAGCAAATTCCTCCAGGGTAAAAGAGGTTACAAAAGCCAGCTCACCATTCTGAAATTCTTTCAGTTCCCCTTTATTCCTGGTGTTTGGCCCTTCAGGGTCTCTAAAATACAATGAACCAGGTTTCCCACCCTCAGTTAGATTGGAACTAGATTTTTATTTTCTAGCCTCATAAGGGTATGTATTTCAGGGCATACATCTCCAGGAAAATCAGTCACAGAAACTAAACTTACCTTTCTCAAATCTTATCCTCTCCCAGATCTTGATGTAATTCCTCACTAACATGTTAGTTCTTTGCAGCTTTAAAATATACTTTAGAAATATTTTTTTCTGCTTGCTTTTTAGTTCTAAATCCATAGTTTCTATGCACTATTAGGATTATCTTAGGTTATTATTATTGTCCTTAGTTTAACACCAGTTTTGGTAGATTTTAAAGACATAATCCCAAATGCAGAGTAACTATAAATATTTTTAAAGTTAGGAAAATAAAGTATTTTAGTCTTAGAAAGCTTTTTCATTAGTTTCAAGTTTCAATAAGATAACCATCCAATTATGGTAGAATTAGGCTCTGCTTCCATTTCTTATAAATTAAAGGGAAATTAAATTAAAGTAAAAAATGAGGCACGTCAACTATTATTCATTCATGACAGAATATGTACCAATATGTGCCTTACATTTTATAAAATGTTGTATCAACACAATCATATTCATTTAATTTTGGCTTAATCTCTTGGAATAGTATTTCTTTTTTTTTTTTTTTTCTCCTTAGAATAGTATTTCTAACATCAGCAGATGATGTTAACAGGCCTTCCTGGAAAGGTGGTGGTGGGGATATATTTTTTTTCTAATCAAGTGCATTTGCTTTATCTTGGAGAAGCCTAACACACATTACTATATTAAAGACCTTGGGAAGTAGTCAGTAAAGCCAACGATTTATTTTTGTTTAGCCCTATGTTTCTAAATATATCTGACAAGGAAATATTTTATCCATGGAATACCTTTTTTTTGTTGTTGTTGTTGTTCTAGGCATGGAACCCAGGGCCTCATGAGTATCAGGCAAGTGCTCTACACTGAGACATACCCAGCCCTGGAATACTTATTAATGTGCCCAAAGGTACCTGATTCAAGAAAGGTAGCCTAGTAAAAGGGAAATACACATTTCAAATAAGCAATAGAAAATAATATGTGTGTGTGTGTGTGTGTGTACATACACAAAAAAATTCTGAGATGAAAAAGTGTTTTAATTTTATTTATATTAGAATTTTGGTAATTTGCATGTTATTATAAATGATGGCATAATCCCTGCTTCCTCCTTCACTGAAGGTGGGCAGATGAGTTTTGTGTTAGCTTAACTAGACTACAGCTTCCTTTGTCAGTTTTTTTCTGACATAGGGTAGGAGAAAGGGTGATAACTTTATATAGAAACAGAATTGGATCAAATTCTGGCTCCATCATTTTGGGAAAATTATTTTCTCTCTCTCTGGGTCATATTTCTTGTTTGTAAAATGGGCTTGGGGGTTTTTCATAGTCTTATTTTAAGGATTAATGAACATATGAAATACCTGGTACATCAGCTGGCTCCAGAGGTTCTTCCTATCTTAAAATTCCTCAAGGATCCAGAATGGCCAATTGAAACAGACATAGGCCTGATGTCTTTGAACCTTGATTTGGAACTCTTTACTAATTAATTCCCCTGCTTCTTATATTAGTAATTCCTGCCTTGCCTGCCTACTTAAAAAATTTATAATATTCCTGAATAATAGTTTTTTAATCCTGACAGAGTGCCTGGTGTTAAACTGATTTTCTTGTTTTTTAGAATCTTGGCAAGTGTCAGGTCTCTCTGACTTATGTTTCCATAATACTTGCTATCATAACATTTATCTCATCTTACTGTGATCACTCATTTTCTTCCCTGCTCAACTACAAGTTCTGTAAGGTCAAAGATGTTTTAGGTTCCCTAATATATGCGCACACCTAGCACCAATGGCCTGGGCAAAGAGTCACATTCAATAACTACAGAATCTAATAATCTAATCATTGGAATCCCCAAATCACTATTATTAGAAATATAATTCTATGGGATGGGGGTGTGGCTCAATGGTACAGTACCTGCTCAGCATGCACAAAGCACTGGGTTTGAGCCCCAGCATCAGAAAAGCAAAAAACCTTACACAAAAAAATTTATATATATATATAAATTTACACACACACATATTATATATTTACACACATATAGAAAATTCTGAGGGTTGGGGTTGTAGCTCAGTGGTAGAGTGCTTGCCGTGAGGCCCTGGGTTTGATCCTCAGCACCACATGAAAAATAAATAAGTAAAAATAAAGATATTGTGTCCATCTACAACTAAAAAATTTTTTTTTAGATTCTGAGATGAAGTGTTTTAATACTATTATATTAGAAGCTATTGGTGGAAGGCAAGGAATTAAATTTACTGGAAATACTCAAACATTTAAAATGTAAAAGTGGTTTTGAGCAACTAATAAAAAATTTTTTTTAAAAATGTAAATGTGGGTTAGGGATATAGCTCAGTTGGTAGAGTGCTTGCCTTGCATGCAGAACGCCTTGGGTTCAAGCACCACCACCACCATCACGCACGCACACACACACACACACACACACACCATATATATATATATATATATATATATATATATGAATGCTATGGAAGCAATAATCACTAAAAGAAATTGTAGATTCACAGTGATTTTCCTGAGATATATCAAATCACTAGGGTAGAAATTAAAAAACAAACATATATGTTTTAGATAAATTTTGGAACTTGAGAATAACTTCATTTATTTAAAAGATATGTTCCAGGAAGACTGCATGTAAATAATACTTTTTTTATAAACATTAAAAACAAAAACATCTGGATGGGCATGGGGGCACATGCTTGTAGTTCTAGTTTCTTGGGAGGCTCAGGCAGGAGGATCACAAGTTTGAGGCAGCCTGGGCAACTTAGTAAGACCTTGTTTTAGATTTTTTAAAAAGTGCTGGGATATATATATATAGCTCAGTGATAAAGTGTTTGCTCAGCATGCACAAGTCCCTGGGTTTAATTCCCAGTACAAAAAGAAAAGAAAAATCCATCAGATTAAACTAAATTTCCAATATGCCTAAAAGCAAACATACTTTTTTGTAAATGAGGATGCTCCCATGCTAACTTATCTACATTATGTATTTAGATTTCTGAATATTGCATTTTTCTTCATATATATATATAATTAATTTAATTTAATTTATTTATTTTTATGTGGTGCTGAGAATCGAACCCAGGGCTTCACAAAATCGAGGCAAGTGCTCTACCCCTGAGCTACAACCCTACCCCTGAATACTGCATTTTTCAGAGTGGGGAATATTCCTGGCTTGGTCATATTAATAAGCTAAGAAATTGAGCACAATTCTAATGTCAAATTAACTTTTATTTTTGAAAACAACTGTTAGTATATAAGTAATATAAATAATATAAGTAATAAATCTAGTGTGTTATTAAGAGGCTTTCAGAAAGCTCAAAAATTAAAAATACTTACTATTATTTTCTTACAATCCTTTCCTCTGCATAGTTCTGTATAGGTAGAATACTGCACATATATAATCCAGCTTCCAACAAAAACCACCAACCAGGAAAAGAAAAGATATTTCATCCGCACATATGAGAAGCGAGCCTGTGAGTAAAAGAATACATAATGATCATTCATTTGGCACCAACTCAGCATTCACTGTCCTAGGATGTGATTTCCCCCCCTTGGAATCACACAGTATATATTCTAAGGCTTTCATATGGCAATCTTAGAACAAAGTGCACTTTCACCCTGTTGGAACAGCACTGGTCTTAGAAAAGGAAGCTCCTTGGTCCTGCCAAGGAAAAAGGGAACAAAATATCCTTTAAGAAGTATAACCTTTCAAATTTCACCATCATTAAAAGCTACTTAGTAAGCACAAGCACGTGTGCCATGCTCCAATGTAAGATCAGGTAAAAAGTTCAATCCCCAGTTACGCTTCTCCCCCACCCCCCAAAAAAAGATACAATTCCCATTACTAGGAGCATACAAAAGACTGCTTCAGATAAGGATTTTTAAAAATATTTATTTTTTAGTTGCAGATGGACACAATACCTTTATTTTATTAAATTTTATGTGGTGCTGAGAATCAAACCCAGGGTTTTGAATGTGTTAGGTGAGCACTCTACCCCTGAGCCACAATCCCAGCCCCTTGGATAAGGATTTTTAAAAGTGTGAATAATCACGATAAAAATATCTTTACAAGAAATAAGAACCAAGAATGGTTATTTGTCTAATGTCTCATAGTGACAACCAGAATAAGAAATCAAAATCCACAGGCTTTCCTATTTTCCTATTGCATTCACCAGGGCTTTTGGGCCCTTTTATTCAACCAACCAAATGTTTCTTTTCAGTAGATATTCTGAAAACTGAGGAGAATGTTTTAACCATGAAAAGAGAAATAAACGGAGAAGAAGGATCAAGATATATCAGGAGTAAATCACTCCTTGTATGTCAACTTGTAAAGCCACACAATGGGATCTTCTTTGCATTGTTTGGCTTCCAGTGCTCTGATATCTAACTGCAGCTTGGGCCAGTTGGTGCCTTTTCTCCATCAACCACCCATCAAACAATTTAATCTTCAAAATCGATAGTTGGTCAACAATTTGGCATTAGTTTTGGAGCCTGTAGCTCCAATAGTCTGATTTTATAGACAGTAGAACTGAGGATTATGGAGAGAGTTTGAGCAGAATGAATTAAAGATACGTAAACAATGAAAAGCTAGTTTTGCTTTTACAATCCCGAGCCAGTTTCTCACACTAGAAAACAGTAGGACACTGTGAGCACTGTGAGCTCGCAAAGAAAGCAAAGAGATGAAAGAGCCATAAGTGCACCTGCAGAAGACAATGGCTGCAAAGGAAAAATCGACTCAGGAAATACCGAATTCTGTGGGCCCCTATTTGTGGTTTAGCTATCTGCCTTTGTGAGGTTAACAGATGGTGAATCACAGTCCTCAGAGCTTGAGTATAATGAATTCAGTTACATGGTGGGTCTTTGGACTTTATCATTAAAAATTTAAAGGGCCTTTAATGCAAAACATTTTTATATAACTTCAAGTGAATCCAGTTTTTTTTAAAAAAATAAACAATTTAGATAGAATTTCACATTAAGTCACATAAATAACAATGGGCTATGTAAAACACATCTGAAGACCAGGTGTGGTAGTGCATGCCTGTAATCCCAGCTACTCCAGAGCCTGAGGCAGGAGGATTACAAGTTTGAGGCTAGCCTTGGCAACTAAGTGACACCCTGTCTAAAATATAAAATAAAAAGGACTGAATGGGCTGGGGTTGTGGCTCAGAGGTAGAGCACTCGCCTAGCATGTGGGAGGCACTGGGTTTGAACCTCAGCACCACATAAAATAAAATAAAGACATTGTGTCCACTGATAACTAAAAAATAAATATTAAAAAAAAAAGAACTGGGAATGTAGCTCAGGGTAGAGCACCCCTGGGTTCAGTTTGCAGTATCACTCACACACACACACACACACACACACACACACACACACACAAAGATTACTTGGCTCTAAGAAGAGGTCTATTCATAAGACAAAAATTGGCATGGTATTATGATTAAATAAGTTTTATGCTTAAATAAGATTAAATAATGCCCAGAGAACATAAGCACCTTGTTGGGTACACAGTAAAAACTCAGGGAATGTCACCTAAATCAATTTTCAAGTCACTAAGCAAGAGACCAACAATGCTGCCATTGGAGATTGCCTTGTTTTTAGACTTGCCAAAAAGAAAACCGAATCTTGCATCTGATCAAGCCTTTCTTTAGCTGCAACTGCCAGTGTACAGGAAACAGTGGAGGCAGACAGAGGAACACAAGTGACACTACCAGGCAAACTCCAGGCTGTGGGAAATGCTGTAATGTAAACAACACAGTTTCTTCAACAAATAAATTATAAGGGGTAGGAGGGATAGGGAGTGAAGGAGGAGAAGCCTAAAGATTAGAAAATATTTGAGAAATATATCAAATAAAAAAAAGTGTGACTCTTTTTGGAGTCCTGATTCAAATGAAAACTGAGAATCAATTTCCCAGCACCCCAGGGGAGGAGGGAAAACTGTTTAAAAAAGAAAATGAGGGGCTGGGGTTGTGGCTCAGAGATAGAGTGCTCACCTTGCATGTGTGAGGCACTGGGTTTGATCCTCAGCACCACATAAAAATAAAATAAAGTTATTAAAAAAAAAGAAAATGACATTTGTGAAACAATTGAAATTTGAAGAATGACAAGATACTTGATGCTAGAAAGAGATTTTTTTCTTTCCTATGTATTTATTTATTTGTTCTAATTAGGTATATATGAAGCAGAATGCATTTTGATTCACTGTACACAAATGGAGCACAACTTTTCATTTCTCTGGTTGTAAGAGATTACTTTAATTTGTTCGGTGTGATAATGGTTCTGTGTTCCTATTTAAATATTTTGCTTCTCTCTCATCAAGCTGTATTTCTCTACTTCCTCTGGCACATGTTTAAACTGAAGGACACCCATGAGCTGACTTGCCTGAGGAGTGCCTGTCATGATACAAATGCCAAAAATTTTGTAGAGGAAGTTAGGTTAATGATATTCCCAGCAGGGCACTGGGCATCGCCTGTTGTAGACAAAATGACAAAAGTAGTCAAACACATTTTTATTTCAGCATGCCATGGAAAACTGCTGTGATTTGGGAGGTAACACAAAATAATATAAAAGACCTTCATGTGTCCTTAAATATCTGCAGATCCTTATGTTTTAAAATAATGATTAATGAAACAGCTGTAAATTACACCTGTAATTATTAAGTAATTTTATTTTCCCTGTGTGGCACCTGCTAAAATGTTTCTAGTGATCTGTTCTATACCAATTGCCTAGACAATCTAGTCTTTGATTAAGATATGCAGTCTGATATTTTTGTTTGTGCTGATCTATCCAAATTTATTGCTTAGAAGCTTTTTTATTCTGATTTTGTGCCTAGTTACTAATATTCCTTTTTCCAAATTATGCTCCTAAAAAGCATGATAACAATTTCAGTAAATCCACTAGAGCTATGAATCTCAAGTGGAGTCAATTTTGCCTCCTGGAGAGAGGTGCACTTGGCAATGTCTAGAGACATTTTTGTTTTATAACTGGGGATTACTACTGGAAACCTGTGGTAAAGGCCAGAGATGTTTCTAAAAATCCTGCAAAGCACAGTACAGCCCCCAACAACAAACAGTACCCAGCCCAAAATGTCAGTAGTGTTGTGTTTGAGAAACTATTATGGTTACACAATGAAATGAGAACAAAAATTATCAAATTTGTATGGCACTATCATTTTATTTCAAACTAGTCTTTAATGCATAAACTATTACCAATTTTAAAAATCTTGTAACTCTATCTGGAAATAACAGAACTAGTTCTTTATGACTAGAATTATTACCAATCTTTTATTCTAAATAAAGTGTAATCACTGGAGATGGAAAATATGTGCACGATGAAACAAAATTTCTTAATTCCACTCTAAAGAACAGCGGGCACTTTTCTTCTTTTCAAATATTGCCTGGTTCCATTGTGATAACTTTTTTTCCCAGACAAATCTGAAAACTCTTGATTTTGTTTATATAATTTTACATTGTTTTAAAAATAGGCAGAAAGAGAGCTCTCCAAAATTTAGCCATTTAAGACTATTTCTCTTATCTATTTTTTGTATTCAATATCTTTCATAAACATGTAAGGCACAAAGTCCTGTTTACCACTAGTACTCGCTACACAAATGTTCTTAATTTTGAGAACTGGGCAAGAAAAAATATTTACCATATCATTTGCTTTTGTCCACAAATTTTGCTTAACAAATTTAGTGGACTTGAACACTCAGAAAACAGCAAATTGATAAGGTTATCCTTTGCAAAAGCTCAAATACACTTGTTATATCATTTCATTAAAAAAAAAAAAAAAGTAGGAATGTGGTTCCTTGTAGTGCTGCATGCCTGTAACCCCAGCTACTTGGATGGCTGAGACAGGAAGATCACAAGTTCAAGGTCATCCCTGGGTAATTTAGTGAGACCCTGTCTCAAAATTTAAAAAAAGAGCTGGGGATGTTGCCCAGTAGTCTAGTGCTTGCCTAATATGTTAGAGGCCTTGAGTTCAACCCCCAGCATTACAAAAACAAAACTTAGAAATGTGTTTATCCCTTTTATTCAAGTTTTTCAATTACCAGTATGCTGAAACTATCTTCAATTTTTTTCTTATTATTATATTGAGAACATTATAGACAGCCGACCACATCCCAATGCTATGGATTGAACTACTGCCTCAGGAATGTTAGGTAAGCACCCTGCCCCTCAGCTACACTCCAGCCCTAGTTAGCTGACTTTTAAGGCATATTTGGGAGTAACCTTGTTGGGAAAAAAAATAGAATTAAAATTATTTATCTAGACAATAACTTTTCCCAAATAACTTTTACCATTCTCTTTAAATATATTAGCTACAAATAGTTGGTAATACTTTTTTTTTTTTAAAGAGAGAGTGAGAGAGGAGAGAGAGTGAGAGAGAGAGAGAGTGAGAGAGAATTTTTAATATTTATTTTTTAGTTCTCGGCGGACACAACATCTTTGTTGGTATGTGGTGCTGAGGATCGAACCCGGGCCGCACGCATGCCAGGCGAGCGCGCTACCGCTTGAGCCACATCCCCAGCCCAGTTAGTAATACTTTTGAAAAATATGCTAGCTGTAAAAAGAACAGATTGAAGGAAAGCTCTCAATAAGGCATATATTTTCTACATGTCATAATGAATGCAGATAAATTTTATTGGGCATAAGGTACCCTTATTCTAAAGGGTGCCTCACTGCCAGTGGAGGGTGATTGGAAAATCATTAAGAAAATTTAAATGTATCAAATGAAAAAATATTAATCTTTTGTTACTGGGGATTGAACCCAGGGGCACTTTACCACTGAGCCACATATGCAGCCCTTTTTATTTTTTATTTTGAGACAGGGTCTCACTAAGTTGCTGAGGCTAACTGAACTTGAGATTCTCCTGCCTCAGCCTCCTGAGTTGCTGGCATTACAGGTATGCACCAGAACTCCAGAAATAAAATTTCAATAAGGAGTCAAGGAGCAAATAATTTTCACCTAATGCTAATTCATATTATGCTTATAGATTGACAGAATTAAAAAATGCAAGAACACCTGGGGAATTCATTGCACAGGGTGATTCTCAGGCCTGTGGTTAGGCTTAAGAGTAAAATAGTTTTTCAAAGAAGTGTTACAACATGTGAAATGTTCATGATATATTAAGTGAAAAGATCAGCTTTCAAAACAGCAAGTATTGTACGTTCCCAATTTTGCTCTTAAAAAGAGAATAAAATCACCAACAAACTTTAGAAACTTCAAGGAAATAAGCCAAAATGTCAAAGATGGTTATCCCAAAAGGTCTAAAATGGGGCCTGGGGTTGTGACTCAGTGGTAGAGCACCTGCCTAGCACATGTGAGGCACTGGGTTCGATCCTCAGCACCACATAAAAATAAATAAATAAATAAAAGTATTGTGTCTATCCACAACTAAAATTTTTTTTAAAAAAGTCTAGAGTGGTAGGACTATGGGTTTTAATTTTTCTTCTCTATTCCATAAATTCTGTATAATGAATATGTATTACTTTCCTAATCAGGAAAAAATATTTGTATGTGTTTAGCATACATATTCAAAAATATATCTCTAGATCTACAAGTCTCTTGATCGATTTAAATTTTTATGTGAAATATTCATACAGAATTGTTTAATGTATATAAATATAGCTTAAATGATAACTAAAAAGGCAAATACTCATGTATCTATCAATTGAGTTAAAAAATAGAATTTCTTAGTACATTCACCTACTCCATCTGCCCCTCCCCTATAAAGGGTTAGTTAACTTGTTCCTGACTTCCATGATAATTGTGTATATGCTTTTCTAAGTAGTTGAAACACTGATCATGTTTCCTTAAAATGTGGAGTTTGATGTTGATTGCTCTTGAATTTTACATAAACAGATGCACATGATATATACTCTACTTTGACTTGCATCCTTCTCTCAGCATTATGTGATTCATCAGTGCTAATACATATAGCCAGTCTGCTCATTTTCTTTGCTCTACAGTGTTCATTTGGGTTTTCAGCAAACGAAATACATAATCAATACGTAAGTTTTAAAGGGTATACTTTTCTTTTAAAGCTGTCAAAATGATAACTCTCTCTCTCTCTCTCTCTCTCTCTCTCTGTCTCTCTCTCTCTCTCACACACACACACACACACACAAAATATGAAGCTGCACTCTATGTAACAGGCAATACATAAGATCCTCTGTGTATCTCATACATTCCATGCAAGGTTCCTGAAAACTATGGACATAGGTTTGGGAAAAACTATGAGAATGTACTGTACAACCACATGCTGATTTGATATTAGGCTTAGAATGACTGAAGAGTTTTGGCTCTATATCAGTTTGCCAGGAGGCACTCTAAAAGGCATTACAAAGGAAGTGTCATGAAACTGTCCAGGAGTGGGTGCAATTTTAGTTCTTAGCCAATGAGGAAGTGACTTTTCCCAACAAAAGTTGAAAACTCTCAAATCCTGTCTTTGCTGTTACTTAGAGAACAAAGGCCAAGCACATATTAAAGAGAGGTGCAAAGTCAAAAAAACAGAATAGCTGTGTGGTGTCACATGCTTGTAATCTGAATTACCCAGGAAGCTGAGACAGGAGGATCACAAGTTTGAGGCCAGCCTTAGCAACTTAGTGAGATCCTATCTGAAAGTAAAATTGAAAAAAGGGCTGGGGATATAGCTTGGTGGTAAAGTACCCTGGGTTCAACCCCAGTATCAAAATAAAAAACAACAAACCAAACCAAACCAACAAAAACAAAAAAAAAAAAACTGGTCAAAGCTATCCCCAGTGTTTAAAAGAAAGCATACAGAAGGCTTTTATGTACAAGTAGATAGCAGCATCTTACATGGAAAATGGAGGGGTGGGGAAGCATAGCAACCATTAGCAATCTATATCAAAAGAATGCTAGCGTTTGCAATTTCAGACAAAAAGAACTTAGTCACAGGGTTTCCAACATCCTAGTGCAAAAAAGACAAGGGGTAAGAAAGCTAAGAGTTCTGATTTTCTATTGCTGTATAGCAATCATCCCCCAAATTACAGACTTGCAGCAACAATTTATCTCCCATGGTTCTGAGGAAGACTTGACTAAGGCAGTTCTCTCTTTGTTTCTAGGGCTGGGGTCCCCTGAAGAAGGATTGGCTGAGTTGGGTATTCTAACCTTGGCTGGGGTGGCTGGAACAGCTTCATGTGTACTTCAGAGCACAGTGGTCTCAAGATGGACAGACTTCTTACATGATAGCTGACTTTCCATAGAGAAGAGTTCCAAGACAACAAGGTGAAGCTGCATTGTCTATTTCTGCAGCATTCTTTTGGTTAGACAGAGCCAGTGCAGAATGAATACAGAAAAACGACAACATGAGGGTGTAATTCCCAGGAGGCCATGAACAGATAGAGTCCATCAATAGCACTTGTAGTTGTATATATATTTATGCTTAAGCCAACTGAATATTGTTCTCATTCCATGTCATAGACTCGATAACTATCAATAATAAGCCCTTTGCCTATATACATAAATTCCCAATTTAAATAACTCCTTGAAATATGGTTATAATCGGGTTGATGTTACTTTTATTTTTTAAGATTCTAGCAGCCAGAATGGGCAAGTTGAGCATCTATTTCTCCCTTTTCATAGATTCAGACACTACTGAATTTAAAACTTCTTAAAAGATAAAATTGTGATATGTAAATCTTGAGTGAGAAACCTGATTGGCAATTAAATTCAATGATTAAAAAAATTTAACTATGTTTTGTCTAAACTAAAGGTTAAGATGTGAGGTCCTTCCATACTTTAGATTCTACAGCATATTTTAGGGCAAAATTTATTTGAGGTAGTTACTTCTAAGATTGTATTAACCTAATTAATATAACAATTTTCAACACAGCTTAGACTCTTAGAATATCCAGAGGCTAACTGATCACAATTTATATAAAACTTAATTATTATAAAGGGTTTTTAAAAATAAATTACTTTAATTGCCAATAATCTGTGAAATTGATTAAAGAGGTTGTGAGAAGTTCATTTCTGCCTTTTATTTATGTGACTTCTTGACTCATGGCAGTTAAATACTGAAACCGAATCTCCCTTTGCTAGATGAGAGAAGCAGGTGTTTAAGTGTAAGACAGGTGGCCAAAGAGGGAGCAGAGGAGTCGTCCACCTCTGTGTATCAGCATTTTGCCTTTGTATCATTGTAAGGACTGTTAGTTGCTCAGTGAAATGTAGTTCCAAAAGAGCTACTATTCACATAACCCAAGAGTCAGGATGCTAATTCCCATTGGTTATAACCAATGGTATCCTAGCATAGAAAAACTATTCTTTTATGTAAAAACAACAACAACAACAGTTTGGAAAGTGTCCATCTAGTACATTCTCATCAGCCAGCCCTTTAGGTAAATCCTAAATCTGTTAAGCAATTGAAATATATGTGATATATAGAATGATAACAACATCAGAGCTAGAAGAGTCCTCAGTGCACTTTTGATTTAAGTACTTTAAATTACAGTGTATGCCCAATGGAGAAAAGATGGACAATAAGGAAATACAGTAGCTGGGCATGATGGTGAGTGCCTATAATCCTAGCAACTCAGAGGGGTGAAGCAGGAGGATCTCAAGTTAAAGACCAGCCTCAGCAACTTAGGCCCTAAACAACTTAGCAAGACCCTGTCTCAAAATAAAAAATATAAAAGGGCTGGAGATATGACTTAGTGGTTAAGCACTCCTGGATTCAATCCCCATTATAAAACACACACACACACACACACACACACACACACACACACACATACAATACAAAAGGTTCAGTCCAAAATAAAAATACAATAAAAAAGTTCAAAATGATTCAGTTTGATACATTTCTTTCCTAGTTGCTTTCCATTAATGTGAATATATAGAACAAATTGGAATCCTATGATAAATATAATTTATTTCTTTACTTAACATAAACTTATTCCTTTGTAATTGGTCTTGATATTTAAAAATATATTTAAATGGATGCATAACATTTTACAGTATGGATATACCGTAATTTACTTAACCCTATCTCTACTGTTAGTCATTTTTATTATTTCCAATATTGTGTTTTAATAATAATGGCAAACACCATTAATGAGAAACAATATTTATTAGTGCTGCTCTGTGCCTGGAACTGTTATAGGTACTTTTTGTATATTAATTTATTTAATCCTCATTATAATTCTATGAGCTGCTCTGGTAAATAAGTCTGGAGTTGGAAAACTATGGCCCACAAGCCAAATACAGTGTGCCACCTGGTTTTGTATGCACAGTTTTATTGGAACATAGTGACCCATTCATTGATATGTTATCTAAAGCTGCTTCATGCTACAACAGCAGGACTGAGTTGTTAGAACAGTGACATCTGACCAACAAAGCCATAAGTATTTATTATCTGGCTCTTTATAGAAATAGCATGCCCTGAATTGTTTAGTAAATACTCATTCTTTGTCTCATCTTCCCTGCCTCATTGTTTTGGGCTTAACCAGGTGACTTGCTTTGGCCAATATTTGTGAGTAAATGTAATGCAAAGAAAAATGCTCCATTGGACTTGCCCTCTTCATTTCAGATGCTCCCTGTAGAATAGGTTCTTGATAGTCTGTTGTTCCCAGGAAGCCCACCTGAACCAAACCAATGTCCCAGAGCCATGCTCATCTCAGCTGATGTAAATATAGAAGTGATAAGTAAATGTTAATTGTGTGCTCCTGAGTTTGGGGGAAATGTGTTTTACAGCATTGCTGTGATAAGTGATACTGAAGAGGATTACTATTATCCCCATACAAAAAGTCTGAGGGGGGACTATTCCTCACATGGAGAAATTGTCTTATAGACAAAGAAACTGAGAAACACACAGTTAAGTAAGACTATATTAGTCATTAGTATGAAAACCAGGATTTGAATTGAGGCAACCTGTCTTCAGAGCCTGGAATCACTCGACTGCTTACTGTATTCAATACATAAATATGTACTTGAGTATTTTATTATTTCTTCAGGAGAGATTTCAGTAAGTGAAATTTCTAGGTCAAAATCTATGCAGTTTTGCCGGGCGTGATAGCGCATGCTTATAATCCCAGCAGCACAGGAGGCTGAGGCGGGAGGATCTTGGGTTCAAAACCAGACTCAGCAACAGCAAGGCAATAAGCAACTCAGTGAGACCCTGTCCCTAAATAAAATACAAAATGGGGCTGGAGATGTGGCTCAGTAGTCTAGTGCCCCTGAATTCAATCCCTAGTACCAAAAAACAAAAACAGCAACAAAAAACTAGCAGTTTTAAGAGGATTATGATAACCTATTATTTCCCCAAAACTTGTTACAATTGACATTCAGCATCCAATTATATAGGTAATAATAGTTTTAGTTTCATTTCTTCAACAATGGTCTTGACATTTTAAAATATGCTATCCGAATTTTTAACACCAGACCTGACAAAAGACAAGGATATCTAGACAAATAGGGCACTGAACAGAACTAGTGAATGATCTCAGGACTTCTTAAATGCAAAATGTCAGACACATATCTAGGAAATTTATTTCAAAGTGATTATAAAAGGCAGGAGAGCTAGTCAAATTTTAAAGTACCAGGCTGGGTTTGTAGTTCAGTGGTAGAGCGCTTGCCTAGTATGTGTGAGGCACTGGATTCGATCCTCAGCACCACATAAAAATAAATAAAATAAAGGCAGCACCACATAAAAATAAATAAAATAAAGGTATTGTGTCCTTCTACAACTGAAAAAAAATATTTAAAAAACATTTTTAAAATACCTCCAAGGTAGGGATGATCTAGGTCAACTTCAGATATCTTAAAAACTACCAAGGCTGAATTCTTTGGGCTTGACCAGGAATAATGAAAACACAGAGAAATCTAAGATGGGCCTCCAAGTTATGTGAGTCTGCTGAATACGAAATATGGCCTTAAATTGCCCATATTCAGAATCTCAGAGAATAGAGGGGTTCCTGCTTAGAGTGAGCATCACTATTATCTATTTTCTTTTGAGTTTGATAGTAAAATGTCAATAGTTGCAGCAGTTTTTAGGAAAGCCTATAAACTCTGTTTGGAATGGTAAAGTTCTATTTTGAAAATATTACAAATCGTGTAAACCAGATGGCCATCTCTAATTTTGGAATTTCTCAGACAGGTGTTAATCTAAAATTGCCTTCAATTTCTTTTTTAAATTCCAAAGAAAGCTAAAAACCAAACCAAACCTATAGAAAATGCTTCAGAGACAAATGACAGCTGTTTTGATCATAGCAATGTTTACTCAGAAGGAAAGGAGCTGATTTATAAAGAAAATGCACTGAGACACTGCAGGGAGTTGAGGCACTTTCCACAGTTTTAGTTTCATTTCTTTGACAATGGTCTTGACACTTTAAAATACGCTCTCTGAATCTTTAACACTAGATCTGACAAAAGACAAGGATACCTGGATTATTTACTGCAACACAAATACTTAGGAAAATAACAGGCTTCATTTGCCAGATTGGAGAATGATGAAAAAAAAAAAACTGTCCAAAAATCTTCATGAAAATACATTGATAGAATTCCCCATGGCACGTATAGTAATGGATATCTTATTATGGTTTGGATATGAGGTGTCCCCCAAAAGCTCATACATAAAGCAATGCAGGAATGTTCAGGGGTGAAGTCATTAGATTATAAGAGCTGTAACCTAACTGATGGATTAACTCATTTAGTGGATTAATAAATTGAAATACTACTGTATTGGGTTGTAACTGTAGGCAGGTAGGGTGTGGCTGAAGGAGGTGGGTCACTGGGGACATGCCTTAGGGGCTTATATTTTGTCCCTGATGAGTAGAGTACTCTCTCCCTGCTTCCTGGTGGCCATGTCCTGAGCTGCTTTCCTCCTCCATACCTTCCTGCCATGATATTTTGCCTCATCTTGGATCCAGAGCACTGAAGCCAGCTGACCGACGACTGAGCCTCTGAGCCCAAGATAAACTTCTCCTCCTCTAAGTTGTTCTTGTTAGTTATTTTGGTCATAGCAATGGAAAGCTGACTAACGCACTTGAAAATTACATTTCAAGAGACTACTGCTACATATCTCTTAAATACGCAGCATATATATGATAAAAAAAAGACATCAGTGGATTATAAAAATTGTACCAAAGGGCTGGGGTTGTGGCTCAGTGGTAGAGCGCTTGCCTCAAATGTGTTGGACACTGGGTTCAATCCTCAGCACCACATAAATAAATTTAAAAAAGGTATATAAAAAAAACTGTGCTGAAAATAAATTTTTAAAAAATTGTACCAAAGATTAAGATAATTTGACACTATTTTAAATGGAAGTTTCTCTTCTACTACCCACTATTACCTAAAATTACTATCTATTAATATATGGATCATCATATGGCCTTATATACAAAGATTATCTAAAGCAGAATTAGAACAGTGTTGAAATTATAAATTAACCTAAATGGTAAGTCTAAGTATTTCTCTCATAATTAATGGGTACCTTAAATAGAAAAATCAGCAAATATTTTTCAATCAATTTATAATGAACTTAATAGCAAAAATTTTATAGTTTAAGGGCTGGGGATATAGCTCAATGGTAGAACACTTGCCCAGCATGTGTGGAGGCCATGAGTTCGATCCCTAGAACTGTCAAAAAAAAAAAAAAGCCAAAGTTAATCACCACACACCACAAGTTCTGTGATAGAGTGCACTTCTGAGTAAGATTTGGGGTGAATGAGAAGGTAGATTTGCAGAGGTTTCTCTACAGAGATTCACTGTATGACTGTGACTACTCTTTTTTTTGTGTGTGGGGTGGGGAGAAGGGGTACTAGGGATTGAACCCAGGTGTGCTTAGCCACTGAGCCACATTCCCAGCCCTTTTTTCTTTTTGGGACAGGGCCTTGCTAACTTGCTGAGGCTGGCCTTTAACTTGTGATCCTCCTATCTCAGCCTCCTGAGTTGTTGGAATTACAGGTTTAAGGTGTGCTTGACTTGACTGTGACTACTGTTGAGAAGAAGGAGTGGGGTGATCCTTCCTGGCCCAACCCTGGAGAGAGTGATGTGCACAGTACAACTCAAGAGCTCAAGCATATACCCAGAAATTTTGGAAGTGGTTGTGTCTTACTCAGATATAAGCCCCCAAAATTCCCAAGTGAAGATTATGTGCTTGAGATAGCAGAGCAAAGATAGGGTCACCTAGATTTCAACAAGCTGCAACCTAGCATTCCAAAAGGGAGAAGAGACTGCTTTTCTTTTTCTTTTCTTTTTTTTTTAAGTATTTTTTTTTAGTTGTAGATAGATGCAATACCTTTATTTTATTTATTTGTTTATTTATTTATTTATTTTTATGTGGTGCTGAGGATCGAACCCAGTGCTTCACACATGCCAGACGAGTGCACTACCACTGAGCCACAACCCCAGCCCTTGAACCTGCTTTTCAATAACAGCAACTGCTAGGGGTTAGAGAACCCAGTGGCAGGCACCTGCAGTCCCTGCTACTCTAGAGGCTCAGGCTAGTGGATCACTTGGTCC